>NW_017728995.1:29225734-29242834 GCF_001723915.1 Gavialis gangeticus | reverse complement strand
GCCGCCTTCCCGGGCGGGCTGACTCCCCCGGGCGGCGCTCGCCCCCCAGCCTGCTCGACGCCGCTGCTCTCGCCGCGAAGCCGGGCGGCGCGAAAAGCGCCGGCACCGCCGTGAGGCGCGGGCAGCGGGCTCTGCGGTTGCGGGGAGTCCTGCTCTCCTTCACCAGCGCGGGACACGCGTCGTGGCTTCGTAACCCGGCAGGGGAAACACCGCAGCTTTCCTGACCTGCTCGGCGTGGCTCGGTGCCCGCCAGACACGGGAGTCTCCTCCCCAGGGCCGCACGGCTACGGGCCAGCAAAACTCGGGGCGCCCGGCTCCGGGCTCGGGCCTGCACGGAGGACGCCCGCCAGAGGATTTGGGAATGTGAAGCCCCGGGTGCGGGTGGAGGATGTTTGCCGGTAGCAGGCCCACGTCTGGTTCTGGCCTCTTGCATTCGGAATCAGCTTGGGCTAATTTGGCCTGGGATACAAATTAAATTAAAAAAAATAATAGCTTCACAAATGGTCTAGAAGAGGAGGCATAGGGCAGATGAATGAAATTTGCAGGTGAAGCAAAATTGGAAGGAGCTGCAGAAACCAGAGAAATGAGAAGGAGCCTCGGCACGATTAGGAATGGGCGGTAAACAATGAAATCGGATCCGGCGGGGGCAAATACAGCTAATGCATCCGGGGAAAATAACCTGAACCCCTGGTCCTCCCAGGGGGGGCGGGGAGTCAAGGAGCAGGCATGGATGAGAGGCACCAAGGCAGTGAGCAGTGCAGCAGATGAAGTCTGCAGTTGACCTGGGGTGGAATAAAGTGGGCAGTGTGGTTTTGTCCAGGTATCGCAGGCGTGGAGGAAAGCCAGGGTGGTCTGGAGCTGGGAGGGGAAGGTCCCTCTGCCTCTGGCCCTAGGGAAGCCCCACCTGGAGGGATGCACTTTGGAAACGAGCTGTCCAGAATGGAAGAAAACCTCCTTGTTCAAAGAAGCAACAGGGGAACAAGCGGGACAGGCCCATGCACCTGTGGGGTCGTTTCCAGGGAGGGGGTGGGAACCCTATTGCTTGAGGAGGTTTGGTGACTAGTGGTAGAAAGCAAAACCATAAACCGTTGGGGGACCAGCCTTGCGTTGGACTACGGAGAGCTAGAACTGAAGGGGTCTTCCTTTTCCAACCTAGACGGGGAGATAGATGGGGAGGTGGGGTCATAACGTTTTGCGGTGACCTCACAGCGAGGTTAAGAATCGTTGCATGAGTCGCGGTGTATCTGCGTGCGGTTGTTGCACCTCGGTTCTTGCCGGGCAGCCTGCTGCTTTCCCTAAAGTGCCCCCTTCCCCAGCACCCGTGTGGAGGGAGCACCCGGGAAAACATCTCGAAAGGTGTTTGCGTCAAGGACCCTTTGAGCAGCTGCAACGTTTTGTCTGCCTGGAGGTCCCATGGCAGCTGCCCGGAGAGAAAGTAGAAACTTTAGCCCTGCTTTTGAGAGCAAAGCTCCCCCAAATCTCGTGTGGCACGAGGATGAGTTCTCTGCAGTTCCATCACTTAGGATGAAGGCGTTTTACCTTCTCCCAGAGGCAGGTTTTATCTGCTGTAATAGAGCCCTGGCCTTTCTTCCCCAGTCCTCGGCCTGGGTCTGATTAATTATCTTGCCTTTCCCACTTTTGTCCAGGCTGGACAACTGGTCTGGTGTTCCTTCGGGAGCTCCCGTCAGCTCCTCCCATGTCCAAAGAGGCAGCGCAGCCATCGCAGTGCGTGGGCTTTCCTTGCTGTTTCTCTCGTCTGTATTTGTTGGCTGTGAGAATCGGGGTCACAGCGATGCTGCTTCGGGCCTTACGTTTCCTTAGAAATATGCGCCAAGGCTTTGTCGGGTGTGGGGTGCAAGGCTGCACAGGAAGCTAATGCTAGTCAAAGGGAAAGGTGCCCAGCCTTGGCCCGTGGACCCGAGTGGTGTTTTTTGTAAAAAAGGAACCCAAGAAAAGAATCGCCTGATAAATTGTGGGGAGGGGAGGTTTACATAGAGAGGAGACAACGTGTTTCTTGAGCTCATCAGCGTGGAGTAACCGTGATAGTTCCCTAGCTGGACATCGGAGCCTGTTACCGAACTGTGGGGCAACAGCAGCAAGTAGTGGTGGGAGGGGGGTGTGAGCCCAGCGCTGTGGTTTGCAGACCTTTGTCCGCTGCCCCTGGACTCCAGCGTCTTCAGGAGTTGAATGAGACTGCTCTCGGGTGTCCCTGGCGCTCCTGCTGGTCAGGGGGAGGAAGGTCTTGGGGTGAAAGCGCTAGGCTGGGTCCCGTTCCCAGCTCTGCTATACCTCTCCCAGGTGACTCCTCTTCTTGACCACTTATTTTCTCAATTTCTCGTCTGTAAAGTGGGACCTCAGGGAACAGATGGGAGAAAATAAGTACTTGAAGTCCTTAGACCGGTGGTTTTCAACTTTTGCAGACTCGAGGCACCCCCTGGAAAATGCCAGCTCTTCATTTTCGATCTTTTTTTTTTGCTTAAAGAAAAATAATAAAGCAGTTTTTCTGTTGCAAAGAACTGAGCCCACAACTGCGGGTTTCTATTTGAAATCTCTGGGTTTATCTTGTGAATCATGTTTATAAACCTAACCGTGCTAACGTGGTATGGCACCCTGCAGCGTCCTTGAAAAACACCCAAGGGAGAATCGCTGTCTTAGACGCTGAGTGTCTTGGGGCCAAGGCTCTGGGTGTGCATTTGCATTGCGCTTAGCTTGAAGGAGGTCTGACTTGAGTTTTTTTTTAAATACCTAACACCTCAATTGCTCAGGGTGCTTGTGCATGTGCGTGACAAAGACCTGACCTCCCGGTACTCCTGTTAGCCTGCAAAATCGTTCAGCCAGGCCACGGGTCTTGGTAATGGATGAAAATTCCCCCCCACCCCGAGTCAATGTGGGAAAAGGGGTCCTGCATTGGGCACTATGAGCTGCAGTTCCTTCGCCATGAAAACTTCTCTACCCATGTGGTTACACTGATGTAACTCAAGGGGTGGTTTGAAATCAGGTCAGGTAAACTGATGCATATCTGGTCCACAGCTGTGTGTGTGGACACTCCTAAGTCTACATAACAGCCTATTTTTATTGGTTTGGCTGGTTGTAACCTAAGCAGTATAACCCGTCTCAGGCCATTAGATGGGTGTCTGCACGGGCTGGTTCTGGTTGAGCTGCAATTGGTTTGACAAATTCAAAGGCAACTTCTGCATGTAGACAAGCCCTTAGCAATTGGCCCAAGTTTTCTCTCGCAGCCGGTGGTTCTCAACTTTGGGCTCAAGGCAGCCGTCAGAAAACGTCAGCTCTTCCCTTCCGTTCATTTTGTGACCACAGTAAAATAATGGAGCGATTCTTCTGTTACAAAGAATCAAGAAAGACTGCAAAAGTTCAGACTGCTTTTGACGCTATGGATTTTTATTCAGTCCCTCTGGGTTTTTCATGTGAATCCCGGGTAACACACCAACGGTGCTAGGATGGCATGGCACCCCACCAGTACCATGAAAGGATCTCATGGCACCTCAAGCCGGCACAGCACCCTGGTTGAGAATCACTGCTCTAGGTCTGCCCAAAAGTTTTAATGTCCCTCCTCTTCTGTTCCTTTTTTTCCCTCCCAAGTCCCTGTGTACTGGGAGAAGCCTGGCATGGAGGGACCCTTCTGATTATTTTGCTTGCTTCTGTTTCTTCTTTCTCAGCTGCCTCTTATAAGCCCTGGGCTCCCCTGATCTCTTGTAGATGGGCAAACCCTCCAACGCTGTATCATTTAAGCAAGTCGGGCTGGCATGCAGGGGGGTGGGCTGTGGCTGCTGCTCCTGCTGATTCTTCTCTTGCAGAGTTGTTTCCTATTTTAACTTGTGAACGATTCCGGGGTCTCAGCTGGTGAGTGAAAACGGGTGTCTGCCTAATCACGTGCTTGATAATGAAGTAGGCCTGGATTAGGTCTTGCCCGGCTCTCCAGAGCTGGGTTCAAGGCTGAGATGAGGAGCACTTTCTGGAGGCAGAACAAAGCAGGCCCTGCAGGAATTCCCAGCGTGCGGGTCAGACGGTGGTGGTATGTGGCGACCTCATCTCTTGCACATGTGCACGGGGAGATGTGTTGATGTCTGCCGGGAGGCTGACTGATTGATTTTCATTGTAAGATCCTTCTGCCAAGGCCCTCTGTCCTGGTTGACAGTGTGTAGAAACGGGGAACTGATCCTCAACTTGATACGCTGTGCCAGTCCCCGAGTCATGCAGGCTTCCCTTGCTTGATGTACGTGCGAATTCGCTCTTATGCGATGACCCTTTTTATACCAACAATTCAATATAGGCGAGGTAAATTCACTCTTATACAATTGGAAACCCACTGCCAGCTGCTTTGTGCAAGGCGGAGATAGAAAAAATTATTTTGTGGGGCTGAGCCGGGTGGTGGTGCCCAGGCCAGGCTGCAGCGCTGGCCCGGTCCGGCCCTGTCAGCGCAAGCCATGAAGCCGCCCAGCAGCAGTGCCCGCGGCCGCCGCTCGGGGCAGCTGGTGCCCGTGCTCTGGAGCTGCAGCTGCCCCAGGAGTGGTGCAATGCCACGTCAGTACAATCGAGGGGGTCAGCACAATTGAGGTCTTGGAACACGTCCCTACTTGTTACATTGTAAAGTGGGTTCCCTTTATGCCAATTTGAGTTGTGCAGGAACGCATGTACAGCATAAAGCGAGGGAAACCTGTAGTGACCAGCTGGCACCATGCCTTCGGCTTCCCTCTGGCTCTCCGGGTGCCCGCTCTTTGTTTCCTAAGCGAGAACTTCCCTCTTTGCAGAAAGCCCTTGACTGCGCCGTGTTCCTGGCATTGGATGCTGCTGTCACCGAGCGGATTCCTTGTAGAGAAAGAGCGGGTAGAGAATCTGTCGGAAGGATGCTCGCAGACTTTGGGCACCTCCCTGGACTTGTATGCGTTCTTATTTTCCTTGCAGCGGGTCTGGTTAAGTCACTGCCTGCCCTGCTGCGGAGCTCGCCTTCATCTCCAGTCCTTCTGCAGCCAGTGATGGCCAGGTCCTTGTCTGTCCTGTCCCTGGGGGCTGCTTGGTGCCCATTAATCTCTTCCAGTGGAAAGCTGGGGCTTCCCTTTCAGTGGAGTGAGCACAGCTCTGTTGCTGCGTGTTTCCTGCTCAGGTGAATTCCCTGGTGGGACAAAGGGGGGCTTGTTCTTGGAGTGTCCTGTGCGCTCCTGCTAAAAAACAAAGGAGCACAGAAGACGAGGCGGGCAGGATGAGCCAAACTGTAGCGGTCTCCAGTGTCGGTTGCTTGGTGCAGCTCTGTTGCATTGACTGGGCCTTGAAATCCTTCGCGGAAGGGACTGGGGCAAAATCGGTGTGGCTGGCTAATGATCTGCAGGTTGATTTGCCTCCCCCATACCTGGCCAGAGCGCCTGTGAGGCTCAGGGAGGACAGCACTCAGTGGTAGGGTCCCAGAAGCTCACGTATCACCGGCTCCATTGCTTAGCGTGGCAGACACAGCAGCCCCTTTGCTGTTTCAAGGGGATGCCGTGGCTCGAGTTGAAGCTGAAGCCTTACTCGGACGCCCGAATGCCGGCTGTGTTTCCTGTCCCAGAGGTTGCCAGGGCTGGCCGGCTCCTGCCTGCTCCTCCGAAGACGGGTTTCCATGATATCCCCTACGGCGGGGGGAGTTTCACGTGAATCCGGAACGGATCCGCAGCTGCTGCAAAAGCTCGTTCCAAGTGTTGGGAGTGAGAGTGCCAGGGCTGAGGAGCACATGGGGGAAAGTTAGCTGCGGATAATCACTCCCTCCCTCGCTCCCATTGTCTGTGCCTCACGTGGCCAGGCCCTGGCACTGCTCACGGCTGTCGCAGGCTCTGTAGGTGTCCTTCTTTGTCTGTGTTGTGGTTGGAATCAGGCTAGCAACAGCCACGTTCAATGGCACTCGGAGCCTGGCTTCTTTGCCCAAGGGTGGTGGTCTGAAACCCAGGCTAGCCAAGTCCCCTCAAGGCCTTGTCTGCCCTATCCAGACAATGAACGACAGCGACCGAACTCTTTTTTGCAGCTAGAGGTGGTCAGCCTATGTTTTCACCGGGGCATTCTCCTTTAAAACTGCTGCTCTGTCAAAGCCGAATAGTTTTGTGCAGATGTGTTGATGTTGGCAAAGCGCTTGCTGAAGAGGTTTCTTTATGCCTCTTGGGTCAGAGGGTGCTCAAAAGCCTGACCTCCCTCAATCTGAACATGGTCGTTTCAACACGTTTTGGTTTTATGAGTGTATTTGAAAGGTTTCTGCTCTCCTTCCCCTGCAGAAAGAAATGGGATCGCTGTACCCAGCCACCTCCTGCTGCAGCTCAGTTGGACTCTGAGATGGTTTGCTCTGGCATTATGTGCCCACTTCCAAACCCGATTAACCCCACTCACAGACTGCCAGCAACGTCTTGGTCATTGCCTGCACTGGGTCACGACTAGCACGACTTCAAACATGGGCCAGCTGGATTTAACCCTTGTGTGCCCATGACCCTACACACTTGTGTTCCTCACTGCTTGCTCTGCACTGTCTGTTGCAAGGTTCCTGCGTGGAAACAACTCTGCCAGAAAGGCAGTTTTCTGTGGCCAGCCTTCAGTTGGCTTCAGTCCCTGGGCTGCGTTTGCAGAACAGTGTGGTTTCGAGCCTTTAGATGGTAGCTAGCAGCAGCGAGTCTGGGGCTTGGAGTGAAGGAAGGAGGCTTCATGCATGGAGTAGCCTGCCAGGGGCTCTGGGGTGTGTGTGTCTGGCCTTGGTCGGGGCAGTAAGTGTGCTCCCCCGGCGCTTGCTGGGAGAACGATCCTGTTGGCTTTCTGGTGCCCTTTTCTTTCGTTTGCCCAGTTCTTAAGCTGCTGGCGACAATACAGTGCCGCTACTCAGTCTCCATTTAAAATGAATTGTTACGTTGCCTTTCTGAATGCAGCTCAGCTCTGTTCCACCTCCAGCAGCAGGGTGCGTTTTCATGGGGTTTCCAGGTTGTCCTTTGTGAGTTGAGGCTAGCTCTCTTTTTGTTAGAGGCAGCAAGGGGCAGGACGAGGGGGGTTTATTGAGAAGCTCAGAGGTAGAAAACAGGTGGGGGGCTTGGAGCTCGTGGTGCAGAACAAGCCAGACCCTGTGTCTCGTGCTCGTGGCCCAGGGTCAGTCACTCAGTCTCCTCAAACACTGCTCCTGTGCACTGGATGTGTGTGCTGTTGGATTCCCCACCTGCTTATCTTCCTGGACAGCTCTACGGTTTGTCTCCCCTATGGATCTGAGTCCAGTTCCCCAGAGGTCGGACACTCATCACAACTGTGATGCTAATTTTGGAGCCAGGAGAGGGCTGTTCCTAAGCAGCGGAGGCCTAGGACTAGGACAAGGACCACTGTATTAGCAGCAAGAAACAAGTCAGCAGCCCCAGGAGGCTGATAGGAGCCGGTCCATTGGATCTGCAGTGCTACAACCCAGAGCCGGGTTGTGC
Source organism: Gavialis gangeticus (assembly GCF_001723915.1). NCBI lineage: Eukaryota > Metazoa > Chordata > Crocodylia > Gavialidae > Gavialis > Gavialis gangeticus. The sequence goes on along the minus strand of NW_017728995.1, from coordinate 29,235,407 downwards.
ACCAGAGTTTGCCGTGGTGTTCCTCAGCCAGGAAAGCAGGGCAGTGTGAAGAGGAGCCTCTGGATGGGCAGACCTGCTGGGTCCCACGGCTCTTTCGCATTGCCGACCAGCTTGACTTCTATCCTCCCCGCAGAGGTCATCGAGGCCACACGTGAAGCGATGTAGAGGACCTGGGGAGATCCCCCTGGGTTCTCCGAGGCTACCATGACTGATGGTAGCTGGAAGCCTCCCATGCGGCAGCTAGGGAAGATTTGTCGGACCTGTGCTGGAACTGACGGGCTGCCCGAGCCTGTGCTGGGGATACCCCTGGAAGGGTGAGAATTGGTTTTATCCTGCCTCCCTTGCCCTTGGTTTAACCTTGGTTGCATCCTGTGTCAAGGTCCATGAGAACAGACCAGCACCCTGGTCCAGGACAGTGGCTTTTACCTGCCTAGCGGCTGTTGCGGCTCAGCCCGTCTGGCCTGCTTTTGGTTTGCCGAACGCTGCGGAAGGTCGCGGGGTAGCAGACTGCCCGGGTGCTTTCTGGATGCAGTTTTGGGCTTCAGGGAGGCCGACGCCGCGTGGTGACGACCTGGCCCTGTTTGTTGGGCGCTTCCTGTTGATTTCCTCCTCGGCCCAGCCTGCGTTCTGTTATTTGGAGCCCGTTCTCATGACCTTTGCTCTGTGCACTGAGGTTTTCCAAAGTGCTGGGGGTGTGGTCCTGCTCAGCTGCATTATCGTGTGATCCCAGCCCCACCACCTCAGGTCTGTTGGGAGGACGTGCACGCGAGAGAGGACTTCAGAGATGGACAGATTTCCGGGACAATATTTAAAATAAGCCTAACCCGCCCCCTTCCCCCAATTGGTGTATTTTGGGGGCACTTGCATCTGAATTTGGGGGGTGCAGGATTCTCTAAGATGATGCGGGCCCATGACAAAATCTACAGGGCCCTCTGAATACATCCACAGGAAAGATCTGTGTTATTCCTATTTATATAGGGGCCCAGGCTTGCTGAAAACCATGCGTGCCGTCCATGTCCCATGGGACTCATGGACCTTTGGTGACTCCAAGATGAAGTATCAACATTTCCCTGAGCAGCTGCTCTGAAGCTCTTGGTCTGGTTTCTGTCTTCCATGTCTCCAGCCCTGTGCTGTTACAGATGCGGTGCTTACAGAGGCCCAGGAGCAGAGCTGTTCTGGCCTCGGCAGGCACAGTTGGAGCTCTGCCCTGCAAGCGATGAGGTTCAAAGTTGGCACGGGTGGGATTTTTCAATCAGTTATTTGAGTGGCAAACATGCCCCGGGCCTCTCCCAAGCTCTTCTTGGAAGCAGTAGGTGCATCGTTCGGAGGGTGTGTTATATCCACAGTGGAGTTGGATCTCCCCTTTCTGACCTCTGCCTCCCTGGCGGAGCTTTACCTCTTAGGTGACCCAACGACTGCAGGTACCTTTGAGGGGCAGCTGAACCGTCACTCCCAGCATCCGTGTTGTCAGCCCTGGTGTTTCAGATGCTGAGCTGCACCGAAGCCTTGCATCTGTGCAAAGGGATAAGCTTTCTCATGTCTCCTGGAGCAGGGACTCTGGGTTTCCCCCTAGAGAGCAGCTTCTCCCAGGAGCTGGGGGCAGGCCTGGGCCGTGAAAGCCTTTCCTTTCTGGCATCTGGTCCTGTTCCTGGGGTGCGGAGAGGAGCGGCTTTGCTGGCTAACCTCCCTGCTTGCTGGCAGCTGTCTCGGTGACACATGGGCAGCGCAGGGTGTGACTAATGCAGGCCGTTTGGGATTTCCCTGCTCCCTAATGCCCAGCAGCTGCTGCCGGGCACTGTCTGAGTCTGGGCTGCGAGGGTCAGCTAAGCAGGACTGGGCCGTGGGAGCTGCGCTCTGGATGGGGTTAGGCTGGAGGGAAACATGAGGTTAAAGCACAGACCTGGGCATTGGAGGACTCGGATTTTATGATTTTACTGATTTCCTCTGACCATGGGTGACGGCATTTCCCTCTGTGCCTCTGCAACCCGGGGGCGATGCTGACTGACTGTGTGGGGAAGGGGGGTGCGGAAATCAGTGTTTGGCAAGGATTTAGCTGCTGTTTACTAGGGAAATGCTATTCCAGCCTCCTGGTGTTGGATTCCAGAGGGATTTATTGTGCAGACAGTATTCCTGCTGGGTTACTGCTAACAGGGATGTCCTGAGGACTCTGCTAGGATTTTGTGGGCTGCTTTCCTAAGCCGGCTTCACAATGACATATTAGCTGTGAACCCAGCTGCTGCCTGCAAGACGCTCCAGCACTGGGCGCTGAAGAAGGGGGTAGGAGTTAAATGGGGAACAAGGTCCTCTGAGCCTTATCTTCACTAGGAAAAGGTGGAGTTTGCTGCTAGCGTTTATCCTGATGTGATTGCCAGGGCTGCACTTCCCTAGAGGGTTCTGCCGTGTTAGGTACTTTGAGGTGTCATTAATTAATTAAAGAAACAGCGACAATGCGACACCTCATTTTCTCGTCTCAGTGCAGGCTGTAGCCAGATTTGTGGGGGCTAGAAGCAGGCCTTGGTCCCTGCTGTGCTGCTTCTAGCGCGTTGTCCTGGCACAGGCTCTAACTGCTTTAAGCAGTTTGGCTTTCGGGCCTTTTCTAGGAAAAGACTTTCTAGAAATCCGCAGGCAGGGCTCTTTCCTGTCGCTGAGCTTTCGCTGGCGGCCCACATTATGCTTTCTGGTAACCGTATCCTCTCCCTCCTCCGAGACTCCAGCCTCTCCCCTTTGGTTTTTAGGAGGTCTCTGACTATGGGGTATCATCATGTCATAGAGAAGCAGGACCTCCAGCGGTCATCTATTCGAGTCCAGCCCCCTGCCTGTGGCAGGATTAGTCCTATCCAAACCATCCCATACAATCCATAATCTTCATAGGACTACCATCAACCCTGATGCAAGACGAGACATAACACCCAAACCTGCCGCAGGTAAAGCAGCCAATGACCCGCTTCTACACGGGGTTGTTAATAAATGCAGTTTTCGGCTTCATATTTTTAAAAGGGGCATGGAGAAGTTAGACAGCGTCCGGAAGCAGGCGACAAGGATGATCAAGGGCTTAGAAGGCAAGTCGTACGAGAGAGACTGAAGGAGTTAGGCATGTCCAGCTTGCAGAAAAGGTCCTTAAGACAGGACACGATTGCAGTCTTCAGATACCCGATAGGCTGCCATAAAGACGAGGGAAAGCACCTTTGCTCTCTTGCTGCAGCGTGGAGTAGCCTAAACCGACTCACGCTCCAGCAAACCGTACTGCTTGCTCCTGGGGCGTCTCGCACCCCTTAGAGAGGAGCATCTTGCACCCGAATGTGCAGTGATTTCCAGGGGCCGGTCCAGAGCAGCCAACTGTGTCTTCAGTGCATTTGGCCGCAGTTAAGTAGCCTGTTGGGATGCTCAAAATGTCGCAATAAGCAGGAACCTGTGGCCTGATGAGGTCAGTGCTTTGAGCCTGCAGAGAAGGGTGGTAGTTGCTAGTCAGGAAGCGTTAAGTGACTCACCTGTGCATTGCCTTGGCTTTGTAACAGGGGCCTCTCCACTCCCCTGGGGGCTGTCCCCATTTATGTAGAGACAAGACTTGTAGAATATAGGCCTGTTTTCCCTGAAGCTGTGATGATGAGCTATATAGACCCCACCCTAGTCGTCACCAGGTTAATGAGCTGTTGTGGTATTAATTGGCTCAACCCTGTTATACCAGTGATGCATGAAAGGTGAAGCCTCAAAGGGGAAAAAAACAGCTGGTTCAGAGGAGGGAAGAGAGTAGCTTGCAGTTCTTGGCCCAGATCTGGGAAGGGCTGGCCCAAGACTACGACATCAGGACTTTGGGACTATTGGTAAGGATTTGCCCATGGGCCTCCTCTCCCAACAGAGAGCCGTAGTTCATTGTACTTTGAGTTCTTGGTGATTGTCAATAACCCTGGGAGAGCTGGATTTCTGTGGGTTCGGCCAGAGGGCTGAGTCTCCTGAAATGGGACCTACCTGGTAGTTGTGGAGGGAGGCGGATTGACTGCGATGAGCACCTTGATTCTCACCCCAGGAATCAAAGTGTGTGTGTGCTGTCCACTTGGATTGCCTTTCCCACGTGGATGGCTCTCGCCGGGGCCCTCGGGAATCTCCCGGTTCCCTCAGCTGACATCTTCCCTGTGGCCAGTGCCTAGGCACCGCTTCATATTGGGGAATTGCTAGTTGCATATGTGTGCTTGCAGGTTCACCAGGTGCAGAGTTTTCTGCTTCTGGATGAGGCGGGTACAGCGATCACAGGCCTGTCTTGCTGTGCTGGCTCCTGAGAGGCAGATGCGTCTCCTGGGCTTTCAATGCATTGTACTGGCTCTAAATGCTCCCGGTGACTTTTAACGCAAGGGGGGGCATTCTGCGTGAATACTGTATCATTGCTGCAATAAGTCAGCAGTAAATCTCTGAACCTGTGGTGAAAAAGGCTTTATTGTTCTTGCAACTACTTTCCACCCCACTTCTAGAGTTGTTTGTTCATACAGGAAGCATGACTTCTGGGGAAAGGTTGAAAGAATGATTTAGTCTGGAGAAGAGAAGACTGAGGGGAGATTTGATAACAGTCTTCAAATACCTGAAGGGCGGTTACAGAGGGGAAGGAGATGGATGTTGCTGTACAGCTATAGAGGACAGGGCTAAGCGTAATGGCCTCAAACTGCAGCAAAGGAGATTTAAGTTGGAGTTTAGGAAAATCTTCCTGGCTGTGAGGATGGTCAGGCAATGGTATGCATTACCTAGAGAGGTGACATAATCTCCATCCCTGGAAATTTTTCAAGAGCAGATTAGACAGACGCTTGGCCGGGATGGTTTAGTCAGGGATGATTCTGCCTTAAGCTGGGGGATGGACTAGATGCAACTTGGTGAGGTCCCTTCCAGCCCTACTTTTCCAATGATCATCAAAGCAAAGGAGACGAAGCGCAGTGACTTTGAGAAGGAGCTTCCAGACGGTCAGAAGCAGCTGCCCCACGCATTTGACCAAGCTGATGCTGGTTGCTTTGGCCAAGGTCAGTGCTGTCCTCAGTCTGTGACCTCACTTGCCAGGTATCTGGTTCAGTCCCAGCACATATTTTTTCTCATTACTCAGTATCAAATCATCTCTCTTTCTTTGTTCCTCCAGGTTGCCAAGAGCAATGTTCTCTTCCCCTGGTTGGGAGTCCATGCCAGGTCTGCTGCCTACCACATCCCAAGGGCTGGGCAAAGGGTAGGACACAACCAAGCAAGTTGGGTTTTCCAGGAAAACAATCTCTGCTAGGTGGATTGCTCCAAGCTGGCCCAGCTGAAAGGTCAGGCCTGGCATTTGGTGGTTGCGTTGTTGAGGCCTGAGCCACTCTGAAGAAGCCAAGGTGGCTGAATTTAGTCTGAATCAGCCTGTTCGATGTCTGTGTGCCTTGTGGGTTTCTCATGCCTTCCTCTGGTGCAGTCTGTTGGGACTGGCAGGTCCTACGCTCCATGCCTGCCTATACCTATGCAGGTTTAGCTCTGATTGTCTAATCCGCCTCCTGGTGTCTTGCTGCTCTACGCTAAGTTCTTTCCCTTTTGCGGCACTTTTCTATTAATGAGGTGAGTCTCCTTTCCAGGAGTGGTGGTCCCAAAGGCTGGAGTTGTGGAGGGAGGAGTTGGCCAGCACTTGCTTCAGCTGTGTTTAGAAATCATTCTGAGCTGGCCTGCAAGCTTTTTCCTCTCCTGCATTTGAGGCCTACAGGGAGATGGGCTAACGCTGTCCCCTTCTTACAAGGGAGTGACAACATGGAGGTCAGAAGTCAGGATGCTTCAGCTGTTTCTTGCACCATCTCCTGCAGCGTCCAGGTGGTTCACATTTACTGTGGTGGGATCCTTCTCCTTGTCTGGCCCAAATGCTTTCTGGTGTTTCCTGTAAGGAGGGTGATATGGTGCTTTCTTGATTTCCCCTCCCGGTTGGCTTTGCAGATGAGAGAGGCCAGTGCTGCTCAGGAGAGGCAGTGCTGTTGATGACCTAAAGGGCCATCTGGAGATTGAATCTATTGAGAAAAGGGTGCAGGACCTGGCCTCTTCCCAAAGCTCCTGCTCTCAGCCCTTGTGAAGCCCTTCATGGCCAGGTAAATCAGGCTGCCTCCAGGAGAGTAACCACTGAGCCTGAGAGAGGTTCTTCTTTGGGAGTAAATGCCAAAAGTTCCTAAGTTGGCAGCCTCCTCACCTGTGACCTGTGGGTACTTGCTTCTGCACTCTAGGAGGCAGAGGTACCCTGATGGTGGGTGCAGTGCCTGCCATTGTCCAGCCCAGCACACTTTAGGCTTCCCTCTTCTTGGCTCCATAGCCATATTGATAAAGCTTCCAGCCCAATCCACTGTCCTCTGCTGTGTGAACCCATCGTGGCTGGCTGCTCCATGAGAGGCTGGGAGAACTGATGGGAGAGACCCTGGGTTACGGGACTCCAGTCTAGCAAATCGTCTTCACTCTGAGTTGCTGATGCTGAGTCTCACTTCTCTGTCTCCTGGTTTCCTGAGAGATCCTTACGCTGCTCTTTGGGGCAGGGGAGAAGGTGGTACGAGATGGTCAATGAGATGAGGGCAGGGTCAGTTTTGTTGCCTCCCAGGGCAGACCTGTAATTAAATGCAAGCTGATAATGAATGTGGTGGGAAGATGAGCCAGTGATGATTCCTCCTCCTTCCAGCAATGTCTACCCAGCACCAAGTCCTTGGAGGTGTCCTGGGCCTTCCCAGCGCTGCTCTGTTGACAGGGACAGGATGGGTCTGTGAGCGAAGGGGCTGTGCTGGGATAGCTTCCCTGTATGCAGAGGCCTGCAGGAGGGGATGCTGGTGAGCAGATTGTTTTGTGACTCTTGTTCCCCAGGTGTGGCGGTCGAAGCGTTCAGACGCTCCCCCTGCCCCCCTTCCCCTTGTCTTCTCTCCTTGCTCTCCCGCTGAGTTGCTGCTTTTCCAGGAATGAGCTGTTCTGCTGGCCCAGCACATTCCACCACATCAGCACTTTTTTGGCAGGAGCTTTGCCTGCTGTTAGGAAAGCGCAGGGGCTGGCCAGGCTGCTCTCCTCCAGGGGCCAGGGGAGAGGGCCTACTCCTGCCTGCCCAACTACACATGCCGAGCTGTGCTGGACTTCCTTCTGCCCCTGCCCAGCATGCCATGAGTGCAGGCAATGGCAGGGGCTCCGGTGCCTTTGCGGCAAAAGTCCTTCATGCCCCTTATGTGCTCCCACTCTGCTATTTATCATGTGTCACTAAATTCCTGTGACCGCCCAGGGCGCTGCAGGTGGAAGCCTTGAGTTGCTTTCCCAGGAAGTCCAGAGAAGGGCGACTTGTGTGTTAGACTCTGGGGATTCCCGAGGGGCCTCGTTAACAAGCTGCTGTAGAAGCAGATGATGTAAGGAGGAATTGTTATAACCATTGGGTCAGCTGAGCTCTGGCCCGGAGCCCTTCCCCTCCCATTGCTCTGCAGTCTGACTCCCTCCTGTCCAGCTCCAGTGGGATCTTTCCTATTCCACGTTGTCCTCAAGTTGACATGGCTCAACAGATGGTCACAGGATCCTAGAGTGGGGGCGTGTAGGGATGATTTAACCCCCATGTTAGCACCTTTGCATTCTCCCAGTTGCTTGGCTGGGAGCTGAGCAGTACGCTGGGCCAGGCCCTACGATCTTTGCTCCCGACCCCTCTGGTTGTTGCTCTGCTCTTCCTGGTAAGTGTCTGTAACCATTGTTGCAGCTCCTCTGAGCCCATCTTCCCTCAGCCAGGGCCCGACTTTCTGCTGTTGAGTGTTCCTAGGTTTGCTGGTGTGCTGAGGTCCCCCTGAGTGTTTGCCTAGAGCTGGGGTGACCAACCTGCAGCTCCGGAGCCACATGTGGCTCTTCAGAAGTTAATATGCGTCTCCTTGAATCTTTGCACAAGCACATGGTGACCAGCTTCTGTGCAGGGCAGGTGGGGCTGGGTGGTGGAAGCTGTGCCCCCTGCCACTAGCCCAGCCAGCGCGGGGCCAGCGTAAGACTGTGCCGCTGCCCGGCCTCTGGGCGAGTGGTGCACAGCGGTGGAAGCCAGCTCGACCTCCCCGCGCCTCCCAAATGAGCAGTGGTGGGGGTGGTGGTGGGAGGGGTGCCACCCAAAAATCTTCTGTGGCCCCCACTCCACCACCCCGATCCAGGGGCACATACCCCACCATACCCTGCAGCCACTTGCCCAGCTGGGGTGAAGCTGCTGCTCGTCCGGGAGCCCCAGCCCCAATCTCTCCATCACTGCGGGGTGTTGATCTGCCCCTGCATGCCCTACCACAACTGACTTACCAGTTGGAGGCAGCTGTGTCCAGCGTCGTAAAGTCGAAACCGGTCGGCACCTGGAAACACTGTGGTAATTGCCGTAAGTGACGTTGTCACAACTTGAGCAGTTGGAAGTCGAGGACTGCCTGTACACGAGTCCCCCATTTAGGGACACTGAGAGTGGCCGGGAACCCTTAAGGGGAATCGGCTTCCTTGGTGGCACCTCCAAGTAGCGCTGTGAGACTTCGTGGCATCTCCATGGGGAAGAACATATCAGTGTGGCAGTGTCTCCCATGGCTGTCTGCCCAGCTGTCTCACCAGCAGCCTGCCTGGGTCTGTTGTAGAGGACTCCTACTGCCAGGAGTCAGCTCCCAGAAGGCAAGGTGGAAGGGGCCGCTTGGCTCCATTTGGCTTCTAGGCCTCATGCTTAACATTAAATTTTGCTGCCTGAGGGGCCACTGGGGTTGATCTGCTTATTGCAAAATCCTCCTGCCTTTCCAGAGTCTTAGGCTGGAAGAGTGCTAAACCAGAGGTGAGGAGAGGTGCCAAGTGCAGCAGGACTAGCGCTGAGGCCTGGGGCCCAGGCTGGTTTCCATCCTTGTGTGCCCAGAGCTGTGACAGTACTGCACGGGCCGGCACTTCTTCAGGACAGGACCCATTCTTTTGCCTCATAGGAGTCTCTAGTCTACACAATACAACAGGAGCCTCAAGAAGGTCCCCGCTGGCGAGTGGGGTCCAGGGTGACTGTTAGAGCCCTGCCCCACTTTTAAGCAAAAACTGGATAAAAACCAGCTATAAAGTTGTCACGCATTTTCAAGCACCAACTTTGTAGTTGCCTGGCTCTCTTTATAGCTGGATGGACATTTTTACGGTGTGATAATATGACTGGCACATGTGGCCGTTTTAAAGTTATTGTGCGATTAACCAGTTAATTGCATAACACATGAATATGTGGCAGGGTCCTTAGGATTAGGGATCTGTAAGAATCAACCTTACAGGGAGGCGCACCTAGGCCAAGGGTCAGGGAGGATCTAGTCAGGGAACGTCTGGAGGGACTGGACGTATTCAAATCAGCTGGTCCGGACGATCTCCACCCTAGGGTGCTGAGGGAACTGGCTGTGGTCATTGCGGGACCCCTGCACGGCTATACGAGCACTCGTGGTGCTCTGGTGCGGTGCCAGAGGACTGGAAAAGGACCAGCGTGGTTCCCATCTTCAAAAAGGGGAGGAAGGAGGATCCGGGGAACTACAGGCCAGTTAGTCTTACCTCGATCCTGGGCAAGCTTTTTGAGAGAATTATCCTGGTGCATGTCCATGAGGGGCCAGCAGGGGAGATTATGCTTAGGGGCAACCAGCACGGGTTCATTAGCGGCAGGTCCTGTCAGACCAACCTGGTGGCCTTCTACGCCCAGGTCACCAAATCATTAGACGCAGGGTAGCAG
>NW_017728995.1:29216922-29220734 GCF_001723915.1 Gavialis gangeticus | reverse complement strand
AGGCTTGACAGTCACCTTGCTGGGGTTGTTTGACCCCAGTGCTCTTCCTGCCATGGCAGGGGGTCGGACTTGATGATCTGCTCAGGTCCCTTCCGACCCTACAAACTATGAAACCTAAGATCAATAGTGGGGAAATAAGGCTATGGACAGAGGTGACAGAAAAAGGAGCAGCAGTCTCAAGTTGCAGCAAGGGAAGCTTAAGTTAGATATTGGGAAGAATTTTCTCACTAGCAGGGTAGTAAAACACTGGAACAGGTTACCCAGACAGGTGGTGGAGTCTCCATCCTTGGCGGTTTTTAAGACCCGACTAGACAAAGCCTTGCCTGGGATGATGTAGTCGGGGCTGGTCCTGCTCTGCGCCGGTGGTTGGACTGGATGTGACCTCCTGAGGTCCCCTCCAGCCCTCATTTTTTATGATTCTGTGACTTGTAATCACTCTTAAATGGGCAGGGGAGCAGTCTCTTAGGAAGGCACATCAGCTGGTAGGATGCAGAAAGAAGCCGGCTTAACACTACAAGAGCTCTGCTACGTTTCTAAGGCCACCAGCGTGTGCAAATGTAACAGCTGTGGCATATTGGTTGTAACCGTATTGTTTGATATGGCTACTGCTCTCCCTCCAGCCTGCATTCTGAGTGACTGAGGCTTCGATGGTACATGTGCTCAGTTGCCCCTCGGGGACTCCCACCCACAGGGTCATTGTCCGTTTCCCATTTGACCTGGCTGGGAACATCCTGTGGGGAAAATGCTGCTCTGGCACAGGCTGGTACTGTTGGGCATCTAAGGTTCAACCTGCTTGGCCTGCTGCCCCACTTGACAGCAGGAGCACCAGGGCATGGAGAACGTCGAGGTTAGCAGGCGACAAGCAGCAGTGCCTGGTGCTGTACGTCGGTTTGGGGGGTGGAGGGCCCTGGCTCTGGAGCGTGCCTGACTCACGTGGTAGAGCAGAGGTGACAGGTGCAGGACTGCACGTGGCAGCTGTGTTCTTACAGGGGCACAGTTCAGCAGATCTGCAGGCCTTGCTTCTGAAAAAGCCAGTCCAAACCAAGACCAGCTTGTCATGACTCTCAGCAGCCCCCGGGGATCAGGTGAGCAAGATGCTTCATTCCCTTCTGAGAGAAGGCTTGGAGGCTTGTGCTAGGCCTTTGAATTGGGAATGCCGGGACATTTCACCCTGGAATTGTTGTCTCCTTTGGGGAGCTGCTCCCAGGCCCTTGTCTCGGTTGGGCGGTCACGTGTGAGGCAACATCGGTGTCCGTCTCTCTTGACCTCACAGAAGAGAAGGAGATTTTACAGCCATGCTCAGGAAAGCTGCATGTTGATACAAACATACAGTTATCGTTGTATATTCAGCACCATTCACCTGCATGGCAGGTTGCAGGCGAGACTTGCTCTAAAATGCTTGGGCTACAGGAATGAAAGCTAATTTGCCTTTCAGTCCCTGAGGCCAGGGTAGCTTGCCGGTTTTTTTCAGGGGTGCTGTGGGGTGCAACACCCGGGCAGAGTTAAGATCCTGTGAGTTAGCTGTGTGCTTTGCTCCATAATGTTTGGGTTCTGCTGACGTTGGGCTAAATGTCGTGCCGCATTGAACCTTACAGAAACCGTCTGCTCGGCAAAGAATGTCTTCCCCCTCGAGTAACCTAACCACCTGCATGTCTTTCCCCCAGGAGACTCCTTGCGCTTTCTTGAGTGCCTGATCTTGCACAGTTCTGTAGTCCTTTTCCTGCTGTTTAACATGAAAGTGCCACTGCTCCACCTTCTCCCAGCCTTGTGTACTGCCTGGCTAATCAATCCCAGCCTTTCTATCCTTGATACTTACCCACTTCCAGCATTTGTGGAATGATGTTACTGCCCCTCTTCCTTCCTCGCACCCTCCCTAAATGGCATGGATCCTGGATGTAGGATTTTGAAAAGGGGGTTGCAAATGGTGTGGCACGTTAACACACACAATTTTTTTTCCATTTCAAGAAAAAGAAGCTTTGTTAGCATGCTAAGGACCAAGCACTATATTAGTCATGGTATCATAGTACTTTGGGTCGGAAGGGACCTATACAGATCATCAGGTCCAACCCCCTGCCCTGGGCAGGAACGGGTGCCGGGACCATATCACCCCAGCCAAATATCTGTCCAGCCTCCTCTTGAAGACCCCCAAAGTAGGAGAGAGCACCACCTCCCTTGGGAGCCCATTCCAGAGCCCGGCAGCCCTAACTGTAGAGTAAATTTAAGGTTGAAGCAAAAAGAAATATAACTTTGTTGGAATGTGCCCTAATTTGCAGCTAGATTATGTAACACCACAAATCAGTCAACAAATAGTTAAAAAAAAATATTGTTTCATTAGTCCAACAGTCAGTATAATTACATGTGCATCTCTTATTGAGATTTGTGAGACAAACTCTAGCCTCCTTGAGTATTTTGAGACAATACTTCCGTCATTTCCACATCTGAGTTAATCTGACCACACCTGCGTTAAGGTTTTTAGGTAGAGCATAGAAGAGTCTTCAGGGCAACTAAGGGACAGCAGCAGAAGGGCAGAAGAAAGGATCATCAGGACTTGTAGTAGAGATGATATCTTTTAGTAGACCAACAAGATTTTTACAAAAAAATTTCTTTAGAGGAAAGGCTAGCTTGAATGGTGGATCATCAAGACTGTTAAAAAGGAGCGAGGGTCGTTAACACTAGCAGGAATTGGGTTATAACGAGCCATGAAGTCAATAGACTCCCCTCATCGCTGCTTGAATAGAAATGCTGCTGCAGCTGCCAAGCAGTTGGTTTTACAGTTGGGGTGGAGCAGGACTCGCTCTGGGATCCCCGCCCCTGGATCCACAAGCCAGCTGCCTGCCCCTCGGGTCACATGTGGTTCGCTCTGAATAGCTTTCCGACTAGGAGGCTTGGAGCTGTACTGAGATTCCTGGTGGGGTTAGCCAGGGGCGGCCGGAGGGCGCCTGTCTCCTCTGTGCTCCGGGATGTGTCTATGTGTGCAGCTCCAGCTCTGCTGGCCAGGGCAAAACCTTCTTGCCCCCGGCCCTGCAAATGCTTCTCACATCTCTCCTCCCACTGAATCTTTCTTTCCCAGATGCAATCACTCACATTATTATAAGTCTTGGCACCGTTCCCTCGCTTTCTCCCCTACCCCTTTACTCAGTGGATCCCGTGTAAGAGAGCTTGGGGCTTGAGCAGCTTGCCTGTAGGTAGTACTTACGGCCTGGCGAGGGGCTGGGGAAGCAGCTGTGAATTTGGCAAACTGGTAATGACTGTGGAGCCCAAGGGGAGCGGGGGGAGAGTGAGAGTGTTTTCTCTTCTCTCCCCCTCACCTTCTCCCCACCCAATTCACTGCACCTGTGATCTGAAAAGCCCCCTGGTTTCCAAGCCATGGTTTGGAGCTTCTTGGAGCCTGCCTTCCTCTTGCCCGGGGAGGAACGGGGCGAATCCCGCCCCCCCTGGCCTGAAGGTTGCTGGTGAGCAGGGTGGTCCCTTCTTGGTTCCCTGCCCTCCCTCCCTGGCAAGATCCCGGGGGTGGCACTTTCCTGCCGGCAGGGAGGGGATCAGGCAGTTGGGCTGAATAGCAAGGCTGGTTTTCCTTTCCTTTCCTCCCCATCTCAGGCCGCCTCTCCCCCTCCCCCAGCTGCATGGGAGCAGATGTGCTGCTTTTGTCAGCTCCTCGGGAAGCCCAAGCCTGGCTCCTGCAGCGGCCAAAGGGTTCCCCTCCCCCTCGGCTTGGCTTCACACACGATCTGCCTCCATGTCTCCAGGCCTGGAGCTGGGATCACCAGCCCGCTCCCCCTGCCTCCCCTCTAGCCTGTCTTTGCCCCCCAGGT
>NW_017728995.1:29190846-29211922 GCF_001723915.1 Gavialis gangeticus | reverse complement strand
GCTGCATGGGAGCAGATGTGCTGCTTTTGTCAGCTCCTCGGGAAGCCCAAGCCTGGCTCCTGCAGCGGCCAAAGGGTTCCCCTCCCCCTCGGCTTGGCTTCACACACGATCTGCCTCCATGTCTCCAGGCCTGGAGCTGGGATCACCAGCCCGCTCCCCCTGCCTCCCCTCTAGCCTGTCTTTGCCCCCCAGGTCTCTTTGGAAAACTGGAGGCAGATGAAGATTACAGGGGCAATGTGAGGACTGGAGCTCGGGGAGCAAAATCCTAGGTGCAGCCCTCTGGAGCGAGAAGGCAGTGCTGCTCCCGGTTCTGGGTCTTGTAGGAGCCCCCTTGATGCAGCGAATGCGGAGTAGCACGGGCGCAGAGCCGTATACACTCCATCGGGACAGCGGCTCCCTCCTGAAAGCGGTAGAGCCACGCTCCTGTGGCACCGGGCTCGGGCTCTCCTTCTCTGTGCTGCCACATTTTGCATTTTGGGACACCTTTTTTTGAACTTAAGTCCCAAGCAAGGAGTCTCTGGGGACACGGCCCTGAAATTTGGGACTGTCCTGGAAGGTTCGGGGCCATCAGTCTCTTGAAACGGTGTGCCGAGAGGCCATGTGTTGAACCCAAGGCCTCTGCAGGGAGGCTGGTTTCTGAGCTGCCATGGCCCCTCCAGAGCGCGGCAGACTGCTGTGGGGGGGTGAAATGATGCTGCCATCGTGGCTGACCATTTGCTGCAGCTGCTGCCATCGTCAGTCCTGGCGCACCTGGATTCCAAGCTGATGCTGCCAAAATCCCTCTTGGGAGGTAATAAGGAGAGGGAGCCCGTGGAGACTCCCTCTTGCGTGTCACCTGGTCCTGCTGGCTGGCAGCTGGGCTGGGTCACCTCTGCAGGCCATCAAGTGGTTGCAGCCTGCTCCCTGGCATGTGCGTGTGGCCTGTGCCACCATGGTTTGGGCAGGGGTTCAAGCTGCTTATTTGCGGCTAGGAGTTGTCACTGGGTGGGCAAAGATATGGGTCCTCCGAGTGCTCCAGAGCTACCAAATCTAGTGGGACCCACACTTGCAAGGGTTGCTTGAGCTGTCGCTGCTGCCTCTGGATGGAGAGGCCCTTGGAGAACCTAGAGGGTTGCAGCCATGTTCTGACTCATCCACTGCTTTGAGATAAAGTCCCTTCCTCCGCAGTGGAGTTTAGGATGCAGCCCCCTCCCTGTCAACCCCTGTTTCCAGGGCTCTCCTAGAACAGGCAGGGCGTTAGGGGCTCTCCTGTTGCACTCAGTGGGCCAACATTTACTGCACGTGGCGCATTTAATGGCAAAGCACCAATGTTGCCTTGAACGCTCGGCTCTGGGTGCAACTTGCACGGGGCAGCTCAAGGTGCAGAGGGCTGTGATCCAGGATGGAGGGCCATCAGTAACCCCATGGAGGAAAATTTAGGGTTAGAAAGTCGTAGAGACTGGGTCTGGATTACCAGGCCTTGGCAGAAGTGTGGGGCTGTTACCATTCGGCCTGTCTGACTCGAGCCTACTGTTGTCTGCCTGTGCTCTGGGGATTCAAAATATATCATTCCTTGAGCTGTGGAATCCCAGTGGTAAGTATATAATGAGTAATGCAGCATGCAGATCTGGCATGAGGCGAATGGGGACAGGCGGGGGGTGCTTTTCTTTGTTCTTCGGGAAAGAAGTCTGCTTCCAGCTTTGGTGTGAGCCCTGGACGGCCTGTTTCCCTGCTGGAGCACCCCTGGGGTGGGGGTTGGATGGGAAAGAGCAGGAAAGAGCCTTGAAATGCTCCTTGCATGTCTCTGCTGCCCTTCCCAAAATGGGCCAAGGGTGAAAGGCAAAATAACTTGAGATGGGGAGCTGGGGGGGAGGAAGGGGCAGGACAGGGACTTAATCCTAGCTTGGACGGAGGTAGTGCAGTGGACTTGGACTTCAGAAAGCTTTTTCCTACAGTCCCACGTGACGTTGTCATAAGGAAACTGGAGGAGAACTGTGGGCTAGGCAGAAGTCATGTTTGGTAGGGGCAAGTTGGCTGAATAACCACAGTCAGAGAGCGACTCTGAGCTGCTCAATGGCGAGGGGTTTCGGGTGGGGTTCCTCAGGGGTCTGCTCTTGGTCTAGCATTATTTAGCCTGTTTGTTAATGATTTGGATGCAGGACTAGAGCAGGTTTGCAGATGATACACAACTGGGAGTGGTTTCAGACATTTTGGGGGAAATGAATAGAATTCAACAGATTCTTGATAGATTGGAGAGCTGGGCTAACAGTGACCAAAGGAAGTGCAGCAAAGACCAATGTAAGGGTTATGCCTAAAGAAGCCCTAACCCTGACCCCTAGGAAGACATAACCCTAACCCAAAGGTCTGAATACGGAGTGGGAGATAAGTGGCTAGACAGTAGCATTGCTGAAAAGGGTCTGGGGGTTTGGGTGCTTCTCGGTCTCGATGGGAGCCAGCAATGTGATGTGGTTGCCAGCACAGCCAAGGTGATTTGGGGCGGTAGTAACAGGAATATGATGCATAAGATACAAGAGGTGACAGAACTGATCCACTCGGCACTGGTTAGGTCTCAGCTGGGTTTTGTGTATAGTTCTGGGCTCCACATTTTAGGAAAGATGTAGAGAAACTGCGCAGGATCCAGAGGTGAGCAGCAGGTGCTAAAGGGGTTTAGGATGCAGCCATATGAGGAAAGGTGGAGAGAACTAGGTATGATTCGTTTAGAGAGAAAATCAAGGTGGGGACATGATGACCATTTTCAAATATTAGGAAGGCTGCCCTAAGGGACAGCAGCTGTTCTCTTCGCTGCAGAGGGCAGGATGTGGGACAGGGATCAAGCAAAGCAGACTTAGCTTAAACCTCAAGAGAAACTTCCTCCCTGTAGGGACAGCAGGACAGGGGAAGGAGCTGCCCTCAGAAGGGTGGAATCTGTCCTTGGAGGCTTTCAGGAGGCTGGATGAGCATTTGCCAGGAGTCGTTTAGGGACAGCATCCTGCATCTGTGCAGGGGATTGGACTAGATGGTCCTTGAGGCCCCTTCCCACCCTACGATTCTGTGATGCCGTGGGGTCTTCCCTGTCACAACCCCCTACCCCATAGGAAAGCCCAGTTTGGGGGGCTTGGTAATCCCTTCCTTGCAGTTGGTCACATTGTCCCTGCCAGTCTGTAGCACTGTCGTCTTTGCCAACATATGGGACTTGGAGCCTCTGTGGAAGTCACGGGTAATACTGGAAGCTGGCTTGGCTGGGATTTCTCTCTAGGAACTGGATGAAGTCCAGGCTACCAGCGACAGCGTAACGGATGCTAGTCAAGGGGGAGGAGATGGGCTGGCCTGGAGCAACCTGCCAGCATTTGACACCCGTACTGTGCAGCAGATCCATGCTGGATAGGGGCAGTGGGAGAACATGTGGCCTCCCAGGAGCAGTGCTAGCTGGCCTTATGTCTGCCCTCCTGGGCAGGGCTAGGCAGCCCGTGCCCGTCTTGGCAGGTAGGACTCTCCTTCTGTGAATGGGGCGGCTGGTATGGGAGGCAGAGTGAGGCAGAGCCTGTTTGCAGGCGTTGGTGTGTAGCGTGGTCTGTTTGCCTTTGGCAGACATTTTGAGAGCATAAATGTGGTTTGGTGCCCTATTTTCAGTGTCTGTCTAGGCAGCTCCGAACACCCACGTAGCTGAGCACAGCCCAGAGGACCTTTGCTTTGAGCTCCAGCATGCTCCGTCTCAGTCCAAGCAGCCAGGTCTCATTGCATGCAGAGATCATAGGTCCAGAGAAGACAGCTGCACTCATCCATGTACACAGTTCTGCAGTCCCAAGAAGACGCCGAGATGGCAGTTGTTTTGGGTCCCTGCCCTGCTGGAAGTTTTTGGTAGATTGCTTTAAATCACCGAGTTTAATCTGATGCTGCACTTTTATCTTTCACTTCATTTCTTAAGGAAAAATTCATTCTCGCTGGCTGATGTGCCCATCAGAGCATCCCCATCGCAACTGAATATAGCCTGCATGATGCATTTGGTGCTGCAGTTTGCTAACCCAACGGATACACTATCGCTAGACACTCTTAACTAGCAGTTTTGGAGCTTAACAGACCTTTATTCAGAGTCAATTTTACTGTATTTAGAAGACCGTGTCATGCCCCAGTTATGTACTAGATTATTTTGGATGGAACATGGAAATTCAGTGCAAACGCACACAACCGGCTTTTGAAAATTGTTTTTTATTAGTGGAAGAAAACGACTTTGAATGCACTGGTTATATAAGGGAAAAACGGGTTTATTAAAATGAGCCTGTTAAACAAAGGTGGTATTAACTGCAGCCAGTGAATTGGCAGCTTGTTTCTGATCACCCGGGGTTAGATTTTCAAAGCTATTCAGGCCCCTGATGATGCAGATGGACATTTAGTGGGGTTTTCAAACCCACTTAAGCAGGTGAGATCTTTAACGTCCATTGACATCAGTGGGATTTGGGCACCTACCCTGTGTACGAGCTTCCTGAAACAGGATTGGGGACCTAAATATCTTTGAAATTCTGGCCTTGTGTCTTTCCAGTTGCTAGAATTTGTAGGTGTTCTGGTTTTTATTCATCAGTGAAGTCAGTCATGCTCAGTCCTGTCTGGGTCAGGAGCTGGTTGGGCAGTCGGTGTTGGTGTTGACCAAAGTGCCACAGCAACATATATCCCCCTGGCTGGGTGGTGGCAAATGCTCCAGGGCAAAAGGAAAAAACCCTGTGCTATATAGTGACATGGATAGCATTGGCCCAAGTGGCAGGGCAGATGGTACGTCGTTCATGATTGTGGGGAGGACAGATCCAGCACATGCAATGGAGAAAAGCCCATTATCTGTGAAGAGCCCCAAGTGGTGAGCCAAGGAGCTGTGCGGTCCGAGCATCTCTGGATCAGGTGACAGAAATCAGTCTTCCTTATTTTTTTCCATCTTCCATTTTGTTTGCCCGTTTTGAATGGATGAGTCCAGAGGAAGAAGGGATGCTTTCTGCTGCTGCCAGCTAAGAGCTCGCTAAAAGTAATTAAGGCTGAAATATTCTGTGCAGAGATAATAAACCTGTTCACACGGACAGAAACGCAGGTGCCAGCATTGCCTCTGCTGTAAAGACTGAATGATAAGAGCTGCTTGCTTAACACACTGTGTGACCTTGCAACGTGTTCATGGAGCTTGAGTCAGCCTGCAAAAATAAATGCTTCCCTGATCCCATATCTAATTAAATAGCGCCGCCTTTTAACTCGTCAGCGTGTGAGGACGACTCCCGGATGCAGCATATTGAATTAATTTAAATTGGAACAAGCTACTGTATAGTGCATCTGAGTCCTGACTCGGGTTGTGATGATGGTTTCCAGTTATCACAAAGAGGCTTATTATTTAAAAAAAAAAAGAAAATGCTTGAAATGCAGATCTGACTTGATCTTTTTTCTGTCTTTTTTGTCTGCCCTGCTTGCTTCTGTCCCTCCCATGCCCCGCACTTTGCTGAGACAGTAGAGCAGCTTGATGCTCACTGCTGCCTCTCTGGCTTCTCTCCTTGAACCAGCAGCTAGCCATTTTTTCTCTTGTGTTGCAAGACTGACTCTGCAGCCCAGGGTCCCTTGTGGGAATAGCTTCTTTTTTTCCCCCCTCCACCTCTCCTCTCCACTCCTGGCCCTGTGACCGGGCTGTGGTTGAATGCGATTGGTTCCCCACCAGGTGGAACAGGTTGGTGGACCTTAGCTATGGGTTTTGGGCCTTGGTTCTAACCTGCCCTGTTCTTTCTCCGCAGGGTTGTGAAGGAAGAGATCTCGGACGATAATGCCAAGCTTCCCTGTTTCAATGGCAGGGTGGTGTCTTGGGTAAGCAGCTTATGTGATGGCCTGTCCTTGTCTGTCTGCTTCCTCCAAGCTATATAAGTGTCTTTGAAAATGCCATCTGCTTTGCAGAGTCCCAGGTCAAGACCTGGGACAACTGTACTTGGTATCGACATAAGACAAAGCCCAGGAGGAGCTGATGGGCCGAGAGGGCTGTGTCCTGTCCTCCTAGGCCTGAATCCTGGAGGAAGACTGGTCAGGATCCCCCCACTCCTATGGAGAGAGAGTCCCAAGCCTTTTGTGCTGTGTTAAACAAGAACCTTCTAAAGCTGCTTTGCTGCCACCCAGTATAGTTCATCCTCATGGCACTGCTCCAGGCCTGCCCACAGCAACCGCTGTGTCCCTATGGCAGCTGTGCCTTCCCCCCTGAGGACTGCCGCAGAGGGGTCCAGTGAATGTTGTGCTATTGAAATGGGCTGGATTTGACTGCCCTGAAGACTGCAGGCACTGCATGGGCAGCTGCAGGGCCAGCTTCTCCCTCCATGTCACGCCACACACATATTCAGCTCCCTGTTGGCATCCTCCCTCTGTCCTGAAGGGGACCTGCTGGGGTGAGAGGGATGCTTAGCCTCTATGGCCCTTGCCTTCTGCTGAGGCTGAGTTTAGTGCTGGATGACTGCCAGGGTCTGCCCGCTCGAGGCTGAGCTGAACTCCAGCAAGGCAGTGCATTCCCCACAGGTCACCAAGCAGTTCCCCACTGTGAGGGCAGCTACCAGTCTCTTTCAGCTTTGCCTAGATCAGACCCAATGCCTCCTTGGCCCCTACCCTGGAGAGCTGAGTCTCTTCTCAACCTAAAGTCAAGGGCCCAGCCGAGCCTAGCAGCCCACTGGGATGCTTTGGGCAAAGCATGCCAGTGCCTGCAGCCAGTGGCACAAAGGGGCACGTTGTGGCTAACATCACGTCCAGCCACCGCTGGCTCCTGGGCCAATGACCAGGTATGAATGACCAGCTACCCAGATACAGTGTGGGAGGGGGGCAGCATTTGGCATAAGGCCAGAGCGAGGCATAGGCTCACGTTTCTGCTGCTCTGCTCCCATGCCCCTGGGGCAACTCACTGGCTGTGGTTGGGTCAGGAGCAACAAGATAAGGGGAGTAAGAGCCATTGCTTGGGTGCTTGGGGTGATCCTATGATGAGTATCTGGGTATAAGGCCCCCCCGTACCCGCAGGGTCCGGTTGCTGAACTGTTTGAAATTCTCCCCCTCGTGGCTCATGGGCACAGCACAGAGCTCCTCCAGGCCTCTCTCCCCACCCAGTATTTATTACTGCTGCATCTGTCTGTAGTCGCCTGCTTTTCTCCCTGCCCAGCTGCCTTTGTTTTCTCAAGCTCTAGTGGCAGGTCCCAGAGGCTCTGAATCCTTGCTGTGCAGCTCCTATTTTTTCTACCTGCCGCCAGTTTCTGAATGCGGGTCAGACGCATGGAGCTGCGTTCCCAAGTGCTGGAGCTGGCAGCAGGCAACACCGCTCTCGGCCCCCTCTCGACAGCTGATGACCTGCCCCCCTCCTCCTCGCACTCCACTTCCCCCTGCGGCGGGCGACTTTGGGGGCTGCGCACTCTGCTGCTGTTGCTGCCAGTCGGGCTGGAGTGAGCCTATTTCAGGAGCCTGGGGCTAATTTTAGCCAGAGTGGAAGGGGGTGGATTTGAGGTTGGATCTTTCCTGACGGTGAAGGAGGGAGGAAAGCTTCCCTGGTGGCAGTGGGCACTGGTCCCACAGCCCCTTGTGGCACTGTTAGGCTGCTCCCTGGATCCAGTTCTCTGCCTGGCCCCATCCAGCAGCATCCACTGGTGCTCTCTCAGCTCCCAAGCCTCATGCTTCGTGTGCTGGCCCCTAAATCCTGAGCAGTCAGAGGAGCCGGCTTGGGCACAACAGCCAGTCCCCTTCCCTGAGCTGGCCAGGCCCTGCTGCTCTCCTTGAGCTCACCCACCAGATCCCTGGAGCCAGGCCTTGGCGGTAGGGTTGAGCATTTGGTCCACCCTTCCTTTGGCTACATGTGGTGCCCTCAGCTGGCAGGAAGCAGAGCTGCAGTTGCATCCTCTGCAGCCACAGCCAGGAGAGAACAGTATCCCACTGCAATCCTGGGGCATTTGTACACATGGTTGCACAACAGTGCCGGGTGCTTTTAAAAGCCTGTGGTGCAAATAGTTGTATAAGTGGCGAGATGTGCGTCAGCGCTGAGAAAGTGGGAGCACGCTTTTGAACTCAAACACATTGAAGGTGTTTTAGTTCAAAGGTGCACCGCCACGATTTTCTGTGCACTAATGTGCATTTTGCCACTTGTGCAACTGCATGTGACACAGTGCGCAGATCCTGCCGGATCTCTGGTGCATCACGGGATGGAAAGGTCTGTGTATACATGCCCCTGGTTTCTTGCCAGCCAGTTCTGTCCCCTCACGCCTTTGGCGATTCTTTTGAAGATATGTTCTCCAGAGCTGCATCTGAGCCTGTGTTGGAGCATCTCCTGTGTGACCCATGATCAGGCCCTGTCTTGGCTCGTGGCTACCAATAAGTAGCAAAGACTGGGACTCACTCGGGCATGAGTGAGCACGTGGAGGCCTGACCCTGCTCTGGCTGGTTGTAGCATCTCACATTTCCAACCCGGTCCAGTGCAGTGCTTCCACAGGCTTGCCCTCACTCTGTTCCAGGGCTGTCGCTGCACTGAACCAAGACTGAGGTCCGGTGCTAGAATCCTTCCCAGGTCAGGGGATGGAGGAAGCATGGTCGAGGCAGCCAGGACCTGGAGCTGGGAGAGGAGGTGGTGGAAGGGGCCAAATGTGCAGTCTTCTTGGACTGAAGTCGATTTCCCTCAAGAGTGAGCTTCATCCTTCTCCCTCAAGGAATCCTGGCTCAGCTGAGCGGAGAGCTGTTTCCATAGTCTGTTCAGCCCTTGGCTCCTCTGTTGTGGGGGCTGTGTTGGAACAGTTTGGGTGGCTTGGGAATCAGAGATCTGGGTCCCCGTCTTTCTGGGGGTCAAAGTGGAAAGCCAGACTTAAACACAGAGCTAGCTAAAACACCTCCCAGCACAGTTGGATGGCCAGCTGGAGGGAGCAAATGCAAGTAGAAATGATTTAGCAGGAACCATTTCAAACATGGCATTGCTCCCCTGAGCATTCAGTCTCCTGTCCTGACCCAACTAGCAATCTGCTTGGAGGTCAAAGGCTGTGTTCCAGTCTCTGAGCCTGGAAATAAAGGGCAGTTGGTGGTTTATATATTAAGAGCAAGGTCCTAATCTGGATGGGAGCCCAGCTCTGCCGAATGTATTCCCAACACCCGTACAATGGAAGCTTCTTCATAGCCAGTTCAACACAGTCGTGTGCAGGTGGTGAGTTTGTGGTGGACAGGGTATTAATCACTGGAGAGTTTGTAGGCCATGGCCAAACCAGCTCAACTGACTGAGGCTGAGGGTTTAGTGTGTTTGGGGAGGCAGAGTGGGGTCTGCTCCAGAGCTGGCCTTACTATCATCTCCTACAGGTAGGGGATCTGGAAGGCAGGCTCGTCCCATGTCCGGTGTAGTTGTAGATGTCTCTTGTGCTTGGGGCTCCCACTCTGAGCCTGAGCCATCTCATTCTCTCTGTCTTCTCTCTCCAGCTCGTGTCTGCAGAGGGGTCGCATTCAGATGCTGGGTCAGTCTGTGCCGACAACCAGCCAGAGCTGCCGCCTTCTATGGAGCGCACTGGAGGCATTGGAGACTCCAGGCCCCCCTCATTCCAGTAAGCCACCAGAGGACCCATCTCATCAGGCTTCCCTAGGACGCATGTTCAGAGCGGAAGGGGTCCATACTGTCCTGTTTTTCTGTACTTGGGATGTGGAAAGGAATGCAAAGACAGGAGCTGGAGTATTAGCTACTTTTCTTGACCGGAGCTGCAGCCAGGGCCAGGATTAGTTACTTTCCTTGACAGAGGCTGCAGTGGTGGGGAGAAAGGAGTGCTAGGATAGGGTCCCCGGGCAGTGGTGGGGCTGAGAAGGAATTGAAAGAGGGGCTCCAAAGTTCTTTGGTTTGACTAACCGGGCATGATAGAAACAGCAGGAGAACACATCCCATCTGCTGCTGCTCCCTCAATGCCTCATTGCCCATCACACAGGAAAAATTTCTGTCATTTTTCTCACTCTCAGACTCCACTGAGGTTTTGGCAGGAGGTAGGGAAACTTATCGTGGCCCCAGTCCCCTCATCCCCTCTGTCTGCTCCCAAATCCTCTAGCCTCCTACCCCCTGCAGGGTGGGCCTTTGATTACACCCCAACTCTCCTGAGTGCCCCATGTAGGGTACACCCTAAGCTCCCTAGGCTCCCTCCTTCCCAAGGGAACAGTGAACACTTTCCTCCAGGAGCCCCAGCGTGTAGCTCAAAAGGGAGGAGACAAGTGGAAGTGCAGAAGAGCTGGGGTACGTCAGAGCAAGGGGAGCTGGGAGGTCCAAGTGCCCTTGGAGGAGGAGACATTGGACATGTTGGACACATCCATCCTCTTCACCCCTCACAGCCCCAACACTGGTGGGAGTCGGGAGAACCTGGATAATGACACAGAGACGGACTCTGTGGTGTCATCTCAGCGGGAGCGGCCTCGTCGGAAAGATGGGCCTGAGCACGGTGAGTGCCACACCCCATCCAAAGCCACTATGGGTTGCAGCTGAGCCGTTGGTCCTGGCTGTGCAGGCTGCATGGGGGACCACTGTGTCCAGGCCTATGCAGACAGAAGTGAAGTTCAGTCTCCCACCCTGCATCACTTCAAAGCTACTGACGAGAGTCCTCCGGGGCAGAGCAACTATTGCTCCTAGAGAGACCAGTGGGATTGGGGTTGCATCCTACTGGGCAACTATCCCATAGAAGCTGCTATTGGGTGTCCACCAGTGACAGAGGAGGGCTGAGACCCCTGCACAGATTCAGGCACTCACCAGCAGAGGGGAGTTGTTCCCAAAAAGCACCACCCTGAACTCTCCCTACCTTCAGGCCACTCCATCCCAGAGGGACCATGTGGCAACCTGCTTCACTGTCTGGGGATCCTGTGGCTCCAGCTCTTGTTCCCAGTGGTTCACCTTCCTGTTATCTAGAGAGGCAGGGGAGTACCCAGGGGCCAGGGGCCATGGTTGGGGTGGCACCTCCAGCAGCCCACCCCACCAGACATCATTTGAAGGCCAGGTCCTCCTTGGGGAATTCCTCTCACTGCAGAGCCCTGAGCCCCCTGGTGCTGCTCACAGGAGGGAGGGCTGCACAGGCATCTCACAGCCCCTGCCATGGGTGCTGACTGCTCCATCTCCCCAGCACCCCGGGTGAATGGGACGGCAAAGGGAGAGCGGCGCCGAGACCTAGGAGGATACGAGAGCTCCTCCACACTCATGAGCAGCGAGCTGGAGACCACCAGCTTCTTTGACTCGGATGAGGATGACTCCACCAGCAGGTAGGGAAAACACGGGGCCTGGGAGAACATGGGCTCTTCCTCAGCCCCTTATGCCAAGGTAGATGCTAGAGCAAGACACTGTAACCCTGTGTTTGGGGGCTTCTTTATCCTTGCCAGTGGCCTGCCATCCTGACCAGCAGTGTCCACCATTGTTGATGGTCCTCTGCTCTCCACACTTGTGGGTCTACCAATGACCCCCCACCTCTGCTCCTCATGCTCGTAGCTGCACTGGTGGCCCTCTCTCTCGGTCACAGATTGCCCTTGCCTGTGGCATGCTGATGCCAAGAGCCCCACCTGCATGTGGCTTCAGTGCTGACCCTCCCCTTTGCCTGTAGGTTTAGCAGCTCCACAGAGCAGAGCAGCGCCTCTCGCCTGATGAGGAGGCACAAGCGACGCCGACGGAAACAGAAGACTCCGCGCATCGAGCGGGTACTCCTGGCCTGGGTGCTTGGCAGAGGTTGACTGCGGGGCAGGGGTTGGGCTTTCTGGAGTCTGAGGCAGACTCGTGGGTGAGCCAGGTTACCCCCTGCCCACAGGGGCTCAGCAGAATGCCTGGTGAGCACAAACTAAGCCCAGACACTGAGACCCTGCTGGAAATAGTCCCAGACAGCTTCCCAAGCCAGTGTAACCCCAGCCATGGGGATGAAAGGCTTCTCTTGTCCTGCTGCTGGTGGGAATGAGTTGGATGCAGCAGCCCCTGCTCTGTCTTTGCAGAGCTTCCTGTGCTAGACAGGGCGAGGCCATGGGGACAGTGCTACAGGGGACAGCAGGGAACCCAGGGACAGTGGGGAGTAAGGAGAAGATTTGGAGGCAAGTCAGGGGTTGGTCCCTGGGCCAGAGGGCAGTGAGCAGGGGGCATCTCACAGGGTTTTGCTGTGTTGCAGTCGTCATCCTTCAGCAGCATCACGGACTCCACTATGTCTCTGAACATCATCACAGTCACGCTGAACATGGGTGAGTGGGGACACCCAATGGTGCCTCTTGCACTGGATCCTGGCCTGACCTAGGGAGCAGCTCCAAAAGTGAGATCAGGTGGTGGAGCAAAGAAGCAGGGAGGGACTGGGCCGGGGGGTGGTGCGGACTGAGTGGGCACGGAGGAGCAAGGAGATGATGGGACCGGCTAGGCTTGAAGCACGAGTCTCCCCAGGGACTGGGCAGCTCCCAGAGCTGGGGTCAGGGTTACACTGGTAGGAGAGGAGTTTCTAACCCTGGGACCTGTCTGAGGAGGGGTTTTGGTCTCCTCACACCCCGTGTCCCATCTGATCTCACTGTTGCTCCCAGCTGCTTTCTGCCTGGGTGGTCAGCTCACCTGAGAAGACAACAGGACAGAGGCAGAAAGTTCTGGCTTCAAGCCCAAAATACCCCCTTTTCCTTGGCGACATGGGGGTCCTTCCACTGCAGAGTGAGGGAGGAGCGCTGGGAGTGCGGGCATTAATTGCCCTCATTGTCAGGAGGGTAGGTGGTGGGGACAAGCAGAACCAAGGAGCTTGAAAAGATGAAAGACAAACTGTATAAGAATGGAGCAGGGAAGGCAAAGGAAACAAATGGAGAATGGGAAGGTTGGGAGGTACTTTTGACCAGCGCATGGAGATTAGATTGGATCTGGGCTGATGGGTACAAGGCTCCTCTGTTCCTTCCTGCTCACCATACCCCTTCCTCCTGCAGAGAAGTACAACTTCCTGGGCATCTCCATCGTGGGGCAGAGCAATGAGCGTGGGGATGGTGGCATCTACATTGGCTCGATCATGAAGGGGGGTGCTGTGGCAGCGGATGGTCGGATCGAGCCTGGAGACATGCTCTTGCAGGTACTGCATGGCTGTGCCCCCTGTTCCCAGGGCTGGGGCAGTGACAGTGAAAGCTCTGGACAGCCCCAGCCCCAGCCCCAGCCCCAGCCCCTACTCTTAGGCTGGCCCCAGTTATGTCTCTTGGAGGGGGAAGCCCCCTCCCTCATGACTGAGCCCAGTCTGCAGTCCTGTCTCAGATCCATCGTCTTTGCAGGTGAACGACATCAACTTTGAGAACATGAGCAACGACGATGCTGTACGGGTGCTGAGGGAAATCGTACACAAGCCAGGGTAGGTGCCTTCCCCCTCATCCCCCACCCACCACTTCTCCCCTGGGGGTGGGTCATTCCCAAGCCTGCATCTCCTCACCAGCTGCTGTCCTGTTGCTCTGGCTCCTCAGCTGCTGGCAGCACAGCTTGCCTTTGGGCTCTTAGCTCCCTGCTGTCCTCTGTAGGCAGTTCCTCCATCCCCATTGTGCACCAGATCTAGGCAGGCAGCCCAGGGCTCATCTCCGGCCCTTTTTGTTAGCGTCTTCCTGACTCCTGCGTTTAGCTCTAGGCAGCAGAGTTACCTGGTCAGAGGCTCCTGAGCCACGTGCTCCTGTCCCTAATGTCCATCCTTCCCACTTAATCCAGCTTGCAGTGCTGCAGTTTCCATTGCCCACCTGGTTACTGTCTGTCTGTGCTGGCTGGGGGAACATGACCGCTGGCTTGGGAGGGGACCAGCTGTGCTGGCACATTCTTTGAGTTTACACTGCTTCTGAAGCAGGCTGTGGAGAGGGCCAGCATGTCCCATGTCTCATATTGAGCAGCCCAGCTTGGGCCATGCATTGCAATAACTGCTCTTGTGTTTGTGCCACAGACCAATCACCCTGACGGTTGCCAAGTGCTGGGACCCCAGCCCCCGGGGCTGCTTCTCCTTACCCAGAAGTAAGTGGATCACTTGCCTGCTGTCCACAGCAGGGCCTGGCCCCTGCAAGAGCCCTGCTATGGGTGCCATCTTGTTTGTGTCTCCTTGTGTGTGGGCTGATTTAGGCAATGCTTTGGTACAGGCTTGTTTTGGGGTTGAGGCCCCTGGTCTGAGCTCAGGGCCCCAGTATGGAGCAGACCTCCTGGCAGCCCACAGCCAGGACAGCTGCCACCCCACTCTGCCCAGTCCTCCTCCCAGATCGTGCTGGGGACACGTCACCTTGACGAGGGTGGGGGTCACCTTCTTGGAGCTCCAGAGGAAGGAGAAGCACCCCCAAGATTGCTGTCACTGAGCCATCAGGGGACTCTCTCCCTCTGTGCCCTTTTTGCTGACCCTCCCTCTCTTCTTTCTCTCCCAGTTGCTCCCCAGCGGATCTGGGCTGGGCCAGACTCTCCATGCTCCGATCCGGGTGAGTCCCGGCTGA
Organism: Gavialis gangeticus; assembly: GCF_001723915.1. Taxonomy (NCBI): domain Eukaryota; kingdom Metazoa; phylum Chordata; order Crocodylia; family Gavialidae; genus Gavialis; species Gavialis gangeticus. Next base: position 29,197,540 of record NW_017728995.1, on the reverse strand, counting down.
TGCTGGGGATGGCTGGTGGGGGCTGTGCAGGGTGCCCCCCAGAGGCAGCAGTAACAAGGGGACGGTTCTCAGACCACGTCTGACTGCCCTTCTATTTGCTGCAGGTGAGCCCATCCGACCCATCGACCCTGCAGCCTGGGTTTCCCACACGGCGGCGATGACCGGAACCTACCCAGCGTACGGTATGAGCCCATCCATGAGCACAATCACTTCCACCAGCTCCTCCATCACCAGCTCCATCCCAGAGACCGAACGTAAGTCCTCATGCCTGCGTGCTCCCCTCGCAGCACAGCTTCAGGTCACCTGTGCTGTGCCTGCCAGCACCCCATTGTGCCTGATGGGAGCAATACATCGGAGCAGGCAGAAACCAGAGGTGGGGGGGAAGCGGCCTGGGGGGAAAGGGAAGTGGCCACAGAGCCACAGCTCCCTGTTGCAAGGGCTAGGGTTTGGAGGAAGCGGGGAGTTCCTTCCACTCCAGGGACCAGGAGAGAAGCCAGGAATAGAAGCATCTGAATGCGGAAAACTAAGAAAAGACCTACCCAGTAGCCCAGGGAAAGTGGCATCACGGGCTGGGCAAATTAGTGTCAGATTTCTTGGTCCCCTGCAAGGGCAATAGAGGCTGGGCCCAGGCAGGAGCACCCTGTCAAAGGCAGAAGGCATTAGGTACTAGGGTCAGACAAGTGCCAGGTGAACCTCCAGTTCCTGTAAGACCACCTCAGCAGGTCAGGGGACACCAGGCCCATGTGCTTCTGCACAGTCTGCTGCTACCAGCTCTACATGCTCATGGTCCGACCACTCCTGTCCTCGTGTCCCACCCAGACACCAAGTGGTGAAACGCCCTTGGTGAGGATGAGAGTCCCCGGTGGACCCATCCTGTATTAAACCTGGATCCCACAAGCCACCCAAGGCTTCATTTGGCAGCTCCTGCATGTATGTGTTGACACCCCCAACACCTGCCCATTTTGTCAGTAGAGGGAGACCCTAGCATCTGCCTAACTCGATTATGCCAGGCTACAGCCCCTCCACCATCTCAGGAACCTCCTCCTCATCAGGTTCTGGCCGCACTTCTTTCCCCACCCACCCCCTTTTCATTTATGCCCTCCCCATCGGTGACCCCGCCAAGTCCTTGGACTTCCTCCTGGCTTCAGCCAAACTTATCTACCAGACCAGGAAGGATGCTCTGGCCACGGGCAGCCTGAACAACGGTTGGGCTGTTTTCCTGTCACTTCCCTGCATATATCTTTGGGCAGAGTTTCGCTGGCTGGTGTCCAGAGGCTCCGGGGACGTGTTTGAAGGACAGTGAGCACTGGCTGGCATGCTCTGCTTGGTGCACCCCATCCCCCTTGCAACCCTCACTATTAACCTTTGACCTGCACTCTTATCCTTGTTTTCTCAGTTGTCCCCCAGAATCTCTCATTGCACTTCTTGTGGCCTCCCTGATTGAGGGAGACTTAGAGCTCTCTTGGTGGGCCAGGGCCCACTGCTCTTTGCACAACAAATAGGCCTGTAAAGCATGTGAGGGCTCAGATGAGGAGTGATAGCCAAGCAGTGGTTTGGCTCTCACAGATCTGGGGTCTTCCGAGCAGAGGAGCTGTAAGCGGGGGTCAGGGGATTTGCATAGTGAGATCATTAGATTTAATTTAAAACTCCTTTTTTGTGGGGGGGTCTTACTGAAGAGTGTTGGTGCCAACAGTAAAGAGTGCATGGAAGAAAGCACCTGAATGGAACCTGGCTTTAGCACCAGCTCTTTCCTGGGCTGGAGAGATGAGCCAGCTGCTCCCTGTAGCCTTGCCAGTGGGGCAAGTGCCAGTTGAATTCCCCAGGGGAGCCGGTGTAGGCTGCGTAGCAGCTTTTAGAACATTGCAAGCTTTGTAGCAGCTGCTGCTGGAGAAAGATGACTAGTTTGGCTTGGCTTTGAGAGGGAGGAGAGAGCCTCTGAGCCATAGTCTGCCAGCAGGCAGCTGGGAGGCAGCAGCAGGCAGGTGGGCTCTGCAGCATCAGAGGGGTCAGAAGGCGAGTCTGCGATGTATTGTTCCCTGGCCCATCCCCTTGTGTGCGACACCTCCATGTGGCTCCATGACTTTTTCCATCCCCTCTCATCTGTGCCTTCCTTCCCTCCGTCCACCTTGCAGGCCTCGATGACTTTCACCTGTCCATCCACAGCGACATGGCCACCATTGTCAAAGCCATGGCCTCACCTGAGTCCGGCCTGGAGGTGCGTGACCGCATGTGGCTGAAGATCACCATCCCAAACGCCTTCATCGGTAAGAGGTGGCCACTGCCTCCTTAGGGCAGGGCGTGGGGATAGATGCAGAGATGGGCTGGTGGGTTCCCTGTGCCAGCCTTCATCACTGTATACTATCTAGCTCATCGGGCTGGTTAGGCCTGGGAAACCGTTTGAAATGTTGACCCTCCTCCCCACACCTTACTCTTGGACCTCTCCTGTCCTTCACTTTTGGGACCAGCTGTCATCACCCTGGTCTGCCCCCAGGCTCCCTCCTTCCTCTGCTGCCATGTTTAACCACGTTCATTGGGGGATACTCCCTGCTGCAGGTTCAGATGTGGTGGACTGGCTCTATCACCATGTGGAAGGCTTCACTGACCGGCGAGAGTCCCGCAAGTATGCCAGCAATCTGCTGAAGGCCGGCTACATCCGCCACACCGTCAACAAGATCACCTTCTCAGAGCAGTGCTACTACATCTTCGGGGACCTCTGTGGCAGTATGGCGGGCTCCAGTGGGGGCGGGCTTAGGGAGGGGGCAAGAGGAGAGAGCTCCACTCTGCCCTACCAGCTCTCTGAGCACTAGCTCATTGCTACCAGGCTAGGCCCCTTCCTTACTGCTCTTCAGTCCTTGGTGCCAGTGTATGCAGCTCGTTTCAGTGCCCATCTGCTGCTGTCTGGCCTCCCCTCCCAACTCAAGAAGGGAGGAGTAATACATGGCTTTTCCATGGTCCTAGGCTAGACCTCAACTATTGTGACAAGCTCTGCTTGGTGCTACTGGAATTTCCGTTATGGAAGGGAGACTCTTAGGTTCATCTGAGTGGTTTTGTTCAGATGAGGAGCATGAGCAGGGAGGGGAGAGAAACCTGGTGCAGGGGGATGCATTCTGGCTTGCTCTGACAGGCTCTTCGGAGCTGGTTTCTGACTAGCAGAGCAACAACCCCCTCCCTGAGTGTATGGGGAGCAGTAACTTCTAATGCATCCTGGGCAAGGGTCCAGCCAGGAAGTGCTAATAGGTGCTGCCCCTGGGTGAGGTGAGCACGACCCCCCTTGGTCCCCGGAAACCTCCTCTTGCCTTTCCAGTTACCGCTTATTAGCTGCTGCACTGCCTAGGCCAGAACTAATCTGTGTTCTCTGCTTGCGTCTGCAGACATGGCTAACCTCTCCCTACATGACCATGATGGATCCAGTGGAGCCTCTGACCAGGACACATTGGCTCCTCTCCCTCACCCAGGAGCTGCGCCGTGGCCCATGGCTTTCCCATACCAGTATCCACTGCCTCATCCGTACAACCCACACCCAGGATTCCCTGACCCAGGCTACAGCTATGGAGGGGGCAGTGCAGGCAGCCAACACAGTGAAGGTAAATGCAAGGGGGCAGGGAGCTGGGACGTGCCTCAGGGGTTGGCTTTTACACCTTCGGAAACGGAGCCAAGGTCTGAGTCATGTGCCGGGAGGAGGAAAGCGTTCTCTCCAAACAGCATGCGCACATGCTGTGAATGTGGCACAGCTGGGGAGGTGCGTGACCAGCAACTTGGGAGCCTCAAGGAGAAGCCATTACCAGAGGCAAGATCTGTGTGCTACAAGGCACAATGTGAGAAAAGGAGGCCAGAGAGGTCTGAGCTAGGAGAGCTGCTGTAGCCTGGCTTGAGGGGGTGGGCTCATAAGCAACCTCACATGAGACAAACGAGGGCAGGACTTCTTCATGTGTCAGCTGGCCTGTTGTCTGTACACAGACTTACGACACAATAAGTGGAAGTTTGATCCTTGGTGGCTTAGACCTCTGGGAAAGGGGGGCCTGTATTGCCATCTGGCTTTTACTTATTACAGGGTAAGAGCATGCACACAGGCACTTCCCATGGAGCAGCTCCTGCATGGTTCAGCCCTGCCCCGCTGCCAGTATGGTCAGCTTAGCATGTGGGGAGGAGAGGCTCTTTTATTCCAGCTGCCCCCTGCCGTGAAGATGGGGGCGGGAAGCCTGTGCTTGTCTGGACCGTTCCCTAACCTAGCTTTATGCATCTCCTAGGAAGCCGAAGCAGCGGATCGAACCGCAGTGGCAGTGAGAGGAGGAAGGAGAGAGACCCAAAGACCGGCGAGTCCAAGTCGGGTGGCAGCGGCAGCGAGTCGGATCACACTACTCGGAGTAGCATGAGGCGGGAGCGGGCAGCCAGTGAGCGCTCGGTGCCTGCCAGCCAACACAGCCAGCGCAGCCAGCACTCCCTGGCCCACAGCCTCCGCAGTCACCACAGCCAGCAGTCATATGGGCCACCAGGCCTGCCTCCCCTCTACAGCCCGCCTATGCTGCTGATGCCTCCGCCGCCTTCAGCTATGGGGCCCCCGGGCGCCCCGCCAGGCCGTGACCTGGCCTCTGTGCCCCCAGAACTGACGGCCAGTAGACAGTCGTTCCGAATGGCCATGGGCAACCCTAGTGAGTTTTTTGTGGATGTAATGTGAAGCGCCCGTCCCCCTGTCTGTCTGCCGCCCCGTCGGTTTGTCTCCTAGGACCAGCCCCAGCTTCACTCTTTGTTTTTATTTTGTCTTGATAACGGAAAAAAAAAGGGAAAAAAATAAACTGAACTAAACCTTGACTCTAATCCCTGCTCGTGTGGAGGGAGGGGGCGCCGAGGCCCCGCCGGCCCGGCTGCCTCCAGACTGCGTGTGCAGAGGCAAGTTGCTGCCGCTTGCACGAGCCCTTAACTCCCTTCCCTTCCCTTCCCCCTTCTAACCCCATTAATCCGCATCCAGCCTGGTGCCTGTGCTGCCCGCCTGTGTGCCATTGCTGCCTCGCTCCTTCCTTCCCTAAACATCTCCTCTTTCTCTTTTCACCCTCTTGTGTCTCTTCTGTCAAGCAGCAAAGAATTACGGGGTGTTTGACTTCCTCTGAGCTCGCCGCCCGCAGGGGCGAGAGCCGGAGCGTGGCACGGCGCGACACCTTGGCCCAACAGAGGAGGACACGGATCCATGCGGGCGCTGGGTACACACGGCGCTGAAGAAGGCTTCTTTCCCTCTAGTGGAAGATGCCCCATCCCCTCCACAGCCCTGAGAGGGGAGCAGGACCCAGTTTCCAGCCTTTTGTGTGTTCAATAAATGCAGTCGCCTCACAGCCAGTGGCATGAATGTTCCAGGGCTTCAGTGCCTGGGGGAGTGGAGAAGGTGAGGCCCTGGCTGGGAGGGTGCCCCTTCCTGCTACTCCCTCACTGCCCAGGCCCACAGGTGCTCAGGCGTGGGCCTGTTAATGCTGTGCAGATAGTAAGCCCAGTGGGCTGCTGCGACAGGGCCCCCCCCAGGCTTGAAGGTAGCCTGCTGACAGCTACAATCCTGGCTGTGTGCTGTCAGGTCCCTGTCTCCCACATCTCCAGGTGCCTAAAATTACTGAACTATCTGCCTCCTGGTACTCCGGGCTTTGCCCCGGCCCCCCTGGCATGGACGCTGTGGATATGGCTGAGTGCGAAGCTGTGGCCTCTGTTTGTCCACGTTTGCTCTGGGAGTGGTACCAAGCTCTAGCTAAGAACGTGCCCCTGGAGTCTCGGCAGCCCCTTGTGCTCTCCTGCCCCTGCATGATCACATACTCATGGAGGATGTTCGATCCAAGATGGCCTGAATGAAGCTGGGGGTTTCAGATATGCTCTTAACACTGCTGCACAGCACCAATATCAGGATGCGCAGCTGGGTGCCAGGGTGCAGGAGCTGTTAGGTCAGATGAGAGCCAGAACTGGGCAGGGCGGGGTGGGGGGCCAAGCTACAGGAGCCCTGTTAATTCCAAGTTGCATAGGAAGCCAAATAGTAAGTTCCCAGTGTCTGCTGTTCACAAAGGGGCTGGGGCTCAGAGGACGAGCAGTGCTGCCTTCCTGCCATTGCCGTGCTTCCCATGTCTGTGAGCATTGGGGTTTGGACCAGGTCCCATGGAGGCTGGGACACATCTGGCTTAAGGCCTGGGCAGCGGGTCTGCTGTCGGAGTCTACTTCTCAGGAGACGCGGCTCCCTTCTGAGTAGCTTGACCACAGTCTCTAGGCATGAATGTACACCGTGGGCCTCTCTCTGGAGCACTGCAGCAGCCTCTGTTACTGTGCTTCACTTTGCTCCGACACCTACATTCCCGTTTTTCTCCTGGAACCTCAGAGCTCTGCTCCTCCTGCCTGGTACTGGAGAGGAGAGGAGGTGTGCCATGGGCAGCCTACCTGGTGCACTGGACTGTATGCGGTATGGATGCTCAACCCCACTGCAGCCAACGCTGGGCTGTGTCACGGTCTTGCGCCCTCCTGCTGCCACACAGCAGCTTCCCTTGTAGCAGCGTGAGCTCCTTTGGATTCTCCTGGACTTGTGGTTTTTATTATTCTCAGCAGATGAAATGTACCTTGCTCCTGGCACCAGCTCATCTACCACCCACTATGCTCCAAGCTCCTGCATCCTCTCATCAGCTCCACTGTTGCCTGTCATGATGCCCTTTCTATTGTTCTAGCCCCAAATATGCCC
>NW_017728995.1:29183346-29188346 GCF_001723915.1 Gavialis gangeticus | reverse complement strand
AGTGAGCCGGCCTTCCCCGCGCTGCGGGCAGCTGTGCAGGGTGCGAGGCGAGGCCGTCTTGTGGCCAGCTGTTCTTCCCCGGTGGCAAGGGGGCGCCCCTGAATGCCCGAGGGAGCAGCCGCATGAGTCCTGTCGTTTCACGCTTACCTTTCCCTAAGCCGCGACGAGATGAGGATGCTTCCTAGCATATTTGCGCCCCAAACGGGCCCTGTGGAAGGGGAGGCAGTAAGCACCTAATCATCATCGAAAGGTGACCGGGCGCAGCTCATGGTGCCCGAGCCGCTTGCAGTGTGCTGCCCGCTATGGGCTGGTACCAGAGAGGTGGTCTGCCCAGGTCCCGGCAAATAGTGTCTTGTTTTGATGAAAGCATTTTAGCTGGAAGTGCCCACCAAGGTGCAGAGGCTTTACGCCTGGTTTACGGATGCGGGAGTCTCCTCCCTAGGGCCATACTGCTGCGGGCGAGCAAAACTCGGGTGCGTATGAACCCTGCGCCTGCGGGCTTGGGCCTGCACGTAGGACACCCGCCAGAGGTTTTGGAAACATCTGAAGCCCCGGGTGCAGGTGGAGGATGTTTGCCAGTAGTAAGGGCACTTACAGTTCTGGACTTCTGCATTTGGAATTAGTTGTGGCTAATTTGGCCTCAGATACTTTTATATATATATATCTTGTAACTGGGACTCGATACACTTGCTAGCTCATCTAGGGTAGTAAGTAGCTTGCGGTGGTGAGGGGTGGAGGCAAAGCTATTGGCATGTTGCCACCCTAAATTCCCAGCCCAGGATATCCAGAGGTGAATGGATTGTTGCTCTCGGGTGACTTCCCTCCCACGGCTCGGAGCTTGCCAAGCAGCGGTGGTTAAGCAAGGAGGTTAAGCTGCCACTGCTCAAAATGCTGCATGTGGCAGTGAAACTATTGAATTTCCCCCTCCTACTAATGGGGGGGAAGCAATGGAGGGAAAAGCTGAAGCCTTTTGAGGCATATGGCTCTGTTCCCATATCCATGGAGAGAAATGAAGAGCTGCTTGGACCTTGAAGTGGTGACTTCAACTGTGATGCCCCTCAGGAGATTTGGATCCTACTTGCAGCCGCCAAAGGTTATCCAGGAAAAACACCTCATGGGAAATGTGTTTTTGTTTTTGTTTTTTTTTTCCCTCTGTGTGCCTCCTGCTTGTGGGGGAGATTTTTGTTGGCTTTATCCGAAAAAATTTTGGTGAGGCCTGGCATCTTGTAGCGCTCACTAGCGACCTTTCAATGTTCCCATTTTCATGTGGTCTTCTCTTACTTTGCAGCCTGCTCTATCTGTTTTAATACAGCTGCCTTTGATCTAGGTACAACTTCTGGTCAAATGTCTAATGGGGCATATGAACTAAAGTTGGGCAACATGGAAGCTACATTGTGGGCTTTGAACTTCTCTTGGTTGATCTGATAATGCTGGGGCTAGCCTGAAAATTGGCTTACCAAGCAACTTCAGTTTGCTTAAGTCAGGAAAAGTATTAATTCAAACTGTTCTGGTTCAGCCACTCATGCTTGTGCCCTTGAATACCCCAGAATAGTTCTCTTTATGTGGTGCTGAACTAAGTGTTTTGGAAATAGGGATTGATTGTGAACCACTTCTGTAAATTCAGGGGCGTTGTGTTCTTGGACTCCTCCTAGAGCAAGCCTGGTTCCTGCTATTTCTTAGAGGCTTTATTTGGTTCAGTGCTAATGTTCAGGAGCTTTTGTCACTAAGTCATAATTCAAACTCCTCTTATGGACTGCCAGATGATTTGGCAGTGAACATGGGCCTGATGAGGTGATCTCTGGTATAAAGAAATCACGTATGTTGTGGGGAAAGCTACTGCTGAAATGGCTGTGGGCTGCCCCAGGAGTAGGTTTAGTTTCAGCTTTGAGCCATGGTGTGAAGCCCCACCAGAGTCCCTCTGTGTTCATCTACTCTGTCTCCTTGATGGCTGCTGTGAACTGGGCTGAACCCACCAATTTCACAAAGGACTTGTCCAAGGCCAGCAGATGGGATTGCTTTTAGTTACTGCAGACCAGGTCATCGGGGTGACTTCTTGGAATTGTCTATTTGCTGAGTTTGGGATACTGTCTGGCTCCTAGGGAAGAAGTCATGCAAGCACGTGGTTATTTAAGTCCTGGGTTTGGTCTGGCCTTGACAACCGGCTAGCTGCTATTCCTGTTGTGGAGATGCTGCTAAGCATTTGTATAGCTGTGTGGGGATGGTTGTATGTGGCTGTGCCCATCTTGGACAGGATGACTGCCCCACCCCTGTGCCAAAGGGTTGCATTTGGATCCTACTTGCTATTAATGCTGCATCAATCTGATAGGGCTCTTGGTAGCTGGATGGTGACAAGTGAACCTTCATTGTAGTGCTAAGGGCAATACAGGAACTCTGTATCCTCCAAGATGAGGACCAGAGTCAAGTGGACATGCATGGTCTTGGATTACCACTTCAGAGGGGTAGTGGGAATGCAACACTGCTACACTACTTTCTTTGTCAGGCTTAGCTGGGTTTCAGCAGAGCTGCCATCTTTCTCGAGGAGAGGCCTTCTTGGAGAAGCCCATGTGGAAGGGGATGTGACTGTGTGCTTTAGGGACAGCCACAATTGCTTTCCAAGCATGGTGCTACCAGCCCAACACCAACACGGTGTTCCTTAGGCATTGCCCTTCTTTCTCTAGGACTAAGAGAAACCTCTTCTGCCAGGTTTGGAATTTGTAGCTGTAGAGAGATTCCTTATAACCCCTGCCTGGGCAGGAAACCAAGGCATGGAAACCAGAAGTACAAGCATATTGAAAGGGGCTCTCTCTAGAGAGGTGGTAGGAATAGCTGATAAACTCAATGTTATGTTCCTTTCAGCCTGGTAATGGTTGGGCATTATTTGCTGTTGGGTTGCGGGCGGGTCACAGTAACTTAAAGACACATATTGCTACTGATACCTTAACCTGTTTTTTCTTCTGGGGGTGCCATGTAGAGTTAGTGGCCCAAATTTGGGCCACATGAGTAAGGAGCCTGGAGTTACAGCCTGGTGCAAAACAACTGCATTAGACTACATGAGCAGACACCTGACGCTCATACTACAGCCCACATCTACTAGGCATCTGTTGGAGTTAAGGGTGATGTTTGTCATTCCAGGTGGGTGCATGCCAAGCTGAAGTTGGAGCAAAATGTGCACACAGAGCTAGATGATAGACAGTCTGCCACAGAAACTGTAATCTCAACCTGAGCTGCCCATGTGCACTAAATTAAAGGCATGATCCCTAGCAGTTTTTGGAGAATGGCTAATGGATACTCTGAGCCCATATTCTACAGGCACATAGTCTGAGGTGATTTTGCTGAAACCAAAACCACCTGCCTCTTTGGTCTTTAAAATCCTGAAGTCTAGGCTAATTTGTTTTTCCTAAATCAGCAGGCAGTTTCATAAAGAAAGCTCATTGCTGGGGTGTCTGGTCTAGGGGTTCCTGATCCACAGCCACCAACATGAGTGGTTTTTGCTGCTGAGTTGCATCTAAAGCTTTAAGTTAGGGGGCCTGGCTCCAACAATATGGAGGAGGTAGAGAAAGAGGAGGATTTGAGGGTAAGGTAGGGGTAGACTGGTGGCAGGGACAGGATGGTTTAAATGTTGCTTGATCAGGAGCATTATAGGAAGGTCTTGAGGGAGCCTCTTCTCCTACCTTTCCCTTTGGGAGCTGATGTCCCTCCACTGGGCTATCTGGAGCTGGGTGGGTATATATGGGAAGCTTCTTCTGTTGGCAGACCCATATCTAAAAAGTGACAGCCAGGGACTTGAGGGGCATACCTCAGCAGGGGGAAGAGAGAACAGGGTGGCAGTCCCTCCCTGATCTAGGTGGAGAAACCTCCTACCCACTTTGTATGCCAGCTGAAAAATCAGGCTTCCTCTGAGGCCTCACTTTGCCTGTGAACTGAAACTTCTGCTGGATGAATGGGGCATTTAGGTGCTGTGCTATGCTGCCGGTGGATATCTAGAGCCCTGTCCACCATATGCCTGATGCAGAGGCCCTACTGCACATCTGGATCTCCACTTTTCTGCCTCTACCAGGTACATGCGTTCATAGCCTACCCACCTTCCTCCATTCACAGACCCTCAAGTAGTGTTGAGTAGTTTGGGGAAGGGAGCAGAGGGGATGGCTGTAGCACTGGATATCCTGGAGGGAAAAATTAGGGAGCAAACTGTTTGAAGGGAATATGGCAGGTTTGGAGCTACAGCTGAGGATGAGGTGGTGCTGGAACAGTGCTTCAGAGTGGAATGAAAAAGGAGGGGGCAGAGCTGTGTAGTGGCTGATACGGAGGTGGCATTTCTCTCTGCTCTATGGCAATTCCAGCATTGATCTCTTCCTCTCCAGTTTCTCAGCGTGTGGATCGTCTACAGCAGTGCTTCTCAAACTATCTGATGTGGTGGACTAGCAATTTTTTTTTCCAGTGGGCCAGGGACCGGTGCCTGGTTCAGTCAGTGGCAGCAACTGCGTATAACAACGCTACACAAATGCGTGACCGGCTGTTTCTTTCTCTTTCCTCACCTCACACGACGTGATGTCACCTGGAGTGTTGGAACGTACAAACTGTGGCGCTATGATATAGCAATGTTATGCTTCTGGAAATATATTTCTTTCTTTCCTGGCAACTTGCTGCAGACTGGCATCGGTCCGTGGACCACCACTTTGAGAAGCACTGCTCTACAGACATCCCCTTTAGAAAGGGAAGAGCTAGGCTTTGTTGGACAGCAGAAAAGGACCAGAGAAGAGGCTGAGCACGCTGCAAGATTGCAGCACTCTTCTTTCCTGGGTAGCTTTCGCCCCTGCAGTAAAGTGAAGCTTCCTTCATTTGTGGGGAAGGATGTATTAAAGGTGTTTACAACAAACAAGCTAAATGCCCCCAAACCTTAACACGGGATTAAGGGCACAAAGCAGTGCAGGATGACCTGGAATGTAGAGAGTGTGCATACTGTCCCTGCCAGTGCCGGTGGTCCCCTATGCTGCACTGGG
>NW_017728995.1:29173369-29178346 GCF_001723915.1 Gavialis gangeticus | reverse complement strand
TTTCGCCCCTGCAGTAAAGTGAAGCTTCCTTCATTTGTGGGGAAGGATGTATTAAAGGTGTTTACAACAAACAAGCTAAATGCCCCCAAACCTTAACACGGGATTAAGGGCACAAAGCAGTGCAGGATGACCTGGAATGTAGAGAGTGTGCATACTGTCCCTGCCAGTGCCGGTTGTCCCCTATGCTGCACTGGGGCATTCCTCCATAACTTGAGACATACAGATGCTACAGAGCACACAAGCATTCAGGCAAAGTCTCTAACAGTTGTTTGTTGCCAAGATAAAACTTGGATTAGGCCATCCTGGAGCTTGTTTTCACTGAGCGTACTGCATAAACCACTGCCCAGGAAACAACATTAGTGTTGAATTTGGATGTCTTGGTACATGTGGGTAGGAAGGGAAGATGGCAGCTTTGCAACTTGGTTCTGCTGAAACCAAGCTAAGCCTGACCAAGAAAATAATGTATCAGTGTTGTATTCCCACTGCACCTTTTGAAATGGTAGTCCAAGAGCATCCATCCCCACTTGATTCTGGTCCTCATCTTGGAGGATACAGAATTTCTGTATTGCCTTCAACACAATAATGAAGGCTCACTTGTCACCATCCAGCTACCAAAAGCCCTGTTGGATCAATGCAGCATTAACAGTAAACATAATACTTTGCACAGGGGCAGTCATCCTATCTAAGATAGCTGTGCGTAGTTGTGCCCATCTACACACAGCTATACAGAGGCTTAGCAGTTAGCTGGAATCGCTCTGCATGACTGGGTACAGACCCCCCTTTCCCTGGTTTGGCCCCCTTCCTCCTCCCCTGCTGGATTAGGAGTTGGTCCCCATTCCCCCCACATATGGCCCAATGGCACCCAGGGCAGGTGCAGTGGGGCCCCAGATTGGGTCCACTGGCTAGATCCAGCCCATGGAGGGACCAGGCACTGCTCTTCCAACTGCATAGACAAGAAGACTGAGAACTACTAATCTATTACAGTGATTACTGATTATTTTTTTTTTCCAACCTTTTCAGACTTGAGGCACCCCTTGGAAAATGCCAGCTCTTCACTTTTCAACTGGCTTTTTTTTTTCTTCCCCCAGGAAAATAATAGAGCAACTCTTCTGGTATAAAGGACTCAGACCACAACAGGGCAGAATAGTCTTAACACTGACTTCCAGTTTGAAATCTCTGGGTCTATTTTATGAATTGCATTAGCAAATGTAGTGGTACCAGCTTTGTGTGGTTCCCTGTGGCACCCTTAAAGTTCTTGTCACCCTGGTTGAGAGCTGATGATCTAGTATGTTTAATGGAGTACTGACTGGCTCTCAAATTTGTGCATAAGTCAGTCTAATCAACTAATACAGATATCATAAAGCCTATTAACTGAATAGATGCATCTGCCATACCTAGAAAAGGGGTGGGTTCACCACAGCTTCTGTTGTACTTACTGTATGTTCAGGCTTTCATGTGTATACTTGGCAACAGCAGTTGCAGAGACTGCAAATGCAGTTCCCATCTTCAGGTTAAAGATCTCTTATAATCAGCTTCCACCTAGTTTACAGCTAGGCCGACCTTGGCTTCTGGGTTCAGTGATGGATGATTGAAACTTCCAGGCGTCCATCCTGAGCTGTATCTTGTATCTCTCGGCTATGAATATAAGGAAATAGAGCCCTGCATCGGGTGAGCTAACCTGAGAAGTCTGGCAGTGAAGAGAGGAACAGAACATGAGTCAGTGGAGGCTGATTGAGCAATGCTGTTACTAGGAAGCTTTCTGAGTCATTCTGCTTTATGCACAGCAGATTGCTCCAGCTCCCTTGGATTACAGGTTGTGGGGCCTCCCAATTCCAACACCCATGAGTCATTCAAAGATGTCAGCTTCTTGTGTGTAATAGGAACTGCAAACAGATGCAGTTAACCATTACAGCAAGCACCAAGATGCTTCTGCCTTGCGTCTGAAATGGTGGGGGGAAATGTTCTTACACCTTTCTTGAGTGAGAAGGGTATAAAAGATCTTGGTAAATGAAAGGTACTGGAAAGTAAAAACAACTTGCACCCAGAATAACTAGAGGTATAAATTGAAATGATAGCCGTTCTAGCTGATAGAGATAGATATCTATATATTTTTTTTGCCTCTGTAAGCAAACCTGCAATCCAGAAATGGTCTGTTCATTCTTGTCTTTACTCTTCCTTGAACCTGTGTCTAAATTAGTTCTCCTGCTTATTCCCCCTTGAGTCTCATCTTGGAGCAGTTCTGCTTTTAGCTCCATAACCCTAGGTTATTCATATCCTCTCTTGATGCTTCATATCTCTATCTGTAGCATGCAGATGAAGTGTTGCATGTTATGAAGCTACCAATATGTCTTCCTTGGTCTTGAGGCAGGGAGTGATATAGCACTGGGCTTGCTGAGACTCATGTCCATCTGTTCTTCATGGAGACTAGAAACAGAAGAGGTAGAACACAGGAACCATGGGAACCAATTTGTTCATGTTCAGGACTAAAATGGGCTGGCTTAGGGAAAACAGAATTGCTAAAGTAATTGCAGTACTTGCAGGGAGTTGGTGCAATGGACTGAGCTAATGTGTTCTTGTCTCCTTCCCAGCTTCAACTGATCCATATTATACCACCTGAAGCTTCAGTGTCAGCCAGTATACCTTGCAGGGTAAATGGAGATGTGACCACAGTTGCAACCAGGCTTAAGCTTCTAACTGGTGAAGAGCACTCCTTGATCACTGATCTCATGAGTTGGGACAGCACTGGAGGGATAAGAACCCTTCCAAACATGCAGCTTTGACCCTTGGATGACAGATGCCATCCACTGATACAGTTTGGGTCTTTTTTTCAAATGGTCTTTGTTTTACAGCATGAAGATCAATGTAAATTTACTCGAATGCCATGTTAGTTAAGGGCTGTGTGTCTAGAGAAAAGCAATAGTTGGGTGTAATCTGTATATGAATTCACACTTAAATCCCAAGGACTTTGAAGAATTTAACAGGTAAGTACAACTCGTAGAAGGGTTGGAGCTGACAGCCCATTCCTTTCCTGAATTATTGCGAGCTCCAGTGATGCTAATGGTAGCACAGCATGGGTATATCTGTCTCCAGCACTGACTGTGCTATAAACCTAGACTTTGAACAGTCAAGCCACTGGGTAGATTGCTACTAGATCAAAGTGTCTAGTAGTTCACACCATCCTGGATTTCAGGTCTGGGTCCAGTTTCTTGATCTGCATCATGATCTTTAATCTAGGGCAAGTCATCTGGTCTCTGGCCTCAGTTTCTCCTCCCCAGGTGGGGAGAAAAGTACTTGCCTACCCCAGCAAAGGTATAGGGAGAATGAATACACCAGACCCCTAGACACTCCCATTTACTATTAGAGTATAAAAGGGGTGAAACACACGGTTCACCAACTTGCTTTGTAGGTTAAGGACTTTCTTTAATTGCTACCGTGTCAATGTAGCAGTTGCCACTTCTACCACCAGTTGGGACTCAACAAGTGGCTGATTATAGGCCTAGTTCTTTCTAGCAAAAAGCCTTTGTGAGTGAAGGAGATGACAGGCTCTGGTACCCACATCACTTTAAGTCCAGCAAAGGTGTTTCTGCTTTAAAAAAAAATCACTGGGGAATTTTTCACCTCTTTTCCTTCCCTCAGCTAAGAGGATTACAGGAATTGTTCAACCTGTACTTCAACCACCTTTAGAAGGGTATTGATTTGGTTGGCATGTTAAGATACCTTGCTTTTGCCTTGTGTGGTATTTGCTATACATCTGATCCTGTTTGATTGTTAAAGCAGATTTTTTAAAGCTAAGAATAGCAAATAAATAGCTTAAATAGCATTAAACCTTCCCCCACCCCCAGGGGAGAGGCTGTTTTAAAACTAGGATGTGCTTTCTAGGAATCTTCTGGATGAAAAACATTGGTTTCATATGTAACAACTTCTGATCAGTTGTGCAAACTTCCAGGAACCGTACTTAAAGATTCAGCAGAATATTGATGACAAACTGAAGCTGAAGCTAAATGGCATAACCTATAAATAATAAAGTCCATAACTGGAGTCTGTGAAATGCAACATAATATTGTCCTCTACAAAATGACCTTTATGAAATATGAGCGTTATCCATGAAGCGGTCTTAATGGCTAACTACCAAATGCCTCTGGTGCAGCTTTCCATGTCATGTGCACTGCATCTTGCCTCACTAGTTGTAGTACTGCATGCACAAACACCAGTGCCCTTAAGGCCAAGGTGTGTAGTCAGGCATGAGATTCCTAGTCCTTATGAAATCTCGGTGCTAGCCTTAAAATGGCAATTCTACCTTTTGAATAGTAATATACAGTATGAGATCAGCAAATTAGTATTTTCATTCTGTTCATGGAAGTCTTTTTTTATGCTTCTAGTCATGCCTGTCATCTACAGACTTCTCCATCTTCTGGAGGTGAAGAGGGACTAGAATAGTTGAAACTTCCCTTGGTGTGTTCCTGGAACATGCATGTGCCACCTTAGTATCTCCATCTGCTGCTGCTTGTTATCCTGTACTCATTCTTGTCACCCACCCTAAGTATGTGGGCGTTGGTTAATCTACTGTAACAGCGGTATGGGAGCAGCCGGTTATTGAAATACTCCACAGTGTCTAAGTTGTGAGATACTTGGCTGGTCATCTTGTACTCCTGGTGGCTTGTCCTGTCTTGTTTGCAGTGCTGCTTAAGCCCCAAGCAGCTGTTAGGATGGATGTTGTGATACGGAGCTAGGTGAAAAGAGCTGGAGAAGCAATTTCATAGTTCCTAGGGTTGGAAGGGACCTAAGTAGATCATCTAGTCCGACCCCCTGCCATGGCAGGAAAGAGTACTGGGGTCAGATGACCCCAGCAAGATGGTCATCTAACCTCCTCTTAAAACCCCCCTGGGTAGGAGCCTGCACCACTTCTCTTGGAAGTTGGTTCCAGATCCTAGCCACCCTGACCGTGAAGTAGCACCTCCTGATATCCAGCCTGAATCT
>NW_017728995.1:29165497-29172805 GCF_001723915.1 Gavialis gangeticus | reverse complement strand
GGTTGGTCTGACAGGACCTGCCACTGATGAACCCGTGCTGATTGCCCCTAAGCATGCAGTCCCCTGCTGGCCCCTCATGGATGTGTGCCAGAATAATTTTCTCCAACAGCTTGCCTAGGATTGAGGTAAGACTAACTGGCCTATAGTTTCCCAGGTCCTCCTCCTTCCCCTTTTTGAAGATGGGAACCATGCTGGCCCTCTTCCAGTCCTCCAGCACCACACCACAGCACCACGAGTGCTCGTAAAGCCATGCAGGGGTCCTGCAATGACCTCGGCCAATTCCTTTAGTGCTCTAGGGCGGAGATCGTCCGGACCAGCTGACTTAAATACGTCCAGTCCCTCCAGAAGCTCCCTAACTACAGGCATACCTCATTTTATTGTGCTCTGCTTTATTGCACTTAGCAGATGCTGCGTTTTTTACAAATTGAAGGTTTGTGGCAACCTTCATTGTTGTCTTATTTTGAGAAATTGCCACAGACACCCCAACCTTCAGCAGCCACCACCCTGATCAGTCAGCAGCCATCAACATCGAGGCAAGACCCTCCACCAGCAAAGATTATGACTTGCTGAAGGCTCAGATGATGGTTAGCATTTTTTAGCAATAAAGTATTTTTTTAATTAAGGTATGTACATTTTTTTAGACATAATGCTATATTGCACACTTAATAGACTACACTATAGTGTAAACATAACTTTTATATGCACTGGGAAACCAAAAAATTCGTGTGACTCGCTTTATTGTGATATTCGCTTTATTGCAGTGGTCTAGAACCGAACCCGCAATATCTGTGAGGTATGCCTGTAGTTCCTCACTAACCCTTGGCCCAGGTGTGCCTCCCCTGGGGCCCAGTGGGGGGGTGTCTGTTCTGGTCCCTACTTAAGAAGATGGAGGCAAAGAAATCGTTAAACATGTTAGCTTCGTCATCTGGTGTGACGACCAAATTTCCCAACGCGTCCTGCAAGGGCCCCAGATTACCCAGAACCTTCTTTTTACCCCCTATGTATTTAAAGAAAGACTTCTTATTGTCCTTAATCTGGGAAGCTAGTCCCAGTCCCATCTCTGCCCTGGCCTTCCTGACTGCCCCCCTACATCCCTGAGCGACTGCAGTATAATCATCCCTGGTGATGCCCCCAGCTTTCCATTGGGTGTACGCCTCCCTTTTAGCAAGGAGACATTCCTGGATGCTTTTGGTGAGCCATGGAGGCTTGTGTGCCCTGCTGCTCCCTTTGATCCTCGTTGGGATAACCTTCCTTTGGGCTTGGAGGATTGTCTCGTCAAGGAGCGACCACTCTCCTTGGACACCTGGCTCCCCTCCCTTCTGGGACCTCGGCGCTTCCCCAACTATCCTCCTTAGCTCGTTGAAGTTTGCCCTCCTGAAATCCAGGGCTGCTGCCTTACTGCAGGCCTTTGCCACCTTGCGCTGGATGGTGAATTCCAGCAGGCGATGATCACTGTCGCCCAAGTGGTCGAGCCCCCGCACCAGGTTGTCACCTGTGGCCAGCACCAGGTCCAACAAGGTGTCTCCCTGGTGGGGCTGTGCACCTTCTGGGTCAGATGGAGGTCCTGCACTCTGTCTAAGAACCTATGTGAGTGGTCAGACCTGGCTGACTGCTCTTCCCAGCAGATGTCTGGGAAGTTCAGGTCCCCCATGACTACCACGTCCTTAGACTTCATTACCTCTGTGAGCTGACCTAAGAATTCCTGGTCTAGCTCTTCCCCGTGGTTGGGGGGTCTGTAGTAGACCCCCACCGTTAAGTCTCTTTCCCCTCGACTGCCTTTTACTCTAACCCAAAGCACTTTATCTTAAGATGGCTGTATGCCGATAAATTGGGCATCCTTATTCACTATTAGTGGTGACATCTGAGCTTCTGTGCTGTGAGGCTAGTGGAGTACACATCTGAATTCCCAGGCAAAATTTACTAATCTTTCCCACTTAGAAGGGAAAACCCTGAAAGGATCACTGTTCAAAGCAAGGAACTGAGGAGCTTGGAGGCTTCTTTTCCGGACTCTTCTGGGGGAGTAAAATAACTCGGATGGCTGTAAACTACTTCTTGCTGACCTTCCACCCCATGAATCATTGCACCTCCAGTGAAAAATGGAATTTTTTGATGAGGGCAAATATTGATGGTTAGCAGCTGCAGACATCTTGACTATGTAGGTACTTTTTAATGAAGGGGAATTCTGGATGGGTGCCCTTTTTGCAGTAAAAAGCTCTGCAGTACAGAAATGATTCCTCAACCTCATTGTTTTTCTGACTCGGTTAAATCTCTTTTATCCTCTATGCTGCTTTATTGCAAAGGCAAACCTTGCTTGCCTCTGAGCAAAAAGTAAGCAAGCTTTGCCTTTGCAATAAAGCAGCATAGAGGATAAACCGATTTAATAGTGTGAGCAAAACAATGAGGTTGAGGAATCATAAGTGGATGAAAAGATGGTGTTGAACTAGTCCAAGGCAGTTGTCTGGCAAACCATACACTAGCAAACATAATATAAATGCAACTTTGCATATCTATTCTGTAAGTAATTCAAACCAGCATAGATTTTTCTGCTCATCTAAATGTCCACTGTGACAGGAAATGTAGTGAAGAAATATCAACCTAGTTATTGGCAGCTTTAGTGTATACAAGGCAGTGGTCCAGTTTGGGATGAGTGGCATCCTGCGTTTTAGGGTGTTCGTTTGGACTTGGAACTGGGCTGAGTAAGTAGTATGTTTTTAAAAAAAAAAAAAAAAAAAAAAAGAAATCCAGCAATGGATTGTCTTGTGCCTGTTCAGCACCCTTGACTTAATAGGTGCAGCTGCAGCACCCAAGATGAATGTTATGCTTCCTGCAGATGTAAGACTAATCTCAAAGCCATTGCAAACTCTGTGACCTTACTGCTGCGTAGTAATGAGCTTTTCTGCAGTAAACAGTTCAGTGACAACTTCCTTATTTATCTATGAGCTCTGCCTGAAATGATCTGTTCATTCAGATCTGACACCAGTAAAATAAGTCCCTCTGCAAGGGACTCCTACAATGGAAAACTTTTGTTTCTAGCTGCAGAAAATGTTAGATGTGGTGATACTGGGTCTAGGACTTGTCTGTTTTCAGAGTTTAAGTTTGTGCTGGCTAGCCGGGTTCAGGAGGCCAGATCTCTATTTCTGAGCCCTGTGGGGACCCCCAAAACATTATTTAATCTGACTCTTTGGTGCATGTGGCTGTTGGCAGTATGCTCAGTTTGCTGCTCAGCACAGTGTCCTGGGGTATTCTCTAGTGGGAGGCATCTACAAGGTTTAACAGTACCAGCTTCTGTTTGACTCTGCCAAATATCATGGTTCCAGGCAACTCAAATCAGCATAGCAATTTTTGCAACTATATGTGAAGACAAATTCTGTGCTGTAATGAGCTGCTTTATGGCCTGTAACTGCATTTCAGAAGTTATTACTGTGGAGGTGCAGCCTTGCACCTTGGAAAGAAGATGGTGGTGATCCCTGGCATAGTATGGAAGATGGCTCTGATTTCTGTGAATACGACATTTGTCTTTAGTTATTAGGGTTGTATCTCCAATTCCAGTCCAGAGAGAGGAGTATGAAGTATCCCACTTCCACTGACCCTTAACAGCAAATAGCTGCTCCTTGTATGCTTAGCTCAGGGGTGGGCAGAATGCGGCCTGTGAGCCGGATGCGGCCCACCAAGCCATCCTGTCTGACTTGCAGGGCCCCTAAAAATTTAAATATTTAGCTGCCCCTGACTACCTGTCATGCAGCCCTTGATGGCTTGCCAAAACTCAGTAAGTGGCCCTCCACCAGAAATAATTGCTTGCCTCTGGCTTAGCTACTTCTCAGGATCAGCTGCATGCTGGCTTGCCTTGTTAATTGGTGTCAATCGGTTGTTCCTCAGCCTTCATAGTAAGCATCTTGCTGAGATGAACTGCAGCATTTATTCTTGTTGGAGCTGTTTTGGGATGGGCTTATTGTTTGACAGCCTCTGGATTTGGAAACACTTTTTACAACTGAAGTGGTTAAAGGATTCTAGATTGGACATTACAATGCAGAGCTAAACAGATTTTAAGGCTTAATTTTTCCATGGTCACTGTTGCATTGTGTGGAGGTCTCGCAGCAAGGGACAAAATCTTAGAGTTGCCCCAAAACTACACTTCTGTAACATGAGCTCCTGGCAGTTGACATGCATTGCCTTCAGTTAGCACCTTACTAGCTCCAGGCTGTGCAGCTGGTGGGTTCAGGGTGTTTTGTTCAAGTTACAAAACGTGAATCCTCTATAAACTTTGGTCCACAGTAAGCTTATTTGCTTTAACACTTGGAAAGGGGTGTCTGTGCCTGGCCTTCAGCTTGAGAACTTGGCAAGAGTCACAGAACTGACTGTACATGTAGCTTCCTAGTTAAGAAGGTAGAAGAGTGAAAGACTCCTATGCCAACTGTCTGGATTTGCAGCTCTGAAAGAAGGCTAAGGTTATTCTTTCCAGCAGTGCCCAACAATGAACAGATGGATGCTAGGAGCAACTGAACCACAAAGTTACCTTCATGGTGACAGATCATTGTTCACTTGCATGAATACACTGGGGCTTCATACATAGCTTGTCCAGGCTGACAGCTGAATGAACAGCATCATGGCTTGTCTCATGCTACCACCTTGCTGGAAGTTAGTATTTTTTAAGGAGATACAGAAATGCAGTGTTTTCAAGCTTGTGACTCTAAGGGATTTGACACATCAGAATTGAGCGTACCTTTTGACCTTATACAGGTGTTGTTCATACTCCTTTTATCCCTACTAAATGTTTACAGTATTAAAATGTTGGTGCCCAATTGTGTCCAGTGTACTCGCTGCCACATACAACCTGTTGCTGTCTCTTTCTCCTCAGGTCTTATGCAACATGGGAAGAGAAGACTAAAATTCCATCATGATCGGAGGCTTGTTCATTTATAATCACAAAGGGGAGGTTTTAATCTCTCGAGTCTACCGGGATGACATTGGGTAAGTGCCTCTGCTGCATCCTTGGCCTTTGCACCCCATCCTGCCCTCCGTGCGCAGACAGTGTTCCAGAGCTGCTTCCCTCTGCATTAGCTGTGCATGCACGTGACACGGCAGCCCTCAAACTTGCTAGCTCAATTTACTTGTGAAACTCCTACACTTCTCTCCTTTACCTTCAGGGTCCTGTCTTCAGTGATACTTAGTAAGCAAGTGAAAGGGGGCCTCTGTTAGATACCCACCCCCTACAAGACAAACAGCATATTGACGCTCCAAGCACCTCTGTACTATGGATCATCTGAAGAATTGCAGTGAAGCTGGTAGCAGAGATGACCTGACCAGAGTGCAGGGCCCAGGGCAAATCAGACTGTGTGGGGCCCTGCCCCGGACACAGGGAAGTTGGCAGCAGGTTTGGTGGCAAGCGGGGGTGCCAGGTGGCCAGATGTGAAGCTGACGGCAGCGCAGAGTTGCCGTGGCTGCTCCACCCGGCTCCACAGGGCCTGGCCCGGTTGCCTTGATTTGCACCCCCTGCCCCCCTAGGGTGGCCCTGGCTGGTAGACTCCATGTTCCATAAGCTGGGCTTTAAAGTCTGAATGATAATGTGGCATTTGCCTGTCCTCAGCATACCAGTCCCATTACTCACCTGTAGGCCCTTCTGAGTGTAGGGGGTGGAGTGGTGACTGTTTCCATATGGAGAAAACTAATCTTTCTGAAGACCGGCATACTGCCAGGGTTGCAGTGAAACCAGACTTCACTTGGTAAGCAGCATTTGCTTTTGGATATGCATGCAGAGCCTACTAGGCAAAGCACACACAGCAGTCTGACTGACTTGAGCAAACGGAGGCCTCTGACATCCAAGGATAGTGGAAAGATGATGGCAGCTGTTCTGGGGGAAGCCTCCTGAGTAATTGGGTCTACCTTATCAGACCTCTGCTGTGTGCTACCTTGCTCAGTTCTTGACTTAATCTTTGCACCCCTGCCCTAATATTTCCTGTTGGAAACTGCTACCAGCTGACGTTGCTCCCTCTTTGGGAGCTGCACAGTTCACTGAAGCTAATCTTGTCCCTTTAAGTGTAGTTTTATGCTGGAAAATAATTTTGTAAAAGACTTGCTTCTATATTGTAACTCTAGTGAGTTCTAGTTGATGATCAGATTGTCCTCTGTTAAGGCTATTCATACCTATGCAAACAGCCTGAATGTGGTGAAGTGCACAGGGTCTAGTGTGGTGCAGAGAACCTCTGACGGGATGGCACGCTAGCCAAGAAGACTTTCAGATTTGATGGGGGTATAAGACATGGTATTGCCACTTCGCAGCAGATTTGCCCTCTGAGTTCTGTAGCCTGAAAAGTCCCTCTTACTCCAGAGATGGGCTGTGTTGTGGGGCTTAATTGTACTGTGAGACCAGCTGTTCCCTTCCTGTGGGAAGGGGTGTAATACAGCCATTTGACAGCACTTTTTTTTAAAGCTTGCCAGATTAATAAGATTTTAAGAATTTCCTCTTCTCACCCTTCAGTTAGCCCCCATCCCAGTCATGCTCTTGAGTGCCTGATAGCCATGGGATAGATGGAAACATGGCTATCCCAGCAGCCTGACTCCTTGATACAGGCCTCAGCTCTGCAAGTACAGAAGACTCCTTCAATGCTGAGAAACAGCCAGTCTAACTTGATAAAACTCAGTCTTCTAAGCCCCTGCAGTCCTAGACCCTCTTCAGGAGATCTTTCCTGTGTAGCTGCAAGCTCTGGCTCTTGATCAAAGGGACCAAAGCAACTTTTAAATTTGATAAAGCTATCTCTTGGATGGTATAATGGGATGGTGTTGGTGAGCAACACTAGTCTGGAGGTCAGCTTTTTTACTTTTTGCCTTGGGTCCTTTGTAAAATGTCTTGAGCAATTCTTGGTAATAGCTAGGGTGATCTTTTTTTTTTTTGAGCCCTGAAGAGGACTTAAAGCTGAGCCTGAGTTTGCTCTTTAGCCTTGCAGTTTAGGAGTTGTAAGCTTCCTTGATGTCTCCATTTTGCGGTCTAGACATATCAAACCCAGTGGCTAAGGCTTGCTAGAGGATGTCAAGCTCAAAGGTATAACTTGACACTTACTATAAGTTCTGTCCCAAGACATTCTTAAATGTGGGTGTTGGGTATTTTGTGTTAATGGGTCAAAACAGATTAAACCTTTTTGCCTTTAAACTGCTCACTCATTTTACTTCTGCATAATTCAGCTTCACAGGCTTTCCCCATACCCTGCCCTAGCCACACCAGATGTTCTGGGCCCATTGTTGCTTGCTTACTGGACTGATGGTTCAGTCTTAGTCTTATGGACTCCTTTGTCAAGGAGTCTTCTTCTAAGTTGG
>NW_017728995.1:29157114-29160497 GCF_001723915.1 Gavialis gangeticus | reverse complement strand
CCCAGCGCTGGCAACTTGTTCCTCTTTGGATAAACCTCTTTTTTCTAATTTTAGTATGACAGCCTGAAAAGGGGCAAAAGTCCAACTTGGCAACAATAATCTGTAAATCCCCTTTGCTTCCCAGAAAGGCATCAGAAAGCAAACTTGTAGCATGGCATGTGAACTTGCTTCTGTTGAAGTGTTCCAAGAGAACTCTGGAAAACATGGCTATCAGGACAGAAAATGGCCTCTTTCCAGTCCACTAGTTTCCTAGGTCTTTCTAAGCAAGCAGTCTAGCCCATGCAGGCTTAGCTTTCATTTAGTAAATAGGTAAATGCCTACTACTTTCATGAGGCTGTAGGTGCAGCACTATGATAGGACTTCAGTTGCATTTTGCTGCCGGTGTTTGTGTGTGTTGACAAATGGAAGTCAAGTTTTTATGACTTGTGTGGAAGGAGCTTGAGTAGATTTAATCTGTCTTGGTGTCAGGCAGAGGTCAGCTTTTTAGATGCAACTGTCCAGGGAGTCCCTTCCATTTTCCTTTTGATTTAGGAAAAAACTCAACATCATGTTGGGGCAAAACAGGAAAATGGGAGGCAGTGGCTTCGGTTACACTCAAGCAGCTATTTGGCTCTTCAAATCCATGGGTATCAAGTCTATATCAAGGATTTCCTTAGAGCTTAGACTTAGAGCTGAGCCAAAGTATTGAATGGTTTCTGGTGGTGTCTGGCCTAAACCTAGGAAACAGGCTTGCAATTTAGTCCCACAAGGCACATGTCTTCTCCAAATGATGGTCCTGTGAGTTATGAAGTTTTTGATGGAGCTATGGAATTTAATTGCCTGCTGCTATCTTCATAGTGGGCAGCAAGCAAGTAGAGCTGGATGTCTGCAGTGCCAGTGTCCAGACTAGCAAACAGTGAAACTGTATCTACTTTAGTTAGTTATTGTGGTGTAGGTACTGGTAGGTGTACATGTCACTGCTGCTCCTGATGGCTTTGACATTGGAGAACCCAGAAGGAACTAGTTACCAGAGAAGGTTCTTCATTTTCAGGCTAGAGTCCTACTGATGATGTCACTTTCTTGGGTGGGGGTGAGCAGCCAACTGGAGGAGGCTGGGGACTTGCCCAACTGCTACCTAAGCTTCACATGCCCAGTAATTGGGGCTTCAGCCTCCCTGGCTCTCAATGAAGCATTTGAAAGTAGAGCATCCACAGTGGTGGATTACAGCCTTCATGTTGGGAGAAACTCAAAGCTGCAAGTCTAGAGCAACTAGAACCCTTCCCCTTGTGCACGTGTAAAACTTCAGATTGAATATGGGACTTGAGCAAAGTGGCAGTTAATGGAAAGAACCATTCCCTTGAATTTCTTGCCACTTAACAAACCTAAGGCTTTTTGCTTGCACAAAGAATGGCTTAAAATAAATGCATAGTGCATTGGTCTAAGCAACAAGTAGCTGCATGCATAAATAGGACTCACTTAAATTGCATAAGAACGAATGCAAGGCAGTTCCTTCAGGATACCATGGAAGGGGGGATTCAGTGTAGCCTCCAAGCCCTCTAGCTGAATAGTTTTACTTCTGTAATAAAAGCTATACTGGCTTCTCACATACAGCCCTAGAGCAGTGGTTTTCAACCCTTTTTTTAAAATGTATTTATTTGTGGACCCCTTAAACAACCCCTCCTTCTTTTTATTTGTGGAGCCCTTTGAATTGTAAGTGTGGGTATTCACATACTTTTCTTTCATCATTGTCATCTTTCATGGACTCCTGGGGGTCCTCAGACTCTCACAGGTTGAAAACCACTGCTATAGGGAGACATTGGATAAGAACATGCTGTCGAGTATCTCTGCATCTTCATTGGCAAGTTGCATGCACTGTAATTCTTGATCACTTAGTTTAAAAAAAAAAAAATCATTTCCAGTATTGCTCTTCTGCTTTGTGGCTGATGTGCTTTATTCTTAGGATCACATCATTAACAACGCAGCATATAAATGTCCAGGAAGTGTCCTCTCTCCATGCTCTGCTTCTGTCTGACTTGCTGTTAATCCCTGTGGCTGGGCCAAGCCTGGGACACTTTAGCCCAAGCAGTATTTTGCTGGGGGAAGCATGGCAATGGAAATGCCATCTTGCATCTGTAGCATCAGTCCTGAAATCTGGTAGGGGGGAAAAATGTATACTTGCTGAAGTTGGGCTTTTCCAGCCCCTCTAGCTTGAGACTCCTTTGGGGTTTTTTGAAGCCTTGATACTCTTGGTGACTGTCACTTTTTTTTTTTTCTCTGTAATAAACTAAGTAGAACAGTACAAATTGGGTAACGTGGAGATTTCAGTCAAACTTTCTAATTTTAAGATCCCAATTGGATTAGCAGTCTGGCAGCATAGATGCCTGTTGGCACTGCTGTCTGTGTGGTGCTGCATGTTCTGCTTGCAGGGGCTTCATTGCTGCCCTGGCTTGACTTCCCATGAAGTACCTCCTTGGCCTTCTATGCCTGGAAGCAGGGGGAGGGGGTACTGTCTTCTCCTTGTCTCTTTGGTATCATTGTGCCTTGTGTGTGTATCTAACCCTCTCTCTTGTTGCTGTCACTCCTCCTTTCTTCGCTGGCGCCATTTCTGTCCATCCCATCTCATTGGCTGCTGTAGCAATAGGTAAGAGACGTGTTGCAGGCCATGACTGGCACTGCACAGTGGGGAGTTTGTGCTGGAAAAGCTTCATTCACTTGAGGCTTCCCCTTCCATTTTGACCCAGTCTGGCTTTTTGGGTTCTTACCTTATTCTAGCAGGGTAACTTAAAGATGGGAGGGCTGAGGCTTTGGGAACAAGCTGATCTTTCCTTGCTGTGTGGGTCTGGTAAACAGTGGTGCTGCATCTCACTGAAAAGGTCAGGTGGTTTGAGTCAGGTTAACTTCACAGAAGAAACAATCTCTAGCTCAGAAGGTGGTCATTAGGCTAGTGCAGACAAGCAAGTAATGCTTGAAAAGCTACCGTGTAAGTGAAGGTTCAGAGAGCTGGCACATCATCTGGCCTCTCGAGGGAGGGTTGGTTATTAGTGCCCCAAATCTGTAATGGTATCCCTTAACCTGCCTAGCAAAATGCAAAGGTATCCGTTTCAAAGACGCTTTCCCCACTCCAATTTAAATCTGTCTTTCTCCTTTGAGTGTCCCCAACATAACTGGGTCAAAGCTAAGGTGCTGTGAAGGGCTATGGTGTAGTTGATGGATCCTAGCAAGCAGGTAGGTGTTGCTTTACTTGCAGGATTGCTACATAAAGAAAAGGTGGCACAAAAAGCTCTTCCTGGACTCTAAAAGACTTAATTTGGGGAGTTTTATTCCAATAGCTGCTGGTCAAGATGGCAAAACCATGTTACAGAAGGTTTCAAGGCTGGCCTTGGGAGTACGTGGGTTTAAATTCC
>NW_017728995.1:29129293-29152114 GCF_001723915.1 Gavialis gangeticus | reverse complement strand
AAAGACTTAATTTGGGGAGTTTTATTCCAATAGCTGCTGGTCAAGATGGCAAAACCATGTTACAGAAGGTTTCAAGGCTGGCCTTGGGAGTACGTGGGTTTAAATTCCATTCCTGTAGAAATGACTACATTTTGAGTAGAGGCTTAATTCAGTCTATAGTGGATGAAAAATCTGTGTGGGTTGTAAAATGAAGGATTAAGAAGATAACACAAGATATTTGGATTAAGGAGCTGTGTAGGAGAAGCTTGCAGAACACCTGACTTGTACTATGTACAGAAAATGTGTTTTCTATGGTCATAAGGGCAGTTAAGCCATTCAATAAAATGCATTTTTATAGGACTTTTTTTTACCTTTTCTTGGATCTTGAAGCCATTGGCCCTTCTGGCCTGCGACACTTCAAGCAGAAGCAAGGCGTGTAGATTAGGAAAAGCAAAACATGCTAGATGGTAATAGAAACCATTTGGATTTGCTTCCTCAACACTGCCTCCCCAACCCATGCTTTTGCTGTGTTTGGAGGTGAAGCAGAACTGGGAACAAAAGCTTCCAGGGAAGAGCAGCTCTCTCCTGTTCCTAGCTAACTAGTCTTAGGCAAAGGAAGGATGTATCAGTAGGATGTGCTAGACTTGTCAGTGATGTGACAATGACAGACCCTTCCTTTGGAGGAATGGGAGTATACTTAACATACTGCGGGGTGGAGGGGCACACAGGTGCAAAAGCTTGGATATGGGGGTAGGAAGCAGGTGCTCTTAATCTGATAACTTGCCTTTTGTAACTAGGCCACAGCCTCCCCTGGTGTTTGGTGTCTGACTGAGCCAGCCAACTGGGGTGAAGTTGGGCATTGGCTCTTTGTAGCTAGTGGGGGGAATTAACTCCCACCGTTAGCTTATCACTGAGCCATAGTCCAGAGCTGCTTAGAGACCCAGTTGGCCCCTCTGTCTCCTTCACCCTGTACACTGCGAAGTTAACATCAGTGTAACACTTCTAGGCCCCTGTTATTTGGTGTCCAAAGGCACCCTGCCTGAAAAGGGGATTGGGGCACGTGGTTGTAGCTTAACCAGGCATCTTGTCCAAGCAGCCAGGCAGATGTTATGCAGCCAACTCTATACACTACCTGTGGAGTGTGACTCTGGCTTTCTCTTGCCCAACACCCCTCTAGGCGGAATGCGGTGGACGCCTTCCGCGTCAATGTCATCCATGCGCGGCAGCAGGTGCGCTCGCCTGTCACCAACATTGCCCGCACCAGTTTCTTCCATGTTAAACGTTCCAACATCTGGCTGGCCGCTGTCACCAAGCAGAATGTCAATGCCGCCATGGTCTTTGAGTTCCTCTACAAGATGTGTGACGTGATGACTGCCTACTTCGGCAAGATCAGCGAGGAGAACATAAAGAACAACTTTGTCCTGATCTATGAGCTGCTGGATGGTGAGGAAATTCCTTTCTGGCCCATTGCCTGAAGCACAGTTGGTTTCCCATAGCTCCGTTAGCTTTAGCTTAGCTTTGTTATGGTGCTGGTCTGACATTCCTGTGGGATTGGGTCACTGCTGCTGCCACTGCCTTGAAATTTTTTGGGAACGTCAGGCATTCAAGGGTTGAGTTCTCCCACTTCTCGGAATCTTACTTCTGTGATAACTGCAGCATGCCTTGCTGGCAAGAATGATGTAAAGTGTTTATGTAAGATGAAGCAAATTGCTGTGGGATTTCATCAAAAACTGATGTCCTTCATGCATGGCCAATTGCTCTTTCTCTTAGTGTCTTTTGTAGGACTTGTTTTATTTCAGCCCATCTGAGGAGTCTCCAGGCCTTCCCTTCTAGCAAGGCTGTAACTCCTGCCCCTTTTGGCTGGAGAGTTGGCTAAGTCAACATAGCAGCAAGCTGCAAACTTGATGCTGAAATGGCCTTCCCATTTTTATATTAACTAGCTGGGGGGCAGGGTGCAATGAGACTCCCTGACAAGTTGGTGCAATTCAGAGCTGGGCTAAAAGGTAATGGCTATATGGAAACCTTTCTGTTCTCTCACTCACTCACTAGTCCTACGTTGGGCAGGACAGCATCCATCTGGAGCTAAAGACCTGCCTTTGAAGGAGTCTGGCATTACTACATGCAGTCTGTAACTCTCTTCCACTCCAAGTTCTGGCTGCTTCTCCTCAAGGCATCCTTGGGAGGAGCAGGCTGGGATGTGCTGAGATTTCCTAGTGTGCCTAGAGGCTAGTGCTCAGTTAAGCTCTGCAGGTTCCTCAGCTGTGGAAGAACTGGTTGCAGCTTCTTTTCCCTGGCTGACTGTGGGAGCCAAGGGCCTGCCCTCTGCCAGCAAGTAGAGTGGGAGAAGTTGTGAAGGCGCAATGTCACTCTGTATTCGCATTACAGGTTTCCTGTCCCCACTGGATCCCGTGGGTGGCTCGTTCCCTCCTGGAGGGCCCGAGCTTGCTCATGCTGTCAAGGTAGCTAACGGCTGTTGCTCCCCTGCGGTGTTGCTACTCTGCTGTTATTTTTTTAGGTTTTGATTTTTATTACATCTTCATGCGAAAATCAAAACCTAAAGAAAATGCTGCAAAGATAGATTATTCTGCTGTTGGATAAACCCTTGGATGTTTGTGGATAAACCCTTGGTCAGTGTCCCCTGGTTGTCTGTCTCTCTGGTATTTGTACTTGAAAGTGTACAGCCTCATAATAAGCACTAGCTTTCCCCTTCCTGACTGAGGAAACCTCCTCTACACCTGAAGACTCTCTTCCTTAGATAACTCCTGCAGTTCATCTGACCAGGCTGCCCCTTTCCTCTTGACTAAATGCTACATTGCAAGTCCTGGACTGACTGTGTTCCCTGATGCTTGAACTCCAAGGCTCCATGGGGCATCCATGCACTAGACTTTCCTCTCTAGGAACTCTTATGGGTACAGCTGGCTGTGTGGGAAGTGACTTGTGCCTGTTGCCTTGAGGTTCTTCTGAGCTGATCATTTTTTACCCTTGTATAGAAATCCTGGACTTTGGCTACCCTCAGAACTCTGAGACGGGGGCTCTGAAAACCTTCATCACTCAGCAAGGCATCAAGAGCCAGGTAACTGAAGGGATCTGGGATGCACTGCTCTCTTCCTGGTCTAGAATTTGGTGGAAAAACTCTCAAGCAGAACCCACGAGAGCTGATATAAGCCATATGCACTGCCCATGGGGCCAGAGCTGGGCTGGCACAAGATACAGGGTTGACCAGTTCTTGGGGGGGAGAAGGGAATATGAAACATGTTACACAAAGCTTTGTGCCTGCCTCGTATAGCACTCGGACACACCACAGTCTAAATTGAAACAGACAGACAGTGCAGCTTCAAGTTCTTTGTTTTGCATCAGCTGAATGGCTTGGCAGGTGAGGGCAAACCTGAAACCAGCAGAACTGTAAAAGTAGCTCTGCTAGATGTAGATCTTGTCTCCAGCCTGCAGGAGTGGAGAGGCTCTTGCTCAGATCTCAGTGTCTTGGGCTACAGAGCTCTTCAACCTTTCCTTAGGTGATCTGTTCTGCAGCCTGTATATGTGCCCCTTCCCCTCCTACTCAAAATTCCTCACCCTTCAGCACTGCCACTAGAGTAGCACATAAGCCTCAAATGAAATTAGGACCTGCTGTGCCAGATGCTCTGTGTAGACACCAGGCAGTCCCTGCTGTGCAGAGCTTGCAGTTCTGATAACTTATAGCACTGGAGACAAGAGAAGGATGAAATGTTAAGTCTTCTACATACTGGAAGTACTCCTGAATGGGAAGGGAGCCTCCTAAAGGAAGAAGGCATGGCAGGGTGGAATCTCAGACTCATTTAGAGGCCTTTTTTTAGAGAACCGCCTGCTTCCTCAGATGTGAAGGAAGGTGTGTAACAGCATGGTTTAAGGCACTGAACTAACCTGGCCTTGGATTCAAAATTTGCTTCATCTGAGCCCTGGGGGAGGCAGTGGTCTTCCTTGAGGCAGGATTATGTAGGTGTTCACAGCTGCCTTGAGCAGTTCCTGATCTGGCCCTGGAGGGGAGGAGGAAGAACCAAGTGGTGTGAATGCATTTGCTCAGTGTTCCTGTGTCGGAAGGGAAGGCAGGGGTCTCCACCTTCCTGGGGCTTCAGGGGTGCTGCTGTCCCTCAGAAGGCCCAGGGCCCTGCCTAGCAAGGCTTCACAATGTGTGTTCTCCCCTTAACATAGGGAGAAGCATGCAGCTGAGAACTGCAGCTAAAACATTGTCTTACCTGCTCTGCAGAGCAGCAGAGGCTCTTGCTAGGGGTTGAGGAGCTTGTTTAATAGCTAAATGTTAACTTTTGCCTTGGTTTGGCTGAGACTTGTAGAGCTACAGAAGCTTGATGTGGAGCCTGCCCTGTTGCTGCCTTTGCCATGAATGAAAAAGCCTTGGGTCTCTAGCTGCAGCCTTTTGGCTTCCCTGGTAGCTCGGTTAAAAACAAACAAACAAAAAAAACAAAACCAAAAAAAAAAAAAAGGAATCCAGTAGCTGTGGGGTCATTTGAATCCCTGGCCTGGGCAGGTAAGCAGATGTGCCAGCCCTGGGCCCTGCTCATCTTCCCTCAAACTGCTGACTCCTGCTTTAGCAGGAAGTATCAGGGCCAGATGTGAAGGCTGTGGGGAAGCTGCTCTTCCGGGCTCCCTCCCCCAGTCCCCTGTGCCTGCTGTAATCTGACACGTGGATGTGGGGAGAGGGGTCAGGACTCAGACTGGCTGAGTCAGCTCTCCTTCCTAGGAAAACTCCACTAACCCCATCCATTGCTTCCTTCCTTTTTTACTGTTCTGCTCATCACGCCTGGTTTTAACTAATCTTTTTGCTGTTGTGCGGTATGTTTGGATTCAAATCACTGTTCCTGGCCTCACTGAATAAACTTGTAGATGCATCCAGCCAAGTAGTGATTTGAGCTCCCATGCTTTGTGTAGCTGCATCTGGCTAGTGGTAGTGACTAAAATTATGGTCATTAGAAACAAGTCTTTGCTCACTCTTCAGTTGACTTGTGCAGACTTCATAATGGCACATGCTGGGAGTGTCCTTTTGCTTGAGTAACTGATACTTGTACTATTGAAATTGGAGCACCTGGTATCATATCTGCTCAA
The DNA here is from genome assembly GCF_001723915.1 of Gavialis gangeticus. Taxonomy (NCBI): domain Eukaryota; kingdom Metazoa; phylum Chordata; order Crocodylia; family Gavialidae; genus Gavialis; species Gavialis gangeticus. Next base: position 29,147,041 of record NW_017728995.1, on the reverse strand, counting down.
TCCTTCCTGTCACTGCACCCAGACAAAAGCAGTAGCCTGTCAGGTGTTCAGGGGCACAAAGATGCATGTATGGGGAAGCTTACTGGTGAGGTGGGAGACCGTAAGCCATGTCACCTGGGAAGAAGCAAAGTCCTGTATGGGTAGTGCCTCGAGTGCCTGCCTCTCTTTATTTTAAGAAGGTGTTACTACTAGCATGATGACCTAGCTTAACACCAGACAAGCCCAGCAAGCAAACCCCTTGCTAGTCAGGTAGCTGACTGCAGTACTGAGCTCCCATGCTGCCCTCTTGCGGCCACAGCCCCTAGGGATGCTACAGTAGTACTCGCCTTTGGCCCTTACAGCCATGTTGGTGGAAGACTAGGATTAGATTAACTGTGTATACATGTTTCAAGAGTTGCTTTCCTACCTTGTAAGGAGTAGTGCCCTCCTGTGACTGCAGCTTCCTTCCTTGTCGGGTCACGGCAGAGGTCTGGAGGTGGCAGTACAGAATGCACTCCCGGCACATCAGGGGCTCTGCAGGACAGGATGGCCAGCCTTGTTCTCCCTTCCTTCTGCCTGTCCTGCTGAGCAGGTTGCGAGCTCCTGCCACGTACTTGAGTGGTACAGTGATAGCGAAGTTTTGTCTGAATCCCTAGAAGGCCTGAATTCATGGTGAAAGCCCCATCACGCATCCCTGTTTTTTTTCCACATGATGACAAGCCGACTGGCTTTGTTCCTGTCCTGAAATAGTCCTGAGCCTAACCTGCCTTTTTTCCTTCCTCCCCTCTTGTTACTGACCTGCTTGCCTGCTAACCCCATGTGCCACACTTGCTGCTATACGTCTGCTTCCTCCTACCCTCTGCGTGTGACTGGACCTGCTTATAGCACCAGGTAGGAAAACTTGCTATACAGTCCAGCAAGTACTTGGCTCTCTTTTCGTGGGACTAAAGGCACGTGTGACTGCTACTGGGCTCCATCTGTTGGAGTTGAACTCGACGCTGAATTTCTGTTCCCAACTCATGCCTGCTTTTACCAGCCACAGACAGCAGGCCAGATTTTCAGTGAAGCCCTGAACAAAGTGTTCAGCTACCTCCCATTACACTGGTCTACCTGGGCCATAGCTTGCTGTAACCCAGCCACAATGGTTCAACATAGCAGTCCTGGGACTAATCTGCCTGTAACTAACCCACAGCCTGACTAATGGTCTTCTGCTTTAGTTAGATGGAGGTTCATCCCAGGTTGCTTATTGGAGTGACTAGTCAGTCACTAGCCAGTAACAGGGGAACCCTTTTTTTCATGGATCCCAACAAGCATGTGGCAGCATCCCTGTCTAAGGGCAAATGCAGTGTCATACCTCTCGAGTTTGCCCCGGATGCAGCTGCCTCAGACTGACTGGGGGGGTCTGGCTTCAGTCTTGATGCCTAACCTGAAGTTTCTAACAAGGTGTTTCCTCCTTCTTTTCAGACTAAGGAAGAGCAATCTCAGATCACCAGCCAGGTGACTGGGCAGATTGGCTGGAGACGCGAGGGGATTAAGTATCGTCGGAATGAGCTTTTCCTTGATGTCCTGGAGAGTGTGAATCTCTTGATGTCACCGCAGGGTAAGTAGGAAGGATGAGCCCAGAGTCCAAACCTCCATGTGGGACAGGAGTGTGGACTCTTAATGGGGAGTCTTACACCTCCAGCATGGTGTCAGTGATCTTGTCTTCTCCACCCCAGGGCAGGTTTTGAGTGCACATGTATCTGGCAGGGTGGTGATGAAGAGCTATCTGAGCGGAATGCCAGAGTGTAAGTTTGGCATGAATGACAAGATCGTCATTGAGAAACAGGGCAAAGGGACTGCAGATGAAACAGGGAAAAGGTAAGAGGGGCTGGAGTAGGGTCCCTTATGAGCCAGGGACGCCCTCAAAGGGTTGCAGTTCCTTCCTTCTGATGTTGTAAATAGCTGATCTCTTTCTTCGCTTCCAGTAATGATCCCCAGCCTTCACCTGAGGAGGCTGCACTGTTGCTGGTCTCCCTAAAGGGTAAAAGGCATCAAAGGACTCCTGGCAGTAGGATGTGCTGCCAGCCAGCCAAAGTTTTGGTGCTGTTCCCTACAAGAGGCTGGATTAGACTGGGGTCCTTTGGATCCGTCATGCCTGTACCATATTCATGGGGGAGCCTTGAGTTGGGTGACTAGTACTTCATTCACTCCATGCTCAGTGGCTCCGGCCTGTGCACGGGGAGGTGTTCCCATGTTTGGGATATGCTGCTGCTGATCCTGAAGAGGTAATAGAGGACAGATGTACAGCGCAGTCTCTCTCTGTAACCAACTTGGACCAGCCAGATTTGCTGGCCCTTGAGCCTCGGCTAGAATGACCAGTTCAGTGCACTTGTCCCTGCACCAGGTATGCAAATGGAGACTTACCCTACCCATCCCAGGAGCCTTGTTAGCTTTACCCTTCATGTTGTACCCTCAGTCAGTTCCCTTGCCCTCCTGCTGTAGACAAGTTTGTGCTCTTTCCAGCCTTTCCGCTTGGGACTAGAGCGCTGAAGCAGGCAGTAGCTGGCTACAGCAGTGAGTCTCCTTCCCACTAACACATTACTGATTGTGTTTCTTTTGTTTTCTGCTGACCCCAGTGAATTGGGCAGGTAGATAATCTGCTTCTGCTGTGTGCGCACTCCTCCCTTTCCTGTCTCTTGCTTTGCGTGACTTGTGCATGTGACGCAGACTTTGGACACTTCCCACAATGGTTCCTGTGACTGAGCTGCTACTTGCCTGTCTCTAAATGCTAGTTCTTCGTTTGGTTTTGAACTGTTGCTCTTTACCCAGTACTTCCAGTCTAGCTGGCTGTAGATAGAAAGATGGACAAAGCCTTGGTGGAGGGTTGCTGCTATGGGGAAATAACATGGCTGGGCAGGCTTCCTGCTGGGGTTGGGACATGGAGAAAACCTTCTCTGGCTGTAGGTAGCCAGTAGCGGGTACCTTGCTCCAGGCTTTCTGCAAGTTGGGTTCTGTAGGCTTGCTGGTAGAAACCCTCACAGCATCCCTATTTGGAAAGGCTATCTCTGGCATGGAAGCAGGAGTGGGGGGGTAGACTGTTCAACTTCCTGTGGCTGTACAGTCTTGGGGGGCAAGAACTGGAGCTGTCACTAGCTGTGGTTACTGGTGAGCAGGAACAAAGATGTGCATTGCCTCAGGTCTTGACCTTAACAAATTGCAGTGAACCACTCTGGAGAAGTTTTGTCTTCTGTCTCCATTCTTACCACAGGGCTTCCCTGTTGCTCTGTTGGAGTGTAGCCTACTCTGGTGAATGGCCTAGTCCATGAATACTGTCCTCCCATGGGTGTGGGAGGGCACCAGGTCCCACAGTGTCTCTCCTCTGACAGACTAGAAAGGAAGTGGACTTGCTCTTTTGAGGCAGCAGTAAGCAGAGGCCCATGTACAGCTGGCAGTGCCCAGGGCCTGCACAGGAAAGCAGCAGCTGACTGGGCTTGTCTAGCCTTGCATTCACCGAATCCCAAGACAGGCAGTCACTGCTTGCAGAAATGGACAGTCAGCTTGCACTTGTGAAACATGGACACTAACACAGTTGTCTTATTTTCCCAAAGTACTTGCCTCTCTGCTCTGATTTCCCCCCTGTATCACGGTATCCCTTACCCCTTCCCTCCAAGCAGCTGGCCAAATGAGTGCTGCCTACCTCTAGGCTGTAACAAGGGCAGCTGGTCCAGTCCATGTTAGCCCCTGTTCAGGTGCACTGCACTGAGCTGTGGTCCCCTTTAGTCCATGAGCAGTGCAGGTGGCTCCTAGAGGTAGAACACCAGAATATCACTGTCTGTGGCAGGGCAGCTGTGTTCTTCACACACCAAACATGCTGTGCTGACTGCCTCAGTTATGAGGTCTGGAGGTACATGGAAACCTGAGCTGTGCTACTCCATGTCTCCCATGAGGAAGCCTCTGATCAGGAAGATGCCACAAGGGTATCCTTGGCCATTGGACTGGGACACTGCTGGATGCAGGAAGGGGGCATCTCTCTTCAGACTGTGCTGCAGGAAGCCTGCTTGGGGCATGGCTGGCAGGGCAGACTTGGGTGCTGTGGGGCCAGCCTGGATTGAGGGTACAGCTGAAAACTAGAGATCTTGGGCAAGTGTCCTAAAGTCTGATCTTGGCAGCTTGAGACGGGGGAACCAGTCTGAACTAGCAGGCCCAGGTCCCCTGAATCTCTTTGCTGCTTTCTCACTTCCTGGACACAGCTGTGATGGCAGAACGCTCTTGTAGACTAGTCTCACCCTGAACCGCAGCCTGGGCAGACTCCATGTGCACCCTGATACTCCCGGGGCTGCAGCTGATACTTTGTCTTGTGTTTCAGTGGCAAACAGTCCATTGCCATTGATGACTGCACTTTCCACCAGTGCGTGCGGCTCAGCAAATTCGATTCGGAGAGGAGCATCAGCTTCATCCCACCCGATGGAGAATTTGAACTAATGAGGTAGGGATGCCAGGAGCAAGCAGAGGTGCTGTTGGCCTACATGCCAGCTGAGGGCTCCTATGGTGCTGTTAGTCTCCTGCTAACTAGAGTACCTGGAGCCCTCAACAGGATATTCTGCCCTTGTACCTCATCCTGTCCAAGTTGTGTTCTCCACCAGCTAAAACTGGAGCCTTGCAAACCTTCCTGGCAGTATGGTGGTACCACCGTTCTGCCCTGAAGCCCAGGGCCCCTTCATCCACTACCCAGCCGTGCCCAGAGGGTGTAGTTCTTGAGAACCAAGCCCTACCATCAATCTGTAGAGGAGCTGGGAATCCAGGCTCCCAGAGCTGTTCTTGACCGTGGCCTCTGCTTCCCCTCTTCCACATGATTCATTTAAACTTCTCTATGACTGCTCTCCTATCAGCCATGGATGGCCTCCCAACTTGGCTTTGGAAGGGCAGCAGCTATTTGATGCCCCTGGAGCATCCTCCATGGCAGGCTCTAGTGACCTGTCACTCTTGTGTCTGCGCAGATACCGAACCACTAAAGACATCATCCTCCCCTTCCGTGTGATCCCCCTGGTGCGGGAGGTGGGCCGCACCAAGCTGGAAGTGAAGGTGGTGATCAAATCCAACTTCAAGCCCTCCCTGCTTGCCCAGAAGATAGAGGTAAGAGATGAACGACCCCAGAAGAGCGCAGCAGGAGGCTTAGCAAGGCCCTAGTGTCTTTGACTTCAGGCTGAGACCAGAAGGAAGCATCACTAGGTCTGGCAAAACTGCCAGAGCCACAGAATGAGGGGCACCAGCCCAGCTCTGTAGATGGCTCCATTCCTTCTCCCAGGCCCTGAGCCAGCCCCACATGCTGTCTTTCAGTTTCCTGCGCAGAGGCTGCTCTCAGAGCATTCCAGAGTTTTGAGCTCTTCGGGGTCTTGCATTTGCCTGATGCTGCCTCAGGCAAGCGGCAAAGAGTGATGCAACATGCACATCACTACTGGATATGCCACTGCTCTTGGTCTGGGTTGCAGTATAGAACTTTCTGTGCCAGACTGCTGTTGACAGGACCCTTGACAGGTCTTTTGTTCCTATGCAGTCTGGTCCCTTGAGACCTACTGCAGTGGGCGCACCCTTGCTCCAGGGGGGCCTGCCAACCAGTGTGGCCTCGCTTCCTGAAGCACAGCTGCCTGCCTGAGCTGAAGGGAGAGGCTTCTGGCCACTCCTGGCCTGGCTCCCTTAACCCCAGTTCTCCCCAGTCCCTGGGGAGATGCACAGATGGCCAGTTTGTGCATCTCCCCAGGCTCTGAAGCCTCCACTCCCTACTAGGTAGAGACCTACTCCAGAACACCTGGAGTGGCATTTGGTATTTAGTCCACACTAACCAGTAGTGGACAGGGCCCTGAAATGGAGGCTGTAGGGAGGACCAAGGCAAGGACCAATGCTACAGCACCTGGGCAAACTGATTGGAGCCTCACGCACAGCTGCATGCGCTGACCAGACTGGGCCTGCCCAACTGCTCCTTCTTCCAGGTCCGGATCCCAACTCCACTCAACACCAGTGGAGTGCAGGTCATCTGCATGAAGGGGAAGGCCAAGTACAAGGCCAGTGAGAACGCCATTGTCTGGAAGTGAGTGAACTTGGGCCCCAAGTCCACAGCAGGGCACAAATCGGTGCTAGCGGCTCTGCTCTGCTCTGCCCTGAGCATAGGGGGAGGAGGGGAAGAGGTGCCACCTAGGCTCTGACTCATCTGGCTCTCTCCACTAGGATTAAGCGCATGGCTGGAATGAAGGAATCCCAGATCAGTGCGGAGATAGAGCTACTGCCCACCAATGACAAGAAGAAATGGGCTCGGCCGCCCATCTCCATGAACTTTGAGGTAGGTGACTCCACACATGCAGGAGCCAGGTCTGGCCTGAAGGGCACTGTGTCACTGCCTTTGCCCCGGGAGCTCTTGTGCAGCTCAGACGTCTAGGGAGACCCAGGCATGGGTAAGGATTGAAGCCGCCTCCAGTGTTGTTCTCTGATAGAGGGCAGAGCTCTTCCCCAATACCCATTGCCCTCTTACTTGGATGTGGGCCTGAGCAGTGGTTCTCCTGGTCCATGTTCCTGCAGCTCCTGTCAGCCCGGCTCAACCTTTGTCGTTTGTTCTTTTGCACAGGTCCCGTTCGCACCCTCTGGGCTGAAGGTGCGTTACCTGAAAGTCTTTGAGCCAAAGCTGAACTACAGTGACCACGATGTGATAAAATGGGTGAGGTACATTGGCAGGAGTGGGATCTACGAGACCAGATGCTAGCCCCGAGAGGCTGGCGGGCTCCCTCTCTCCCCAGCCAACCCCCCAGTCTCCTCGGTCTCCAAGTACGTTCAGAGAACATCCGTCTGGCCCCCTCTGCACATGGATTGACAGATGCCCGTGGCTCTTGGGAACGGACTGATCCGCCTGTGACCTGTCACAGCCGAAGTTCAGAACCCAGCCATGGACAGGAGCATCGTCAACCTCCTGCTTTCTGTCCCAGGGCAGGGAAGGGCTAGTCTAACCACGTCCCTCGTGATCTTTCTAGGGAGCGTCCACCATTAAACTCCTTCTGTTGGTGTCTCACTACTGGCATCATATCCTAGTATTTTTGAAATTGTTGTGCATATGTACTCGTAGAATAGGCCTGAAAAACCATAGACTGGACAAATCTGAGTTGACGCTAACCTGGCTCTGTACTAGCTATTGCTGTTGTGGTAGGTGTTGCTATATGCTCTGAGACGCCAAAGGGGGTGCTGGGCTTTTGGGCCTGGCCACCTTTTGTTTCTTGCAAAGTCTTCAGTAGCGAGTCCTGCCGCGGGGAGGTTTGTGACCAAACAGCATGAGGGTTTGCCCCCTTGCTGGTGTGTATGTGGGTGGCGCAGCATTTCAAAGCCCAGGCCAGGTCCTTTTGGAACACTCTTCCACCCCTCCATGTCCCTCACCTGCTGGCTTGCTGGAGCCAGAAGTTGTCCCATCACTGCATGGCACCAGGGTGCGGGGCAGCCTAACTCTCCGGGATGGGAATGACGGGGTCCGTCCTCCAGCCTGCAATGGAAATGGCCAGTAAGAGCCCGAGCCCCTGCCCCAGCCGCCACTCTCCACACTTCTACTGATGCTTCTGGGCCCATAGGAATGCTGCTGCTACCCACAATCCTCTGCTTCTGATAGTGTGGTCTCCATTTCATACAGTTTGTGATTTTGTCCGGTTCTAGACCTAATAAAGTATGTAGAATGGATATGGCTGCCTGTGCTGCTGTCCCTGGGCTGTGGAGGAGCTGGGGCTGGGGTCTTCCAGTCACCAAGGGAGAGAAGCTGGTGCGTGAAGTGGAAGGGGCAAGAGCAGCTCTTCTGGCTGCAGCACTGCTCACTTGGCCGCTGGCTTCCCTGACTTGGCTGCAGCAGGGAGCCCTGCCACAAGATACTGGTCTCTGCCCTGGTGCCTGTAGGCAACTTCTCTGGGACTTCGTGGCTTCCCCTAGCCCAGGACCAGAGGCACAGACCCCCGGTTGTGTGGACTTGGATCTGGGTCTGGGTGCCTCTGCTCCAGTGAAAGGTGAGGCTGACATATGTTCCCAGAGGCGGGCATGGGTGAAGTTCTCCATGGACTGCGGTTGTGACAGGAGCTGGCTGTCCCACTGCAGGCTCAGGCAAGCACCTCTGCTCACCCCTGCAGCAGTGGGTGCCGGTGTAATAGGAGCTCATGGTATAGCCTTGCTTTTGCCAAGCACTGGAGCTTGTGTCCTGGATGGCTCCTTGCCCCTGCACTGCTCTGTCTAGCCTGTGTGAGCCCCACTTCTGTCTGGAAGCTCCTGAAATGTAGTAGCCGCATGTCAGCCCTACTTGCTAACTAGGTGCTCTGCAAGGGCAGGGTTGTTACCAGCCCCCCTTTGTCTCTGGGGGGAGTAGCTGAAGTGAGGTCTGAGCCCAGTGCCCCCCACCTATGATGGGTAAGCTGTGGTGCTATGTGAGTACTCACAGCTGGGTGCCCCCAGGCTCTGGGACAGTGCACAGGGTGCAGCAGGCCCAGCAGCGAGGCAAGGCATCCTGCACACCCCCCAGCAGGAAGGGATGTCTGCATGTTGCTCCCTGCATCAGGCACAGAGCCCAGCCAGGCAGAGGGAGGCTGGGAAAGGAGGGTGCAAATAACACGTGGCTCCAAGGTTTTCCCCCTCACCCCTGACACAGGGCTGTCATGCAGAACAAAGGAGGGGAGCCTGCTTCTACATCACAAAGCCATGTGCTGAAATGGGATCCTGGTGGGCTGTGCCAGCCGCCCCGCCTCGGCAACAGCGTTGTGTCTTGCGGGAGCCGGTGTTCTAACGGGCTAGAAAATTGGGTTATTGTTTGCTGCGCCCTGCACCAGAGCCCGGGCAGGAAACACACAAGGGCCTTTATTCTCTGCCAGGAGGGGAGCACGTGTGCCTGGTGGAAAGTAGCACTTGGGTGTCTGCAGCCAGAGCAAACTGCTCTTGTGCTGTGCTTGGCCCCACACTGTCTGGGCCTGTGGCAGCAGGGCAACGCCACCTCCCCTCTGTTCCCTGCCCATGGACAATCCTCCCAGCCATGGTGGCTTTCCAAGGGGAAACGTTTTTGCCCCCTTTCCGCTGCGTTTCTGGCAAGGCTAGCCTCAGCCCTCCCCTGTGCTTGGCAGTGAGATTAGCTCAGCCTGTTTCTAGGGGAACCCAGCAGCCCCCTGAGCCCTGGCCCTTGGGGCAGCAGGGCTACAGGACTGGGGCTGGGAGGGTATCCAGCCCTGGCCTCCTTGGGGGACAGAGTTCCCACTTGCAGGCCCACAGCCCTGGCCCTGGCCAGGACCCTCCTCCCTCGGAGCCAGGGGCTTCTGGCTATTCCCATGGAGTAGGAAGGCAGGAGGTGACGTGGGGCTCAGTGAAAGATTCAGAGGCCAGATCCAGGACCCCCAGTGGAGAGTGGGGGCTGGTGGGTGTCAGTGCCCAGTCCTGTGAGGTGAGATGTTCGCACCCTGCACCGCCAGGAAGGGGCCGGGGTGTGGGTGAGGAGCTGAGAGCGGAGCAGAGCGCGGCTTCCTATCCCACACAGATGGATCCAATCTAGCAGGGCTGGGGCTGCCTGGCGCTCCACACAGACATGTGCGCTCGCATGGGGCAGGTCTGGGAGGCCCCCCAGCACAGGACTGTCAGGGATCAGCTGTACTTGGGAGGGCAGAGCTGAGCCAGGCCATGTCCCTGGGACCTCCTGTCCCCAGCCAGCTGTGGAGTGGGGGCCTGGGGGCAGCAGTTGCTCTGCTCTCCCTCCTTCTCCTGCTGCCAGCTGCTCTGTGGATCCTGCAAACATCCGGCTGGGCTGCAGGGGTGAATGGAGACTGTGTGCCCCTGCCCCTGAGGTCCTCTCGCTCCTAGGGGACCCCATGGGCTTGCCCCCTTGCTTGGGAAAGGGGAAACCTAGGAGGTGAAGGGCTGGGGCAGGGACCCCTGCGCTGAATGGGGTGCACTTAGACTTCCAGCCAGAGTGCTGCCTGCCTGAGCTGGTGGGAGTTCGGGGGCTACACCTCAAGGCCGTGCCATGGAGCAGCCCTTGCTGGTGGTGCCCCTGGGGGTGGGCAGGCTACAGCTTTGGGCCATGTGGTGCAGGGGGCCCTGGGTGTAGGCTGGGGGTGGCAGAGGTGCAGGGCAGCACTCAGCAGCTCCTTTGCCTGTAGGCTGGCGCAGCGCCTGCTTCAGGCCCCACTGCAGCCCACGGAGGTGTCGGGGATGTGGCCAGGAGGAGGCAGTACGCCATCAACCCACTGGGCCACAAGTGGGACCATGTTAACTTGACCTATCGGTGAGTGCGTGGGGGCCCTGCACTCCCAGGGCAGCCTGGGCCAGTGCCTGCAGCTGGGGCAGACCCCCTCCCTCTGGCCCTACTTGCTCTCCTCTACAGCATCCCTGCACCGCTGCCCCACGGCCCTGCTGGGTCTCCCAGGCACCCTGCGCAGCCCAGCCCAGCCCAGGCTCCTGATCCCTCCACCCCAGCCTGTCTCTGGGGGGGTGACTTGTTCCCTGAGGTCCTGGGCTCAGCATGGTGACGGCCATGCGGATGCCCTGAGCACAGAGCTCCAGACCAGGGCCCAGCACCGTGCAGGGAGCGGGCCCTGCCATCGCCCAGCGCCAGCTGGGTGGGAGCATCGGTGCCTCCCTGACCCCTAACACCAAGCAATGCGACCCACAGCAAGTCCCTGCCCCATGGGGATAGGCGGGTAGAGATGGAAAATGGAGCCCCGGGGGCAGCTGCTGCCTTTCGGTGGGCACCAGGGGCTGGGTGCTGAGATCAAGGGAGATGGTCAGGGCTTGCAGCCGTGTGAGAGCTGCTGGTATGGCCAGGGCAGCTGGGACCCCGGCCTGGACAGCTGGCAGAGCCCAGGAGCTGCCCCTGCAGCTGCAAGAGCAGTGGCAGGAGGTGGGAGAGGCGATGGTGCTGGCTGATGCCCCCTGCATCCCTGGCCCGCAGGATCGTGCGCTTCCCCAGCACACTGAACAGGGGTGACACGGAGAGAGCCATCGCTGCCGCCTTCCGCACGTGGAGCGATGTCTCGCCCCTCCGCTTCCGGCGCCTGCCCCCCGCGCAGCCAGCCGACACCACCATCAGTAGGGACGGCCTGTGCGCTGCGAGGGGACTGGGCTGCCCTGGCCATCCCACGCCCTTCTGCCCTGAGCCTGTCTCCCACCCATTGGTGGGGGACTGACCTCAAGCGCTGTGATACCATGCCCACCCTGCAGCAGGATAAGGAGCATGGGGGCTTCAAGCTCCTTCGCCAGGACCAGGCTGAGCCTCAGCAGAGCATCCAGCAGCATCTCAAGCTCTCTGGACACAGATGATGGGCTTTCACAGACTGGATGCCTGCCTCGGTGAGCTGGGGCCCTGCCCTGCCCTGCCCTGCTTCTGGCACAAGCCCTGAGCTCAGTGCCCCTGGGAGCAGGGTGCCCCAGCCCAGCAGACTAGATCTGGGGGCTGTGCCCTGCCGGCCTCGTGACGCCATCACAGCTCGCATCCCTCTGGTTGCTCGGGCAGGCTTCTACACCTTCAACCACACGGACTGCTGGTCCTCACCGCTGCTTCGACGGGCTGAATGGGGAGCTGGCCCATGCTTTCCTGCCGCCCTGCGGGGAGATCCACTTCGACAACCATGAGTTCTGGATCCTGGGCCACTTGCGCTTCAGCTGGAAACAAGGTAGGTGGGACCCCGGGGTGGCCAGGCACCAGCAAGGGCTCAGCTCTTGGACCCCCTCTGCACCCTGCCAGAGGGACAACACCTGCCTGCCTTCCCCTTCAGCCCTTGGTTCCCCAGCAGGGCTGCTGCTCCCATGTAGGGGCAGGGAGCAGAAAGCAGAGCAGGCAGGGGAAAGAGACTGGTGTGGCACTGGGGCAGGATGTGGGGCTTACCTTGTGACCTGCCTGCCTGCCTAAAAAGCTTGGCCCCCACTGCTGTAGTGCGAGGCCGTCCAACTGGTAGCCTGCAAGCCACATGCAGACTGCGAGGGGTGAAAATGCAGCCCCCGCGCTCCTACCCCACGGCTCCGACTACGACTGGGCAGTGACTGCACCTGCCCTTGGCATGGAGGGTGCAAGTGCATCACCTGGCTCCCCCTGCAGTCGAGGCCTCCATGCTCGTGGGATGGTGCCCTGCATGGGACGTACATGGGCATCCTTTGTATAGCAGCCATGCAGGTGGACCCATTTACGTGCATTGCCCCAGCCCTGCTGACGCACTGGTTGTCATCTTCATGCTGCTGCCAGTGCCCCCGTGGGCCCATTCTGCCCCTCTCCAGGCCTCAGCAGCTGCCTGGCAAGGGCAGGGGGCTATGTTGGAGCATGTTCCATGTACGTCAGTCTCCCACATCCCACTGGGCTGCAGGGTGAATGCCCAGGGCCAAACCCATCTCCCCAGTAGCGGGAGAGGTGTGGGCAGAGGGACTGTGTGCGCATGGGGGGAGGGAGTCATGCCCCCAGATGCCCGGAGGTGGATGAAAGGACCCCCAGTACAGGAGGGTGCCCTGCTCCCTGGCATGCCTGTGCTTGGCAGGGGTCTGGATGAATGACCTAGTCCAGGTGGCTGCTCACGAGATTGGCCATGCCCTGGGCCTGTGGCATTCCCGAGACGTCTGTGCCCTCATGTACCCAAATGCCACCTACAGCCGGACAAGGCGCATCAGCCAGGATGACGTCTGGGCCGTGCAGCGACTGTACGGTACAGGGGAAGCACAGGAGTGACCACACGGGCTGTTTGGCATCGGGAGAGGGGACCACTCACCTCTAGAGGCTCCTTGCATCCAGCCACATGCCAGGGACCCAGTGCTGCTGTGATGTTACCCTGGCTGGAAGAGCATGGGCCTGGCTCTGCTCCTTAGCGGTGTGCCTGGCCCAGCACCAGTGAGCATGTCAGGGCTGGGTCGGGGGGAGGCAAACAAAGGCTGCCCAGGGGAAAGGGGTGAAGCACGTGCTGGGGATGGGATGGGAGCCGTGTCTTGGGCAGCTCTGCCCCGACGCTGCTGGAAGTGGGGAGTGCCAAGGGGATCCCTTGCTGCCCCATGCTGTGGGCTAGCCCCCAGCAGCCGTGGTCCTGGGGGGCAGAAGGTGACTTCCCCCAGGCGCTGCCTGCCAGGCCTCGCACGGGCACTGGCCAACCCCTTCTGCAACCCCGCAGGCTGCATGGATGAGACGCAGCGGTGCGAGGTCTGGGCCCACCTGGGGTTCTGCATGTGCCGGCCAGCCTTCGTGAAGAGGCACTGCCCGAAGATCTGCAACTCCTGCTTCGGTGAGGTGCCCTCACCCCGCAGTGGCACGGCCCATGGCAGCCAGCTCCTTGCAGAGCCCCCAGCTGGGGGTTGTTGCCCTGCCCAGCCCCCCCAGGGCAAAGTCCTCCTGGCACCCCCTCATGTCCCGCTGATGCTGCCCCTGCCAGGCCTGCAGAGAACTTCCCGTGGGGACAGAGGGCTTGCAGGGGATGGGTGCAAGGCCCCAGAGATGCTGGTGTCACTGCTCTGTGTGTCTCTCTGTCTTCCAGAGGCCCCTGCTGCCCCCCCAACTCCCCCAGCCTGGCATCCCCACGCCAGGTACATCTCCAAAGGCAGAGTCATCACCTTCCACTGTGGGCTGAACTCCTCCAGGCCGCACCTGCACGTCAGGTGAGATGCAGCAGGGGAGAGGCTGGGCTGCACCCTTCCCGCAGTCACTCGGGTCCGGGCAGCAGCTACCAACCCTGACCCTGAGCTGCCTAAGCCCCAGCCCGACCCTTGGCCTCTGCAAGCAGACCTCTTCCACGGGGCAGGGAGCTGCTCCTGGAGCTGTGGAGGGAGGGGGGAGGGCGGCTGCTTCCAGACGCAGAGCAGATGGGGGCCCTGGCAGCTGAGCTGGGATGTCTTGTATGGCAGCGGGTGCCGGGGGCCTTGGTTCTGATCAAGCCTGAATAAAATCAGTCCCTGCATCTTTACTGCTGCATCAACTGCGCGCCCCTCCCTGAGCAGCAGGCCAGCAGGCAGCGAGGTGAGCGCTCAGCAGTGTCTGGAGGAGGCTGGCACAGAGAAGGTGCTCGCACCTGCGCAGGGATGCTGGCAGCCGTAGCTGGCTGAGAGCAGCTATGCTGGACTTCTCACCACTGCCCCCTTTCTCCACAGGTGGTACAAAGATGGGGAGCTCCTTTCCTGCTCCGTGCCCGGCTTGGAGCTGCTGCTGCACCAGGGGCTGCATGTTCTTGCCACTGAGCTCAGCAAGGGGCAGTACACATGCCTGGTCCACCGCGCTGGCAAGATCCTCTGTGCGAATTCCTGGCAGATCAAGCTCAAGGCCAGCACCCATTCTCCAACCCAGCCACGCGGGCCCCACGGGGATGTGCAAGGGAGCACACAAGCCCAGTCCACAGGTCAGTGAGACGTGTGTGATCCTAGCTGTGTGCCCCCCGGCTCCTGGCAGGGGTCTCCCACTGCAAAGGGGCCTGTCCCACCTCTCCTCCTCCTCTTGCACTCGCACCACGGCTGTCTGAATGGCAGAGGACCCCAACCCCCCCAGGACTCCTCCTCACCTGGGCCCAGCAGGAGTCACGGTGCTTGCTATTCCTGGCCCTGGGACAGCAATTTCCTGCCTATCTGCTGGGAGAGGGTGGGATGCTCCTCTCTCTTCACTCACATGTGTTATCCAGGGGGTCCCTCCTGCAGCAAGAAGGTAGCAGTGAGCTCTTTCGTGTCCCCTCTTCCCCTGCCCCTCAGCTCCCTGCTTCCACCCTGGATCTTTCATGCTGTAGCCCTGGCAAACCGGGCACTGAATTAAAACCCAGATGCAAACCCCAGCGGTGTTCCTCTGCCCTCCTTCCTGGAACTGTGCTGCCCTTTGTAAGCAGTGATCCTGGCGCTCCCAGTGACTGCTAGGCTGACTGCAGTTAGTGGCAAAATCTTTGCTTTTGCAAGGGCAGCTTACACGGCAAAGTGCGTGCGTGCATGTGTATGTGTGTGCGAGTGGTGGGGGTGTTTCCTGGAATGACCCCCAGTGACTGCAAACAGGAGGCGGGGGACTCTGCCTGCCAGAGGCTGCTTTGGGACTGGCGGCCACAGACTTTGGATGGTTTCTCTGCTGTTCACCAGCCCCCTCTGGTGCCCAGTTGGGGCTTTGTCACCTGTGGGCTGTAGCTGGTGGTGACTGCTGCTGCCTTGCTGGGCAGAAGTGCTCCTCTCTCCCACCATCCTGCTGAGCAGGGGACAGATGTGGCATTTTAAAAGTGCTTTCTCCCAAATTCTAGTGGGCTCCTCAGCCCCCCTTTGAAGCCCACGCTCTCTGGTATGAGTCACGCTGGAACTGCTCTTAGGTACTCGATCCTATGGTGAGGGGTACAGGATGCAATGAACTGGGATAGTTCAAATCATTGCTGCTAAAGACACTGCATTGGAAGGAGCTCCTGGGCCAAAATCTGCTGTTTTGAAAGCCTAGTGCCCGTGGACAGCAGGTCCAAGTAGCCCACGGGCCTTTTAAAGGCAGAGCTAGGTGCAAGGACGAACCAGCATGAACAATGTAAAGCAGTAGCTGAGAGAGGTTTCCAGTCTTCCCGCTACAGTTTTTATTTCTTCATACAGGGGCAGCTTTGCATTGAGGGAGACAGCCATCACTGTCACCTGATCCTGGGGAAGATGGGGTTTAGAAACAGAAAGACAGCCTCAGCCTGCCCTGCCCTGGTGGCACTCTGGGGCCATGGCTTTATGCCCACCTCCTCGGGCTTTCCTGGCCGGCCAGCAAGCCTGGCGGCCCAGGGGTGGTTCCAGGGGGTGCACTTGCACCCTGCATTGATTCCTGCTCCATCCAAAGTTTTAAACCAACTGTCTAGCAGCCGTGGCAGCGTTTCTAGTCGGGCCCGGCTGAGTGAGTCATTTGACTTCATAGCTTGTTGCCCTCGAACTGATCCCTCCTAAACTCTTCACTCTACAGGTGTTAACAACCCTCTTCTTTTTCATTATCTTGCTGCTCCACCTGTCAAGCTGTCCCTTGTTCTGCAGCCTGTTTGCTGTTCCTGGTAGCAGCAGCTCCTATTTCACAGCCCTGCAGCTTGTTTTTAACTCACTCCAAAGATTCACACAAGGTTAGGGGCTGGAAAGGACCTTGAGATCCTTGGGTCCAGTCCCCCTGCTCTGGGTAGGAAAGACAGCTGGGGTGCCCAGCAAGGTGTGTGTCCAGTCTCCTACTGAAGATCTCCAGGGTAGGTGCCTGCACCTCCCCGCTGGGAGTCTATTCCAGAGTCTGGGCACACGAATCATGAAGAAGTTTTTCCTTATATCCAGTCTGAAACCTCCTTCTAGTTTATATCCATTGCTCCTGGTCTTCCCCTGGGGTGCTCTGGTGAATAGTTGTTCACCTAGCCCCTGATGCTCACTGCGATATATTTGTAAGCTGCCACCAAATCCCCCCGAAGTCTTCTCTTTTCTAGACTGAACAGTCCCATATCTGTCAGCCTTTCCTCATAGGGCTTGCTCTTCAGGCCTCTAATCATACGCGTGGCTCTCCTCTAGACTCCCTCAAGCTTCTCCACATCCTTCTTGAAGTGGCGCCCAGAACCGGCCGCAGTCCTCCGGCCGCGGCCTCATCAAGGCCAAGTAGAGCGGGAGAAAAACTTCCTTAGTTTTGGTTGAGCTGCACCGGTTGATGCAGGCCAGCGTAGTGCTTGCTCTGCTAACCGCAGCATCAAACCGGTGGCTCATATTCATTTTATGGTCAATTATGACCCCAGGTCCCTTTCAGACATGGTGCTTGCTAGTGTAGCGCCACCGAGCCCGTAAGTTTGTCACAGATTTTTCCTCTCCAGATGGAGCACTTGACACTTCTCAGTGCTGAACAGCATCTGCTTCCAACTAATGTTGAGGGCCGCCTGGATCCTCAGCCTCCCTTGACGCGTGGCCACGCTTCCTCACAGCTTAGTGCCATCGGTGAGCTTTGCCAGTTTGCTTTTCACCCCCGCATCCAGGTCCTCGATGAAGATGCGTCGGTCCAAGTCCTGAACCCTAGGAGACTGCACTGGCCAGGCCGACATGGTCTTCCTGCGAACTTCCACTGAAGCTCTGCTTCTTCTGGCTTCGATCTTCAACTGAATGGTCCGGGCCGAGGAGCAAAGCTGCTGGTTATTTGTAACCGGAGAAAACGAGAGACGGTGTCACACGCGATCCTGCACCTCCCCCTCACAAAGTCCTAGATCCGCCCACGCCCGACGCTGCCCCGGAGGCGTCGGGGATGTGTCTGGCTGCAGGCCCGGGGCTGCCCCCCCACGACAGAAACGAGGTGGACGCCCGCACTGGGGCAGCACTGCGCATGCGCCCCCCGCACAAGGCGGGAAGCCTCGCCGCGGCGGCCCACATTCCCGGCATGCCCCGCGCCTCGCGGACTCCACGTCCCAGCAGCCCTTGCGCTCCCCCGTCCCCGGGGTCCGGACTCGGTTTCCCAGCAGCCCGCGCGCGTGGCTGACCCGCCTTCCCGGCAGCTCTAGCGCACGCTGCCCTTTCCGGGACTCCGTGGCCCGGCGGAGCGGAACGGGGCCGGGCCGGGCCGGGCCATGGCCTCGTGCGCCGACATCCTGCGCAGCGAGTTCCCCGAGCTGGACGGGGAGGTGTTCGCCTACGTCACCGGTGCGCTGGGGCTGGGGGCAAGGGCTGGGGGTAGGTGCTTGAGCAAGGGGCTGAGGCTGGAGGTAGGTGCAGGGGCTGGGGCAAGGGGCTGGGGGCAGGTGCTGAGGCTGGGGGCAGGGACTGGGGGCTGCTCTGCCCAGCCCAGCCCAGCCCAGCCCAGGGTCTGCAGCGGGTGCCCTGGCTTTGCCCTCGGCCGCCCGGGGG
>NW_017728995.1:29116496-29129139 GCF_001723915.1 Gavialis gangeticus | reverse complement strand
CCAGTGCTGAGCCCCGCACCCCTCCCCCCACAGGGGTGCTGCACAGCGGCGGGGCGGATTTCGAGTCGGAGGACGAGCTGTTCGACGCGGTCGGGGAGCTCCTGCAGGACGTGTCCCGTGACTCCAAAGACGATGAGGACATCCGGGATGTCTGCCGCAGGATGTACGACGCCCTGCACATGTGCGTACCTGCAGCGCGGGGGGTGGCAGAGCCCGGGCGGGCGCTGCCTTCGCACCCAGGCTGTGGCGGCATCGTGGCCGGGGCTGGGGAAGCAGGGCCGGTGCCCAGGCAGCTTCCCCGTTGACTGCCGTGTGCATTGCAGGGACGACGAGAAACCCCGGGGCTGCAACCAGGTGCTGCTGGACGCCCCCATTCAGCTCTCCCAGATCACGGACGGCTGTGGTGAGGAGGCTTCGCTGTGGTGCTGGGCTGCTCGCTGGCTTGTCTCCCACGCGACCTGCCCCTTCCTGCAGGAGTCGTACTGGGGGTGGTGGGAGGGGTGGTGCCGCTGACGGGGAGCACCGAGAGGCGGGTGTTGGCTACTAAAGGCCTGTGAGGCTGCCAGACCTGATGGCAAGAACCAGGGTAAGGATTTAGGTTCTGATGTCACCTCGGACGAGCCATTTGGCCTCTGTCTTTCTCGGTGTTTGCACCTGCCATGCCAGGCTATTGCTTGGCCTGCCAGCGAGTCCTGTGTATTCACTGCTGTCTGGGCGGCACGGAGCCGGGGAGCTGGGCCGAGCGCGAGTGTCCAGAACTCACACTGACGGACTTCCTGCTTGATTGCAGACGCGGGCGTGGACCTGTTACCACAGTTGCTGCTGAAGAGAGACCAGACCTCGGTAAGGAGGTCTTACTCTGGTTTATTTTTAACTGGAAAAAATGATAGAAGGTGTCACACATGATCCTGCACCTTCCTCCCATTACTGCTCCCCAGGCTGCAATAAACACTCAGAGAGGCAAACTGCCCCCTCTGATCCACACCTTGTGAGAGCCCCTGCTTTCCCCCAGTCCGTCCCACTAGAGATCTCTAGTCAGGTTGGGGGTCTTCTGTTAGGTCCATAACTACATGTTTACGCTGCTTCCTCTGTGTCAAGTTTTCAGTTGACTTCAGGGACTGCTTGGACTGAATCTGGTAAATAGAAATCACCCAGGCAATGATTGGCCTGTCAGCCTGACATCCCAAGCAAAACAAAGGGGTAGATGATACAGGATTTGATGGTTAAGGAATTAAATGGGAGGCAGGGAGTGATGTCCAACAATATGAACTTATAGATTCTGTTGAATTTAACATGATGTCAGTTGATGAGGGGGTTGCCAGCCTGGTTGTAAGTAATAGTGGCAACGTGGCATGCTTGGACTTCTGCAGGGCATTTGGCTTCTTCCTGTAGGGCTTTGTGATTAAGCAGCCAGGCTGTTACAGACTCGTCAGCATGGCACAGACTGATTACAAGCTGCCCAACAAATATGTCTCGTGCACATGCAAATGGGGACTTGAAATGAAGCAGGTTTTTTTGCAGTGAGCAGTTCTTAGTCTTTCACTACTTACCCCAGGTCAGTGGTAAGAAGGTTAAAACCATAAGATTTTCCTTGTAGAAGCCTTGGGTGGAGGGGACAGGCTGTCTGAAGAAGGATCTATATTGCCTGGCAGGCTGGGTGCAGTTGGTCTGACCAGATACTAGGTTTATGTTGTTTGGAAAATTGGCGGCAGTTTAACTATGATTTTGCTTGAGGAAGAAATTGGTTTGGGGGAATCTTATAGCTGGTCAGGCAGGTCAGCCTCGTCCTTTCTGGTTATTTGAGTCTGTGTGGTGTTTCTGAGCCCCATCGTGGTTTGTTGACCACATAGTGGGAGTTTGGGTCAGGTTGCATGAAATTCTGGTCACCGGGGAAGTGGAGCAGCTGATGGAGGGAGAGGTGGGATGTGTGGGCTGCGGAGCGTGGGGGAGAAGTGACTGGGACACTTGGAGTTCCTGAGAGATTGTGGTGTTTTATATGTGGGACAGAACAAACGGTTGCCAGATCATCTGCATGGCACCCGCTGGCTAGCCTTGCCCATGGACCACTCCATTCCTGAGCGAATCCCCACCTAGAGACATTTCCCTGCAGTGACCTTTAATTCTGTCTCGCCCCTTGTGTCCTTGTGCCCCACCAAGTATCGCTCCTTTCTGGGAGTTCCCAGGCCTCTAGGATTTGTGTTCAGTACCTGGGCTGCTCCCTCCTGGACCTGTGCCTGAGGATGCCTGCAGGATTCTTGGTCTTTTCTGAATCCCTTCTTTGTGCCCCAGATGGTGAATGTCAAGAAGCTGCAGAAAGCCGAAGCCAGGCTGAAGGCTAAGCAGGACAAGAGGATGGAGAAGGATACCCTGAAGTCCAGTAACCCACTGTGAGTGTGCAGAGTGTACCCCAGGGCAGGCCAGGCTTTTAGCCACTCGGGTCCGTGTGCTGTGGGGGATGGGAGGTTGACTTGCCCAAAGGCTTTCCCTACATTGAAACTTGTCCTCCCTCCTCTGGTGCCAGGGTCCTGGAGGAGGCATCTGCCAGCCAAGCTGCCAGCAAGAAGGAAACACGCATGGAGTCGTCGGGCAAGAACAAGTCATATGATGTGCGCATTGAGAACTTCGATGTGTCCTTCGGTGAGCGGTGAGTCCTTGGGAGGCTGGGGGACGTGGGACGAGGATGGGTAGAGATGCCCTAGTGGGAGCCTGGAAATACCCTGGTTTGAGGGAGGCAATGGGACAGGCTTGAGGGGCAGGCCAGGGGTGTGTTGCCTTCGTAGCACTGTCCTGAGCAGTGAGCTAACTCCCGTCTGCCCCTGAAGTCTGGAGGCTGCTGCTGAGCAGATGCCTGGCTGTTCCCTTTGCATAGGGTGCTGCTAGCAGGCTCAGACCTGAACCTGGCATTTGGCCGGCGCTATGGACTGGTGGGCAGGAATGGGCTTGGCAAGACTACCCTGCTGAAGATGATTGCCAGCCGGAGCCTGCGCATCCCCTCGCACATCCGCATCCTGCACGTGGAGCAGGAGGTGGCAGGGGATGACACGCCGGCGCTGCAGAGTGTGCTGGAGTGCGACATAATGCGGGAGGGCCTGCTGTGCGAGGAGAAGGAGCTGACGGCCAGGGTCAATGCTGGCAGGTGAGAAGTTGTTAACCTGCCTGTCTCATGGAAGCTGGTGCTTGTCCTGCCACAGGAGGCTGGTCACATGGAAGCTGGGTTTTGTGTCCACAAGGAACTTGGTCCTATTGTCTGTCCCACTGCCTTGCCATTGCCAGTCTCTGGGAGCGTCCCCCACTAAAACTCTGGTCCAGATGGACTTTGCCCCCCAGTTCCACTGAGAGGGGCACCCAGGTGTCCTCACTCCTGGCCTGAGGAGGCCGACTACACCCTGTCTCTGCAGGGAGCCCTCATGCCACACTTGTGTCTTGTTCCAGGGCAGAGGGAACAGAAGGTGCCAGACTTTCAGAAATCTATGCCAAGCTGGAGGAGATCGAAGCAGACAAGGCGCCAGCAAGGTAAGGCCCATCTCCCCTCTGCTCCGGGCACAGGGGCTGCCAGTTTGCCACAGAGAGCTTAGGAAGTGATGAGTGATTGGGCTGGAGGAAGTGTTAGGGTGTAGAGAGGGGGTGTCCCTCTGTCCCTGTGCAATCCACATCGGGGCTGCTTCCCTCCCTGGATTACTGCCTGCTGGGGCAGATAGAGTCTGGAGTAGCTGGGAGCTCCTGAGAACTTGGGCAGCCAGAATTCCTGACACTCTGCTGACTTGAGCTCATGCTGCTCCACTGAGCCTGGGAGCTTCCCATCCTCTGGCTGTCTTGTAAGTAGCTGAGGGAATGTTTCCAGGCCAGTAGATGATGAAGACTGGCCTGAAAGCCAGGGCTGTACCTCTCTGTGGGCCGGTGCCTGCTTTCAGTGCTCACATGTGTAGCTGTCAGGGCTATGGATGAATGGGTGCCTTGCTGGGGAGCTGGTGCTGCCCTTGGGCAGGGGATGTTTAGAAAATGCTGTAGGGTGCACAGCAGTTTCCACTGTGGTCCTTGGGATCTTGGTGCTAGTCCTGGGGGGATTTCAGGTGTGTCTCTTTCTCCTACGTAGGGCATCTGTCATTCTTGCTGGGCTGGGCTTCAGTGCAAAGATGCAGCAGCAGACGACCAAGTAAGTGTCCTGACCCACGTCTCGTGTTGGAGGTGCCTCTCTAAATTCCTGTGCAGTGTAGGCCCCATGCACAGAGAACCCTAAGCTGTCTACTGCCTACCGACAAGCACCAGGCATAGCCAGGGCACTGGCATGGGCAGGGACTGCTTGTAACTTCAGCTGAGGAAGAGGTGCCTCTTGGTTCCTCTGCTCCTGATGTAGGCTGCTGTCCTGGGGCATCGGGCTATGGGGCCCTGCTTGGAGCCAGCCCAATAGCATGTGCTGTTGCTCTGGAGCTGTGGCTGCTCACAAGCCTGGCAAACTTGGACTGCCCCCTGTCCTCTCTTGCGGCCAGGGTCAACCGTAGTGTTAAGCTGCCTCTGGGGGACAGCAGAGCTACAAGGGTACCTGCCCCCAGGGAGCACCATTGGCATCTCTCAGCTGTGGAGGGTCTAAGAACAGGGGGCTCAGTGGGTGAGGAGTGATTGTGGGCCAACACAGCAGTGCAGGGCTAACACCTCTTGGATTTGGTTTTGTCTCTACCCAGAGAGTTTTCAGGAGGCTGGAGAATGAGGTTGGCTTTGGCCAGAGCCCTGTTTGCCAGGTAGGTCTCCAAACAGTGCTGTCCGGGTTGATGTTATTGCACTTGGTTCTCTGTCCAAGGAAGTGTGAAGAGGTGGGTGACTGCAGAAGTGGCCTAATGGGCTGCCTTGGGGTGAGCTCAGGCTGGTTGCACCGGCAAGAGGCACTCTAGGCTAAGGGGCAGGAGAGCTGGCTGTGGGAGGAGCTCCCAGCTGCTGCCAACAGGGCACCCACAGAGTGCACAGGCTGTGGGGCAGGCTCTGCAGCCGGGGGTGAGAGTGGAAGTGAGAATTGCAGCACCACTGCTCAGGCCTGGAGACCCACCCTGAGTACTAACACTGCTCTTTCCCTATGTTTCTCTCAGGCCGGATCTTCTTCTGCTTGATGGTAAGTTCATGCCCTAAGTCCTTTCTCATCCCTGAATGGACCCCAGGGTTGCCTTGACTATCCTTGGTTTAGGGATTGGAGACCCAGTGGGAGTTTTGGCTGCCTGTGTAGACTAAACAGCCAGGGTGTCTCTGGCCAGGCACAGGCACATCAGGACAGTGGTGACAGAGTAGGAGAGGGAGATCTGCATGCACTGCTGTCCCAAGAGCTTAGAGGTTGGGTGAGGAGCCTCACTGGGTTGTTGTCCTGCCCCCCACTGGTGCCTTCCACATGCAGGATGGTCAGCTTCGGGTATGGCTGATCGCTGAGCCTCAGGGCCTACAAAGCCCTGACGTGGCCCCAGCACAGCATTTATTCCCTGCAAACGGTCCTTCTTCTAATGGCTCCCAGCAGTGGAGAAGCAGCTGGGGGCAGTTAATGAACTTTTCCCTGTGAGCAGGAGGGATTTTGCCCTGACTTGTACCCTGCTTTCTTGGGCCCAGGTACATACTTTTTGCATGCCACCACTGCGTTGGGGCCTTGTGGGGGTGGGTATAATGATGCAGGGGGGAAGTGCCCGCTGTACTGTGGGGCTGGCTCCTGTGTTCCCCCTGCACCTGGGAGGCCCCTCCCTCCTTTGAGTTCTCCAAGAGGTGCCTCTAGGCTGGTCGAAAGGCTCTGGTGGCTATTCCAGGCCTTGCAGAAGAAGGTGTGATGCCTGCTCTGGTATCTGCAGGTGCCAGCTTCCCACTGCCAGTTTTACCCATCATTGCATCTTGTCCAGAACTGGGCTACGAGCCCTTCAGGGCAGGGACTCTCTGTGCAGCCCTAAGCACTTGGGCTGTGATCCAACCATCACCTCTGGACCCTGAATTAATAGAAATGCTGGTGGAGCTGGCTCCTCTTCCCAGTGCTCCTACCTAGAGCAGTTCTCAGTAAGAACATGACGAGTCACCGTGGTCTGGCCCATTTCTGTCCTGATGTCTCTCTTCATTCCCTTCAGAGCCAACTAACATGCTGGATGTGAGAGCCATTCTGTGGCTGGAGAACTACCTGCAGGTAGGTAAGGGTGGCTGAGGGCAGTAGACCTTGAGGGACTGTCCAGAACAGTTGGGGGAAGCTCCCCTGGTATTGTGATACAGATTTGGAAAAGAGACTTCTCTTGGTGGCCCATGGCTTGATGTCAGGAGTGGGGATACGTGCTCCACAATGCTAGCTAGAGTCTTCCGTCACGTAGGCAAGGCTGACACGTCCTGATACAGGCTTAATGTGTGTCCTGACACAGGTCTTCCCTTTTGCTCTCTTGTTCAGACATGGCAGTCCACCATCCTCGTGGTGTCCCACGACAGGAACTTCCTCAATGCCGTGGCCACCGACATCATCCACCTGCACTCACAGCGGCTGAACGCCTACCGGGGTGACTTTGAGAACTTCATGAAGATCAAGGAGGAGAGACTGAAGAACCAGCAGCGCGAGTACGAGGCGCAGCAGCAGTACCGCGAGCACATCCAGGTACAGGGCAGGCACCCTGGTGCTAGCAGGGAGTGGGGGGAGGTGTACACACGTTCTGGGAGAAACATGGCTCTGTGTCACCCTGGGATCCCCTCTGGAGGTGCTGAGGGACTCATTCATGTGCAGCACTGCTTTGGGGGCTGGGTAGCAGTGGAGGGGGCTCCTTAGCTTGGAAGACAGCTGGTATCATTGGCCTGCTTCCCTACTGATGGCCGTGGGATTGAACCTGTTCTTCAGTCTTGCCCCTGCACCCTCCACATCCAAGGGACACTCTAGCCCTCAGTAGTGCTCCCACTGTAGGATGGGCAGAATAGTGGAGCATCGGGGTGGCGGGGACGGGAAGTAATACCCCCAGACAGGGCCTGAGGGACTCTGATCTTCTCTCCTAGGTCTTCATCGATCGATTTCGCTACAACGCAAACCGGGCGTCTCAAGTGCAGAGCAAACTCAAGCTGCTGGAGAAGCTGTGAGTGCCTGGCCCTGCCCCTCCCTATGGCTTGTGGGGGAGGAGGGGAAGCAGCACTGTCGTGTTGGGCTGCACTGCTCATGGCTGAGAGGGAGGCAGGGAAAGGCCTGGGAAGTCGAGCCATGCCATGGGTTTGGCTGAGGGGAGAGTGGGTGAAGAAGATGGCTCCACCCCAGTCTTGGAGCGGGGCTAGGGCAGAAGGGGTTTGAGGAGTTCCCAGTTGGTCCATCTGGAGGGTGCTGGGGTCTACAGGTCGGTGGTCTCTGGAGGGTGCTGGGGTCTACAGGTCCGTGGTCTCTGAGCTCCTGTTTGGGAGAGGACACCTGGCCCACATGACCACCATTCCATGGCTCCATTTTCATCAACCACGCAGCTTGATCCCTGGCATCGCTGTGCTTTCATCTGGGACAGCTGTGTGGGCCTGGCTGTACTCTAGCTGGCCTGGGGAGTCTCCAAGGGGCCTCTGTCCCCGTGACACCTCCAGACAGGTTGCTGTGAGTGGTGGGGTGTGGCATGCCATGTCCTGGTTCAGGACACTGAGCAATGATTACTCTTCCTTCTCCCAGGCCAGAGCTGAAAGCAGTGGACAAGGAGTCGGAGGTGATCATGAAGTAAGTGTCCCTGAGCCACCTTGCTAGGGGCAGACAGGCCAGGCTCCTGTGGTGCCTATGGAGAGTGGGCAGCCTGAGACCCACTGTCCCTTCCCTCCACTGGTCCTGCCACTTGGAACGTGCTCCTTAAACATGGCTCAAAGTCGCTGCTAAGGCTGCAGTAGCTGCTGCCAGGCTCTGGGGTTGGTCCCTCTCTGCAGTGTTGGGCTGGGGCAGGCAGCCAGAGCACCTAATGGTGCTATTTCCTTGGCATGTTCACACTAGTCTGACTCTGAGGGCTCGGGTGTGGGTGGCTGGGAGGTGGGTCAGGTCCTGCAGTGAGGGCAGCCCTGCAGTTACCCCACTGGGTGTCCTATGGGGAGGAGGTTAGCAGCTGCAGTCTCCCTTCTTCCTCTGCTGCTCCTTGCAATGTGTGGATCCCTTTGTTTGGGACACGGCTGAGCTCTCGTCTTCTGGGCGACCCTCTCCACCCATCCACAGGTTCCCCGATGGCTTTGAGAAGTTCTCTCCCCCAATCCTGCAGTTGGACGAAGTGGATTTCTACTACGACTCAAATAACTACATCTTCCGTGGCCTCTCTGTCTCGGCTGACCTGGAATCCCGGATCTGTGTGGTACGTACCGGGCACCTGGCTGGAATGGGGCAGTGGGAAGATGCTCCACAAGGGTCCTGCCAGGCGCTAGAGTTAGGCTCTAGCTTATGAATGCCATGCGAGGATATTGGAGCCGAGGGGAGTCCCCCTTCTGTTGACTCCTGGCCACCTCCACTGCTGCCCTAGTAATGGGGGACAAGTGACTGGATCTTCCATCCCCCAAAATGCAACCCAGTCTTGGGGAGAAGATGAATCCTCTAGGCTCTGGGACCCCAGATCTGTCCCTAGGGGAGTTCTCAACTGTGGCTTCTCTCTCAAGGTTGGGGAGAATGGAGCTGGGAAGTCAACCATGCTAAAGATCCTGATGGGAGACCTGGCTCCAGTCAGAGGGATCAGACATGCGCACAGGTATGTCTTGTAGGGGAGGGGCTGTAGGTGGATGTAGATGGGCTGAAGGATATTGCTGATTTGTTGGAGGGGGGTATGGGTTTCCACTGTTGAATGGGTTCCTACAGAGTCTCCTCTCTTGTGCCCTGGGGTCAACTCATAGAACCAGGGTGGTCTGGGAAACCCACCTCTAACCTGCTCCCCGTTACCAGTGGCCCCAAGGTCCGAGCTGTGTCCAGAGCAGTCTGAGCCCTGGGGAAGTTGTTGCCCCCACCACCACCACCGGTATCCCCCCTGCACACACTCTGTCTCTCTCTTTTCTGCTGCACCCTCCCTCTGGCCTTGGCAGAGGCTGCAGGAGCTTTCGGCATTGTGATCTCTAATGGTTGCTTTTCTCTGGCTTGGAAGGAACCTGAAGATTGGCTACTTCAGTCAGCACCATGTAGACCAGCTGGACTTGAACATCAGTGCTGTAGAGCTACTGGCAAAGAAGTTCCCAGGTGAGCGCTGGCAGTTTCCAGAGCTGTTAATTCTAGGCCAGTCAGGAGCTCAGCTGTGCCAAGCAAGACCTGCCTTTGGTCTCTTGCTGCCTGGGCCAGGTAGGACCAGGTGTTGCATTGGTAAGTCTCTTGCCTGGCCCTCAGCAGTTCCTTTGGCTAATCCAGGAGCAGCAGTGATGAACTCTGTCTTTAGGGAGGGCACTTCAGGGGCTGCTGCCTGGAGAACCTCCTGCAGTGCTGTGGAAACATCCTTGCCAAATCTCCCTACTAACATGCTCCCTGAGAAGCGGTTGATTCTAGGGACCAAGAGCTCCAAGCTGTGTCTTGGAGATGCCGCAAGTGGAGGCTTGCAGGGCCCTTGATTCGTGGCATCCCCTTGTGAGCACCACAGGACTGAGAGTCTGCAGCCAGCCTGAAATGACAGCCCCAGCCTGCCTGGTGAGGCAGTAAGTTCTCATTGGGGTTCTGACTTAAGCACCAGCTCTGCAGGCAGTGTAGCTGGCTGCTAGACCAGCAAAACCTTGGCGACCCCCATCTTTTCCTTCTCGTCATTCCCAGCTGCCAAAGTCACCAGCTTCCTCCTGCTCTGTAATCTCACATTATATAAATCCCTGGCACTGCATTTAGGGACAGTGTCACTTGAATTCAATCACAGTCAAGTCCCCTGGAGCCCCTGTCCTCATTGTGTCACTCAGGTTCCTAGTGGAGCCTCCGTTCATGTGGTTCCTTGAAGCCCTGCCTCACTCGAGAGCCGTGGTACGCGAGGATCCTGGCACAAGACCTTGGTCCAGCTTGCTGCACTGAGCTCTTTGTGCTCGGCAACTTAGAGTGGGCCAGCAGCTCTGTGCCAGTGTCCTGGGTGCTAATGCCAACAGGCTGAGGCTGTGTTGTGACACGCTGCCTCTGTGCTCTTCCAGGGAAGACGGAGGAGGAATATCGTCACCAGCTGGGAAGCTACGGCGTCTCAGGGGAGCTGGCCGTCCGCCCCGTTGCTAGCTTGTCAGGAGGTCAGAAGAGCCGCGTAGCGTTTGCCCAGATGACCATGCTCTGGTAAGCCTCCAGGTTCTGTCCCACTGTCATAGCAGCAAGACCCCCCAGGATCCTCCTCCCAGCATTAGGCCATGCTGTGGCACTGCTGGCTGGGGTGGATCATTCTGGACAGCTCTGTGCGGGGTGGCTGCACTGCTGGGCATCCCCCAGTGGAATATGGAGATACTGATATTTTTTTTTCCTCCCCCCCTGCAACTTTCACCTCTTCCAGTCCCAACTTCTATATCCTGGATGAGCCGACAAACCACCTAGACATGGAGACCATTGAGGCCCTGGCGAAAGCGCTGAATAAATTTCGGGTAAGGCTCCCTGAGCTGCAGACTGGGATAGGTGGGAGGTGTTGCTTTCATGGCATGCACTGTCGTACCCCCTTTACCCCAGTGCGAGGCCTGGGTGGCTTCCCAACCGTGGTGGGCAGCGGAGTGGGGTGCCCTTCTGCTTTAGCTTCACATTGCCTGTCAGGGGCTGGCTGTCAACTTTTCCTTGGACAAATACAGGTTGGGGACGTGGCTGACGCAGGCTCAAGCTGGCCAAAGAGCAGCAGCTTGGCCAGCACGCGTCCACCCTGACCCAGCTCCCAGCGCTGCTGTGCCAGCGCCAGGTGTGCTGAGCATAGGGGTTCTGATGTGGAGGCCTTGAATACAGGCCCCTGGGTGTCTCACATGGAGTAATGCGGTTTAGCTGGGCAGCTTGGACCTCCCTTCAGAAGAGAAGCTGCTGCTGGTGCAGACAAAGTTGAGGCAGGTGGTGGGTGGGCTGTGACCTGAATTTGGGTGGTTAGTGGCATCCTAGCCGTAATCCCAAGGGTGTGGAGTGCAGTGCCAGCAAACCCCATCTTCACAGTCATGAGGAAGTCGGGCTGGAAAGGACTTCAGGAGGTCATCATCTAGTCCAGTGGTTCTCAGCCTTTTTTGTACCAGGACCCATTTGTTTAATGTCTCTTGCTCCTGTGGGGTCTCTGCGGGGCATGGGGGGCCCCAAGTAGCCCCTTGCAAGCTGGGCCTCTGCCAGCCTGCAAGGGGAAAGCCGTGGTTTCCCATGTCTTTCTCCTTCAAAGGGGAATCCATTCTTAAAGCTTGTTCGCGACCCTTTCATATATTCTTGCGACCCACAGACTGAGAAATGCTGATCTAGTCCAACCCCGTGCTTGAGACCAGCTCAGCCCTATCTAACCCGTCCTGTACAAATCCTTGTCTCGCCTGCTACTGAAATGACACGGGCGGCCCTGTCACAACCACCAAGCATAGCACCCCCACCTGAAGCCATGGTAGTCAATACCCTGCTCTTGCAGGGGGTGTTGAAATACCCCTGAGAGGTCCCAGGAAGAGGTCACACCCCTTGCTGCAGAAGAAAGCAAACACCACCCCTCCCCGCACCCCCTCAGTCCGTACCAGTCTGACCAGAGGCTAACCTTCCTTCCCGACCCCAAATAATGTTGGTCTGACCTGGCACGGAAGGGCAAGACCCTCTACGCAGGAACATCCGGTGCTGGTCCCAACCCAGTCCCAAGCCCCAGCCTTGGCTGCGGGCATCGCCTAAAGCTTCTGGGGGAAGAGGGGAGGGAACCCTGATGGTTCATTGCTGTCTCCCTTGATTATCTCTGTCTGCTTCTGCCCCTTGCACCTGAGGGCGAAGGGGAGCGTTCTGGGCCATGCTGAACGCGTCGGGGGTGGCCACTTTTGGTCTTGTTCCACACAAAGCTGGACTGAGCGCCGCACCCATCCTTCAGCTGATGCAGACTGGAAGCTCCAGCACGCGGAGCGGCCTTGCTTTCGGCGCAGCCCACCGAGCGGGGCATGCTGTGATCTGCCGGCTCCAAGCTGAAGGGCCAAGCACTCTGCTCTGCCACCGCTTTTACTAACAGCGGCCCTGCCGGGTCGTAGGCCGGGAGATGCAGAAAGGCCGTGTCCCCGCCGCTCTGCCGTGACATAAATACCGTGTCAAGGTGGGCCGCGCCTGGGGCTCCCGGCTCAAGCCCTTTCTCTATCCTAGGGCGGCGTGATCCTGGTGTCCCACGACGAGCGCTTCATCCGCCTGCTGTGCCAAGAGCTGTGGGTGTGCGAGAAGGCGACGGTGACACGCATTGAGGGCGGCTTCGACGAGTACAGGGACATCCTGCAGGAGCAGTTCCGGAAGGAGGGCTTCCTATAGGGGAGGCACCGGGCTGCCCCGCCGCGTGCCAGCAGCGCTGCCCAGCTCCACCCGCGCGCTGCCGGCTTCCCACTGGCGCGGCAGAGGCACCTGTGGGGGGGGGCAGGGGCCTGCTTTTGCCTCTCGAGTGGCCGAGCAGGGGTGAAAGGACACGGGGCTGGGGCAGGGGCACCGCTCGCGCCGCGCTGCCAGCTCGCAGGGGCCTCGCGGGGCGGGGTGTGCTGCTGTGTCTCGCGCCTTGAGTTGCTGCTGGAAAGGGGGGAGCACTGGAGCCCCCAGTTTGGACTTGGGGGG
>NW_017728995.1:29115730-29116000 GCF_001723915.1 Gavialis gangeticus | reverse complement strand
CCTCCCCCTCGCGGAAGGGACGGGGGTGGGTCCCCGGGCCTGGCCCCCCCGCGGCGCGCGGGCAGCCCGGTGGAGCGCTGTACGGGGTAAGTTATTGAGCGCTGAGCGAAACTGTCGCGCCGCGGAGGCTGCGGTGTAAATAAAACCTGAACGCCGGGGCCTTGGCGCCATGTGTTTCTCCGGGGGGAGGCCGGGGCCGCGGGGGGGTCTCACTGGCACGCGCGTGTCCCGGGGGGCGGTGCCGCGAGGCCGCCTTGCCCCCCGGGCCTG
>NW_017728995.1:29102387-29115390 GCF_001723915.1 Gavialis gangeticus | reverse complement strand
CCCCGCACTGACCCCGCGGCGGGACCGGGCGCGGCCGCCATCTTGGGAGCGATCCGGTGCCGGGAGCCGCCCCCCCGCACGTGTCCCGTTGCCGCGCGGGGGCGGGCCGCGCCCCTACCTGGCTTTGTTGCCGGGGCGCCGCTGGTTGCTGGCTGCAGTCGGTGCCGTTCTCCCGGTCCCGAGCCGGGCCGGGCCGGGGGCGTAACCGGCAGCCTTGTCCCTTGCAGCCCCCGCAGAAGCGGCATAGGACCGTGGAGGACTTCAACCAGTTCTGCACCTTCGTGCTGGCCTACGCCGGCTACATCCCGTACCCCCAAGAGGTCAGTGCGCCCTCCCGGCTCCGTCCTTCCTCTTTCCCCTCGCTGCCGCGGTCTCCGGGGCTAACGGAGTTTCTCTTTTCCTCCCCGTCTCCTCCGCAGAACGAGCCCTGGACCCTCGGCGGCAGCATGAGCCCCCAGAACAGCACGGGCAGCACTCAGGACAGTGACAGCTGGGCCTCGTCCCACTCCGAGTGCCAGGTCCTGCCGGACGACGGGAAGAGCAGGAGCGCCAGGCACAAGGGGGGGATGGACAGCCTGCTCCTCGGCTGCCACGGTTTCGCCCCCAGCTTCTACAGTGCCCGGCCCCAGCCACCCAAGAAGAAGAAACCGCCTGTGAAGAAGCTCGTTTTAGACCGGGAAACGGAAAAGAAAGCGGTACCGGCAGGCACGCAGCGTTTGGGGGACGCCCGGCCTCAGCGGGGAGAGCCAGCTGCGCCGCAGGGGCCGGCACCACCCGTGAAGGAAGAGTGCGTGGAGTCCCCCGTCAGCCCGGCTGGCGAGCTCCAGCTCGCATCCGTCCCGGAGGCCTCTATCAAGGAGGAAAAAGACTGTGCGCCAGAGACGGAGACGCCAGCCGGCGGCGACCCTCAACCGGAGCGGCAGGAGATGCGCCGCGCAGAGGGGAGCAGCCCCAGCTCTTCGACCGCCTCGGACTGCAGTACAGCAGACAACGCGGGCGGAGCGAGCTCCCAGCCTCGCGGTAAGCTCCTGAGCTAGCTCGTGCGGGGAGAGCCCGCGGGCTGCACGGGGCGAGGCTTTTTCTCGTGGTGTCAGGCAGTGCCCTGGGTTGTTCTGTCCTAGCTGGGCACATTGTGCCATCCCTGCCTGCAGGAGGAGCTCGCTGGAGCCAGAGCCTGGCGCTGGGGCCGGAGAGCTGCCTTTCCGGCACGTGTGGCATGCACCAGACTTGCATCCTCCCCGAGTGCCACTCCCGTCCCCTTCCGCTGCTTCACCTGCTGCTGCTTCTTGTTTCCTGCTTTGTGCTGCCTGCCTGCTGTGCTGCTCTGCTTTCTGCTCCCTGGCCTATCTGCCCCTGTGCTGCCTGTCCCTTCCCTGTTCTGCCCGGGTCCCTTGTGCAGGTTGGCCACCGCTGTGGAGGGAGTGGGGCAGAAGGGGCATTATAATTGGAGAAAAATGGGGAGTGCTGTGGAGTAGCTTGGGGCTCGGGATCTCCCTTTCCTTTGGGCCAAGGGCCGTATTCTGCAGCCTAGGAAACAGCCTGACCAAAGTGGAATGTAATGGGAACCCCCTGAGCCAAGCTAAATGTCTTTTTTCTGTTCCAGAGCCATCAGGGGAATTTACAGCGGCTCCCAACACCAAAGCAGAAGGTGAGCGAGAGCCTAGCGCCTCCAGCGGCGGGTGGGCTGGGCACGTGGAGAGGGTGGCCAGGCTGGAAGGGGCTGGGGTTTGACTTGGAGCTGCTGTCCGACTACGCGCGGGAGTCGGCACCGAGTCCTTGGAGCAGCTGCTCCCTTGGGACGCTGCATCCCCTCCCCCTCGCTGTCTCCGTCCAAGTCATCAGGCGTGCGGGGGCACCGTTGTCTGACTGGGGTCTGTCTCTCCTTCGCCAGAGGATGACGCCTGGGACCTGATCACCTGCTTCTGCCTGAAGCCCTTCGCGGGGCGGCCCATGATCGAGTGCAGCGAGTGCACCACCTGGATCCACCTCTCCTGCGCCAAGATCCGCAAGTCCAACGTGCCTGAGGTCTTCATCTGCCAGCGATGCCGCGACGCGAAGCAGGAGATCCGCCGCTCGAACCGGGCCCGGACGGTGCCCCGCAAGCGCTTCTGTGACTGAGCGGTCCCCGCGCGCGAGGGCGTGGGGACCCCGTCGTTCTAAGACTGCAGCCCAACTTGGCTAGACAATCAACGCCCGGTGACTGTCGGGGAGGGCCTGCACTGCTGGGGCAGGGGAGCTTCTGTGCTGGACACAGCCCCTGCGCTCCCAGCACCAGGAACCTGGTTGGCTCCAGGAGAAACCACCTTCCTCCCCGCCCCGGGCTGTGGAGTTCAGGGAGCAGTTACTGCTGCATTGCAGGCGCTGAGGGGGGCCCACAGGAGAAGCCAGTGCACGAGGCCAGCCAGACAACCCTGCTCCGACTGGAGCACGGCTCGGCGCCTCCCCCGGTAGCCTGGAAGGACCTAGCCCAAATAGTTCCCCTGGGGTGTGGTGTGGTGTGGTGTGGTGGCTGGTGACCCTTATCTCAGTGGAGTGCTCCTCTCTGCAGCTCAGGCCTGTTCCTTGGCCCTGACAGCCTGTTTAAGTCTCTGCAGGGCTGGTGAGAGGTGTCCTGTGATGGCCCCAGACCGAAGTTTTCTTCCAACAGAGCAGATGAAGCCCAGACTAGAGCAGAAGCTTCTTCCTGCTCTGGGGCCCTGGAGGGGCAGCTCTAGTGGGGAAGGGGAGCTGTCCCCTCTGCCCGGCTCTGGGCTGGGTGTCTTCAAGCAGCGCTGAGTGCAGGGAAGTGGTTGTCTGCCTAGCCCCCTCGTCTGCCTAGCCTGCGGCAAGGCGGTGACCTAACCAGTAAGACCCAGTCTCAGCAGGTGCTGTGTTCAAGGTGCTTGGGCCGAAGAAGCTTTGACGTGCCCCCGTCCCCAGACCTGTTTCTTCTAGAGTCTGCAGAGGGGTTGGTCCCTCTGATCTGAGCGAAGTTGCCAGCTCCGGGGTAGGGGAAGGGGCAGTGTGCAGTTACTGTAAATAGTGTAGGAGAGAGACTGTAAATAATTTGTAAAGCAGACACTTTTAGAGAAATTACTGAGTGATTGTTGCTAAGCTGTCGGCTGGGGTCCCGGCCTGGACTTTCCAATTGCACTGGAGTCCCTGGGCAAGAGGGACAAGGGATTCCTGGCAGAAGAGCCGAGCGGCATGCAGCTGGGGGGGTCTGGGAAGGGGCTAGCAAGCTTTGTGGAGGGAGGGAGGGTTGGGATCAGTCTCTTTCCTTGGCTGCTCCCTTGTGCACTCGGGGAAAGGGGAGCTTCTGTCCCCAAAGTTTGCTGGGTCACGGGGAAACAAGCTTTGAGAGTAGGAAGCAGGTGAGGTTTCTACTTCCAGGCAGCCCCCTCCCTCCAAGTTTCCATATTGGTGGCCAGCGAGGCACCCTCTCCTCCCCAGGGGACCTGTGAGACTCCACATACCTCCAGACTGGGGGCTTGTGCCTTGAGTCTCATCTTCTATGCAACTCGCTGCCCTTGGATGGGATAGCCCTCAAGTCTCTTGGCAGGATGTCTGGTTTTCTGTCACCCTCACTGTGGGCGGCATGGGGTCCGCGTGCACTAAGTATTGGATCCCACGTTCTGCTCCTTTCCTCCCGCCGCTCCAAAGACCCAGACCCATGTGCCTTCTGTGCTGTGTGTGCTTCTCCACGGGAGACGTGGGGCTTTAGCCGTGGTTCTACCTTCTGTTCTGCCTCTTGTACCTCGAGGAACCGTGCTGGGCCTCCCTGCGGGGTGGGGCGGGGGTCGAAAGGACCCCAACGCCGCAAAGCCGGGCCCGTTTCTAAACCGGGATCTTTCCTACTTGCACATCTGGTTGCCATGGGACCATTTGTGGGGAGAGCAGGGGCCGCTTCCCCCATGGCTCCACCACTCCTCTGCACCCCTCTCCTGCTGCGGGAAGCCGAGGCCCTCAAGTGCTTTACACTTTTCTAGTTTTTAGTCACTTTTTATTGATCTGTAAAATAGCACATTTCTGGTCTGTGCCCTGTGGAGTGTGGCTGGAGTGAGGTGTATATAATAAAGAATCTTTGCCATAGCCCCCATGGCCTTGTCACGGTTTTGTGGGTCTCAGGGGAAGTCCCCTTCCTTGCTGTAGGGGAGAGTGGTGCGGGGCTTGGCCCTTTTCTTCTGACAGCAGTTCTCTCAAGGGTTTGCCGGATCCTGAAAGATGCAGGCACGAGAAGGGAAGTAAACTCTTTAGTGGGTGCAACAAGTGTCTGCCTGCAGCACTTGGAAGAGAGCCAGCCTCCCTGCACGGCGGAAGGAATGACTAGCAAAGGGCGTGGAGCCGATGAAGTAGCAGGGGAAATGCTACAGCAGTGACGGGCTGAGACAGTGTCCCGGGTAAGTGCGTCATCTGGGCGCTAAAAACCAAGGCTATGAGAGCGTAGGGAGTGTACCTGCCAGGTGAACTCTGGGACTGGCTTACAGGTGGGACAAAGGCCGTCGGAGACGGGACTTCTAGAGATCTGGGGCTGGGGTGAAGTTTGGGACATTGTCACTCGCTGGGAAGCACAATGGGGTTGTTGATGGCCTCCCGCTACCCTGGGTGTGGAGATGGCACGGGAAATGGCAGCATTCCTCAGTTGTGGGTCATTATCACTGCTCTCCGTGAGCACACGCTGGTCCCCGCCAATAAGCCCCTCTACCCCGTCCCCCAGGATGACTTCTAACTCCAGAAAAGATGACCGGAAACAAGTTGCCCAAAGCAAACGTTTTATTCTGACACTGGGGTTTCCATTTCAATTAACAAACAATGCCAAACCGGGAGCCAGCTTCACGTACCGTGACACACTCGGCACAGCCAGCCACAAAGAAACAAGCTTTCTTTCCAAAGAAGCCTCTGGGGACTTCCTGGTTGCTTAATTAGCCTTCTAAGCGTTACTGTGTCTTCCTGAGTCTGCAGGCAGCCTGAAGAGATCTGGAAGCAGGGGTATGTGGAAGACCGAAGCCTAGTAGTAATGGCAAGAATCGGTTAGTTGCTGAAGCTTTTAAGGAAATGGCATGGCAAAGCCACAAAGATGGTGGACATGGTGATACTTGCTGGGCTGAAGGTGACAATAAGGCACTTAATTACTCATGAGACAATGTGATTAGGGTCATTAGTAGCAATCCTAGCCTGGATGTTTGGCAGAGCTGCGAGATGAGTGGGGACTCCAAGGACTAGACTGCCAGTTCAGTTCTGACAAACCCCACGCCCAGCTTGATTACAAGGCAATGCTGTTTTTGTCAGAGATTGAGTCTGATGTCCTGGTACCAAGTTTTAGAAACAGATGATGGCTTGGGAACAGGCCGTTTTTTTTTTTTTGTGGGGGTGGGGTTTGCCAGCAGCCAGGTAGGGTGGTCTGTTGAGAGAAGGGTGCAGTCCCAAGGAATTGCCAATGCCATGTTTTGCAATTGGGGCAGAACCGTGCTTAATGCTTAGGTGTGCAGCCTTGTGGAGGCCGAGACGGACGCGAGTCCTGCCCCGCGGGCCTCATAAGCTGACCACGGAGAGCTTAGTCTCAGCGGGGTCCTGCAGCACTTCGCTGGTGCAGAATCGGAGCAAGCCAAGACCGATGGAAACCCAGGTCCACGTTTTATTCTATTAGCACTACAACCCAAGCTGGGGCCGGGGGCAGGAGAGGGCATTGGCCCACGCATCGTGGCATCTGGTGAAAGCACATCCTTACCGCTTCACTCTTCCTTAGCCCAGACCGAGGGGCTGCCCTTCTCCTCCAGGTAAGGAATCACCGCCTCCGTGTAGAACTTCTCCAGCTTGGGGACCGTCTTGTCCCAGTACGCCTTGTCGAAGTCCACGGTGGTAATGGCCGTCTCCTTGTTGGTGTGAACAACGAAGTCGGCCTTCTTGAGGCCCGTGGCTGCCAGCTGGCACTGCACCTGAGTGAAGTAGGCGTGGTTCCTCTTCAGGGCATAGGAGTCCCCTTCCTTCTCCAGGCAGAAGTCTTTGTCCTTGCAGGCCTCGCTGACCGTCTTGTTTCTGTGCTTGTAGGGACACTTGACTTCCAGCAGCCCCAGCACCTTCCCTGTACCCGCTTCCTTGATGACTCCATCGGGGCTGGCCGCGATCCACTCTTTCCCAGGTTGGATGAAGAGGCCGCAGTCGTCCACCTTCACCAGCTTGCCCGACTTAGACTTGAGCTTCTCGTAAGCCTGCACCGCCACTTTCTCGTTCTGGATGCCCCATGACATGGCCGGTGTCTGCACGCTGGAGCCCGAGCTCACCACAGCTTTCAGGTAAGACTGGGGCACCTCTGAGGTCTTGCTGTTGACAAACTTGCTGTTGGCGATCTTGTGCGCCACCGAGGCCGTGATGCGGTTCTCCCGCCACTCGTACCAGTTGGGGTTGTCCCGCTGGCCCCGGGTTTCCTCCTCCACCTTTTGTATATCTTTTTCCGTGAGCTGGCGGGGAAACTTGCTGGCCTCATCCTGGGTTTTGGAGATGGCCTGAGAGCGGCTGGACTGGCTCTTTCCCGGGTAGGAGGGCTCGGTGCTGGCAGGTGCTTTTCCTTTGGTGGAGGGAGGTTTCCCTGTCGCTGCAGGGCTCCTCTCTGATGCCTTGTAGCTACTCTGGGCATCTCCCGCGTCGCTGCCGTGCACTGCCGTGACACTTGGCTGGGATGAGGTTTGCCTGGTTCTGCTCACAGCGGTGCTTCTGCCTGGTTTCTCTGGCTGCCTCCGGCCATTGTCTGCGCTCCTGGCAGCTGGAGCGCTCTTCGGTCGGGTGGCTGCCGGCGTCACCTTGGCCTGAGATGAGGCGGAGGAACGAGGTGCAGCCGGGGTCGCTTTGGGGACAGCTGCAGCTTGCCGAGGGGACGATGCGCTGGCAGGGTCTTTGCGGGGCCGCCCCATTGTTCAGCGTTGGGGGTCACACTCTGTGGACACAGAGGAAGTTAGACATGCACGCCCAAGCGCAGACCAGCTATGGCACCCGTGCCCAGCAATGACCTCTGTGCCTCTCCTGTAGCCAAGAAAAGCGATGTCCCTGCTGCCCCCCTCACACACTTGGTCCCTGCTCCCCCCCTCACACACTTGTCTCCTTCAACCACATTAAGACCTGGTGCCCAGCAAACCTGCTGTCTTGCAGAGCCATCCAGGGCCCTTCAGGGAACAATAGGTTTTAACCTGCAGGGCCATTGACTCTGAATGTCCCTGGGGCTGGGGTGTTGTTGTAGCAGATGGTCAGAGCATGGGCGAGAAGCCAGGGGGTTTTTGGTGCGTCTTTCATGGGGCCAGCTGCATAATTGGGGGATGTTAGGCAGCTTTCAGGCACAAAATGCCCTCTCTCCTGGGTCTCTGAATGTCTCCTTGCAGTCAAGCGGAGGGGGGAGGGGGCTGGAGCCTGGGGGTCCTTCCCCCCGCCCAGGGAATTGAAAGGAGCCGCTTTTCTAAGCAAAAGAGGCTCTTCCACCAGCTGAAACAGGCTAGCAGGGCGCAGGACTGCTCTGGTTTTCCCTAAACCCACAGCCCTCGTCCGTTCTCCAGGATTTGTGCTCCAGAAACGCCCTGCGGGGCTGCTGCCAGGGTGGCCCTGGCGCAACGAGAAACCCAGGGTCCCCGTGGAGGAGTGGGCTGGGGCGGCAGGACGGCGCTGGGGCCAGGCCGCGCGACCTCCCCCGCTAGAAAAAAGCGTGGGTGCGGGGGTCTGTCCCTGAGGGCTTGTGGCTAGGGGCAGCGCGCGGGCCGAGGCGGGAAGCTGCCCACTTCCTCTTGGCGAGGCCTTTCGGGGAAGGGCAGGGCGCTGCTCCCACCGGCCCTGCTCCCTGCCCAGGCACCTACCCGGGCTGCGGGGCTGCCTCCTGTGCGACTGCTCGGTGCCCTGCCCTGCCCCGGCCCCGGACCACCAGATCCCGCGACCGGCAGGCCCCGGCTTGCCCGGCAGTTCCCGCCTGGATGGGGGAGGGGTCACAGGCTCCGCCCCCACTGCTGGGGGGCGTGGCCCAGAGGCAGGACCATGGCTGCAGCTTGGTGTTGTACCCAAGGGGGTGGGGGGGCTCTGATTTCCCATGATCCTTCCCCCCAAATGTATAGGTGTTTGAAATCTCTGGTGCTACAGGGAGTGAGGCATTGGTAGGCTTCCAAATTCCTTTAACACTGTAAATATGTCAGAAAAACACCGCGCTCAACGGGCGCCTACGGATCGACGGATGGATATAGTGGCCATGGGCGACGCGTCGGGGGTGCAGGCGGGCGCACGTGCACCCTCTGAGCGTGGTGGTGCACCCCCTGCAAAAAGTGCCGCCGACACTGCCAGCTCCCCCCGCCACCAATGCCACCGGCAGCGTCCGCGGGCCGTCCGCAACCCCCGAGTGACCTGCAGGCAGTCATCGGCCGCGGGGCCTAGCTCGCCATGCCCCCCACAGCTACCTGCAGGAGCTCTCCGCTGGCCGCCAACGGGAGCTCGCCATGGCCCCCAGCCTGCGGGGGCCCACGGCGTTGGCGATAGCGGCATTTCATTTTAATAGCAGAAAGACACGGGTTTTCACCAGAGAATTTGCTGTTTTGAAACCGAACAGGCCAGGCGTCCTGTCCTCGCCCACTGCTCGTCGTCAGAATAGAAAGTTGAACAGTCAGAAGCGAAATGGAAACTGGGCGCAGCTGCCCGGGGCTCTCTGCGAACCCGAGGGGTGGATTTTCTCACTAGAGGGAGCTGTCAGCTCGGCCAAACCGCAGCGGCCCTGGCAGAAGAGCCAGAAACAGGGCAGCCCGCGCCCGCGAAGAGGAGCTGTGGGGTTCACTGCCGCCTGGTGAGCGTAGATGGCCCAGAGAGAGGCGCGGGCCTTCTCGGATGGACAGAAGGGAAAGAGTTTCTTTTTCTCCCTCTCTCTTGACTGCTGGATGCCAGCAGGAGCCGAACTTTCTCCTGTCCCGCACTTGTCACCTTCCACGCTTCAGCTTTTAGAGGAAAACAGCTGTTTTTTGCTCTGGGCAGAACGAGCTTTCTCTATTTGTTGACTAACTTTCACACGGGGGAAGTTGGTGTTCATCGTTTCCCCCATGGGCAGGAAGCTGCACGTTTTGCTGCGTAAAACCATGGGGGTGGGGGGGTTGCAATGAAACGTCGTTCTGGTGCCGCTGGATGAAGCGGCCTGTTTGGAGAGCTCTGCTTGCAATGTTGGCACTAAAACCCCCCTTCTTTCAGGGCGCCCCAGGTTGCTTCCCCAGGAGCGAGCATCCCCCACGGGATACAGGCTGTGAGCAGCCTTGCAGCGTGGGTTAGGGGAAGCCTGTTCTCCAGCTACAAGGCTGTCCTCCCCTCCCTTGGATCACAAGGCCGAGCAGCCACGTGAGCTCGGTGGAACACCTTATTCCCTTTCGGGCATCAGCGGATTAACAGATCCTTGTCGGGTGCACTTTCTGCTGCTTAATATCAAAAGGCAGAAGAACAGTTGCCATGGGAGCCTCACAGCAGCTGGGTGAGCCCATCTGCATGGGATTTACTCCCCTGATTAAGAAGCTGTCGAGCTGAGGGATGTCCTGCCCTTTGGAGGGCACGTCCTCCTCTGCCTGCTCACCACGGGCCACCTTCTGTCCTCTTTTTTTATCCAACTCGGTCCAGACGGGGAAGCGAGAAGGCAAGCCACTTCAGCCCGTAGCAGAGGGGCAAGGAGGAACTGTCACACCCCAGCAAGGTCCAGTTTGGGTGGGGAGAGACTGTCTCATTCCAGCATAGCTCACATAATGGGATGGCCGCCTCCAAGCACGATCTGGCTGGGCGGGTGAAGAGGGGTCCACTTCAATCCTTGTAGCCTCCTTCCCATTCTCCTTCCTTCCGGTCCTTCTTTCCTCCTGCCACCACCCTCAGGTCTCTCTCTTTCCTGTTGATCACAGAAATCAGAGAGGAGTCGGGCTGGAAGGGACCTCCAGAAGTCATCTAGTCCTACCCCCTGCCTGAGGCAGGAGCATCCCTACCTAAAGCTATCCTATGCTAATCCATCATCTAAACTGTTTGTAAAACTACTGTTAACCCAGGTGCAACACAAAACACAACAGCCTTAGCTACCGCAGGTAAGGCAGAGGAGCCACAGCAGGCAACGCCCCACTTCTGTGAAAGGTTGCTAATATACTTTCAAGAGGTCCCAGGTAGAGGGATATCTTCTCCCTGTCTTCTTGTCCCTCTTCGTTTTCCATCTCCATGACCAACTCATACGCCAGTTGGAATCAGATCCATACTGGTAGACAGGCTACGCTTTTTATCCCTATCCTGGATTAGCAGAATAGACCAGGTCACGCATAGCCTAATCCAGTTAAAAGAACATTGATTAAGGTTGCAAGTAAAACACTTGAGGGAGGTTAGGTAGCCTGTGGGACTTTAATTCTGCCCCCCTCTTTTACATAAAGACATAATCTAGTCTTTAATTAAGTGCTGTCGTACAGATAAAGAGCTCGTAATGATGAATGCGAGGTTGGCCACTCACAAGCCCACGACCACCTTTGATCTGGTTTTGGATGAGGCCTCTGACCTTCATTGCATCTATACCACCTGGTTTAAAACCACCTTGGGCCCCTCTGTAGTTCTGCTGGCCCATACAAGTATGTGTGTGTGTGTAACATAAGCTAACACTTTTTTCTGTATTAGTGTAAGCAGGCTGTTAATACTTTTA
The DNA here is from genome assembly GCF_001723915.1 of Gavialis gangeticus. Taxonomy (NCBI): domain Eukaryota; kingdom Metazoa; phylum Chordata; order Crocodylia; family Gavialidae; genus Gavialis; species Gavialis gangeticus. Next base: position 29,104,751 of record NW_017728995.1, on the reverse strand, counting down.
AAACGTATTTGTCGTCATGATGCATATGAGGCTCTCTACCATGCATATGAGGCCTGCTGCCTAATATAAACTGAGCAGGATCCTGGGAGAATGGAAAGGGAGACGGTGACACAGCCATCATCTCCCGCTCCAGCCTCAAGCCTCCAGATAAAGACTCCATGGATAAACTAATACATCTTTTGTCCGGCAGCGCCATAACCGCCCAGTTTCATCCTTCTCAAAACTGTATTGCACACCCAGGCGACACCACGCTGTCTGGATTCCTCATCCGTATGGGACCCATGGAAGCCATATAGTGTCCAGACCAAGACCTTCAGCTGGGCGCGTGGTGGATCGGATCATCGCTCTCAGAATAGAAATGAAGGTTATCATCAGGGATCCTGGTTTCCTCTGTTTAAAAATCACAAATTCTCTGATAAAAACACAAATTCTCTCATTAAACAACCTCAGAGCTGCAATTGAAATGAAGCGCCACTATCTCTCTCTCTCTCTATACATATAGGTATCAACTGAACACAAAATTTTATTGGCATATGCTGCTGGGCAGGCAGGTGGTGCCTCACCGTAGCTGTGCAGGGCTCCCAATGGTGGCACAAGCCTCCCTGCCCTGTTCTGCCCTGCCATGCTGGGTGCCACCTGCTGGGCCATGGAGGGGGAGGGCAGCAGGGTGGGGAGCCCGAGCCTGCAGTGGGCAGCTGCCCCGTGCACAAATCTGGGGGGCATGTGCCTCCTCTGCCCCTTCCAGGATTGCGCGCAGCGGTGGGGAGCCAGCCCCAGCCCCCCTGTCCCGCTGGATGAGCTGCCCGTAGCCCTGTCGCATGCTCAGCCGGGGCCCTGCAGCTGCGTATTCGGGCTCTAAGCCCCACGCACCACCCGCGCTGGGCAGCAGCAGCATCCCCAGCCCTGCATGACTCCATCCCTCCCTCAATCCCCCCTCGCCACTGCCAGACTCGCCTGCGGGAACTGCTCTCTAGGCTCCTGGCCGCCCTGCGCATGTGTCTGTGCACACAAGCACATGGAGCCCCCTGCCTAATCGCCTTCCTCCCGCTCCCCCCAGCCCCTTGCAGGCTGGAGCTCTGCCAGCCTGCAGACAGCTCTTTGCAAAAGTGGAAAATCTGTGTTTCCCCATTAAAAGGAAAAAGCCACTTTTTTTTTTCCATTTCCCCATGAGATAACTGTATCCCTGGTTATCATAACTTCCCACTGTCCTGAAGAAGCCGTTGCCTCTTCTAGGCAAAGATTGTGGTCTGCCTTCCTTCTCATTAGGGAACTGAAAGACAAATTGTAATTCTTTTAAGTTTTTTAGCTCAGCAGAGAAGGCTAAACTCAGCAGCCAGGCAGCAGGGGTGGCAAGCTGGTGAAGAAGTAAACTTGCCTACTGATTGCTGCCGTTAATATCCTTGGCTCAATCAGCCCTCTGCCCTTATACTGACCAAGACTGCCCACAGACGGTCTCGGGTGAGGAACGTGGTGGGTGCAAGGCTAGACTGCTGCGGGTGTAAAACCCACTCCACGTCCATCTGTCAACAGCACAAAGACGTCTTACAAGGCCGTGCCACTGCGCAAGAGCATTTTATCCTCCCTCACAACCATAAAACCGCTGCCGGCAGAGCTGTTCTGCACCATAAACCAACTAACCCGTGTAGGCTGCATAATCCCGACGTCAGATCCAACCACCAACTCCAAGGAATCCTTATCTTCATCCTACCAACGGGCCACAGGACACATCATGAGCTTTCCAGGGCAAAACCCCTGGCAATGGACAGATGGGATTTACCACCCCACCACTCTGATGGACTTCTAGTTTATGACGCACAACGAAGCATTGGAAGCCTTTGGAAACATTCAACCCACGAGCAGAGAAATGTTCCTTACATCTGCTAGCTGGTGGAAACCAAGAAAGAACAACTGCTTTTTAGTACTTCGGAGAGGCAAACCTGCCAGCTGCTGAACGATCCGGTAGTCCTCGCACAGAAATGCTGAATGATCTCACCAGCACGTGCCCTGCCTTCAGCTTCTGATTTCTAAGCTAAATCATCAAAAAACTATGGACAAACAATAGCTCCAGTATCACGTGATAGTGTCCTAGGTGCTTTGTGACCAGGCTGCAGAGAGGGCACAACACAAAAGCAGTGCTCATGGGCCGAAAACAAAAGCATCGTCCCAGTGGTGGTATAGGTCACGTCTCTACTCCTGTCATTCAGTTGGCAGCTTTCAATGCCGTTGACCTCAAGATGCTGCTGCCCCATCGACGTGGCACAGAGGGTAGACAGTGCAGCGGTACTTGGCATCAGCCTTTCCTGCCTGATGGGACCCAGACACCGGTGACGTAGATCTTCTCCCAGATCCCCCACCTGTGGCGTC
>NW_017728995.1:29096545-29097387 GCF_001723915.1 Gavialis gangeticus | reverse complement strand
CGGCAGCTTTCAATGCCGTTGACCTCAAGATGCTGCTGCCCCATCGACGTGGCACAGAGGGTAGACAGTGCAGCGGTACTTGGCATCAGCCTTTCCTGCCTGATGGGACCCAGACACCGGTGACGTAGATCTTCTCCCAGATCCCCCACCTGTGGCGTCCCCTGCTCTTCAGCCTGCATCTTTCCCTTTTCAGGATCCCCGGGAAGGCAGCTGGAGACACAGTGAGCTCACGTGGGCTCTGCAGCCAACAAAATGCCGGCGACTCTCAGCTATACATTTCCCATCCTGCAGACACAGCTAGTGCCACTACAGGCCTGTTCTCATGCCTTCGGTTGATTAGCACCTGGGTGAGGAGCAGCTCGCTCAGGCTGAATTCAGGCAAAGACTGAAGTGATGTTTGCAAGAGAAAAATGCTTAGGGAGCAGTCTGGGACACAGTGCTCCTGGCAGCAGTGCTTTGACATATGGCACATAGAAACCGTCTAGATGGGGGAAGGCAGAGTGAGTTTCCAGTCCCTCTCAAGCGCTCCCGTAGGGTGACAGCCGGACTTCTTGCACCTCTCTCAAATGGTGGACACCTAGACAGGGCCCAGCTGCCCTTGGCCTGGCCCCCCGGGGCAGCCTCCTGCTTCCCAACTGTTCTTTCGTATGGCAGAAACGGCGTCTGTACCTCTGTCTTTGTGCGCTTTGGTGGTTTTGTCCATTTGGGAGCTCTGGGCCATCAGAGACATTACCGGGCATCACTATCTGGAAGTGGCTCTCATTGATCCCCTCCCAACTGAGGACATAATGGCCATACGTTAAGGCCCTGTTCTCTGGGGGCCTGTGACCCTAGTTAAAGTG
>NW_017728995.1:29089677-29091545 GCF_001723915.1 Gavialis gangeticus | reverse complement strand
ATTAAGGCCCTGTTCTCTGGGGGCCTGTGACCCTAGTTAAAGTGATGGAAAACAAAGCATAATGTATTCACCCACAGGTACGTAGGCAATGGAAAGGGCCAGGGCAATGGAGGCCTATATGCATATACTGTCCCTTGCCTAAACTTTTCCTTGCAAGTGTGGGTCTGTTCCAAATGGTCCAGGTCCCTCTGTCTCCAGGGCTGGAGAAGCTGACTGCATTTAGTCTCCAATAGAGACCCTCAACCAGCAGCTGCTGACAACCCACTCTTCCCACTTTCTTCTTGGCTGTGCTAGTCTCTTCAGGGTCTCGGTACTCCTTTGATCTTGGGTTAGACCTAGACAGAAAGGTTTTGTCAGCTTGGGAGTATTTCCCAAGTCTTACCTTCCCTGTTGCTTCCCCAAGGAGCCGTACTGCCCCTTATTTTTGCCAGTGTTTTGTTTTTAGTTGCTTCCCCTTTGATTTAAATCTATGCAGCTGGACAGGATAAGGTCACCCAGCTGGCACTTAAAAAGATACAGCTATTTCCCTTATTCTCTGTAGCTGCAGATCTCCTTCATCAGTACAAAACAGCCAAGTAGTTTGCTGAAACTTCTGTCTCTTTCTTTCTGTCCCGATGATGCTTTATTCCTTCTGGATGGGATGACTGTTGTGTATGTTGTCTTCAGAGCTGAAAGTGGAAGTGATGCTGAGAAGCGTAGCTTGTGCAGGATGTGACCACCCCCGCTGCCTACTAGGATACGAATATGACCCTTATCCTTCATTCCCTCCAGGGAGTCCATGGCTGCTTCCAGGGGGTGTGCACATCAAATCCCTGGTTCTCCTTTTCTTGGCCATCCGTGGATTAAGATGTGGCTATATCTGTGACCACATTTCCATCTGTGAGCACCAAATCAGCTGTCTACTTTGGGATAGTTCAGCTCATGGAATAGAGGATAAAGTATATAGAAGCAGGGGTAAGGGCCCAGATCCTCATTCCCGTCCCACCCTGTCTGTACCCCCACTTATAGGGTACAAACCTTGTGGAAAACCAGTTTGAGCGGCCAACAAAGGATTCCTGCAGTGGCGGGCAAACTGCATGAGGGTGGCGTAGTTACTCACATATCTAATTTCAGGCAAATGTATTCCTTTCCATTCGGAAGCAGAAGAATGCTGCCATGTGCTTTTGGAACTCATGCTGTTTCAGTCCTTTTCTTTAAAAAGTTTCCTATTTGTCTTTACAATTATTTGATTTGGGTAGGCAGGAACCATGCACGTTAGGAATACAAATGTTCAGCCTAATTATTTCACCACCTGGCTGTTGGCAGGAATGCTGGCTTGAGACAAAGGGAGGCACAGTGCCATCTCACAGAGCTGCTGCAGGCTGCTGCCAGACTCAGGAAGACATCGCTGCGTCCTTTATTCATTCATTGAGGCATACATTCATTCCCACTGCAGTAGCACCTAGAGCTCTTGGCACGAGTGACTAGTGCCTCCTGAATCTGGGGGGGCACCCTGGTCAGTATTTGATGAGAGATGCATGCCTTTCTTAGGGGGATATCTTTTATTGGACCAGGTATGTAGTTGGGATAGAATTAGACAAGCTTTCGAATGCAAGACATTCTTCTTCAAGGGACCCGAGGAAGAATATCTCGCATTCGAAAGGTATTATCTAACTCTATTCCAAGTACTTTGTTGGTCTAATAAAAAATATTACTCTAAGAAAACCTTGTCTCATGTAATTTTTGGACCTTCAGGGCTACAACATCACTCTTACATGATCAGAATCCTATCAAACTGTGTGAGATTGTCCCTGCTCCCAGGGGCTTCCACTAGGGCCATGCAGGGAAGCTTTTCTCAGCCTCTGTATGGCCTAGAAACATCTTTTCTT
>NW_017728995.1:29086386-29089503 GCF_001723915.1 Gavialis gangeticus | reverse complement strand
GAATCTGTTACAAAGGCCAGATAAAGACTGGAGGCAGCTTGGGTATTTGATACTACTGCTGTATGGTCGTGGGGGGAACCTTTCTGTCAGGTACGCCATGCATTAGCCTCTCACCCTCCCCGAGTCCTTTCCCTGCCCAATCTGCTGCTCTGCTTTTGCTCCCTGCCTGCTCTGCTGCTCTGCTTTGTGCTCCTTGTCCTATCTGCTGCTCTGCTGCCTGCCCCCTCCATGATCTGCCGTGCACCCTACAGAGAGGCTAGCCATGCCACTTGTAGCATGCACGTTACAGGTTGGCCACCTCTGTTGTAGGGGGTGCCATGCTATATATAAACAGTAGGGCTGGGATAAGCATACAGCAGTATATACCATATACTGTGAGGCAGAGGTCGCATTCAGTGGTATATGCTACGTAACCTATAGGTTACCATGCATACATTACTGGGGCAAGGGCAAAAAATGTTAAGCTAGGGGCAGTTGCAGTGTGTGTGTGTGTGCGTGCACGATGCTTGCATGCAACGTACACATATTATTTTTATATATATGTGCACACACATGTATGTATATAAAATATGTATATAATGTGTGCATATATTTCTAAAATGGGTGTATGTATATAAAATTGTGCGTATGTATATGTGTGTGGGTATATAGATAAAATGTGTGTATAGTGTGTGTATGTGTATAGATATATATCTATGTGTGTATAGATATATGTATGTCTATACCCATATCTATATATATAGAAAGTGTGTGTGTGTGTACACTCTGAGGGCAAGGAAGAAACAAGCTGCAATATATACAGTACAGGAGGAAGAGTCCTGGGTTGAAGGAGGGTTCAGCAGCATGTAGGGGTAACTAGGTTTGCTAATGTGGGGCCCTTGAGGGTCTTCCTTTGCTCCAGCAGAGAGGAGGGTGTGTTGCTAAACTCCGTGTGCAGAAAAGGCACGTCCATCGCTAAACAAAACCTGCGCCTGGCGACACAGTCGGCAGGATCCTCTGCTCGGAGCCAGCAGGAGGACCAGGGTAAGCACTATAGGCATGTATAATAGGGCAAAGGCAACATCCTTCCCCCCGTCCTCCGGGCTGGGAGGGCAGGGAAGGCTGAGCTCTGCTGGTGTCACTCAGGCTGAGCTGGGGGCATCCTGGACCATCTCTTGGGGCACGGTAGGGAATGAGCTCTTCCTGAGTGTGGGGCCGTGCGGCCAAGCGCCCGGTTTGGGATCACTTCCCTAGTCGCTGCGTGGTTAGCCTGTTCCGTTCTGCAGGGGATGAGTGCAGGAGTGGGGGCTGCGGATGAACAAGGGTGGTGTTTATTGGGTAGGGGCTCTTTTCAGACTGCTGGCAGCGTAGTGCTATTATACCGTGGTGAAGGCGGCCTGAATAGGAGTCCAGGTTATAAAGCCATCCCAAAGTCTGCCTGCCTTTTCCGAGCAGAACTGGGATGGAGACGGCCTCACAGCATAAGCCTCTCCTGTGAGAGTCCCGGGGCTGCCACCTTCCTTCTGGGCCTGAATCGGCAGTTCCCCTGAGATTTCCCACTCTTTCCAGGCTGGACTTTCCAGAGGCCAAGCCCTCCCTCATATCTCCTGGGTTTCCTCTTCCCTTCCAGGAGGCCTTTTCTAGCTCCTTGGCACTCTTCTGTGTTGGACTCTCTTGTCCCCCTCTTCCCTGCTGGCCCGGCATCCCCTGCGACTGGGATGTCCTCCGAGATCAGCCGTGTTTTCTGCTCTCCTCCGGATGGTAGTGTCACAGCAATGAAAGCACAAGGTGTAGAGACTCGCCAGGACCTGATGTCTTCCAGGCAGCTTTTGGATTTGGAGTTTGGGGTTGAGCGGGGGACTGTCTCCCGCACTCCTTTTTCCTAATGCTGATGGCTTCTCGTTGCCCTGCGAATCTCACGGTGAGCTGGACCCCCTTTCTGGCAAGTATTTTGTTGGGAGAGCCGGGCTGGATTCTCGCCTGTGACATTTGGGGCTGGTATAATAAAGAGACTGGCTAGTTGGGAGGGATTTGATTTGGGCTTGCAGCTTGTGACATTGTACTGGGATCGAAGGCAGTGGAAAGGGGTGCACGAATGCACAAGGCTGGGAAGAGCAAGAGTTGGGCATATCGTGGGCATTGTGCTGGCATTTAAACTTAGTCTGATGGGCTTTTGTCCTGAGGCTTCTGAGCTGGGCCGGGAAGCGGAAAGCTCAGGCTAGCTTGGCGCTCTCGGAGGCTTTTCTTTCTGTTCTTCAAACACCTCTGACAGGGCTCCCCCTCCCCCTGAGAAGCAAGAGAGCGCATAGAGAGCTGGCCCCATCCTCTCCCAGGTGCTGCCAGACCAGTGCGTGTGGCCCTTTAATGAGGCTGGGCTTGGAACAGCTCAGCAGCCTTACTTCTGGCACCGAGCAGAGATGTAGCTCCGGTACTGAGCACGCCAGTGCCAGCGAGAGAGTCTGCAGCAGAGAGCAGGCAGGGGAGGGAGCCCATCATCCTCCTCCTAAGAGGAGAAGCCAGAGCCGGAGGGGCAGGAATAAGCAGTCTCCCGGTGAGGTGGCACCATCCAGGAAGGGGTCGCTTTCGTTCCTGCCCCCAGCGCGAGTCTAATTTGTCTGGAGCTGGGCAAGTAGAGACTGCAGACTCTGTGTCATCCTCCAGGTAAGTGCTTCCCGCCTGGTCCTGCCATGCAACTTTGCAGGGCAGGAAATGGAGAGGGGTTATGAATCGCATTAAGGTCTGATGGTGGAGGGGCAGATATGGGACCCTGGCATCTTTGGGGTGAGTTGCAGTCGGCACTCCCTGACCAGGTGACAACTCCTGCTTCTTGGTAGAGGAGGTAGTGGTGTGGGGGGCAGTGTTCATCTTTGCTGCCTGGGAGACTTATTGCAGGCAGGGTCTAAATGCAGTGAATGAGCAAGAAGGCAAATCAAGACAATAAAATAACTGTCCAGCCAAGGTCGCTGCATCACAGGCTGTCCTGCGCTTATAGATTTGAGGAGCGTGGCTTTAATTATTTATTGCTCGGTACGTCATGGTACATTAGCAAATGTTCCCGGGTCTGTATTGTTACAGTCCCAACCTCAGAGGAGTGTGGGACCCTTTTCTGCAGTGCTGCCTCCGCTCAGTCTGTGCTGA
>NW_017728995.1:29081797-29086282 GCF_001723915.1 Gavialis gangeticus | reverse complement strand
CAGTCTGTGCTGAGAGGCAGCGGCGGGGTGGGGGTGGGGGTGGGGGAGGCAGAGTCCTGGGCCATTTTTGCTCTAAATTACTTGTTTTATGGGTTAGTGGCCTGAGAATGAATGGGTCTAACGGTACGACAGGAAGAAAGTCCTGACCCCGGGTTCTGGTTTTAAAGGGGTTGACTTGATCTGGTGTGCAGTGGGCTCAGGGAGACTTGGAGCTGGTTTCCTGGCTTTAATGAGATGCTCAGGTGAGTTGCTTCCTGATGTCCAGTTCCCGTAAGTCTCCGCTGGCTTGTCACAAAGGAGTGCACCCGAGACACGCCGAGGCACTTCCTTGGGTTGTGCCTGGCACTCGGTGAGCGTGACACATTTCCCTCCCTGCCTGAACAGTGGGTTGGGAGCAGGCTGGCGCTCCCACGGCTGGAGGGCCCATTCTTCACGTCTGACGCGTACATCTGTGAGTGTGTGCGACCTTCTCCTTTTCCCACTCTTAGTGTCGAGCTTCAAGGACTAAAAATATGGAGGCTGCATTTGACCCTCCCAAGAGTAGCCTTGTACTCAGCCATGGCCCCAGGGTTTGAAGACTGCCTTGCTATTCCCTGGGGGAGAGGGCTGGTTTTCAATGTGGCAAGACAAGGCAAGTCTCCAAGGACAAATTGGAGAGAGTCCAGCAGAGGGCAATGAAAATGGTTCAGGGGCTGGGGGACGTGACTTATATAAGAGGCGGAGAGAACTGGGCTTATTTAGTTTGGAGAAGAGAAGATTGTGGTGGGATTTAATAGGGGCCTTCAACTCCCTGAAGAGCAGGTCCAGAACGGCTGGAGCTGGGCTGGTCTCAGTGGGGGCAGACGACAGGACAAGGAGCAATGGGCTCAAGTTGCTGCAAGGGAAGTTGAAGTTGGATATCAGGAAAAACTTTCTCACGAGGAAGGTGGTGAAGCACTGGACCAGGCTATGCAGAGAGGTGGTGGAGTCTCCATCCTTGGAGGTTTTCAAGACCCAGGTAGACAAAGCCTGTTGGGATGCTGTAGTTGGGGCTGGTCCTGCTTTGAGTGGGGGGTTGGGCTAGATGTGACCTCCTGAGCTCCCTTCCAACCCTCATTTCCTATGCTTCTCTGACCCTAAATCCTCTTTTGTTTCCAGGTAGGTTTTAAGAACCTGACAGGGGAGAGGGGGTTAGATGGAGGGACAGCCAGAGACAAGACAACTGTGATCACTCTTTGCCCAGCGCAGCCACCCAAACTTGGGCTTTGCGGCAGCAGACTGCGTTAGGGACGAGGGGATTTGTAGCATGTGCACCAGATGCAGTGGGTCTCCTCCCCTGAGCCCCGGAGGGAATTCACTCTCCATGTGCAGCCCATTGCGCATATTCTCAGCCAGGCAGGGCCCCGGCTTGGCAGGTCTGCAGAGCTTTTACCCATCCAGGCAGAGGAGCTAATAGCAGAGTGCACTTGGCAGGGAACGATCTGTGCTCGTTTCTTTCAAAGCAATCAAGTTATTAACGGGGGCGTAGCGTTGCTGGAGGTGCCGTCTTTCGGTTGAGAAGTCAAACTAAGGTCTTGACTATTTGTGCCTGGTCAGGATGCCTTGGGTTTGGTCTTTCCGCGTTACCCTAGCGTTGGACTCCTAATGCCTTGGTGAAGGTTTTGTGGAGAACCGGGAGGAGCGCTTTGCTTTCCAACCTAAACATTCACAGCATAGCTCCTGTATGAACCCTACCGCATTTTGCGTGAAAAGAAAAGGAGCTCAGCGTTGCAGTTACGGTGAAACAGGGATGGAAAACCCTGACTTCTCTACTACATGGGGGCAGCCCTAGATATCTTGCCACCCTCAGCAAAATGAATATTGCCACCTCTCCCCCTCGTTCATGTAGCTGGGCAGTCAGAGCCCACTGATCTCTAATCGGCTCCAGAAATGTCGACCCTCCAGTTCTGCTGCTCTGGGCATCTGTCCAGTTTATCTATATAACTGGCCAGCCCTGGTGATGTGAGCCATCAGTGAGGCAGCCGCCCTTGCCTTAGTCCACATGTGCTGTCACAGACAATATTCCCCAGATCTTTCTACCTTACATTGATTTCCTGTTCTGCTTTCTTGTACAAATCCACCACAATGTTACCAGTTTTACAATGGACATTTCCACTGGATTCGCCTGGGTCCATGCGGGCCATGCAGAGTAAGTAAGCATGCACAAGTGGTTGGCTTATGATGTGAAAAAACGGCATGTGCAAAACTTAAAACTTGAGAAATAGAGGCAGTAACGTATATCTCTCTATCTATCTATTGATCAATTTATCTATCAATAGGTGGATAGATAGATATAGATATCTATTGATAGATGTTTAGATAGATAGATATCTGTATTTTTATATATATATATGGCTGCATTTCAGTGGAAGATGCTAATGTTTGGCAAAGATTTAATTAATAAAAACAAACAAACAAAAAACTCTGCAATGTTTGAGTCGTAGTAAATGTTTTAAAGTCCTGAGATCTCCAGATATAAGAAACTTTAAAGGACAGCGCATTAATGAAGCGTGGTCATTTCCTGAGCAATCAGATGCTCTGGGGCAAAAATGTGGTTCAAATGGTTGCAACTTGGTTGTTTTCCGGGGGTTTGTGTCTTCTTGTAATAGGCCTGAGTTCAGCCCCGTGGAAAGAAAGCTGGTTCTGCTCTCCCTGGCTTCTCATTTCCCTGCACACAGCTTCCTCCCCTGACTCCGAGTCAGCTGGTCTATCTCAATACCAGTTCATTACATTAAGACCGCTGCCCTTGCCAGCTAAAATAGACGTGAACAGCCGACAGCTGCTCCCTCAGGTAACAGGTGAGAAGTGACAAGTGGAAGGTCGATGGAGACCGAACGAGCGAGCCGGCTTCCCCCGGTGATGTCTGATAGAAAACCCAGAAAGCCAGGGGGTAGCTGGCACCTTGCAGAGGTGAGGGGACCTGACCTCTCTGGTTGGAGATGCCCGGGATGAACAGTTAGTCGCAGGACGTGCTTCTGGATGGGGCGGAGGAGGAAGACGAGAGCAGGGCGAGGACCTGTGGGTCTGTTTTTATGCATTACCAACTGGCTTAGAGCAGCCTACATAAAACATGAGAGGGCCAGATGGGGCTTGTTTACTTTGGTAGAATAAATGTAAAGGGTATTGATAAAAAAGCAGCTGGATTAGCTTTTCTAGTAGGTCCCTGGTAAACAACTGAATGGCGTTGTGGCCAATCAGAGGCGGGCAAACACCGGGCTCGCCGGTTGTGCGTTAAGCATGGTGTCTTGGGCACACGTCAAGTGGCTCCAAGGTGAAATGTGTCTTTAATGGCCTTGCCCAGCCTCAATTAGTTGGCTCGGTTCCTTGCTTTCCCCTTTGCTGAAGATCAGGGCTGGGACGGACCCTAGGGTCGGGTGAGGAAAAGCGAACCCCCCGTCCCTGGGCAGGGCCAAGATAAGAGCTGGAGTGGAGTAATGATGTCCACTGCTGACTCCATATTGGAGGGCAGGGTCCATACAGGTGGGGATTGGGATTTCGTGCAGCAAGGACTAGAGTAATATATGTGGGATGGAATTGAAATACAAGCCCTAACAACATGAGAATTGCCGTTTACTAGGTCAGACCAGAGGTCCATCTGGCCCAGTCTCCTGCACCGCACAGGGGCAGAGAGTGGATGCTGAAAGGGAGGGTGAACTGGGTCTGACCAGGGGTTTTTTCCCCCCATTTCTCTCCTGCTTGCAGCTTCCAGCATTTAGGGTCTAGGAAGTTCTGATTCAGAGGCCGTGCCCCACACTCCCGTGCTCAGTAGCTCCTGATGCCCCTGTCCTCCAAGGATGTGTCCAATCCCTTTTTGAATTCAGCTAAGCTGGCAGCTTCCACCATATCCAGTGGCATCGAGTTCCACACTTAAATTATACACCATGTGTGAAAAGAACATGCTTTTACTAGGGATCAGGGCCCAGATCCTCGCTCCCATCCTACGCTGTTTTGCACCACTGAAGGGCTGCAAACCTGGTGGAAAACCAGTTTGAGTGGTCACCAAAGGATTCCTCCAGTGTAGGGCAAACCGCATAGAGGTGGCGTAGTTAGTCGTGTGTGTGATTTCAAGCTGTGTCCCAAACTAATACATCATTTTCCACACATATGTCTCGGGAGCAGAAGAATGCAGCCATGTGCTTTTGGAAGCCATGCTGTTTCAGTCCTTTTCTTTAAAAACGTGCTTATTTGTCTTCGCAGTTGCTTGATTTGGGTAGGCAATAACCACGCAAATTAGGAATGCAAATATTCAACCTAATTATGTTCAAGGTAGTAAGTTTTAAACTTACTATCCACTAGTTTTCATTTTGTGACTCCCCGCCCCCGGCATGTTCTTGGATTGTGAAACGATAGTCAATACTAAAACCCTGTTGACTTTCTCTTCACCACGTAGTATTTTATAAACCTTTCTCACCCCATCAAGCGTCACTTTTAAAGACTGAATAGGGTCTCTCCTCATATGGAAGCCCG
>NW_017728995.1:29063906-29081630 GCF_001723915.1 Gavialis gangeticus | reverse complement strand
CCCCCCCCCCATGCCACTCATCATCCTCGGTGCCTTTCTCAGTAACTTCTCCAGTTCTTTTATATCCTTTTTGAGGTGTGGGGACTTCTGCTGCCATCTGGGAGCTCATCCATTGGTAGGACTTGGTGATGTGATGCAGCTGTGAGACAGGCAACTGCGATCCTTAAATGCATCAGAGAAGGTATTTCCAGTAGAGAAAAGGGGAGTTGTACTATTACTGTTCCTGTGCCTTGCAAGAGCCCCTTTGGAATATGGCGTTTAAAAGAGATGAATTTGCGCTCAGGACAGGTGCAGCTACAGGCTGCTAGGGTGATGAGGGGATGAAGAGCCTGTGTCACTGGAGGGATTAACAGAGCTTGGCTTGTTTAGCCTGGCAAAGCAGAGGCTGAGATTGCTGCCTATAAATACATTGGGGTAAACACCAGGGAGAGACAAGAAATGTTTAAGCTCAAGGACAATATTAGCACAAGAACAAATGGGGGTAAACGGATAGGAAATAAATCTAGGTTGGAAATAAAAGGAAGGTTTTGAACCGCCAGAGCCCTGTGAGCATGAAATCACCTCCCCGAAGGAGCAGTGGGGGCAAAATGGCCTGACCAGTTTTCAGATGGAGCTCGGGCTGTGTGGCATGGAGAGGCCCCTATCCTGGACTGGTCTCTTCCAATCTTAGCTCCTTTTATCTGTCATACTGATCGATAAGAACTCCCCTCCAGCTGCTGGCTTTCAGGCCCACCATGGTCTAGAGCTGCCTCTGCAAGCTGCAGTGTAATCCGTGTATTCACCCTATAGCAATGCCCAGTCAATGCCAGCTGAGCACAAAGCAGCCCTGCAGAGACAGGATTTGCTCCCAGCCCTTGAATGCAGTTTGACCTACACTTTAGGGGTGCAATCCTGGCCCCATTGAAGTGAATGGGAGCTTTGCCATTGGCTTCAATAGAGCCAGGATGTAATCCCTGGGCACGCACCAGGAATCATACCCTCAGCTTCTCACTTTAGTGGATTCACAGCCAGAGCTGGACTGCCGAGTTTCAGCCTCCTGGTCCAGGCATGAGTCCCCTGGATCTTTGGGATGGGTAGGTAGTATCACAGCAATAACATTATTTTTTCATCTGTATTTTTGCGGTCTGCTTGCTTGGCTGGTTCTTGTCTGTATAGCTCCCTGGCATCATCTCCCTTGACAGCGACTGACTCAATCCCAGGTTTGCCTCCATTATTCTTCCATTTTCCAACTGCATTGGGCAGATGCATCCTCAGCCCATAATCTCAGGGTTGTGGAGTCCTAAGTTACAGACTGTCTCATAAGCTGCTCCCGAGATGAAGGCCACCAGAGCAAGATGAAACCAGGTGCTGCTCTTCCATCTGGCCTTGCCCTTTCTGCTTAGCCTGTACCACCAAGAACAGCTAAATATTCAGGAAGTGTTAGTAATTTGGGGATCTCTGTATCCAGTCTACACTTGGGTGTTTCTCAGCTAGGGTTGAAGTGGGGCATCGATCAAGTTGGGTGGGCACGGACACCATAGTGTGTGCAGAGAAGAGGGATCTGCACAGTCTATCTGCAGGGAAGATGTGTTGTGGCTCATCCAAAAGTTTAACGAAAAGTGTTTTAAGTGGACTGGGTTGGGGGGAAAGGGGAGGCTGGAGACTGATCAGTAGGAGGAGACATTCAGGTAGATTGGGCCCAACAAACACTGCAGCAAATGAGGAGTGTGAAATGTGGAACCTGAACTCTTTCCCCCGTGGAGATGGGATGGGGAGAAGGGATCCAGCAGCTCACAGCTGCAGGGGAGCTCAGAGCCAGAATCCTTCAGGACCCGGTGATCCCTCTTCGTAAGGGAAGGAGGCATGGGGATGAAAGGAGGGATCAGGTAGTCCCTCTCTGCAAGACTTATTGGTGCAAGAAGGAGCAGGCTACCCTCCCACCTGCGTGTTGAGGTGCCAGGTTGGAGACCATTACATCTCACATCTATCTCTGGAAATCCCGGGGATTTTAGCCCTAGCAATAGTTTTGGACATTTCTCATGGTCGGTGACCATGGTTGGTGACCGAAGGAATGGGTTGGCATCCAGGCCTTTGGACTCTGTCCCCGTTCTAGTGAGTGACCCCAGGTAGCAAGTAGGCATGGCCTGGGATCTGCTGTGATCAGCAGGGACCTGCAGGGTCTGCCCATGGACTGCAAGTGTCCTTGCACATTATTTGGGGTTGCATCTCCCTCCCTCCCATTCCTTCCCTTCTTCACAGTGCTCAGATTGCGTGTTGACCTTACTGTAAATTATTAATCCCTCAGCAAACACTCCCATCCCTGTCTTGTCCTAGTGACTCTGGGGGTTTTTCCCCCCTCCCTTGTTCATAAATTACCCTGGTTACTTTTGTGGGTGGTGGATGGACGTGGGAAGAGAAGACACGCTGCTATGAAACCCAGGCATGGCTTTGTCACTTGTGACAGTCTAGTCCCTATGGGTAGAAGGGGGTGCTTGGGCCACCCAGGGATGCTCCATAGTCTGGAATAAATCCTCCTGTGCCTTCAGTGTCTTTGGAGGCTTTTGGGAGGTTCTTAGGCTCTGACGTGGGTTTCACTGGAAAATGCTCAACCGTTGCATGGAAAAATAAACAGAAACGTAGTATGAGTGCCCTGTCGTTTGGTCTAACCATGCAAAGAATCAGGCCCAGGAGCTGGACTCTGAATCTGTTTCCAAAGGCAACTGGCACTGGGATTTGTTTTTGATTTTCTATTGAGTGCAGGGGAAGGCTTTTCCCTGTCTGGCATCTCAGTTAATTGAATTCTATGGCTATTATGGTAAATGAGCTTTCCCTGAGCACCTGCTATTGTGGGGCTGTCTTCTTTAGCTCCCCACCCATGAGCTACACAGTATAACTTTGTAAAGAACCAGCAGGCCGAGCACAAATGCTGAAGAATAAAGTTCAGGTACAGACATATCCTATTGTGAGCGCTGAGAGAAGGGGAGAGGGGCAGATGAACCCCCCAAATTCATTATTGAAAGCTGTTTCTTGAAACAGTTCTTTTGAAGGATTAGAAGGCACCGAAAGTAATGGTTTGATGTAGGGGCGGAGCAAGATGGCTCCGGGCAGAGGTGTGGAGATGCGAGAGATACAGAAATGAAACTATGGTGGAGGCTTGGAAGGGAGCAGGGAGAAAGGGCAGCGGAAACGTCTGCATGATCATGAGAGTGAAGGTCTTGGATGGGAAATGTGCGATGCAGAAAGCTGGTGAGGTCGGGGTGGCCTTCAGATGGGGAGTGGAGCAGTGGGACAGGAGGAGGGATCCGGCAGCAGTGCTTTAGGTAGATTGGAAAGGGTGAGATGAGAGTCAGAGAAGCTGGAAGGGAGGGAGATGAGGTGAGAGACAGACGAGGTCGGGTGAGGAAGCAGCCTCTGGAGTGGACGTGGAAGACATGGGGGCATCTTCTCCCCGTAGCTGAAGTCAGTGTGCAGCCTTATCTCCACCTCTTGTCTCCAGGATCCCATGCTTGCTTTTGTTTTTCTCACCCGCTCTTTGCAGTCGCAGCTGGCACCGCTCTGTAACTGTATCTAGAGACCATGCCAGGCTTATACTCACCATCTACCTGGACAGCTCTCCCTCTGAAGAACTCATGTGTGAAGGCCTGTGCCAATGGGTACTCCCTGGGACTCACTGCCCACCTTACTTACATCAACCCTGAGGAGGAGCCCGTGGAAGGTAAGATGTGTTTCTGGGACTAAGCAGGCTGCTGTTCCCAGCTGAGACCCAGGAGATGCAGCTAACAGCCAGCCCACTTCAGTATGGAGCACCCTCCCATCCACTCAGCCCTGGTCTCTGAGGCTAGGGACAGACATTCAAAAAGCCTGAGTCTGAACTGACTCAATCTTTGCAGGTTAGTCTAACCTGGCTAGGCTGAACTGGTTTGTAACCATACAGACATCCCCTCTGAACTGAAGAAATGCAGGCACATGCCTACAGTAGCTCAGGCTAGAAGTTGGGGGTAAGGGGGCACTAGAGCAGCCCTCCCTTCCCTTCTGCAATGCTGAGCTGAGGGGGGCGGGGGTTTGGCTAGGCCCTGGTAGGATGCTCTGACTAGGGAGGGGTTCCCCCCACCCCCCTTGCTGCTCTTGACCAGCTCAGCAGCAAGTTGATAACAGCATTTATGAGCCCATCAGCAAAGCAAAAACCTCTCATATTAGTTCAAGCTCTTAAACAGCTTTTTCCAAGGAAGGAATGAAGGGACATTACCAGCTACCTGTTGATTAGCTCCAAAAAGCCCTAAGTAGACACTGTCCTGTCTGCCTTTGTCCTGTCTGCTTTACACAGACACCTCTTGGCATTAGCTGGCATACCACATACTGGCTATGGTCCATGCTCTGGGACAGGGGAGCGGGGAATCCCTGCTTGAGCAGGGAGCGGGGGAGGTGGGGGGGTGTTGGGGTGGCATGGGGAAGCTGGGCAGATGCTGCTGTGCCTGTTATCTCTGCTGGAGCTCCAGCCAGGGAGCAGAGGGGAGAGGCCAGCCCAGCTCCCTGGAGCAGAGAGCCCCACCCAGGGCTGCAAAGCATCTGGGATGCTGGGGGACTCTGGTTTAAGTTAAGCCAGGAAGGGGTCTGGGACAGACATTACATAAACCGGTTTAACCTAAATCAGTTAAGTCTGATACTACATTCAACCAGGTTTATCTCAAACTGGTTTTGGCCATTTTCAAACTGGTTTATGTGCACTCAAGGTCTGTTCTGTTACAAGCTGAAACCAGTTTCTGGTCACTTAAACTGGTTTATGTGTAATGTCTGTCCCTAGCCTGAAGCTCCAGCCTCTACATGGTGAGCTAACAAGGGCTGATGAGGCCAGCTGTTAGAGGGGACTGAGAGAGACAGAACCAAAACCAGCAGCTTCCAGTAAGAGACAGTGGAATACACACAGTTAAGCCAGGACTTGATGGTGTCAGCAGAAGGATCTTTCCCAAACCCAACACAGCACAGATGTAGGCAGAGGTGGACTTTCCTGGTAGGCATCCAGAAGGCTGTGATCCAGATAGCTTTCAACAAGGCGACAAAGGGCCAAGCTGCTTTGTTTTAAAAAGCAGGCACTCTTTGGTGCCTTAAATAGACATTTAAATGGATCTGGAGCTGTTTTCTAACTGCCCTGGCCTGTCCTGGCTGAAAGCTGGAAATCCCTCGGTGGAGGACTAGCTAGTTCAGAAGGGAAGAAACCAACCTTTAATCCGCAGCTCCAGTCTGTCCTCCCCACCGTAGTGACTGAAAGTCGCTCCTGTTCGGTGGCTCTGCTGGTGCTGTGACTTTGTGGGTCTCTGTCTGGGTTTGGTGTCTGCCGTCAGGCTTGGCTCTCTTCACTCAGAGGCTCAGCAGAAGGGCTCTGGATGGAACGGTGGGTGGGGGTCCTTCAGGGCAGAGATAAGACACAGGAGGCTCTGTGGTCCTCGGCGGACCCACCAAGGGGGGACCCTTGGGGGTCCTTGCTGTTGCTCTGTGGCTGAACATGAGCCGTCGCTCCCCACGACCTTCCCGAGTGCTAAAGCGGAGTCTGCAGTGACGAGCGGCCTCACTCCGTGCTGCAGGGTGGGGGATGCAGAGGCTGAGGTTGCATCTGTTCTCAGGCACTTTTGGGCGCTGCGGAGCGCCCGGCCTCAGAGTCCTTTCTGCGCCCTGCAGGGGTGTTCATCTATCCTCTGGAGGAGTCCGAGGTCGTCGCGGGTTTTGAAGCCGAGACGGGAGGCAGGAGCGTCACCTTCCAGATCCAGAACCGGCGCCACGCGGAGGATTGCTGCGCCGAATGCAGCCCCGGTCTGGGCCAGCCGCTGCGCTGCGCCAATGGTAAGCGTGGGGGGCTGGACAGCGTCGCCCTGCAGTGGCGCGACACGGGGGTGGCTGCAGGGATGTCACAGCTGAGGGTGGCTCAGCTCAAATTCGGACAGATGGAAATCAGGGGCTTCCCCTGAGGGCTGGAAGGTTACCCTTCACTTCGGGGTCTCGGCCGGGGGTGTCAGACCCCCGGGGAAGGGAAGACCAGCACGACTGGGAGTCAGACATGCTGGAAAGCTGACCAGAGCCTCTGCTCCTGAGCTCCCAGCCTGGTGTCGGTCAGCAAAGCTCGGAGGCAGCCTGCCCACGTCTGGATGCTGCCAAGGGAAACTCTGCCCCTTTCGAGGTTTGCCCTTATGAATGAAAGTGATCTCTCCCAGTCTGGACAGGCCCTGGAGGTGAGACCAGTCCTGTCGGGGCTGGGAGGGTGATAGATTATATCTGTCGTATTGCTCCCGGGATCTGCTCTCCCAGGGCTGGACTGTCAATGCCGGGTTGATCCCTCTTATACCAGCAGCCCAGTGTTGGCTTGGCAGGGGCTGAGGGTCGATTCCCCTGAACCCGCTCCTGAAGAAAGGATTCCTTTCAGCCCCTCTCTTGGCTGGTTTCGTCCTCCCAGATGGCAGGCATGAGCTGATAGAGCCTCCCCGTGATGCCGTCTCGCTCGTGTCCTTCGCCTGCGAATGCCATACCGGTCCACCAGCCCCGAGGTCTTCTGCCCCGACCCTGCCTTGCATGCCTTCAGCCCAGTTGTCTGCCTCTTCATCCCGCCGTTGCGGTTTGGGTTCACTTCACTAATCGTCTCCTCTGTCTGCCCTCCCTTTTCTCCCCTCTCCCACCCCTCGCCTTTTTACCCCTGTTCACTACTGCTTCTCCCACCTGAGCATCTGCCTCTCAGTTCAGTCCTGCTGCCCTTCCTATCTCTAGCCGCTCCTTCGTGCTCTCCCCTGGAGGCTTTTGAATCTCCGGGATGTTTAAGGCTGCGTCTCTGGCTGCCTGCCCAGCATCTCCTGAATCCTCTGTCTTACGTACCAGCCTCTGGCTGCTTTACCACTCCATCCAGGAAGAGCACAGACCATCTACAGACACTTCCTCAGCCTGACGAAGGGCATTTATGCTCAAAAGCTTGATAAGAATAATTTTTGTCCAACCATTTGAGTTGGTCTAATAAAAGATACCAGATTTCCCCAAAGAGCCTTGTCTGTCTTAAGCTCCGTGTTTTTCAGCCTGTTCTCCAGGTGTTCTCTTAAAATCACACAGCTCCCTCCTGCCTTCCCGTGGCAGACAAGCACATCCTTGTTCTCGTCTAGGATCATCTTCAGGGCCTTTCAGTCTGTCTTCTCCTGCCATTCAGCCTATTAAGAGGCCCTTTCAGTTCCTGCTCTAGAGTATCTTCAGAATCCATCCCTTCTTTCCTACCCCCTGGCCCTTTGCCCCTTGTCACCTCCTGATGCGACTGTGCCCTCCTCTCCCCTTTGGCTTCTCGCATAGTCCATCTTGTCCCCTACAGCTCACCTCTCCCCTCCTCTCCTGCCCCTTGGCCTGCGCGGTTCTCTGGTGGGATCCCTCGTGGGCAGTTCCTTACCTTCCCCACCTAGTTCCAGGACCCTGCTTTATCAGCCCAGTCTGCACTTCTGCCCCCATTTCCCCCTGCTTTCTGCTCCCTGTCCCAAGCTTCCCCACCTTCTCTTTGTCAGACCCTTCAGTGATGACCTCCCTCCAGGCTGGTCTGAACCTCTAGGAAGGGTGCTAATGGTGCCAGCCCCATATCATCTGTGACTAGGGGCAGGGACCATGCCTGCTTATGCATCTGTGCCATGCCTGACAGCTCTTAGTCTAATGAATACCCTTGATCTTAGCCCCATCCTGCTACCAGCCTGTGTCTGCTAGCAGCAGCTCAGGGCTCTCACTGGAAGCTGCCTCTTGACTCCTTCTTGTTCCTTTCCTGCCCAGGCCATCTGATTCTGGATGAAGATTTAGACCGCTCCACTTTCATCATCAGCATGGGCCCCATCCGGCCTTCGGAGACCCTGACCATAGTCTTCAGCAGCAGCCAGGAGCTGGCGACCCGGCCAGATGGTGCGCTCCACATCCCCTTCCCTTCCATCCTCACACCCCTCGTCGTGTGCATCCCTGAATGTGAGAGCGAGCCCGGAGGCTTGTGTGACGACAGGTTGGCCCTATGGTGATTTTCATGGCTTTCTCAGAGTCTATGCCATCCCAGGGGTTGAGTGAGGAGGTCCCAGAGTGGGCTGGGAGAGCAAGCGGGGCCCTGGGGCGAGGATGAAGACCAGAGGGCTGGTTCTGTGGGTAACTCCACTTCACCAGGTCTGAGCACGGTGCCACACCGGGGAGGTGTGCTTGGGTTTCAAGAGTAGTGGACGTCCCCAGTCTCCTGGATAAGCCTGGGGCTGACCGTAAGCTCCCCAAGAAGTAGCATGGGAGGGAGCTGGGGTGGAAGAGGAGCCTCCATGTTCCCGTCCCGAGGCATTGTGGAGCTCCAGTGGCTTGAGGAACCTGGGTGTGCATACATTGAAGCCAAGCGGACATCCCTGGGTATCAGGAGGAGGGGACAGACATGCCTGGGAGCCTGTGGCAAGACTGGGGTGGAGGCTGCTTGGACTGAAGGGGTGTCTGCAGGCTGCTGCACTGCAGAGGCAAATGGGCCTTCCCCCGGGGAGGCCTCCCCGGCAGAGTGTGACTGTGCCTTGTGTCTGGTTTCAGTCCCACCAGCTGCTTTGGAGCCCCCAGCCCGCGGAGCGAGCAGTCGTTCACAGCACCTCCCGAGATCACCGATGTCTTCAGGGGCCCGGTCTACAACCCCTTCCCCTACGAGTTCACCTTTGAGCTGCTGGTCAAGGGGCCCTGTTTGTTGGCAGGTATGAGGCTGGTGTTGCCGGTGGGCTCAGTTGTCCCTTGGTTTTCATGGGGGGTTGTGAAAGCTAAAGGTCAGTTGACAAGAGCATGGGCAGGAGCTGGCCCTGCCTGCTCCCCACAGCCCAGCTAGTGCCCCTCAGGACCGCGCTGTGCCGGTGCTTCTGCAGGAGGTTTCTGGCTAAAGGGTCTTGCCCCTCTGCTCATGGTCAGACCGTATTTTGGGTCAGGAAGGAATTGTACCCCGCGGTCCTGTTGTACGGACTGTGAGGGTGTTGCCTTCCTCTGTCGGGGGGGAATGGCCTCTCCCTGGGATCGCTCACGTGTACATTAACAACCTTTTATAGAAACAGGACATTGACTGCTGTGGTTCCCTGGCTTTACCTGTGGCAGGTTCAGGTGCGATGTCTCGTGTTGTGTCAGGGTTGACAGTAGTTTTACGAAGAGTTTAGATGATGGATGTGTATGGCATAGTTTGGAGAGGGACAATCCTGTCTGGGGCAGGGGACTGGACCAGGTCCCTTGCAGCCTGACTTCTCTATGACTCTATACCAATGAACTTCATTGCCAAATGAATTTTCTTCTGGTACCCTAGGACCAACCTAGGTTTTATCCCTCCTCCAAGCCCTCTTCTTCTGGTTTTCCTCAGCACCCCCCATCCTGTTCCAATCTATGGGACATAAATTAAAGGGTGGGGGTTTGAACTAATACGACATAATCCTGCCAGAGCCAAGGGACTCGTGCTAACATGGTTCCTCCTTCCCCAAGGCCCTTGTCTGATGGCATCCTGCTCTGCTACAGGCCGGGTCTAAATCTGACACAAGACACAGCCCAGATTTAGCTTATAAAAGCCACACTGTGGGCCAGTGGCAGTCTTGCCCTGCCCTAAAACACCCCACCACGCACCCTCCTTGGGTGTCTTCTTCTCAGGGCTGTTCTGGGTTCTTCGCCGATGGTACAACACCCTGGCTGGAGCGTTACACTCGCTTCCTTTGGGTCTAAGGTAGGACTAACAGGCTATGGCTACGACAGAAGAGCAGCAAGAATTAATTACCATCTCTCGGTGCGGTTCCTGAGTGAGGCAAAGCAGGAGGAGTCTCAGGGCATTGAGAGATGCTGGCTGGGCTGCCTACAGCTGCCCACATGCCTCTGAACATCATGGATTTATGGCTGAGACCTGTCAACTCATTTCACCTATGATGGGCTCTCCGCCACTCGCGCCAGCGGTAAAAGCCTGGCTCTTTATAGCTTAGTCGATACCCTCCCCTTAGAGACATGAGGGATGGCTGCAGGGAGAGGAAGTGCTGGGGCAGACGGGTGATGGGAGTGAATTGCAGAGAGTGGAGCGGGTGCTGGAGAGGTTAGCAGAACTAATACCATTAGCGTTGGCTCGGGGCCCATCTGCCTCTGAGATGCTGCATCAGTTTGCTGGCCGGCTCCTCCCTCCCTGAGTCCTCAGGGATCCCAGCTGGGCTGTGAACATCCCTGCGGTTCTTCCTGTGGCTCGAGGAAACTCATCTCTGCCTCTCCAAGCTGCTGGGGCTGGGGGTTGAGCATGGCACAGGGTGATGACTAGACAGTGGCTTGCTCGGTGGAGGCCGCGTCTGGGCAGGCTGCAGGGTGAAAAGGGAGGGCGCTGGCTTAGCGAGAGGGGCCGAGGGCCTCTCCGTGCTGCCCCTGTGCCTAGAGCTCCTTTCCTGGCCCTTCCCGTCAGCTCCCGCCCTCCTCTCCCCCACATCTCCTCCCAGGATGCCGCCTCCTTCCATGAAGCCTAGTACCTTAGCACTCCCTCTCGGAAAGCTGGGGCCCCATGAGAGCGTGAGCCCCCGCGCGTGCGGCTGTGTGGGTGGGGAGGGCTGTGAGCACAGATGTGAGCACAAGGGGGTGCGCATCTGTTTGCTTTGGCGTGCACACAGAACAGGCACCTGAATGCAAGTGTTTGCGAGGGCATGGAGCCAGGTGTGCTCAGGCAGCCGCGCACGTCCGTGCAAGCACTTGTGCCAGCAGGAGTGTGTATACGTGTGTGTGTACGTGCCAGTGAGCACACTTGCACCCCGCTGAAAGGAGGGGGAAAAGGTTTCTCCCACCTGGTTGATGACACCCCTTTGCCTAGCAGCGCTTGCTTCTCAGGGTGTGCCTTAGCCAAACCCAGGCCCCACGTCCCCCCTCGAGCTCACGTGGCAGCTACTGCAGACATGTGGACCCGCAGCCATCGTTTAGCACTGGGCAGTCCTGCAGGACAGCTTGGGGTTGGGCGGGGGCTGGGGGTTGGGGCAGAGGAGTGTGCTCCATCTCTCTCCCTCCCTGCGCATGGACCAGCTTGCACAGGCAGAGCGAGTGGTAGTACTCCTTGCACTTACAGTTGCTTAACACCATCCATTAGAAGCTGCTGCTTCCAGCTTTGCCAGACTTCGACCATGCTGGAGCCTGCTGTGGGCTGAGTTCCTCTTGGACCAGCCAGGAGCAGGGTGGGGGGGAAGTGCGGTGTTGCCCATGCTCAGTTTGCAGCCTTCCTTCCACCCCCAGTGGTGCCGTGCATTATGGTGCAGTCTTTTATTGCACCGGTGCTAGTGTTTTCCACAGCACCCAGCGGGGATTGCACTCGGGGGATGCCTCAGGGCTGTTGCATGAGGCTGGGTGTGTCAGTCCCTGCCACATGTGTTACGGGAGTAGGGAGGCATAAAAATGAACTGAGTGGGAGACTGCCGGAGGAGGACGGATGGGCTCCCAGGTAGGGAAGCCTGGAGGGTTGGGTTCTACCTCGGCTTCATATTCCTGTGGGCTTCCAGATAAGTCACTCAAATCCAGTTGTTCCCTGGCTGCCCCGTGTGAAACACCTGGAAGATGTGCAGCCTTGCTGAGTGCCCACAGCTTCACGGCACAGGAGCTGCTCTTGGAGCAGTTAAAGCGTTATAAAAACCCTTACGTCCTCCAGAGAATCAGGCCCTCAGGTTGTGCAGCTGAGATTGCTCATGGGTGCCCTTTGCCATTGCCCTTTGGTAGGGACAGAGATGGGGAAGGGGGTGCAGGGTCTGTATTGCTTTTTCTAATTAGTTTTAATTGAATGATGCACTTCCTTGGGAGGACGGGGAGGAAGAGCAGGTGCTGGGGAGAGCCACAGCCCCTGTGTGAGAGGGGGAGATATGGCCTGGGGAAGGGCAGCGAGGTGTGGGGAGACCTCCTGGCAGGGGATGAAGTAATGAAATGGGATCTCGGACTAGTCTTAAAGGATTGACACGACACCTCGTTCGATAAATGACAAAAAGGCTTTACAGCTATTCCTCGCTTAACGCCGTAGTTACGTTCTTGGAAAATGCGACTCGAAGCAAAACGATGTTAAGCGACTCCAATTATGTCCCAGGAGTTACCTACTAGCAAGCAGCGGCCAAGCAACATTATCACCGATCGTTGGGCAACTTTAAATGAGCGTGTTCTCAAATGGATCAGCGACGTAATAACGAAACACCGTTAACTGGGACAATGTTAAGCGAGGAGTACCTGTATTTACTACAAGTTAAATGAGCCCAAACCAAAGCAAAGTCCAGTATTTCTCTATAACATGATAATTTCTCATCAAACCTTAGGGGTCCTACTTTAGGGGTCTTTAAAAGGAGGCTTGATAACTACCTAGCTGGGGTCATATGAGCTTAACTTAGTGGGGGTCATATAAGCCCAGTACTCTTTCCTGCCATGGCAGGGGGTCGGACTTGATGATCTGCTCAGGTCTCTTTCAACCCTACATCTATGAATCAAACAGGCGACAAAAGAGCCGGCCTTTTTCTTCCAGCTTCTCGAGAGGGCTGGGGCGCGGCAGCAGTTCTTGCCAGAGAGATCTTTCATTCTTGAAGCATGTGCCCCATTAGCTGGGTCGTTCCTCTTCTGATCCCCTTTAGCTCAGCATCTTCAAAGCATTCTTGTAGTTGTGTAAATCAAGAGCGAGTCCCCAGCAAGAGCTGACAGGAACATCCTGTTAATCAAACTGCTCGTTACTGGTTATCAGAAAATTCCAACTTGAATGAATTACTAGGAAGTTTGTAACGTATCAAGGAACTGATTAACGACCAGGCAAAACGCAAGGTTTTGAAGAGTGCCCTTGGAAAATCAAGGGAACCCCCAGACAAAACAGAAGTAAATCAGGAGGAGCCATCTGTCCCCTACGGAGAATGACTCCTCCTGCACATAACATGAGTGAATTGCAAAAGAAATATTCACCATACTAATTAATCAAGGATGAACATTTCACACGGCTACATCCCAGACAACTAGGGGAGCCTGCTTAAAACCATCACAAATATAGTAAGATGAATTGGAAGTGATACCTCATTATTTCTTCTCAGAAGCACTAGCTGCAAACTCGCATCTTGCCCTAGGCAATCAGCATCGGTATTTGTATATTAACTGTTGAGTGTAGGCCCCAGCTTAGCATGAATTTCAGAGTTGTCACAGGGGTGGGAGGGAAAATAGGGGATGGGGAAAAAGTGGTGGTACTGTATTCTCCTTGGAGATAGTGAGTGTGGGTTGAGAAGTGAGGCCGAAGGGGTGGGGGGCCGTGGTCAGAGCCAGGGAAGCAGAAGGAGTGGGGGTGAGCGGCCTGGGAATTTGGGGGCTTGGAGGCGGCTTGTCTTGCTGTACCATCTCGTTTTCATGTCTTATTCTGTATTTATGAACGCTGGTCTTTTATTGTCATATGCCCCAAGGCTTTTTTGGGAAGGGCGGCAGAGAAACCTATGGCACAAACACGTAAAATAGTAGCTATATCGGACAAGTTTGGCTGCCCCCTCTCCATGCTTCAGTTTGCCTCACCTCCGCTCACAGGGGTGCTGTGAAGATTAAATAATGAAAGACTATGGAGCACTTTGCTGGTGAGAGCAGATGAGTGATTAGCTGACTACCTGGGAGGTCACTGATACCTTCTGGATTTGGTGCAGGGTTTAAATGGTGTGTGATGAATGATGATAAATCAAACCTAGGACCAGCCCCTGGAGCAAGCAGTGACTTCACTGAACAAGGAAGGCATCCCCTGGGGAAGACATAGCACGTTGTCATGGGACAAAACCCTGCAGCAGGATACTCGGGGACTGGGGGCGGGCAGGGAGTAGCAACATGTAGATGCACTGGTGCTTCCAAACATCTCCATCCTCAATTGCTGAGACGACAGTGTTCTTTTCGTGCCATTATTGTGCGTTTTACTGTCATGCCGCATGCTCCTGCCCGGCTCCTGGAGGTGGAGAGCAGAGGACCTGAAGGTTGCAGGTCAGAGAATGGATTGGCACAACAGGGGGGAGCCGCGACTCCTTCAGCAGGGCCCGAGGGCCCAGCCACGTGACACGACACGTTCCCACCATCTGCCTTGGACTTCAGTGGAAATGACATTGGGACCCAAAGCAGACCCAGGAGCAGCTCCTCTGGGGTAGCTGAAGGCAGCAGGAGGCTGTTGCAACACCTTATCGTTAGGTGGCAAGACAGCAGGCAATAGCCGGTTTGCTTAGAGACGCCCCCAGGATAACGCTGGACCAGTTGAGCTTACCCCAGTGGAGTTGCCCCGGATTTTCCCGGGGTGCTTCTACTCCAGAGTGAAGTAGGTTACCGTGAAGGCTGCTTACACCAGTGTAGACATGCCATGTGTCCAGGCTGTCAGCGTGGCAGGAGTACAACCAAAGTGCTGATCCAGAGGCCGGGCTGGAAGACTTCCCCCCGTCTCTCCCTGCACCCCTTGGTACCTGCAGCGTCCATGACTCCTGCCGCTCATTCGTTCTGCAGGTTTGGAGAGCCCGTCGCACGCCCTCCGGGCTGATGCCAACCCCTACGCCAGCTCGGCCTCCACCATCTGTGTGACCTTGGCGGAGGGTCACTGCTGTGACCGGAATCTGGAGATTATTCTGTACCCCTGCGGTAAGAGGAGCCCTGCCACCCACGGTTCAGCTGCTTCCAACCAGAAGCCCAGAGCTCGAGCGCAGGGATTGAGGCAAGGGAAATGCAGGCGATGCTGACTTTGGGGAGCACAAGGCTTCCCTTGGCAGGGGGCACCGCTGGGAGCGGGGTGGGAACGGGGGCTGTAGAGAGGTCCGGGCAGCTGCAGTTCCAGGGGGTGCTGCGGAGAAGGCAGCAGGGATGGTAACAACAGGGAGAGCTCCCGACCGCTGAGCTCAGCCATCTTCACTTCCAGCTCTTGAGCTGAATCTGGGCCAGGAGGCCATGTTACCCAGTCCCTAGGGAGTCCTCGAGGCCGCGTGATACGGCTCCGGGTGCCAGATGGCTCTGCAGCTGGTTCCAGCACGTGGAGCCTGGCTGTGGCCCCATCTGGCATGTGGGATTGCTCCACAGCTGGAGCTGGCCCATGGGATTGCTCCATGGCTGGATCTCGCCCGTGGACCAACTCTGTGCCACTCATCGAGCCCTGGGGCTGGAAGGTTGAGCAGCACGGGCTTGGCTCTGTGCCTTTCCCTGCTGGAAGCATTGGGGTGGAGTTGTCCCAGGCTCCCCCACATGAAGACGTGGCTGGTACTGCAGATTGTTTTCCATTTGCCTGGCTTTGAACAGCCTCGGGAGGGCCCTTTCTGTCCTGCGGCACGCTTGCAAAGGGCAGGGCTCCTGTGGCCCAGGCTCCCCTTCTAGCACCTCACTTCTCAGCTGCTTTCCCCTTTAAATGCTTAGTTCAGCGGACGAAGGGCTGCTGGGTGGGTGCCACAGACCACTCCGAGTGTCTGTCCTTGTTCCCAGAGCCTCATCACCCCCACCTCGTCATCGAGGAGGGCACGATGACGTACCAGGAGTACGAGGCGCACATCCGGAGCCGCCGGGACTACGTTCGAGTTGCCAAGAGGGACAGCGACGGGGAGAGACAGGTGACCTGCCCCGGGGGTCTTTGGCAGGACAGTCCAGGGAAGGGGCCAGCTAAAGGACTGAGGCACAGGCGGGGAAAGGCTGGAGCATCAGAGGAGTAGGCAATTCCAGTGCAGGGCTTGGTGCATGCGGGGTTGGAGGCCGGGGACTCTGTGCAAGGAGGAGCCCCCCAAAGCTTGTGGGAAGGGGAGGAGGGCTGGCAGAGCTTACCCGTCCCCCCACTTCTGCTTGTAGGTGGCCTTTGTTCAGAAGCGGTTCCACAAAGACATCTTCCACAACCCGGTGCTGATGCTGAACTTCTGCCCGGAGGTGGGCAGCTTCCCCACCGACCTCCAGACCATCACTCGGGAGATCCTCTTCCTTGTCGACCGCAGCGGCAGCATGAGCGGCCCCAACATCGACCGCATCAAGGTGGGCAGGTGCAGGGCCCAGCTCTGGCCCTGGCAGCGTCCCCCTGCCTGGGGGGATTGGACCTGGAGCGCTGCCAGGAGCAGCCCATGGCCACGTGGTCCCTGAGCGCTCAGGAGCGTTATGGAGCCATCTGAAACCGTCCCATTAGGGGGAGGGTGGAGAGAGGTGATTTTGGTCACTCTCAGATTTCTTTCATGCTTATCACAAGGCTTGAGTATAACACGGTGACTCCATCAGTCTCGGTGGTTGCTTGGTGGAGATCAGGGCGAGCTCAAGCTACGAGCACGGCCATGGGAAGGTTATGGGGAGGGGGCCTGGCCATAGCTATGGCGTCCTCAGCGGAGGAGAGAAGGGCCCCTCCGGTTGGCTTCTCTGCACAGTCCATCAGGGCCTGAGCCGGCCAGGGCTGTGCAATGCCCCCCTCTCTCCCTCCAGCTTTTGCCCGTGTTGGGCTGGAGGGGAAGTATCTTGGAGGGTGAGGCTTGCTGGTTCCAGCTGGAAGTGCCAGGGACCTTCCTGGACAGACTGATCTGTGGAGGAGACGCAGTCGGCCAGCGTGGCTCTGGGTGGGGAGTGAACAAGACGGGCTTCTGCTGAGCCCGGAGGAGTGCCAAGGGGCTGCTGCTGCCCCAGGGGTGGCTGAGAGCCTGAGCTGCCCAGGGAAACATTTGTAGTAGCAAAATAAATCCAGCAAGGAGGGTTGGACCCTCAGGGCTAAATCCAGCCCTTCCTCCTGGGGTCCCTGGGCTGTGGCACCCGGGGTGACTCCAGTGAGCTGGTACTGAGGAGGTGGGGAGCTGTAGTAGGGGAATGAAGCCATGGGCGCAGCAGGGGCAGGTACTGGGGAAGGAGGTATGCACCGGTTAGAGGCGTCTGCCTTTGTCTGGATCCTCTCATCCCCTTCCCCATGGGGCCGAGGCTGCGTAAGTGCCCTGGGCAGCACCGCTGTGCTGATGCGGCCTCTGCAGAACAGCTGCTGTACAGCTCGCTGGCCCCTCTTCAGACCAGCTCTTCTGGCTGGATTTTTTCCCTTTATTTAATAAGGAGGACCTAGAACCAGCACTGAAAGCCGATGAGGGAATACCTGGCACACGTGAGAGCAGCCAGTCTGGCTGGCACTCATCCCAGCACACCACAGAGCAATGTCTGGAGAGCGGCAGAGAGTCCTGGAGAGGCTCAATGCAGCTCTAGATGATGCACATGCCAGAGGGTGACCAGAGAGTACATGCAGCCTCTCCCTGTGACAGCAACGGGACAGACCCTCTGTGGGGTATCAGCAAGAGAAGTATGAGCAGGTGCATTGGGGGCCAGACAGCTGCCACCCAGAGACCTGGAAATGGATGGAAGAAGGGAGCATGGTAGTTTCACGGAGAGACGACAGGAGGGGAAGCACTTGGTCGTGCTTCATGGCATCTTGCTGGCACCATTCGTCCTAATGGCTCCGCAGCCAGTGCTGCAGTGTGGCTTGGAAACCCTGCGAGGCTGAAGGAAGGGGCCTGGCAAATGGCATTGAAGCTGGGATGTAGGTCTTAGTGGAGACTGCAGGCCGGGACCCTGAGATGAAGAGGGCAGGTGACAGGAGCATGGTCCGGATACAGGTGGCCACAGCCCAGGGGGTCAGGAAGAGGCAAGGAAGCAGACTGGAGCAGGGGGACCAGGCGCAGGTGGGTTGCGGGGCCAGGGTTTGCAAGGGTCCAGGACATAGCGGTCACCCTGGCTAGAGCCATGAGCTAAGGGTGCTAGGAACAGGAGGCAGGGAGCCAGACGGGTGTCACTAGTCAGCGTGTCTGGGGC
>NW_017728995.1:29046004-29058906 GCF_001723915.1 Gavialis gangeticus | reverse complement strand
CAGTGCTGCAGTGTGGCTTGGAAACCCTGCGAGGCTGAAGGAAGGGGCCTGGCAAATGGCATTGAAGCTGGGATGTAGGTCTTAGTGGAGACTGCAGGCCGGGACCCTGAGATGAAGAGGGCAGGTGACAGGAGCATGGTCCGGATACAGGTGGCCACAGCCCAGGGGGTCAGGAAGAGGCAAGGAAGCAGACTGGAGCAGGGGGACCAGGCGCAGGTGGGTTGCGGGGCCAGGGTTTGCAAGGGTCCAGGACATAGCGGTCACCCTGGCTAGAGCCATGAGCTAAGGGTGCTAGGAACAGGAGGCAGGGAGCCAGACGGGTGTCACTAGTCAGCGTGTCTGGGGCAGACGGGTGTATCTGTATGGGGCTGGGATGTGGGCATCACCAAGCCAAGCCACGAGCCTGGCGCTGACCACCAGAGGACTGGGGTCTGCACACAAGGGTCTAGGCTGCACCTGGGACCAGGAACAAGGGTGAAGACGACAAGTAGGACCCCAGGAGCAGGAAACTGGGCACAAACTGGCTGCACCCAGGGCCTGGGACACTAGGAGTGAAAGGCAGGACCCAGGAAATGAAGAGCAAGGAGGCAGCAGCCCGAGGGCTTTGCTGCTAAGCACTTGGGGGAGATGGTTAGGCCACTGGTGCCCTGGCTCAACCAGGGCCAGCTGGGGGACATTTAGCCTGTCTGCTCCCCCGGCAGCAGGGGACAGAGCAGGACTCTGAGTGCTGGAGGTGCGCTGAGCAGCACGTCTCAGCCCGGCTCTCCCTGGCACTGGCAGAGAGGTGGGCGACCCCCTGGCCCAGCCCATGTCAGGACCTGGCTGAGGGAGTGCAGCGTTCACCTGGTGTTGGACGTGCCAAAGCTGCCGTATAAACATTAACGGATTTATCTTCATTATGCCCGAAAGAGAAGCCGACAGCCGGCTTAATGCCATTCGGAGCCGAGACCAAGGGAGGAAGCGACAGGTCGCAGCGAGGGCAGGGAGAGGATGCAGAGATGGGGAGGGAGACTGGAGCCTTGGGGAGACATGAGGGCTTCTCTTTAGGAAGCGGGAGGCAAGCAGCAGCGGGGGGGTCCTCGAGCCCCGGGACATCAGAGGTGTGATGCACAGGGGCAACGCTCAGCTGGTGCAACTCCCCTGGCGGCACCGCCCAGTCATGCCCCTCCAACTCAGGGAGCGCAGGGGTCATGGCAGGGCCTTGGGACAGCTGCAGGACCTGCCCTGCAGGCTCT
Source organism: Gavialis gangeticus (assembly GCF_001723915.1). Classification (NCBI taxonomy): domain Eukaryota; kingdom Metazoa; phylum Chordata; order Crocodylia; family Gavialidae; genus Gavialis; species Gavialis gangeticus. The sequence continues at coordinate 29,057,671 of NW_017728995.1, read as the reverse complement.
CACCAGATGCAGCCAGGTCCAAAGGTTGAGACTGTCATCCCCGCCATGGTGCTGCAGCTGCTGATCCTTCACAGCAGACAGCTCAGGCTCCTCATCCTCGCCTTCCCTGCTCAGCCTCTCCAGCTGAATCCCCCTCTCTTTCTTCGTGCCGCCTTCTGCCTCTTTTCCCCCAGTGAGCCTGTCCTCAGCTGCTCACTGGTCTGCTCCTCCTGGAGCAGCATCCGCAGGCCCTGCTACTCAGCCCTGTCTGCAAAGAGCAAGCCCCCCGAAGACCAGACCACGGTCACCCAGGGAGTGACAGCCGGCGACACCTGAGCAGGACAGCTCTGCTCCTGCCACAAGCACACCCGAGCAGACAGCGCCTGGCTCCAAGATCTCTGTGGCAGGGGACAGGGACGCGGCGTGCAGCTTGCCCTCGCCACTCTTCTCTCGCTGTCCTCACCTGCCTGGCGTGCCTGGTTTTGTCTTCCCAGGAGGGCTTGCTGGTGGCAGTGAAGAGCCTCCCGTCAGGCTCCTTGTTGAACATCGCTGGATTCGGCTCCAACATCAAGCCGCTCTTCCCAGCCAGCAAACCGTGCAGCAACGTGAGTGCTGTGCCCGGGAGCTCGGGGCTTTCTCAGTCCAGTATCCCAGGCACCCTTCCTGGAGCCCCTGTGACCCCCGCTCCCACCGTGGGCACCCAGGACCTGCTCCTGTCTGCTTGTAGCCCGGCCCCTTCTTGTCCTGCTTATCTGCCCTCTCCTTGTCCTGCTATCTGCTCCCTTCATGCTGCTGGCCACGTGAGGGGAGAAGAGGGAGGGGTTGTGGAGGGGTCTCGAGGGCTCTGGTAACCCCCGCCCTGTGTCGGCAGGAGAACCTGCGGCTGGCCTGCGAGCACATCCAGAAGCTGCGGGCAGACATGGGCGGCACCAACCTCCTGGCAGCCCTGAGCTGGATGCTGGGGCAGCGGCTGCACCGGGGCTACCCCCGCCAGCTCTTCCTCTTCACCGACGCCAACATCAGCAACCCGGGCCGGGTCATCGAGCTGGTGAGGAGGCAGGCGAGCACCGTCAGGTACGGAGCCGGCCGCGGGCATGGGACACGTTGGCAGGGCTGGGGAGGTGGCGCCCACAGCTCTGCCCACAGCTATCCCACGCCTGCGCTCATGAATGCCCCCCCGCCCCACGCATCTCCGGCCCTGGGAAAGGGAGCTCAGTGCCGTCTAGACACCTTGTCCTCCCTTCAGGCAGGGCCTGTTCCAGCCAGGCCTGGGGGCTCTTAGAGCAGCCCCTGGGTGGCTCTGTAGCAGCCTTGCTGCTCCTTGCAGGTGTTTCAGCTTTGGCCTGGGCTCTGGGGCCTGTCGGAGGCTCCTGAGAAGCCTGGCCAAGGTGAGCCGAGGTCGGGCTGAGTTCCTGAGCCCAGAGGAGAGGCTGCAGCCCAAGGTAAGAGCCTCTTCCCTGCCCCAGGCGTGGGGCTCGGGCATGCTATCCATTGGCCCTCCAGCTGAGGGTGCCCACGCCCAGCAGGCATCGACCACCACTGCCCTGTCTAAGGCAGCACGGGGACTGGCACCGGGGGCTGAAGGGCTGAGGTGTTGCCTCCTGCGGGGCCCAGCCTGCAGAGGGGCCAGGGGCCTGCGAGCCACAGCTTGTGGTGCTCAGTATGGTCACTAGGGTGGCCATCGTAGAGGACACTCCGGTTGTCCTCTGTTGATCCGAAACCCAGTGCCTTTATGTCCTCTATTTCGCTCTTCAAGAGAAAAATAGAGGACATAAAGGCATCAGGTTTTGTATCAATAGAGGACAGAGTAGCAGAAAACCAGCATGTCCTCTATGACGGCCGCCCTAATGGTCACGGAGCCCTGGGCCCTGGACCGCCCTGGCCTAAGCTGCGCGGCTGGGAAGAGCAGTCGACAGGAGTCCCCTGAGCTTTGTGTGCCAGCCTCCCTGGGAGCCCCAGCGGAGACCAGGGCCTGGCTGTACCGTAGCGAGGGACAGCCCCGCTCAGGGGAGCTCGCGGTCCGCGCAGGCAAGGGAAGGCGTCTTGTGGGGGGATTGGCAACAAAACCAGCTCTCCCCACCTCCTCCTCTTTTAGCCCTTGGGCTGGAGGGTCTTCCCCTCCACAGAGCAGTGCTGCTGGGCTCTGGAGCAAGCTGTCCACATCTCCCACCTCCAGGATGGGACGTCTGAGGGCCGGGAGCAATCGGGACACTGTGCTGGGGAAAGACTCGTAGGATCCTAGAGACGTGGGGCTGGAAGGGAGCTCCAACCCCTGCCTAAAGGATCAGCCCTGTGCAAACCGTCCTGTACAAATCCATAATCTAACTTCCTTTAAAGCTACCGTCAACCCTGACACAACACGAAACGCACACCCTAACCTGCCACAGGGAAGGCAGGGGCACCACGGTGGCCAATGTCCTGCTTCTGTACAAGGTTGTTAATATACGCTGGAGAGATCCCAGGTGGAGGCCGTGACCCCCCTACACAGGAAAGCCAACCCCCCCAGTCCATACCAGTCTGACTGGGGGGAAATTTCTTTTCTGACCCCAAATGTGGCATTGGCCTGACCCTGAGCGGAGGGGCAAGACCCTCTAGCCAGGATCCTCTGGGTTTAAATCCCAGCAGGCGTATTGGCATAACCCAGTCCCCATCCCCAGTCTGGGCAGCAGCCAGCACCCGATGCCTCTGAAGGAGGCTTAAAAACACCCTGCCACATGGAGCAGGAACTTGGGAGGGGGGGCACAACCAGTGAAGCCCAGAGGCCTGGGAAATGCCCATGGTAGAGCAGGCCTAGATCATCCCCGACCACCTCCAGTGGTGGCGAGTCCACAACTTCCCCGGGCATCTGCTCCACTGCCCCCCTGCTCTCACAGCAAGGAAGCGTTTCCTGAGGTCCAACCTCAGCTTTCACCCTGTGCTGCCCCAAAATGTGCCCTCCTGCCAAGACCAGGCTTCTCCGGTGGACTCCTGCTCCTCGGGAGGCAACGGCTTGGGCTGCCCGCTCTAGAGGGCCTGGCTGCGGGGCTCAGCATCACTCATCATCCTCTTGGCTCCAGGAGTGGGTGGGTGGGTGGTTAAAGGGTGGGTTATGTGCGGCAGGGGGTGCAATGAGCTGCTGCTGACGGCCTTGGCGCTGGGCCCCTCCTCAGCTGATCAAGTCCCTGAAGAAGGCGATCGAGCCGGCCGTGAGCGACATCACCATCGACTGGTACGTGCCTGACACCATGGAGGCACTGCTGTCGCCCAACGAGATTGCGGCCCTGTACCCTGGGGACCGTCTCATCAGCTACTGCACCCTCTACAACATCGCCTGCTTCCGGGACAAGAAGGCAGCGGTAAGAGCCCTGCCTGGGGGCAGCGGGGCACGACCCCAGCACCGGGCCGTGCCCACCAAAGGCGTGACCCCGAGCCCGACTGAGGCTGTGCTGTAACCCCCCGGCGCTCTCCCCCTCCAGGGCCGGGAGCGGGCGTGTCGCAGCCTTTCGCGCGGCTCTGCAGGGTCCGTGTTCCAGTCCCCGGATGAGGCCTTTGGCCCAGACGGGCCCCCCCTGTGCCCGGCTGGGGAGAGCCAGGACCTCAGCCGCACGCTGCAGGAGATTTCCTATGAGATCTCCCTGGAGCTCTCGGCCGGGGGCGCGGAGGAGTCGGAGAAGAGTGAGTAGATAAGGAGGCTCCCCCGGTGCATCTGGCCCCGCGCTGCCTTGCTGGGGTGCTCAGGCTCCGGGGGCTGCAGCAGCTTCTCCCTGTGCGCGGGGGGAGCCGGCCGACGGGGAAGGCTGGGGTGGGGTTGTGCCTCGCAGGAAACAGCATCACTGCAGCTGCCTTTCCACGGCAGGTGGGGACCTCACGTCAGGGGCAGACATCTGGAAGCGGATTTACGAGGCGTCCTACATCCAGGAGCAGTACGTGCTCACCCACTGCTCCGTCAGCACCGACCGGAGCCAGGGCCTGCTCTCCCACAGCTCCACCAGCAGCGAGTCCACCGGCTCCCGGGACATAGCTCCCGACGGGGGCTCGCTGGCCCGGACCCCTGAGGCAGCCTCGCAGCAGGGCCAGAAGAGCGTGTCTCTGTGCGAATCCTCCACCAAGTCTGCTCCGCTCCCGCAGGCCCAGGTGACGGCTGCAGCTAAGGTAAGGCCTCCTGTGACGGGGGTCGTCCTCTTTCCCCTGCTTCCCTACAGGGCCTGATTCCTGCGCCCAGTACCCCGGGAAAACAGAGCCCTCTTTCAGCATCCTTGGCATCCTCCATGTACAGACTCAGACCCACGCCCCCTCAGCCCCAGGCAGGACTTAGCTGGGTCCTGTCCCAAGGCTGGACCACCAGGGGCCCAGCGATGGTCTCTCGCGCCCTTTAAGGCAGGGGCAGCTTTAAATACACAGTTTCATCCTTACCTACCCTCCAGCAATATGGTTTCCTATTGCTGCTCTCCTGCCTACTCACTCTGCAGCCCGAAGACCAAGCATCACGGGACTGAGTTTTCTGTTGCCTGGCTGAGGAAGGCAGAGGCAGGTGGAGCCCCATGGCCCTCAGCCCCTTGCGCCCAGGTTGAAATGAGTGTGGAGCCGTGGCTTTGCCATCAGTTAAGGCACTGGGTGGGCAGCGCATTGCCCCTTGGCAGGACCCAGACCTTGGGCTGTGTGGGCGGGATCCAGCTGGTGCCTTGCATGGCCCTCTGACGGGCTGGAAGCCCCCCAGCACAGGGCCCTGCTCCCCACGCTGACCCCATGTCTCCCCGGCGGCGCCCAGGTGAGCATGGCGCTGAGCTCCGAGGAGCTGCTGCGGCGCAAGAAGGCGCTGGCACGAGCCGCCCTCTCCGGCCGCAGCTTCTCATCCCCGCACGGTGAGCTGGACGCCCACCGCCTGCGCCGCACCCTGGAGAAGGTGTCCCGGAAGCGGAACCGGTCCCTGGAGGGGCAGCTGGACGAGCTGGGGCCAGAGCTGCAGCTGCTGCAGGGGAGCCAAGCCGACTCCAGTGAGTGCTGCGGGCCGTGGGGGGGCACCTGGCGGGCGTGGGTCCCTCACCCAGTACCCTGCCTCGCTCTCCGGCAGATCACCTGCTCTCGACGCCCCACCTGGACTGGGACATGCTGGTGGAGCCCCCCTACCTCTTCAGCGCGGCCGAGGGCGAGCAGGCCATGGTGCTGCCCGTGCACTGCCAGGTGGTGATCCACGCGCTCAGCGCCGGCAAGCCCATCTCCTGGCAGGCGAGTGCCGCCCTGGAGTCTTTGCTGCACGCCAAGGAGGCTCCGGGCAAGGAGGAGCAGGCAGGGAAAGGCTGGGACAAGCTGCTGCACCGCCTCACTGCCCGCTCCGTCATCCGGGACCACGAGAACGCGGCCCAGCGAGAAGCAGAGCTGGAGCATGGTGAGTCCTGCCCAGGGGCCCGCACCCCTCGCCCAGCCCAGCCCTTCCTGCACCTCCTCACCCCACATCTTTTCCGCAGGCTTTGCCCGGCGGTTCCGCCTCAAGGCCATGCAGTCCTCCAAGGCCTGTGACGTGCCCTCCATCTACACCTGCCTGGTGCCTGTGGACCCCTCCACGCAGGAGGCCCTGCCCACAGCCCTTGAGGTTTGCCGCGCAGGTAGGACCCCAGGGGCCCGGCTTCAGCATCACGGGGAGCCCGTGGAGCTGGGGGAAGACCAGGACTCGGCCTCCTGGGGTCTGTGTCCATTATGAGTGCGGTGCAGCCATTGACATGGGTGCATCTTGTTGGCTTTGCTGTCCTGGGAGTGCCCCCCTCTCCTCCTCCTCCCTTGTCTTTTGTATTCTGATTTCTCTCTCCTGCTCATACGCTGCACCGGCCTTTCACAGCATCTGATGAAGGAACCGGGGTTCACCAAAGCTTGTGCTATAGTCTTATTTTGGTAGTCCGGTGCTGCTTAACCTTTTGGCCCTGCAGGCCAGGTGGCATGGAGCTGGTCTGTGGGCTAGATGGGGCTTACCATCTCCCCCTCCCTGCCCGTGTGCTGGGGTTAGGTCCCAGAGCCCCCACACCACCTCCACCCAGCCCAGTGCACGGGGTTTGGGCGCTCCTGGATGACGGAGCTGTGGGCCGGAGGTTGAGCACCCGAGTTAGTCCGTGCATATGTGTCCTGCCTGTGGGCTGACTTCAGAGCAAGGCGGTTAATGACCTCTCATGGGTGCACCTGTCAGAGGTCTTAAGAGGACAAGGCCAGTCCCTGAGAGCTGCCTAGAGGCCAGGAAGCCAAGAAGGGCAGGAAAAGTGCAGCTGAAACCAGCCCTGGGGAAACTTGGGCAGCTGGGAGCTGATGGGGGCTGGGTCCTTGCAGGGGGTTTGCTCGGCCACCAGTGCAGGTCCCAGGCCGGGAGCCGGCGCCAGCGCAGTTACTCGGTGGGCCTGGGCCGCAGGCATGACTCGGACGAGCTGGACGACGCTGCCATCTCTGGAGGTACCGACCCAGGCTGGTATTCAGGTCTGGCGCGTGGTGCCTGCGGGGGCCCCACCGCAGCCTCCCTCAAGGCAGCCTGAGCCCAATGTCAGGAGCAGGGTGCACCCTGGCTCTGCCCACAGCCCAAGGGCAAACTTGAGGACCAGCATGTTGGCCCCCCAGGGTGGTGTGGGCCCCTGCCGAGCTGTTTGTGGGGGCTAGGACTCTGGGGCAAGCTCCTACCTCTGGCAGCGAGACCCTCAAGAGCCACTGCAGGGGCTGCAGCAGCATGCTCAGGCCTAGGGGGGCTGAGCTCAGCACCCTCAGTAGCTGCCCAGGCCCTGCTTGGCCACCCCTTTGTATCGCTGCAGAGCGCGATGGGATCCTGGTGTCTCCGGTCAGCATCTCCTCCGCCACCCAAGGCTGGGAGAAGCAAAGCTGCCCCAACAGTGAGTCCCACACAATGGCTGGGGGCTGTGGCCAGAGGGGCTCAGCCCCTGCAGGGGAGACACTACGGGGGCACCCAAGGGTGAGGGTAGACTGCCCTGCGCCTGGCAGGCTGTGGCTCCTGCTGGGCTCTCTGGAGGGGATGGGAAACCTCTAGCTGCTATGCTTCCAGCCTGTAGGCATGAGGACAGCTCGGCCTGGGATGTGGCTGGGTCTCTGCAGCAAGGGGAAGAGGGGGCTGCAGGAAAGCTGCCCTGTCTGCATGGGCACACCTGAGGGCATCCCCTGGCAGGGCACAGGAACACCAAGGTGTGGAAGAGGGTCCAGCCCCCAGCCCTATTGTGCATCCTGCAGGGCCCTTCCCCAGCCAGAGAGCGGGGGGGGCCTGGGCCAAGGAGCTGCTGTGGCACACGCGGGGGACCACCCCACCTGGGCCAGAAGCAGGCAAGCGGGGCTGTCCCCTAGTCTCCTCACCTGCCATTGCAGGTCCCTCGGCCAGTCCCTCTGCCAACTCCGTAGGATCCCAGAAGTCTGCTGAAAGCTTCACTGGTTCCAGGTGAGCTCCAGTGCCCCAGGCCTGATGCTGGCTGGGACCCGGTCCCCCTTCTCTGCCCAGCCACCTTCCTCTCCAGGAGGGAGCGGGTCCTGCCAGGGCTGCATCATGGGGAAGGAACCTGGGTACGGCCCCACGAGCTGGGGGCAGCATGGCTATGCTGGACCCCTTGGCTAAGGGGCTTGGGTTGGCCCATTCAGGGCTGGGCTCCCCCTGGCTTTGGGGGTGATGGGGCTTCCACTACTGCCAGCAGGTGCTAACCAGCCTCCTCCCTGGCAGGTTCAGCCTCAGCCGGCGCAGGGGACATGGCTTGGCACTGTTGCCACAGTGCCTGACCCCAGAGGGCAAGCCCCCCCGCAACCACGCTGCCCACGACTACCTGCCGCTGGTGAGGCCCCCCTGCTGCCCCAGCCCATCTGTGCTGCTCCTGTCCAGCCGAGCAGAGCTCTTGTCCAACAGCCCCTGAAGGAGCTGAACCCACCCCCAGTGCCAAGCACATGCGAGCTGCATCCGCTGGGTGGTGCCAGTGAGCAGCAGCTGGCACAGGCACCACAGAGGCCCGTAAGGGAGCAACTCTCCCATGGTCTACGTGGCAGGTGCAGCTGCATGCTCATGGCCCCAATCCCAGGCTACCCTGGTCACAAGGCTGCAGGGTGGCCGTCTCCATCAGCGGTGCTCAGGAACAGGCCCCAGCCATGAGCAAAGCCCCCAGCTCAGCTGGCAGAGGGGCTGCCTCAGGGCCCCCCAGCCTTCCCAACCGTTCACCTATCATCCCAGGTGCGGCTGCAGCAGGCTCCGGGCACCTTCCAGCTGACGGAGAGCTTCGCCGAGGCAGTGCAGATTCCCCTGGACCGCCTGCGCCGGGCCTCACCCTACACCTCACACCGTGCCAGCCTCAGCCCTGCCTCCTGTCCCTCTCTGGGGCTCCTGGGCACCAAGGGCAGCCTTGAGGGTGGTGCCAAGCCAGTAGGCAGCCAGCCCTTTCCTGAGGGAGAGGAGCCCGGCCAGGAGGTGCCAGAGCCAGGCTCGCCCCAGTCCCACAGCACCTGCTCCGAGGTACTGAGCGTGGCCGTGTGGCCAGACAGTGGCCGTGGGTCTGAGACAGATGCCTACGACCATTCCCCAGCCCCCTCGGAGGCTGGCCTGAGCCTGCAGGAAGGTGCAGGACCAGAAGCTGAGGAGGGTGACCTGGAGAGCGCCAGCTGGGCCACAGCTGTGGCACTGGCCTGGCTGGAGCACCGCTGTGCTGGCTTTTTTGTGGAGTGGGAGCTGGCAGCAGCCAAAGCAGATGCATGGCTGCGGGCACAGCAGCTCCCCGAGGGCGTGGACATGGGCTCCCTGAGGGGGGCGGCACGCCACCTCTTCCTGCTGCTGCGCCACTGGGATGAGAACATCCAGCTCAACATGCTCTGCTACAGCCCTGGCAGTGTCTGAGCCCAAGCTGCACCACCTGCCTGCCCAATAAAGAGGCTTGGGTCCCATCAGCTGTTCCCGCCTCTCCTTGCACTGCCTGAGGGGGGTGGGGTAGGGCACCAGACCCAGGGCACCCTGCTTCTGACTGTTACCCCAGGGGAGTCTGTGCCCGGCTGGGCAGCCCATGAGCAACAGGGGGGATTAGGGGCATCAGGACAATCCTGGTACATGTTCATGTGGGCTATAGCTCTGCCTTGGGTTTGGCAATACATGTATGGCAGGGGGAAGAGACAGCAAAAGGGCTTTTTGCTCTGTAGAAGCAGGGGCAAAGGGGGGCAGCCTGGGCTGGACCCTGCGCACTGGCTGCCTACCCACCCTTGGGTAAGGCTGTGAGAGGCTGGCAGAGTGGAGGACCCCTTGCTCCTGGGGTATTGCAGCTATGCTCCCTCCTTATGCTAGGAAGACCCCAGGAGTTCTGGCTCCAAACCACAGCCGCTCTCACCCTAGAGTGCAGGCGAGCTCCTCCCTTGCAGGCCCTGTGTCAGGGAGGGGCTGGAAAGCCTGCAGCAGGGCTCTGCTACCTTTATTGGGGGAATCCCAGGTAAGAGCTGGTACCCTGGCAGGACCCCTTCCCCTAGAGAAGCTGTGAGGGCAGCCCTGGCGCCGGTGAGGCCAGCCAAGTCAGCAGAGAGTTGTCCAAGCCAGAGCACTGCTCCTGGAGGTGCAGGACAGGGCAGAGCAGAGCAAAGCAGAGTAGCCAGCAGTTCCCATTGTCCAGTGCCCCCATCTCACTGTGTCTTTTTCGGGGGGGCCGCAACTCTCTTGGGGGGGCTGCAAGGTTCAGGCAAGGAGGTCAGGCCATACCAGAGCTGCAGCAGAATGACTCCATGGCAGGCGTGCAGGGAGGCCGAGCTGTACACCGTGGATGGGTACGTGTTCCAGGAGAGCTCGATCAGGCCTAGGACCAGAACCCTGCAGGGGCAACAGGCCCGTCAGTGCCCCCAGCCCTGTAAGCTCCTTACTCCCACCCACAGCCCCACCTACCCCAGCAGCGAGGCCAAAGCAAGCCGAACCGTGCCATGTAGAGAGGCCCTAAGGATTCCCCCACCCCCTTGAGCGTTGCACAGCAGGGCAGGGTGAGGTGGGCATGTACCGGAGCAGGTGCCCCAGTTTCTTGGCAGGGGAGCCCCACAGTAGGTAGGGCAGCGTGTGGAAGTACCAAACGTAGAACTGATAGTGCAAGGACCGGCTGCAGCACACACCCACAAAGTTGGAGCTGAACAGCACAAAGACGATCTGTGCACAGCCGTCAAGGAAGCTACGGGCAGGAGCTGAGCTGAGTAGAGGCCTGTGAGTGCCTGTCTGCCCCATGCCACCTTCCAGCCCAGCCAGGTCCTGTTCCCAGATGTTCTGTGGTCCCCAGGACCATCCACCTCCCATCCCCTGCCCCCAGCTCTGGATATCATTGGGTGTCGGTGGCTGCAGCGATGTTTTCCTGTCGGCGGGATCCCTCAACAGGGACAGGATGCTCTCCTCTGACCTGCAAGGAAATGCACCAGCACTGATGTCTGCCCCTTGTGGGGCTCCTTTCACCAATGCCAGAGTATCCAGGCAGCCTGGGCCCCTTTGTACCCAGCAGCAGGCTAGACTGGGGTCCCAGACCTGTCGGACTGGGGCTCAGCACCACCTTGGGGCTCAGCTGCTTCAGGCTCTCACCTGTGCCACCGGCGCAGTGCCAGCAGGGCCAGGGCGGTCAGGTGGGCCGCGAGCAGCGCTGCATGAAAGGCACGGTGCTGGAAAACCTCCTCGGGCAGGAAGCGCCAGTTCACCGTCCACTTGAAGAGGAACTGGCGGCCCAGGTCAAAGGAGCGGCTCAGGTACCCACCTGGGTTCTCCAGTAGGAAGGGCAGCCCCAGCACCACCTACGAGACATGCCAGGCCCCCAGGTACTGCCATGGTCAGGATGGTGGCATGGGGACAGGGGAAGCTGCTCTCTTCCCCACCCGTCCCTTTCCGTGGCTCCACGGCCTCTTGCCTGGGGGTTTGAGGGTCCAGGATGAGCATATGTACTGGGGGCAGTGTGGGGGACTGGCTGAGGACTCCCCCTCTGCCATCCCCGCCTTACTGCTGCTCCTAGGCCTGGTCAGGTGCTGGCTCTGCCTGTCTGCCCCTAGGGTAGCGGCAGCTAGGAGAAGCCAGTCATTCAAGCAGCAAGCAGCTGACCCGGTCTGGGGGATCCGCTGGGCTGGCCCCAGCTGGAATGGGGCAGATTTGATGCTGGGGTGGGCAGCCTGGGCCCTCTCCCCTGCCATTCAGTCCTTCAGGGACTACTAGGAACGTGCACGCTGCCAGGAGTCATGCAGCTCTGGCAGCACCGTACCTGGAGCGCTGCGCAGATGGCCAGCTTGGGGATGGTGCCCACGAGACCGAAGCGCCGCAGGAGCAGGAAGAGGAGGCCCGGGGCAAAGAGCAGCACGTTCATCTTCACTGACACAGCCAGGCTGGGGGCAAGGGCACAGTCAGTACCTGCCGTCACAGCCTGACCCTGCACCCGGGTGAACAGCCCAGCAGAGGGAGAGGAAGGAGGCTGGACATGGGGATGGGGGCCCCAAAGCCCTGCCCCGTGCTGGGCTGGGCATGCTCCACGACCATGCCGAGGAAGAGAGGCCCCGGGACCGACCTGAAGAAGAAGCAGCCCCAAGACCAGTGCTCGTCCAGGAAGAGGTTGACCGCCACGAAGAGGATGGCCATGGCGACGGGGTCATTGAAGAGCCGCAGCAGGAAGATGGAGTGGACGCGGTAGGAGGCGCAGCACATGAAGAAAAACACGTAGGGGGGCACCTGGGCCGGGGCCCGCGCGCCGTCGGCAGCCTGCCCGGGAGGAG
>NW_017728995.1:29042293-29045447 GCF_001723915.1 Gavialis gangeticus | reverse complement strand
TGGGTGAGCGCGGCCCGCGTTCACTCTGGAGCCGAACGACGGCGGGGGGCAGCTGGGGCCGTGCTCCGTCCTGTTGCCGCCGGGGGCAGCCGTCGCCCGGGGCCGGGGCCGGGACCGCCAACCCGAGGCTGCCTGCGGCCCCCGCAGACACGATCCCCCTTTGGCTGCCTGTGCCGCGGGCGGCCGCCGTCCAGAGCCCGTGCCCGGGCTTTCCCCCGCTCCCCGAGGCAGGCTCCTCCCGGGGCAAGGAGGGAGCTCGGGGCACCCTGGGAAGGAGCCAGGACTCTGCTCCTTGCGGTGCCCGCCGGCTCTCCCAGGCCGGGCCGTCAGCACCAGGGGCGGGAGGGCTGCGCTCGGGGCACGGTGCTGTGCCCTGCACCCCTAGGCCACAAGCCGGGACCTGAGCCGGTCTGCGCGGGCCCCGCTCGCCCGTCTGCCCTGGCCAGCCACAGCCGGTGCTCCCCTGGGTCCCGGGCAGGGAGCCCGTGGGGTGGGGGGTGCAATGCAGCGCTCCCACCTGGCACAGGGCCAGGACGGGCTGAGCTGCGGGCTGGGCCCCCGGCTCCCTAATCCCCGGGGCGGGAGGCTGGCAGGTGCGGCTCAGAGCGGCCTAATCCCTGATCCCCTTAGGGCTCAGTCTCTGCGATCTGTGATTAATGGCCAGCAAATCCTACCCCAGAGCCAGCCAGGGGGACCTGGGGGGAGCCGTGTTCCCCGGGTCAGGGCTATCACCTGCTGCTGCCGGCGGGGGGCACTTCTGGGGCCCCAGCAGAGGTGGGGCCCCGTGTGTGGGCCTTTCTCCTGCCCTCCGTGCCCTTGTTCCAGGGTGGGGGCGGCTCAGCTGGGAGCCCCCTACCCTGCACTGTGGGCTGACTGAGGGGCTAATGCTCCCCCCCCAGCTCTGCCTCTCTGCAAAGGCCTGGCCACCCCTCCCCCCGTGCGGCGAAGTCCTGCCAGATGGTGCCGTGCTGCAGTCATCTGCTCACTTGCCAGTGGCCCGCTTCCCTGCCGCAGCCCTCCCAGGCCTGCTCCCCACGCGCTCCGGGCAGGGCCGGGGCGTGGACACCTCCCTGCTTCCCCCTGCTTGTGTGGGGACCCTTGGAGCTGCTGTGCTGGGGGAGGCATAGGGAGCTGTAGCCTGGTTGGGAATCAGGGGGCACGGGGCTGTCCCTGGAGCTGCCCTCTCTCCTGTACCTTGGCCTGGCATCAGGGTCCTGTCTCCCTGCTGCCTACAGTGGGTGCGTCCTGTGTTGGACTTGCCTCCTGCCGGGCCTGGGCAGAGCAGCCGGTGCTACTCCCTCTCCCCTGGGCATCGTCCAGCACTGGTTCATGGGGAAGCCTCTGGGGAGGGCAGGCAGCTGCCCATGGGCCAGGGGCCACAGCAGGGCAGGCACAGCCCTGGGTCTCTGCCCACACACACGTGTACCTATGATCATGTCCCTGGGTTTCCCTTGGCACTCCATCTGTGCCCCCATCCCTGTGCTGCATTGCCCATGCCCATGGGGAGGGGGTGCATGTGCCCACCAGTGCTGGTGCCCACATGCACGACACCAGGATGGAGCATGAAGGCAGGCGAGGTAATTAAAACTGACTATTCAAACTGCTCATTATGAGCCACTTTGTCGCTAATTAAGTTAATTCGAACCTGCCGACTGCTTGTAGGCGCCCTCCCTCCCCTGAGCGCCTGGCGGCCCAGAGCTGCTGAATGGGGTTGGGGAAGCCCTGGTGCTCCACAGTATGGCTGCATCTTGGGTGAGGTGGGGGCAGTGCTGGTCTGGGAATGACCCCAGGGCCCTCCCTGGCCACTTCCCTCCCTGCTCTGGCCTCTCCCCAGCCTGTGTGGGGGGGGCCATCCAGCATGGCCCTCTCTCTGCAGCCCCTCCGCCATGCCCGCATGAGGGAGTGCACCGACATCCTGTCAAAATAGAGGTCACTACAGCTCCCGCCAAGGGAGAGACTCGCCTCTCTCCCCCGCTTGTTGGGCTTCGTGCCAGGGCCCTGTTGGAGGGATCTCTCTCATCTCCTTGGAGCAGGGGGAGGGGGTGAGGGCAGGTGCCTGTGCCTGGCACCTGCCATGAATGGGACTGGGGGGAGGTGGCTTTGCTTGCTGGGGCTATAAGAGGTGCCTTCCTCTTGGATGTCTGCTCTGTCCTTGCATCAGATATATGATGTCCTGCTCCTTAGCAAGCCCCTGGGGTGGGGTGGAGGGGTAGGGGGGTGATAGATTGTATGGTGCTGGGGGGGGGCAAATATCTGCCTGAGGCTAGAGCTCCAGGTTTGCTGTCCCTATGCCCTGGGGAGGGTGCAGTAGCTAAATCTGCCTGCTGCAGTGCCCGGCACTGTAATCCATGATGCTGCATTGAGTTGTCCTCTGTAGGGTTCAGAGTTAATGGCTGTCTGGGGCAGCTGGTCCCTCTAGGGATCCATGCCTCCAGGCACCCTGTGTGTACGGGGGTGGACCAGCTAGAGCACCCCGTGCTCCTGGCTGCTGGGCACTGCCCCTGTCTTGCGCTCACTTGGGTTTATGGAACTGCACCACGGTCCAGGGTAGGGTTGACCCTGGCTGTCCCATGCCCCCGCAGGTTGTGGCAGCAGCACGCTGAGCTATGATCTCTTCCAGCTGGGCTACACGGACATCACCAGCATTGACTACTCGGCCGTGTGCATCGAAGCCATGCGTGCCCGCTATGCCCACTGCCCCGGCTTGCGCTGGACTGTGATGGATGTCCGTGATCTGCGCTTCCCCGATGGCAGCTTTGACGTAGTGCTGGAGAAGGGTGTGCTGGATGCCATGGTGGCGGGCGAGGCTGACCCCTGGCGTGTGTCGCCCCAGGCCACAGCGCTGCTGGACCGAGTGCTGAGCGAGGTGAGTGGGTCAGGGCTCTGTGCTGACCCACGGCTGCCCCAGGGCAGTGCTGGTGTCTCACTAGGGGTGAGGGCACCCCAAGGACTAGATGCCAACCTCTGGGGACCTTGGTGCAGCTCCCTGGGCTGGGCTGCGGTGGGTAGTTTGTGCCCTGATAGAAACAGGCCGTGCATATCTTGGCTGGAGGAGGCCTGGGTGTGGTCGGGCTAGGCTGGGTGTCTGTGGCAGCTCCTCCAGACATGGCTCTGGCAGGCTGGGCTCACTCCAGCCCCTTGGAAGCCATTGCCA
>NW_017728995.1:29041766-29042007 GCF_001723915.1 Gavialis gangeticus | reverse complement strand
GGGGTTCAGCCCTTGGCTCAAGCCTGGGGTGGAGCTGGGGGGCCACTGGGGCCATGCATGGCCAGGATCCTTCCCCGGGCAGCTGGGGGATCTGAGCGGGGTGCGGGCCCAGGCAGGGCCCCTGCCCTGGCTGCAGTGACCTTGGCTGGGCACTGCTCCCTGCTGATGCCCACCCCCTTGCTGGTTCTCCATGGGGCAGGGGCGCTGGAGCAGCGCCCAGCCCCGCAGTCTGTCTCGCCCA
>NW_017728995.1:29035147-29036766 GCF_001723915.1 Gavialis gangeticus | reverse complement strand
GTGCAAATATCTGCCTGAGGCTAGAGCTCCAGGTTTGCTGTCCCTATGCCCTGGGGAGGGTGCAGTAGCTAAATCTGCCTGCTGCAGTGCCCGGCACTGTAATCCATGATGCTGCATTGAGTTGTCCTCTGTAGGGTTCAGAGTTAATGGCTGTCTGGGGCAGCTGGTCCCTCTAGGGATCCATGCCTCCAGGCACCCTGTGTGTACGGGGGTGGACCAGCTAGAGCACCCCGTGCTCCTGGCTGCTGGGCACTGCCCCTGTCTTGCGCTCACTTGGGTTTATGGAACTGCACCACGGTCCAGGGTAGGGTTGACCCTGGCTGTCCCATGCCCCCGCAGGTTGTGGCAGCAGCACGCTGAGCTATGATCTCTTCCAGCTGGGCTACACGGACATCACCAGCATTGACTACTCGGCCGTGTGCATCGAAGCCATGCGTGCCCGCTATGCCCACTGCCCCGGCTTGCGCTGGACTGTGATGGATGTCCGTGATCTGCGCTTCCCCGATGGCAGCTTTGACGTAGTGCTGGAGAAGGGTGTGCTGGATGCCATGGTGGCGGGCGAGGCTGACCCCTGGCGTGTGTCGCCCCAGGCCACAGCGCTGCTGGACCGAGTGCTGAGCGAGGTGAGTGGGTCAGGGCTCTGTGCTGACCCACGGCTGCCCCAGGGCAGTGCTGGTGTCTCACTAGGGGTGAGGGCACCCCAAGGACTAGATGCCAACCTCTGGGGACCTTGGTGCAGCTCCCTGGGCTGGGCTGCGGTGGGTAGTTTGTGCCCTGATAGAAACAGGCCGTGCATATCTTGGCTGGAGGAGGCCTGGGTGTGGTCGGGCTAGGCTGGGTGTCTGTGGCAGCTCCTCCAGACATGGCTCTGGCAGGCTGGGCTCACTCCAGCCCCTTGGAAGCCATTGCCAGTCAGCAGTGGGTGGCCCAGCCAGCCTGCCTTGGGCCTGGGGCTCAGCATCCCTGAGGGCCCTCTCCTGGCTTCCTCTCTTGGCCTCCCCTTGCAGGGGCTGGCAATAGCTACTTGCATCTCTTCCAGCCTCTGCAGTGTCCCCCCTGCCCCTAAGGGGAGTGGGGGGGGACCCCAGTTGCTCACTTCCCACTGGGTCCCTGGGGGGGTCCTCCAGTTGAACAGCAAGGTCTGGGATCAGATGCAACACCCACAGCCCACGAGAGCCCTCACGTCTGAGGCTGGGCCTCACATCCTGGGAAGGGGAGTCAGTGTCATCTCCCCTTTCACCCTGAGCTGCAGCCAGGGCGTCCCAGCCGTGTTATGCCAGTCCAGGGAGGCAAATGACAGGTGTGCGGGGGGGAGGTTGCGGGTGGCGATGGGAGGGGGTCACAGCTGGCTGTGGGGAGCATGGCAGGGGCAGTGCGCTGGATTGATGGCCGTGAGCACATCCATGCATCAGGGAGCAATGCTGGGGCTGCAGGTTGTCAGCGAGGGGCCCTAGCGGTGCTGCCCCCCCCATGCGCATGGGGTCCAGCTCCCCAATGCTGCGTTTTCTGCTGGGGAAGGTGTGAAATTCCTGGTCCCTGTCATCGCCCATCCCTGCAGCCTGACTCATGGGGGTTGCCATGGTGACAGGTCTGCAGCATCTCACGCCTGCCTGCTGGGG
>NW_017728995.1:29034341-29034878 GCF_001723915.1 Gavialis gangeticus | reverse complement strand
CGCCCAGCCCCGCAGTCTGTCTCGCCCAGGGGCTCATGTGTTGTTGTCCTGTCTCGTGGGGTGTTGGGCCCAGTCTCATGGCCTTGGGTTGGGGGGGGGTGGCCCCAGCCTCGGCCCTTGGGCAGGGCCCCAGGGCCTGGGTTGGACTGGGCGGCGGCAGGGCAGGGCAGCGGGGGCCGCGCCCCACGAGGTGAGCGGCTGTGCCCTGCCCCCAGGCAGCACCGGAAGCCAGCCAGCCCCCCCCCTCGCTCTCATTAGCTGGGGACCCCGTTGTTGAGGGAGATCTGCCTGGCTCACTCTCCCTGGTTGCCATGGCAACCCTCGTCAGTATTGACTAGGCTGTGACGTTACCATGGGGACGGGTAATGCCTCCAGGCCCTTATTAATTGGCGTGAGGGGGGAGATGCGACCACAGCAGCCGGCGCTGGAGTGAGATCAGGTGGGGTGGGGGCTGGGCCGCCATGTGCCCGGTGCTCCCCGGCTGGCGGCAGGACCCCCCCCCCCCCCCCCCCCCCCCCGCCGGCTTCCCCCCCCCCT
>NW_017728995.1:29024911-29029341 GCF_001723915.1 Gavialis gangeticus | reverse complement strand
TCCCCGCTGCTGGCTTCCCTCCTCCCTGCCCTGCTCTGAGCTGGGCTCTTCGTGGGCCGCAGTCCATCCCTGGTGGGGTCGTCTCATCCGGCTCGGCTCTGCTACTGCCCTCCTCCCTGCCCCAGACCGGGCATCCTTGCACCAGGGGCTGATACCGGGTCCCATGGCCCCGCAGCTGAGAGCTTGGCCGTGTTGCTTGGGATCCTCCACACCTTCGCCTTGTCAGGGTGGTCTCTGCTTCCCTTCTGCATCCAGAGCCCCGGGCTCGGTGCTGGCTGGTTCCCCTGGATCGGGGGCACTCTGCTCAGCCTGCTGTCCCCAGTGCCAGCTCCGGGGCTCATCTCCGTGGGGAGCGGGGCAGCGGGCTGGCAGCTGGGGGAAGGCTGGGTGTGGGTGGCAGGTCCCGGCGCCCTGGTGCCCCAGAAGCGAGATCGTAGGTGGGTGATGGAACAAAGCGGCGCGTGCTGCAGGGATGGGAAGCAGCAATGGTGCCGGGGAGCCCGGCAGGGGGTCAGTCATTTCCTTCTGGAGAAGACCATGAAGGCTCAGCAGTAGCCCAGCAGCAAATTGGTGATGCAAAAGTGAATTGACTGTATAAAAGAGCAGGCCCAGCCCCCACCCGGGCTTTACAGCCTTGCTGCCGTCTTTTGGTCTGATGCAGCTGGGGGCAGCTTGAATGGCTGGGAGGGCAGAGGGATCCCTTTTCTGTTAGCTTGGCAAGGCAAACCGGGGCTGGGCTGGGGCCTCTGGCCGGGGTGGGGTGGGGAGCAGCAGGGCGGCAGGGCTGGAGATGCACGCTTGCTGCTTGGTTCCCGCTGGCACTGTGCTGGCGGGGCTGTGCGTGTGCTGGGACAGGCCAGGGCAGTTCCTGTGCCCCTGTTGCCTGACAAAGTTAGCTTGCAGGCACTGCCTGGGAACTGGGTGGAGAGTGAAGGGGCTCTGTCTGGTCTGATTCTCTCCTTGCCAGGGCTGGACGTGGGCTTGCACTGAGGTCTGCCCTACATTTGTTTCCCATTGCATCGTGTTGCTGCCCCAGGGCCCCCTTACCAAGCCCGCGCAGGCTGAGGTGCTGTCTGACTCCGTCTCTTGGCCCAGCTGGAGGGATTTAGCTGCTAATCTGCAGCTCGATCCCTGCAGCCCCCAATGTCTCCCAGCTCCCTGGCCTTCAAACCCGGCGTAGCAGCATCCAGACTGCAACCCCCAGCTCTGCTCCAGGGCTGGAGCCTTGTGCAGGACAGGGACCTCCCTGAGCGAGGAAGCCCAGGCAGGGTCTGTCCAGCCCAGCACCGGTCCCTCCCGGCCCTGAGAGGTGAGGGGGAGGCCTTGGCAAGCGCAGCCATAGCCTGTTGCAAACCCTGCCCCTTCACTGTTCCTCCCCATGGTCTCTCTTGCCCACTCCTGCCCCCTGCCCTGTGCTCCTCCGACTTCTCCCTCCTGGCATCTCCCCCCAGTGGGACCTTCCCCATGTCTTTGCAGGGCCCCCACTCCCCAGCTGATGTTCAGGGGACCAAGAGTCCCAGCCCCCTGCCTTGCTGCCTGTGTCTGGTTTGTCCCTGCCCTGCCGTCACCCTGTGGAACTGTGTCCGCCCCAGGACAGTTACGTGGAGCCCTGGGATTGCTGGGGTCATTCCCTTTTCTGTGCTGTAAGGTCAGGTCCAGGCTTGGCTCCTTCCAGCTCCGCGGTCTGGTCGACGGGGGGCTCGGTCTGGCTACGGCACTGCTGCTCTGGGGAGGCACGTCCTGGGGGAGCTGAGGCCAAGACGACTTTGAATCAGAGGACCCAGGGGAGGTCTCTTTTCCTCCTGGCTTCTGGGGGAGCTTGTTCCTAAGCTGGGCACTGCTCCCACCAGCCTAAGTCCATAGGGCTCTGCCCCATCTCGGCCTGGGAGCCCATCTCAGTGCCAAACCTCCCTGCCAGCACCTGGCTACCAACTTCATGGGTGTGAACAGCTGCCTCAGCCCCTCTTGAGAGGGACTGGGGGTGGTGCGCACACAAGCTGCTAGCTGGGCACCGGGGGTAGCGGTGAGCAGAGAGCTGGGCATGTGCACACCAGCACTGACTCACACCCAGTGCTCACTGGGGCACATGCCACTCTCCTGGGCACGGGGTCTTTTGTGCTCCCTCTCCTGGGCACGGGGTCTTTTGTGCTCCCGCAGCCCCCACCAGCCTGTTTCTGTCCCTGTCCCTGGCCTGGCAGCTGGGCTCTGGGTCAGGGTCTGGTGGTGTCTGCAGGCCCCAGGCATCAGCTCTCTGGGGCTGGCAGGAGGGGAGGGGAGCCTGAGCAGAACAGCTGTGAGGCCCTGGCCCAGCCCAGCCCCATGGCTCTCAGCTCATCTCTGCCTGTTGTGCTCAGCCCATGGCTCCTAGGCACTAGCCCCACGGCTGCTTCCCCAGCAGATTGTGGAGAGCTCTGCTCGGGGGCGATGGAGGCCTGGTTGGGGTCCCTAGGGATCCCTGCAGCAGTAGGTGTCCCCTGGGTGTCCTCTCCCCCCTCTGCCACATGGGTTGTGGCTGCTCCTGGCCTTCCTGCTGCCTGAGCCCAGTGCACTTCTCTTGTGGGGTGGAGGCGGGGGGGACCAGTGCCAATACAGACCCTGCTTCCCCTCTCCCCTCCCCTCCTTCCTGGGACTCTTGTGTGACCCCCTCCCCTGCCCTGCAGGCAACTCTGGGCCTTGGTGAAACAGCCCCTTGGCTTTCCAGGGGCCTGGTGCTGGGGCTCCCTGCCCATGGTGCCAGGCCCAGTCCTGCCCCATGCTCCTTTCTCGCTGTGGCTGGGGGAAGTGCCAGCCCCCAGCCTTTGACACCTCAGGCTGGGGTTCCCTGCCCCTCTTCCAGGGATCCTAGCACCAGCCCTGGTTCCTGGCTGGGGCTTCCCTGGATAGCCCTGCCCAGGGACTGAGGGCATTTGCTTTCCTCTCATCTCCATCCCAGGCCTTTGGCTCCTGGACTCTTAGCACTTGCCCTCTCCCTGCTGGGGTGTTGCGTGGGAGGGGTGCAGGCAGGGAGCTGAGGAAAGGGACTGCAAAACCTCCTCCCATGCTGGCGAGGGGCAGAGATGTGGGCTTGGGGCTCCTGAGACCAGCCCAAGGTGACACGGACTCAGGCAGAGCTTGGGCGCCCCTTCCTGCCAGGGCTTCCAGGCCTCTGCAAGGCAAGAGGTCCCGGCTGCTGCAGGGTGCGCCTGGGCTGTGGGCGAGGGGCAGGTGAGCCTGGCACTTTCCAGCCTGGTGGGCTTCCACCCAGGGAGCCCCCAGATGCCCCCACTGGGAGCATGGATGCGGCACTGCCCCCTCCTCTCTGCTCCTGTCCCAGCACTGGGGCCCCCATATCCTCCCTTCCCCTCCGTATCAGATAGGGAGGGGGTAGCCTGGCCATGCATGGGGGGGTGACTGTGTGATCATGGGGGCGCTGCTGGAGCTCTGCTGTCTCTGCCGCCCCCGCCTGCTGCAGAGCCCCCTGCTCCCCGCCCCCTGCAGCTCTGCAGCTGCTTCTGCCAGGGCGTGAGTCATGAGCACCGAAGGGCATCCAGCCCCCCCTGCTCCCCCCGCCTGCCACGGGCCCGGGCAGCGAGTGCGGGGGAGTCCCCAGCCGGCAGCACGGTGCGGTGCGACGTGGCATGGGGGGGCTCTGCCTGCTCCGCCCCGTGCCCCTTAGCATGCCGAGCACGCCAGTGCTGCCCGCCGCTGCCTCTGACATTGGGCAAAGCCAGGCAGGAAAATTGATGTTCTTTTCCATCCTATTAGTGGGAGCTTAGTTCCAGCCAGGGGAGGATGATTAAAAGGGTCGAGTCCTCCCTGCCTCAAACAGCTTGGGCCCAGGCTGGATGGAGCTGGCACTGGGGCTGGGAGTGGGGGAGAAGCCAGGGGAATGGGCCCCTCCTTCCCCCTGAGGTGTTTCCAGCTTGCATGTAGGAGTCGTGGGGCGATGCCCGCCGTGCCCGTGGGATTGGGCTCCAGGGGCTGCAGCCTTGGTGTGACTTGATGGAGCAAGTGGCTGTACTCCCAGCCCTGGTCTCCTGGCGGCCTGTAGAGCTCGGGCTGAGGGTGACTGGCTGCAAGCAGGGGAGCTGGGGAAAGGTGGGAAGCAACCCAATAGGTCACCAGGCTGGGAAGCCTTGGAGCAGGGGTGGGCATGACCCGGGGGCTCTGGGGTCCAGCAGCCAGGGCCGGGTAGTCATGGTCTTGTTTCCCCTTGCAGGTGAGCCGGGTGCTGCGGCCCGGTGGGCGCTTTGTGTCCATCAGCTTTGCGCAGCCGCACTTCCGGAAGCCGCACTACGCGCAGCCGGCCTACGGCTGGTCCCTGCGCCATGAGACCTATGGCACCGCCTTCCACTACTTCCTCTACACCATGGTCAAGGGCCAGGCCCTGGCGCCCGCTGACCTGGCACTGGGCCGCAGCCTCCACGAGCCTCCCTGCCCCACCGGGCCGC
>NW_017728995.1:29017639-29019911 GCF_001723915.1 Gavialis gangeticus | reverse complement strand
CCCAGTGGGCGCTTCGTGTCCATCAGCTTTGCGCAGCCGCACTTCCGGAAGCCGCACTACGCGCAGCCGGCCTACGGCTGGTCCCTGCGCCATGAGACCTATGGCACCGCCTTCCACTACTTCCTCTACACCATGGTCAAGGGCCAGGCCCTGGCGCCCGCTGACCTGGCACTGGGCCGCAGCCTCCACGAGCCTCCCTGCCCCACCGGGCCGCTTCAGCCGCCCCCCAGCCCCGTGGCTGACACCGAGGACTTCCTGTATGCCATTGAGCTGTGAGGCAAGGGGCTGTGCCCACAGGACTTACTGCAGCTGCCAGACCACGTGCCATGGGCCAGAGCCCGGCCCCACCTCTGTGCCTTGCCTGTCACTGGAGCCCAGTGCCCACTGGGACCCTGGTTTGGGGTTGGACTTTGCAGCCAGCTCAATAAAGCAGGTTTCTTTTCTGACGTCCCCCAGCTCGACCCTGTGTCCTGCTGCGGCTGGATGTGGGGGGGGAGGGGGGTGTCTTTGTTGCTGGGGCTTTCTCCTGTTTCTGAAAGGTACCTGTGTCCCCTTGCCCATCCACCCTGGGCTCCCAGGCTCCTTCCATGGAGGTCTGGCCTGGTGGGCTGCCCTGGGGCCCGCGGCACAGCTCTCTCTGGGGGTGAGGTGGCTGCAGCCTGGCTATTCCTGCCAGGCCCAGGCTGAGCTCTGCCTGTGTGTGCTGTGAGGTCAGGTGAGATCTGGTGAGTAGCTGGGAGCTGTGCTTGGATTCAGCCGGTCCACGTGGCATCAGGGTGTGCACAGGTGAAGGCTGGGCTGGGTGGGGGGCAGAGAGGGAGGTAGCAGGGCACCCCCATGATCCCTCTTTCCTGGGGCTGGTAGGGGGCCTTTGCAGTCGGAAGGGTGCCCAGAGCCTGGGCTGGGGTGGGCAGACGCCAGGACTGGCAAGGC
This sequence comes from Gavialis gangeticus, assembly GCF_001723915.1. Classification (NCBI taxonomy): domain Eukaryota; kingdom Metazoa; phylum Chordata; order Crocodylia; family Gavialidae; genus Gavialis; species Gavialis gangeticus. The sequence goes on along the minus strand of NW_017728995.1, from coordinate 29,018,978 downwards.
TGCCTCTAGGCCGGGGCAGCGCAGCCCCATTTTGTGAGACACCTATGGTTGCCCCGAGTGCCCAGCTCGACTGGGGGGGGTGGCACCAGACCCTGCAGCCTCTGGCCCTGTCCTTGCTGCCAAGAGCATTGCCCAACATGCAGGCTGTGTGGGGCACCAGTGGGCACCAGCTCTGCTGGGGGCTGTGCGCCCCAGTGAGCTCCCAGCCCAGTGCCTTAGTTTGTCCCTGCCTGCTGCTACCCTCAGCTGAGCCCTGCTGGAGTCTCGCCAGGCCCCTGCACTAGGTGGCTGGTAATGAAGCTGCCAGAGCATCCCTGAATCATTCATCCCCTCCATCCATTCTGTGCGCAGGGGAGGGGCAGGAGCCTGCCCTGCAGCTGCCCACAGGCCTCCTGCAGCAGTGTGGGGCAGCCCTGGCCTCAGTCTGCTGGCGGGGCACGGAGGGGTCCAGCACCAACCCCTCCATTGATCCCCTTCACCCGTTTCCAGCACCCCTGCAGCCGGGGAGAGCTGGGCCAGGTCATGGAGAGGCTGGGCCTGGGGGCACCCACTGTGGGAGGGGGTGGGCGATCCTGCTGTCCCCGAGGCTGGAACCCCTCTCCTGACCTGAGCCAGACCCAGCCTGGCCCTGGGGGCTTGGGCCATCCCCCTCCCCTCCGGCTGGATGACTGTGCTCCCCTGGCCTGGTGCCCCCCCAGGTGCCAGCCCCTGGGGCACAGAACAAGCCCAAGTGACCCAGTCAGCACCCGCGCATGCAGGCCTGCACCTGCACAGCTCAGTGGAGGGGGGGCTTTTCCCAACCCCGGGGAAAACAGGGCTGAGGCCCCGTGCCTGGGGTGTGCACGGGAACATGACACATGGCAACCCTGCAGCCCCACTTCTCTGCCCCCAAGCCCCCGGGGAAAGCAGGACCCACGCCCCCATCTGCTCCCTGCCTCTGCGTGCTCCTGGCTCTGGTGCCCGGGGGCCGGGACCGGGGCTACCACGCAGGAGCCTGCGCCCACGGAGCTGGGAGCACGCCGGGGCAGCGCCAGCTCCAAGACACGCTGGCTGGCTCCCGCCACGCCTCTCACACACACACACACACACACATATACACGTGTGCACAGACATACATGCACGAGTGCGCGCACACCCAAACATGCACACAGTGTGCAAATGCACACCTGTGCACACGCACGCGCCCACACCTACACATGCACACGCAGTTACGCTCGCACATACACACATGCAGGCACAGGCGCCTTGTGAGCGCTGCCGCAGCCGCGGGTGGGAGCGGCGCCGCCGCCCACGCGTGACGAGGCTGCTCCGGGCCCCGCACGGCCCCGCGCGCCCTGCC
>NW_017728995.1:29011800-29016654 GCF_001723915.1 Gavialis gangeticus | reverse complement strand
ACCTCTCGGAAGCCATCGCTGGGCAGACACAATTGCCCTCCAGCCCCGGCCGCCCCATGGGGTGGAGACAGGGTGATGGGCATTTGGGCACCGCCGCAGCCTGAGCCTGGGGGTAGATGGTATGGGCAGGGGTTGGGGGCCTTGCTGTGCTTGGGGCTGTACATGGGCACCCCAGTGCCTTTCCCCAGGAGCCGACAGCCTTTGGTGCCCCTCTAGTGTGCGCAAAACGTGTGGGCATGTCACAGTGCCTCCCCCACCGCTGTCATAGGGCAGAGCTCCCCAGCAGCTGTGGGCTATGAAGCTGGAGTCCCCCGAGCAGAAGGGGCCGCTGGGCACAGGTCAGCCCTCATCCCGGTCCTGCCAGCCTGGGTGGCACCACCTGCCAGCCCAGGGACCCCAGCATGGAAAGTCCCCCTCCTGCCCACCAGTAATGCCTGAAGAGTCCCTGCCTGTGTCTGACCTGGTGGCTCAGGAGCTGAGGCAGGCAGCCCTCTGCTCGTGGCACTGGCAGGGAGATGGGGGCGAGGCTTGGCAGTGCCTTGGTATGGGGCTATTGTTTAGGGCCATGTGGGAGGGAAGAGCCCCTTGGGGTGGGGCATTACAGGCACCACCAACTCTCCACTCGGCCCCATGCAAAAGCAGGGTGAGCCCCTGAGCTGGCACCATGGGTGGGAGGAGAGAGGAGACAGGTGCTCTCAAGCTGGGAGGGACGCGGGCTGCCTGCTTGGGCCTAGCACAGGGCAGAGAGGGGGGCAGAGCCATGGCCCGACTGTGATGGGTTCCCAGGGACCCTTGGGCAGCCAGGACCCCTGTGGGTGCGTGGAGGCTGTCCCCGCCCTGCCCACTCCTGTCATGCCCCAGACAGGCAGCTCCACAGCCCAAAAGAGCCTCCCACTGGGAGCTTTTTTCCCCGGTGCTATTCTCACCAGCTTCCCAGCCTGGTCTAGCGCGGCAGTATCTGCAGAGTGCCCCTTGCCCAGCTTCCCCAGGGCCAGGCAGCCATGGGCCCTGGTGGGACAGGAGTCCCCTTCCAGCAGGGGAGCTCGGGCAGCTAACCTGGCCCTTTCCATCCAGCAGGACTGAGTGGCCTCAACCCTGGAGCGGCTGCATTGAGCCAACTCCTCTCCCCTCCAGCTGCAGGGCTGGTGCTGTGCTGCTTGTGGCTGCTTCCCTGCGGTGGTGGGGCAGGCCTGCTGCTCCCTGCTGGCAGCTGCAGAGGCCTGTGCCAAGAGCAGCCCCCACGGCTGGTGCAGGGGCTTGTGGCTGGGGAAGACCAGGCCACACTGGGATCACCCTCAAGCCCTCCCCCGAGTTGCTGCCAGTCTTGGCTTTGGAACAAGCCCTTTTAAGGGCCTCAGCCCCTACCCAGGTACCTGCTGTGATCTGTGGGTGTGGGCTGTCCTTCCCACTCCCCTGACTGGTTGGAGGAGGGACTGGAGCAGGAGAGGGGACTTGCCAGGGGGGTTGGGCCTGGGTGGGAGGGTGTCCCCCTCTTTTTGGGGTCCTTGGGGAAAGGCCCAGCCTGCAAGGAGCCCTTCCCTTGTGTCCTGCTCCCACCCGGCTCTGCTTGGCAGCCCACCGGGCAGCCACTCCAGCCCCTGCTTGCCTGGCTCAGGCTGTGAGCCTGGCAGAACCAGGCCCCTCCGTGACAAGGGAGGGGCTGAGCCCCCTCGCCCTCCTTCCCTCTGGGGCATGTCTGCTCCAGCAGTTGATCTCAGGATGCCCCAGGCTTGTCTGGCACGTTCCCAGCTGCATCCACGCTGTCCTCTGTGTCCCTGAGGCCGGGGCTCTACTGCTAGTGGCCAGCTCAGAGCTGTCTGGGGTGAAGCCCCCCCTCCAATCTGAGCCAGGCTCACAGGGCTGGAGCAGGGAGTCCTGTTACCTTGTGCCGTAGCCTCAGCTCTGCACCAGCCCTGCTCGGACGCTGCGCTGGTGCTGGGAGCTTGGCAGGCCTTTGCACCCTGGTTGGGGGGCATTTGTGTACTGGAGCTGCCCCGTGGCTCTGGTTGTAGCCCCCCCCTCCTGGGGGTGTCTCCTCCCTGCCCCCCTGCCTGTAGGGGTGTGATAGGCCATTGCACCAGCCTGAGGCCTCTCCTCCCAGCCCTCCCGTGTAGCAGGAAGGAAGGCGGCCCCAGCACCCGGCTCCAGCACCCGGCTCTGCTGCAGAGCTGACCTGGCTTTCCCCTGCCCACAAGGTTGGGCCGAGGAGACAGCCTTCAGCTGGCATCCCGGGGTGAGGGGCACGCACGGGGCTCCAGCCTGCAATCCCAGGGAGGTTGGGCATGGGGATGGATCTGGAGGGGGCCCAAAAGGGGTGGGTGGTGGCAGGGTCCCCATTCCCCCCCCCTGCTGCAGGGGCTGGGAGGGAGTCTGGGTGGTCCCTGCTCAGAGGGGCTGGGATCTCAGGGGATCCCAGCTGCCATCTTCATGCAGAGGTCTGGAAGGGGGCCCGGCTCTTCTGTCATGAAGGTGACCCTGCTCCTGCCCGCTCCTCCTGGTGCCGAGAGCCCAGGCTGGCTTCAGCTTTCCGGCATCCATGCACACAACATTGGGAAGCTGAGGGCACAGGCTGGAGAGGGGGTGGGGGGCCGTGGGGATCTGTGCTGTGCCCACAGGCTCCCCGCCTTGCTGTGCTGGAGGATCTGCCACAGGCACAGAGATGCCAAGCTGCAGGGAGCTCGCCAGGGCATGGCTGTGGACACCCGGAGCACCTCTGGGAGTGGGGTGGGCTGGGGTGGCAGCTTGGGCAGATATCCAAGGTGGGGAGGTGGGATTTGCGTGTGCACACTTGTGCACTTCCATGTAGATGCCTTTGCGGGTCTGCCCACGACCCTTGCTCCCTGTGCAGATCCATGTGTGTGCAAGGCTCTGGGGGCATCCCTGGCCAGGCGTGGGCACTGCTGCCGTGGATCTGTGTGCCTGGTCCAGGAGTGGGGCTACTCCATGCCCGTGTGTTCATCTGTGGCAGCCGGGAAGCCCGTGGCTGGGGACTGCAGTTCCCACTCCTTCCTGGCTCTGCAAAGTCAGTCGATGGGGAGAAGCGTGAATGAAGGCCAAGGCCTGGAGCGGGAGGGAGGAGCTGACCCTCAAGGGCTGCAAAAGGGGAAATAACCCCCCTACCAGCCCCACGGGTATCTTCCCAGTGCTCCCCACTCCATGTAGGGCTCAGGGCTGTGTCCAAAGGAGGGGAAGACTACTCGTGACCCCCCAGTGTCCTTGGATGCCCCTTCCCACCAGCCCCCTCCGTCCTGCTGCAGGGACGGAGCTGTGGAGCCCCCGGATGCCAGCATGGGCCTGTCGGACTGCTGCCCCCCTGCCACCTGCCACATCGCCGCCTCCTCCCGGGGGGGCAGGGGCCCCTCCGCCAAGAGGCCCCACCAGCGTATTTACCGTGAACAACTGGCTCGGCTGCCTCAGCCCTGTCTAGAGCAAGAACTAGGTCAGCTGGTCCCTCCCCCCCTGCCAGGGGACCTGCAGGGACCCGGGGCTGGAGCCCCTGCCGGAGTCACCCACCTGCTCTGGCTCCTGGCAATGCAGGGACAGGGCCACTGCCCAGAGCACAAAGACCCCCGCACCCCTCCGGGGGCTCTGGGCCCTGGACAAGGTGGTAAAAGCCCAACAATTGCCCCCGAGCTGTCCTGGTGCAAGCCCCATGGGCAGCCGCCTCCTTTCCTGCACTGGGGGCTGGTTCCGGCCCCTTCCAACTGCTCTTGATAGGGAAGAAAGCCCAAGCTGGCTGCCTCTGCTCGGTACATGTATGTATTTATTCATCGAGTTTTGTTCACCAATACAGTGAAAAATGGCATTAAAATTTACAATGGATCATTCTCAGAATGGCATGGCATTTTTTTTTCTGATTTTCTTTTTTTGGTTTTTTTTGCTTCATCTTCATAAAATGACACCGTATAATATTGAAAAGAGGACAGGTTCTCATGCACGTTGGACCCGGAGAAGCTCTCGGAAAAAAAAAATAAAGCAAAAGGAAATGAAGGTCCAAAATGAAAAGCACCGACTCTGAACCTGCTCTCCCCAAGAAGGGGCAGCAGCCCCCCCAGCCCGTCAACTCAACCCTTGCGTAGCCGGGTCCCTGCACGGGCTGAGCCCCCGGGCACGCACAGGGATCTGAAATACATTTAAGTGATGTGCAAAACCCTGGACACGTCCAAGGAGGCCCGTCCGCTCCCGCGCTGGCACTGGAGAGAAATGGGCTGCTGTCCGGCGGCCCCGGTGGGTCTCCGCGCCGGACACCTTTGGGAGCGCGTCTCTTCCCTTCCTCTCACAGAAAAGAAAAACAGGACCCATCTTGGATGCGGTATTTGGACACGGAGCAGATCGTCGTTAACAAAGATTCGGATATAAAAATACAAATATGAGGAGTTCTGTTTAAAAAGAAGTGAGCCATAGTGAGATGACTAGTGGCACCGAGACGTGGCACCAGACCAGGAAGCTCATGCAAAAAAGATGGAGCAAAAATGTCTCTCGACAGCAAAAAGACAATCACTGTCTTATATAGAAGAGTCCCTCTGCCTTCCTTTCCGCCCTGCTGGCTTCGCCTTCGCTTCCCATCTGCTGGTATCTTGCGAGCGGGATGGGGTCGGAGATGGATGGAGGGCTGGGGGCAGGGGGTGATGGCACTCGCCGGAGCGTTGGGGGGGGCAGGGGTCCCACAGCCACCCGGAGAGACAGAGAGAGGGGTGTAAAGTGCATCATCGCTAGAGGAGACCTCTTCAGCAGCGCGCCGGGGGCCCCGGGGCTCCGAGCTCCCAGGGACGCAGCACCGTGGCGGCGTGGCATGGGGTCAGCCTAGGCAAGGGGGCCGGGGCGCGGGCAGCGCCCTGCCGGGGCCGGGGCCGG
>NW_017728995.1:29009936-29010359 GCF_001723915.1 Gavialis gangeticus | reverse complement strand
CGGCGGGCACGGCCGGGGGCCGAGGCCCCTGTGCTCTCGGTCGGGTGCGGAGGAGGGGGAGGTGGCCCCGGCGGCCTCGGCCGGGGGCGGGGGGGTGGAAGTGGTGTTGCCAGCAGCCTCGTCGCCTCGCCTTCGCTTCCCTCGCTCCACAGTCCACCAGACATGCACAGCCCAAAGTGCGTAAACGCGGATCAGAGTCTGCCGCCGGGTGCAGGCGCCCTCCCGCCGGCTTACACCCCCGCCGGCGACTTGTCCGTCATGCCCTTCAGCACCTCGTCTATCCTATCGTCCTCGATCACCACTGCGGGGCAAAGCAGGCGGTCAGGGGCTGCGGCCCGCGCGGGCCCCCTCCACCCGCTGGGCCGGCCCGGGCGGGGGGCTGTGCCCAGGATGGGGGGGAAGAGGGGCTGGGGCGGGAGGGAG
>NW_017728995.1:29000924-29009544 GCF_001723915.1 Gavialis gangeticus | reverse complement strand
TCCCCCCCGCTCTGCCCCGTCCCACGGGCCCCTCTCTGCCTTCCCCCACCGGGCACGGAGCCGGCGCCGGCCCCCCTCACTCACAGCGCCCCCACCCCAGCCCAAGTACCCTCTGGGCTGCCCCACCTGGGGCCTGCTTCAAGAGGGGTGTTTATGTGCGTGTGCAGCGGTGTGTGTGCTTGTGCATGCACGTGTGTGCAAGCACACACGTGTGCACGTGTGCATGCAGGGGGCTGGACCCGATGATCCTTCGGGGTCCCTGCCAGCCCTGTGAGTTTATGATGTGGGTGTGTACAAGTGTTCACCTGAGTGTGCTTGTGTGTGCATGGAGGTGTGTACATGTGTGCACAAGCATGGGTGTATACATGCGCATGCGTGTACAGGTGTGCAGGAGTGTCTGTGTCTGTGTGCGTGCATACACCTGTATGTGTGTCTGTGTGCGCGTGGGCACAGGTGCGTGTGTGTGCATGCGCATGGGTGTATGTGTATGTATATGTGCGTGCGTGTGCGTGTGTTGTGCAACCATGTACATACCAGCACTCGGGATCTCCTTGCTGCTGGCCCAGCATCCGCGCCGCTTCAGCTGCGGAGCTGTGGCAGAGATGGGACGTCGAAAGCACTGACCGTCCCCACGCAGGTGGCTGCTGAGCCCCAGGGGATTGCTGTGGCCCCAGGGCAGGGCAGCTAGGGCTTCTCCCGAGGCTTGGGGTTGCCATGTTTGTGCCATGTTTGTGTGTCGGAGCCCTCAGAGGCCAAGGCCTTGCCCGCCGTGGGGCTATTGACCCAGCTGCGAGCCCTCTGGCGCTGTGTGATACAGGCTTGGCTGAACAGAGCCTGCACTGGGTCGCCCCCATTGCTCAGAGCCATCTAGAGCCCCCGAGGCAGCAAGGGCCCTCTCTGCCCTTAGCTGGCTCACGCGGGAAGGGATGAGATGACCCCTATGCCCTCCCCCTGTGGGCTGCACTGTGGGTGGGATGGGGAAGGAGTCAGCAGGCCTGGGGGGCAGTCCCACCCCACAGGGGATCCCTGTAAGAGCTGACTCCAGTGCACTTCTTGGAGGAGGAGCTGGCAGTTCAAGGTGAGGGTGCCACTTGCTGCTGGCTTCCTGCGGGATGCTGGCAACACTGTCATGTGCTCTGCCCCCCCCGGCTCAAAGGCTGGCCGGGCCCTGCAGGGCCTCCTGTAATCCCCGTTTGGGGGGAGTAAGGATCTAGGACAAGACATGCTTGGTGAGGCTGTGGGGGCATCTGGGGCATGGGCAGAGGCTAGCAGCTCCAGGCATGGAGTAACTCCTGGCATGGGCTCTTTCCACAAAGTGCCCGTGGCTCATAAGGCCTTGGGGCAATGCAGGACCTTTGCTGGAGGGTGGGGTTCCCTGGCACATGTGGGGCATGGGCATGCATATGGGAGGATGAGCCTGTTCTTGAGGGCAGCTGCCTCATCCATGAGGGGATCCCCAGTGCCAAGGCAGATCAGAGGGTGGAGGGAGGGTGCTGAGAGCAGGGTGTGGGGCCAGCGGCCAGTCGGTATTTTGGGTTGCATTATGGGAACCATCAGTCACATGGTGGTATTGTTGCCCCCTGACTGGGTGCACAACTCTGTCATAAGCAGCAGCATGGGACTGTCATGCCAAGGTGGTGGTGTGAGTGTTGATGGCAGGGATGGGCAATCCCCATCCCTGGGACCATGGGAGGCCATGGGCAGGGCCTGTCCTCTGGACATGCCCCTGGCCCTGGGCACTGAGGTGGGGCTCCAGGTGGTCTCTGCCCCTTGCTGGGGGTCTCCCCTGGGCTGTGGAGCATGCAGCACTGCCTGCGGCTCTGGGCCGTTCTCTCTCGCTCCATCCAGGCTGATGCTGGGGAAACAGGAGGAGGAAATCCCGAGGCCTGAGGGAGCATTCCCTGCTCCGGGTAAAATGGGCCCCGAGGCCCCAGCCCCACTCCCTGGGCTGCTTTGAAAGCTGCGCCCATGCCCCAGAGCAGGAGTCGCGCTCTGGATGACCCTGTCCATGACGACAGCAGGTAACAATCCTGCGAGGCAGGCCGAGCCATGGAGAGTGAGGAGCTGCTGGGCAGAGGGCTCGTGGGGCTGCCCTCAGGGGTCTCCAGAGCCCCCCTCAGCTCTCCTGCTCTCCCTTGCTGGCTGTGGTTGGGCTCTTGTCCCATCGCAAGGCTCCTCCTGCCCTTCCTCACTCTCTGCCTGGACGGCTGCAGCGGCCACTCCCACAGCAAGACCCATAAGGCTTTTGCTTTTCCTAACCAGGGCGCTGGGAAAGTGCCGGGGCTGCTGGGTCGGTGCATCCATCCGGCTTGGCATCTGTCTGTCCGTGTCTCTGTAGCCGATCCCCACACAGAGCTCAGGGGCCTTCGAGCTAGGGAAGCAGCAGATGGCTGTTAAGGCCTGTGAAGTAGGGGGGCAGTCACCCTTGCCGGGGGTCATGCTCCAGTCCCTGGCTACGGCTCTGCGGTGCTGGGAGGGACTGGTGCTGCCACGGGGAAGGGGAAGACCAGGCCCCAGCTGTGGCAGAGGGGCGGGAGGGACTGTGAGCGGGCTGTGCCATGTCACGTGGCTGGTTGGGTTCTGCGGGACCTGGGAGGGCTGGCGAGGCCCATGCTGAGATGTGTCCTGCTTTCTTGGCCACGAGGCCCAATGCGGCAGCAGCTGTGCTCTGGGCAGCAGGCGGGCAGGGCTGGCTGCAGAGCATGCAGACGCTGGTCGGGAGGGGCCAGAGGAGAGGTGCCCAGAGCAAAGGGGCATCTCGGGAGGAGTGGGGGTTCCCCATTGCAGGGGAGCAGCTGGCACCAGGCCCGTGGAGCCCAGGGTCCCTTCTCCAGCAAAGCCCGTGCCTGTCAGAGCCTGGAGAGGACAAGGAGGCTGGGCCTGGCTCCAGGGTGGATTTCCTCCCTTGCCCCCTTCAGTTTGCAGTGCTTTATGCCCCGGAGCTGTGGGGTGTAGACAGTACCCAGTGGTTTGCACTCCCTGCCCCATGTCTGGCTCTCACCAGCTGCTGGCCCTGGGCTACGTCCCTGGGCCAGTGGTGCCCTGAATAATGGCGGGTTTCTTCTTCCAGCTTTGACTGATTCTGCTTAACCTTTTCTGGCCCATTCATGAGCCAGGACCCCTGCTCACCTCCTCTAAGGGGAAGACTGCACCCTGTCCCTACCGCTCCCAGGGGCACCCCTTGCCCCCCTTCCTACCCTGTGCCCTAGCCGGAGAACCAGGCAGCAAAGCCACTCGTTGATGCCCTCAAGGGAGGGAGGGTTGGGGAGTGGGGGGTGGGCAGGGCATGCTGCACCCCCTGAGCAGCCGTATATTCAGAGCCTGCCGGGCACCAGCCTGGTTTATCCTGTCTGTCCTCCTGTGGACAGTTTCACAGGCCTCTGAGCCTTCATGCCCTGACCCTTGAAAGAGAGGGGGCCCTGAACCGGCCTGGCAAGGATGACTCATTCCTGTAGACAAAAGCCCTCAGATCCTTTTCCTGCCTTCTTTCCCATTCTCTGTGCCCCCTGGCATGGGGCTGGCACTTGTGAACACCACAGAGGGGCTGGCATCTTTGCCATGTGCTCGGGCTTGGGATGCCAGGCTCTCCACTCTGGATAAAGGGCCTGGCAGGAGGAGGACTTCTAAGGCACACCTGCTTTCCAAAGCTTTGCTGTTTTGTCCCCACTTTAGTCATCCAAACTCATTAAAACCCACTTTTTCCGGGCTCTTTTGTAGCCATCCCTTTGTGAGAGAGGCTGCCTGGGAGCAGAGGGAAGCACGGGACAAGGGGCCGGCTGCCGTCAGAAAAGGCAGATAGTGGGTTGTCTCAGCGAAGGCTCTTTTGTTGCATCAAACCCTTGAACCACAGACGCAGCGAATGAGGGTTACGCCCGGGAAGGGGGGTGGTTTAATGATGGCAAAAAAAGTTTTGAATGCCACTTCCCTGGGATGACATCAGAACTTCTGGTGGGCGCCGTGATTTGTGCTGCTGTGTATGTGTGTGAGTGTGCACGCGTGTGTGATGATAGAGCTTGTGATTAGCTGACAGCCAGACACAAAGCTTTCAAAACATTTTCTTTCCCCAGAGCACACACACAGATGGGTGGATGGATGGATGGAGGGAAGCTTCACTAGGCATGGATTCGGGGAGACTTTTCCAGTCCAACCTGGGCTCTCTAGGCCCTGCTCTGGCCAGGCTGTGGGTTGAGCAGGGTTCAGCTGTCTCTCCAGTCCCTGGCCTGCACTTTTCTGCTCGTCCACCCTTGATGGCTTGCCAGAGCTCTGAGCTCTGCTGTTAGTGGTGGGCCAGGGCAACCCCCTGTCTCAAAGGGCCTGTGTTCCCCTGTGTGATGCGCCCCAATGCTAGTGCTTCCTAGGTGTCGGTGCAGCACTCAGCACCCCAAGGCCAGCCTGGTGCCAGCTTTAACCCCACTGCAGGGTAATGGTAAGTGGGTCCTTCTCCTGAGCCCACTGAGCCCTGCCCGCACTCCATCTCCAGTGCCGGCTCCTCTCCCTGTGCCCAGAGGGGCCTCCGGGATAGAAACTGGTAGGACAGGATGGAGGTGCCCAGAAGCCAGAGGTGACAGAGACCCACTCAGGCTCCAGAGCTCCTTACTGCAGCAGCTTCCTTGCTGGTCCCTGAAGTAATAGAGTTGATGAAGAGACGAGGCCGTGGCTTAAGTTCTGGGAGTGGGGATCTTCCCTGTCTCGAATAATGTCCCAGTGCCATGCAGAGGGGAGGGGGGAAGGGAAGGGGCTGCAGGGGGAATAGCCTGTAAAGTACATGTGCATGTGTGTACATGTGCGCATGTGTGTGTTTGCATGGGGGGGCATGCATGTGGGTGCCTATGTGCATGTGTGAGAGCAATCCTCTAGTAATGAGAGCTCTGGGGTACAGGTCGTGGCTTGGTGGAGCATGGGTTAGCCAGAGACTGGTAAAGCATTGCTCGGCCTCCACGCAGCAAGGGAGGGGGTGGTGTTGCCGGCACACCCGGCACTGCCAGAAGGTTCCTCTGCGAGGTCCAGGGCAGGCTTGGGGCTGGCCAGGCTTCAGGCCAGGCAAGGCAAAGGACCCTGATGGCAGGCATGGATCTCTGTGGGCCTTGCCTTGCCTCGCCTGCTGGGCACATCCTGCCCAGAGCCCGGCTGCTGTTGGGGCTGAGCCTGCCTGACAATCCAGACCCTAGCGACTGTGAATGGGCACCGAGATGAAGCTGTCGGAGGTGTTTGCCCAGAAAGGAGGGATGTGAATGGGAGCTCCTGCCAGGCTGGAGCAGCAGGGGTGTGGAGAGCTGTGGCTCAGGGATGGCTCTGGCTTCTGCCACGGCTTCAACATGCTGCTGTATCTTGGGCTTCTTGGAGCGTGGGTGTGAAAGCCCCAGGTGCTGGAGCCCTGGGGTCACAGGAGCAGCCAGGCTCTCGGTAGTGTGCTGTAGGGGAGCTCTGGGGAAATGTAAGGCCCAAACCCTTATGACTTCCAGCAATCCCTGAACTTAATCTACAGTTAGGATTCGGGTGCTCTGACACCTCACACATGGCAGTGTTGCTGGTATATCAACACTGGGGCTGGGCTGAGCCCTCTCTGGCTCCAAGGAGACAGGGGCAGGTGGAAAGGAGGTTGGCACTGCCCGGCTAGGGCAGCTGCAGCCCCTGCCTGTCCCCGAGACCCCCCCATCCAGGGCCGTCCTCATCCCAAGGTCACTAGTGCAGTGTGTTGGTGTCAGAGCCCCATTGCCTTGAGGAGCAGCTGGGCTTCCTGCCCCTCTCCCTTTAAATCTGGGATCTACCCCCTGGGGCAGCTGGGCTCAGGAGGGCAGGAAGTGCTGTCTCTGCTGGGGCAGCTGCTCCGAGTGCAGGTACGGGGGTCCCCATTGCAGTGGTGCTGCTGGGGCACTCCTCGGCACAGTGTCTCTCGGGAAGAGTTGCTGGCGCGGGGAGGGTTCCCTCCACAGGGCTGCTGTGCTGTGTACTTAGTCTGTGCAGGGGAAGCAGCTGCTGCTCCCTCAGGGGGAGGTGAGGAGCGGGACCTGGGGAAGACCCAACTCCAAACTGCGGCCTGGGCTGAGCACGGCAGGTGCTGGCTGGGTGAGCACCGTGCCACCCTCCACGCCTGGGAAATGGGGATGTGGGGCTGGGCCTCCACGGAGGGGCCTGGGGCTGGGAGCTTGGCGAGGGCTGGAGATGGGTGTGGAGTGCAGAGGGAGGGGTTGGCTGTGCAGCCTGGGTCCCCCCCAGAGCCAGTCCCAGTGCTGAGGAGGCTGCGCCCTGTTCTGGGGAGGAACGCACAGCACATGGGGGCTGGCTCTGGTGGCAACACATGCTCCGGTGCAGCCTGGGAGTGGGCTCCTTGAGCCATGGGGCACCCCTGCCGCAGCTAGGTGGGAGTGGCCTGGCTGGAGCCTGGGAGGCTGGGGGCTGCCCACCCCCACCCACCCCCATTCTGTTTCCAGCAGAGCAGTGGTGTCGCTGCCTGTCTGATCCCCCCAGGCTGGGGGTGTAGGAGATACTGAGTTACTTCGTCCCCAAGGCCCTGTGCCAGAGTAGCCCCTGGGCAGGTCCACGCAGTGCTCAGCCTCAGGGTCTCAACCCACGTGGGGATAGTGCCTGGCTCTATCCAGGAGGGGCTGTGGTGCGCGCCTGGCCACTTCTACATCCAGCCTGGGGGCTTCTCCAAATGATCTGCTCCAGATAGAGCAGCAGTGAGGCTGGGGCAGCCGCCGGCTTGCACAGGAGCTCAGAGCACACAATGATGATGGGCCCTCGTGGTCTGGGGTACAGCCGACGGCTGGATAGGCCAGAGGGGGAGGAGGTGTTCGAGGCAGTGCGGAGGAACAGAGTTGGGCACCCAGAGACACGGGGATGGTTCAATCCTCAGCACATTCCTGGCTCTGAGGAAAGCATCCCAGATACGGAAATCCCATCACATGGGTTCTTCTCTGCCTTGGAAAACCACTGTCAGAAATCGGTGACACTGGGGACCTCAGAAGAGCTGTCCCAGGAGGAATAACTGGGACTTCTGCCATAAGACAAGGGCTCCCTGCTTGGAAAGGACGGAGGAGGAGGCCTTGGGATGGGAAGGAGAAGGAGATCCCATGGCCAGATCCACTGTCCTGCTGCTCTTGTGGTGAAGAGGAGCAATTCAGGCTAAAGCAGGGGTGGCAAACTCATCTGGCCCTGCGGGACCAGCACATGGGCCAGGTAAGTGGGGTAAACCTGGCCCCAGGGGCTGGATCAGCGCCCCCCCCACAGCACTTGGGGCCGAATGAAGTGGCATCAGAAGCCAGGTATGGCTCATGGGCCGTACCCGTGACACCCCTGGGCTAAAGGACACAAGCACAAAGGGGCTGGGACCTGACCCATGCACCGGAGGTAGGAAGTTGAAGCTGCGGCTCGCAGATGGCTAGTGTGGGCTGTGTTTGTGGTCAGTCTCCCTCACTGGGATTGCTCTCCTGGATGCCTGGGGAGGGGCAAATTAAACATGGCACAGAAGAGCCTTTAACAGCATGAGAGCTGGTGCCAAGGAGGTGACCCAGGCAGGGGGGACGTGGACATGCTCCACACAGAAATTATGCAGGCAGTTGCCCCCCGGGGAGTGGAAACCTCTGTTGAGCTGAGCTGGGATCTGCAGGCTCTGAACGCTGCACTCGCCAGGGGCTAGGGCACTGATGGGCAACCTGCCTGTGGCCACATGCCAGAGAGCTGGTGAGGCACCAGGGCAGCAGGCTGGGCATGCAAACCCAGACACTGGGGAGAGGGGAAGAGGAAGCCCAGGTGGCCTGATTCACACCCCAGCCCTCCAGGGACGTGCCTTGTAGCCAGCCAGGTCCCTGCTTGGGAGCTGGGGTGTGACTTCTTGGGGCAGTGCTGCTGAGGCCGGCAGGACCCCGGAGCCACGTGCACAATGGGCACCCACAGGAGAGGAGTCAAGCTGGCATGGCTGAGAGGGGAAAAACCTCATCACCCTGCCTGGGGGCCGAGCCAGCCTGGAGTCGGACGGAGGTGCGGGGATGCCAACAAGGGGACACTTGGGAGGATATTCCCTTCGCTAGATCCTTGGGAAATGCTGTAAGATGATTAAACCCAGGGAGCTTAAGTCCCAATCCACTTAGGCCGACCCAACAGCAGAGGGGTGAGGTCCCTCCAGGCACTGCCAGGGGAACAGCCTCAGCCTTTCCTCTCCTGAGAGCCCTGTGGTGTGGCTGGGAGGGGCTGGAGGCCAGACCTGCCTCCCGGAGCAGGGCAGTGCTGCCAAAAAGCAGGGCTGCACTCAGGGGACCGTCTGAGGAGGGGGAGAGCCAGGGCGTGGGAGATCTGCTGGCACTGCCTGTGGGGCTGTCAGCTGAGCTTTGACTGGCTGCAAGGAGGTTTGACCCTCAAAACTGGCCACAGACTTTAACCTCTTCCAAGACACGAGCAAAGCGCAGGCCTATCCCTTCAGCTTGGCATGGCAGTTGCATCTGAGCCCCTCTGCGCTACTGCCACGAGCAAGACGCCGCACAGGTGGTCTAAGTCCAGCATGCCTGGGTCCTGTGGCTGTGACCTCAGTCACTGCCCCCATCCCCCTGCGATGGGCCCGAATGGAGGGGGCAGACACCGCGGTAAGTGAGCACATGGATCCCTTGGGCGGCAGCAAGCGCAG
>NW_017728995.1:28993709-28995924 GCF_001723915.1 Gavialis gangeticus | reverse complement strand
CAGGTGGTCTAAGTCCAGCATGCCTGGGTCCTGTGGCTGTGACCTCAGTCACTGCCCCCATCCCCCTGCGATGGGCCCGAATGGAGGGGGCAGACACCGCGGTAAGTGAGCACATGGATCCCTTGGGTGGCAGCAAGCGCAGAACAGGATGGCAGGTGCCTGGAGCTACAAACAGAGCATTGCTCCATGCTGGGCTCTGCGCACAGCTCGATGCCAGATGCTCGGACGAGGGATGAGAGGAGAGAGGGTGGGGAAGGATCCTGGCAACAACATGCCTGTTGTTCTGACCTCCGTGATATTGCAGGCACAGAACATTTCAGAGGAAGGAGCAACGGTACAGGATGCACTGCAGCGTGGGCTTCCCCGAGGGCAGATCATGCTGGGCTAATGCGATATCTTCCTTTGATAGCTGTCTTTTTGCACTATGGCAGTGTGGTAGAGGTGATGTGTCTGCACTCCAGGAAGGCATCTGCTATGGGACTGCAGGGGCAGTTACCAGTTAAACCAGCTGATATGGGGGAATCTAGGCAAGGAACTGGTTGGCGGGGAGATGCCATCGGGTTGTGCAGGCTGGGGCCGAGTTCCTTGAATTTACCTTGATTCCTATTTTATCCCAGGTTTGGTGGCTTTTGCTGATGATGTGAACCTGGGAGTGCTGGAGAGTTCAGGAGGAGCTGGATGACATTATGGACCAGGGCTGCAGAAATGGAGCACAAATGTAAAAAGGTAGAAGGCAAAGTCGTGCCCTTGGGGCTCCTCCTCTCTTCCATCTGCGGGCTGAGGGGTGTCTGTTGTCAGGACAGACAGGAGAAATGCCTCTGAGCCAGTGAGCCACCCATGGGACGTGGCAGTGGCAAAGACACGCGTGACCCCAGGTTGTAGAGGAGGAAGCACTTCCCGTAGAGCTAGGGGAGCTGCGATGCATTGGTATGAAGCCCTAGTAAGGCACAGCTGGCATGCTGCATGCTGGTCACCCACAGCCGTTGCCCATCCCTGTCCCAGCTGGATGAGGAGGCTGACCAGGAGCAGGCTGAGAGTGCTTGGCTTGCTTAGCCTGGTGCAGGGGGACTGAGACAGCTGGTTGCAAACACAGCAGGGGGGAACAGCAGGGAGGGGGAGAAGCTATATTAGCTGGGTATATTAGCCCCAGAGGCTCCTGTCAGGCCTGGGGGTCACCGGAAGGCCGGTTTGGCACCACCTCCTTGCCTGGGCTGCCCAAGGTGAAGGCGCTAGACTAGGGCTTGGACAATCTGGGTTTGTCCTATGGTGTGACCAGTCCCCATCGATGAAGTGAGAGGAGTTAACTTGCTGCCCCCCAAGGCAGAGTGAGACTTGGTTTGGCAGTGACATTGAGCCCTGGTCCTACCAGGATGGGGCCATGTAGGTACCTGGATTGCACCCCTTTGGCACCTAGGTCATGACCTTGGAGCTGGGGCTGATGTGGGGTGGGTGCAGACCCGCCAGCGCGTTCGCAGCCAGTATGGCTTCAGTTCTGCCTTGATGGCTGGAGAAAACCCCTGGCTATTTATACCCTGCTCCTCTCATCTCCCCTCCTCTCCCAGCACAGACAAGGGGATGCGCTGCCATTCTCCCCGGGCAGGGACCGCCTTCCCCGGCACCGGCACATGGAGAATGGAGCAGATCTGTTCTTTTTTCCCCCTCCGCCTGTCCCTTCTGAATGGATCCCTTGAAAATGCCTCATTCATCTTTCCCTTCACTGCCGCCTCCAGTGGGTTTTAAGGGAAGGGTAATTAACATCTGCATCACCTTGACGCAGAGCAGGATGTGTGGTGCGCCGATAAGGGAGCCTTCTCCTTCCTCCCCCCGCCCCCCCTCCCCGCCTCTGCCGGTGACAGCCATCACCATGAAAGCCCCAGTAGCCCCCTGGCTAACAGTGGGATGGCCGTCAAATACGCCTGGGCTCTGCGGCTGGGCTCCGGCCTTAGGGGTTGCAGGGCTGGGGTGGAGACTGGGGGGGCCAGCAGCTTCTCAGGGGACTGTGGAAGCACTGACCCCCCAAGTGATGGAGGAAGTGGGGGGAGGAGGTTAAAGGGGGCTGGGGGCTCGCTGGGAGCAGCTCTGTAGTGGGGGGTTGACCTGATGGGGACGTCTGGCTGCCAGATGGGGGGATGGATCTAGGTGACTGGAGCCCCCTCGGCCCCCAGCGCCGGCTGGCAGGAGGCTGCGTGGAGAAGGCCCCTTTGGTGCAGCCGCG
>NW_017728995.1:28992328-28993234 GCF_001723915.1 Gavialis gangeticus | reverse complement strand
GGGGCTGCAGGGGGGATGGATGCACTGCATCTAGGCTTGTTGAGGTGGGCAGGTCGCCTGGGTGTGAGCCCCTGGGGGTGGAGGGTGTGTGTGTGTGTGTGTGTGTGTATGCTTGGAAGCAAAGCACATAGATGTACTGTGTCTAGGCTTGTGGGGGTGTGAAGGACTCCTGAGTGTGAAGCCCCTCAGGGGTGGTGGGGCATGGGTGTGTTTGTACATGCATGTGAGTGGGGTACATGGATGCACTGCTTCTACTGCATTTAGGCTTGTGAGAGTGTGGAGGTCCCCTGGGTGTGAGCCCCTAGGGGATGTTTGTGCGTAGACACATGTGAGCCAGGCACATGGATGTACTTCTACTGTATTTAGGCTTGTGTGGGCATGGAGTTTTCCTGGGTATGAGCCCCTGATGGGGGGGTGTACACACACGTGAGTGGGACACACAGATGCCCTGCATCCAGCTTGTGGTGCTGTGATGGTCTCCTGGATGTGAGCCCCTCATTATACATATGTGTGTACATGCGTGTGAGTGGGGCACATGGATGCACTGCATCTAGGCTCAAGGGGGGTGTTCCCGGGTGTGAGACCCTAGGAACATGTGTGTGCACATATGTGTGAGCAGAGCATACAGATATATTGCATCTGGCTTGTGGGGGTGTGAAGGTCTCTTGGATGTGAGCCCGGGTGTGTGTGTGTGTGCGTGTGTGTGTGTGTGTGTGTGGGGAGGTGCACATGCACACATGTCCTTGGCAGGTGAGTGGCCCTGAGCAGGATCTGTCCTTGCCTGAACCCCTGGGAATGTGGAATAATGACTCCTGCAGATACGTAGTCCCTTTTTATTCATAAAACCTATTGAATGAGCCGGCAGGCCAGGCCCCACCCCCACCCCCACGCGTGGTATTCAGGAGC
>NW_017728995.1:28991087-28991846 GCF_001723915.1 Gavialis gangeticus | reverse complement strand
CCCGCCAGCGCGTTCGCAGCCAGTATGGCTTCAGTTCTGCCTTGATGGCTGGAGAAAACCCCTGGCTATTTATACCCTGCTCCTCTCATCTCCCCTCCTCTCCCAGCACAGACAAGGGGATGCGCTGCCATTCTCCCCGGGCAGGGACCGCCTTCCCCGGCACCGGCACATGGAGAATGGAGCAGATCTGTTCTTTTTTCCCCCTCCGCCTGTCCCTTCTGAATGGATCCCTTGAAAATGCCTCATTCATCTTTCCCTTCACTGCCGCCTCCAGTGGGTTTTAAGGGAAGGGTAATTAACATCTGCATCACCTTGACGCAGAGCAGGATGTGTGGTGCGCCGATAAGGGAGCCTTCTCCTTCCTCCCCCCGCCCCCCCTCCCCGCCTCTGCCGGTGACAGCCATCACCATGAAAGCCCCAGTAGCCCCCTGGCTAACAGTGGGATGGCCGTCAAATACGCCTGGGCTCTGCGGCTGGGCTCCGGCCTTAGGGGTTGCAGGGCTGGGGTGGAGACTGGGGGGGCCAGCAGCTTCTCAGGGGACTGTGGAAGCACTGACCCCCCAAGTGATGGAGGAAGTGGGGGGAGGAGGTTAAAGGGGGCTGGGGGCTCGCTGGGAGCAGCTCTGTAGTGGGGGGTTGACCTGATGGGGACGTCTGGCTGCCAGATGGGGGGATGGATCTAGGTGACTGGAGCCCCCTCGGCCCCCAGCGCCGGCTGGCAGGAGGCTGCGTGGAGAAGGCCCCTTTGGTGCAGCCGCG
>NW_017728995.1:28986846-28990101 GCF_001723915.1 Gavialis gangeticus | reverse complement strand
CGCTGGCAGCTGCGAGGGGGGATGGCGTGGAGCAGACCGAGCTGCCTGTGTCTCCCCAACGGATCTCACCCCTGTGCAGGTTGTGGGGCCCACAGCAGCCCCAGAGAGGCCGACAGGCTCCTCTCGTGTGCAAATGGCCTCTTGTCCACATTGGCACAGCCACAGCTTGGCACAGAGACCAGCCGGCACCTGCAGCATTGCCTGGGCCTGGCAGGGGTTAGAAATGGGGCAGAGAGGTCGGACAGGGCATCACCCTCTCCACAAATGACAGATGGACACATGAAGGGTTAAGATGGGTCTATAGACTAGGAGGCAGTCGGACACGGCACCCCAGAAGCTCGCTGCCTCCCTCGTGGGGGTGTTGAACCCTCAGCAGCAGGGAGCACAAGGGGTGCTTCAGTGATGGCTGGAGGCCCTGGCTGAGATGGGGCCCCTGGTTCTGGGCACTGTGGGCTGAATGGGAGACTGGCCATGCTCAGGGAGCTGCTGGTCCCTCTGCACCAAGAGGTGGAGGGGTGAGGTCCTGTTTCCATGTGGAAAGCTCATGCCCCAGCTAACAGTGGTATCCAAAGCTGCTCAGCAAACTGTGGCAGTTCTGGGCATTGAACCCATGGCCCCGGCATCTCAGTGCAGTGGAAGGTGGCTGTGCCAGTAGCACGGTGCATGGGTTGGGCCTTTGCTGAGCTGCAGCTTTTGCCGGTAATTGCCTTGGGGATTAAGATCAAGGCCTTACATTGGCATTGGAAGCTGCTGGGGAGCTGATCTGGGCTGAGTTAACAAGATTGCGCCTCCCCGGAGAGCAGGTGTGTGCAAGCACCCCGGGAGCTACGATCCATGTGCTACGGAGGTTGTTGCAGCCATGCCAGCCCCTCTTGCAGGCAGATGGGGACTGTCCTGATGGAGCTCCCGCCCCCACTTTTGACCAGGGGCACTTGATCTGTCCGGCTCCTGACCCTCCAGGCTGCTGCCCCCATGTCCCAGAGACCTGCCCCTTCCCTGAGCACCTGGGTGACCCAGTGGATGCTCCTGGGTGCCCCCTCCAGCCCCTGTACCTCTGCAACCCTCCCCAGGCTGGGGAGCTGGAGGCACCTTGCTGCAGTGTTGGGCATGTCACAGTCCTGCATCGCACTGGGTGCTGAAGTAGGTGTGTGCTGCCTGGGTTGGTCTGGTTGGCCACAGGCTTGCATGGGCCTTTGACCTTGACCTTAGGCTGGGGTGGCCAAAGTGGGATCTATGTGCAGCCCAGGAGGTGGCCCTTGGACAGACTTGTTTGCCTATGTCAAGACAGCCCCCAGGCTCCTCCCCAGGCCACTCTGCAATGGAAATGCAGGCTCTGTGGGGCAGTGGTGCTCAACTTCCGGCCCTTGGGCCAAATCTGGCCCATGTGGCTGTCACCTGACCTATGGGGCTGCCATGGGCTTGGAGATGTGGCAGTGGGGGACTGGTGCCACTGCTGCCCTACCACCAAGTCTTCAGACCTACGGGGAGCCCTAAAGACGGGCTACAGTGCCCAGTCCCAGTGCACGGGGCCAAGAGGGGGCTGCACTGGGCCCCAGGGCCCAACCCCAATGTCAGGGGCCAGGAAGGAATAGTGCCAAGCCCCTGGGGCCCAGTCCCAGTGTGTGGAAGGCAGGGGAAGCAGTGCTGGGCCTCTGGGACTCAACCCTGGTGTGTGGGGGCAGGAGGAGCTGTGCCCGGTCCTAGGGCTCCAACCGGCCTGGGGATGGGCTTGTGCCGCTCATATGGCCTGTGGGGCCAAAAGGCTGAGAACTGTCTTTGGCAAACTGCCATAGAGCCCCATCCTCTGGGGATAAGCCAAGCCAAGGGAAAGGGAAGTCCTCAGCCACAGCTGTCCTTCACAGGAGAGGCAAGAGCCAGCTGAGTGTTTCCAGCCGTTGCCTTGGCCTTGGCTCCTCTGGCTACAACTCCCCTCTGAAAAGCATCCTGGACAGAGCCGCTTTCTCTCTTCCACCACATTTCCCTCCCCCGTCCCCTTTGGGAGCCCGCCTGGATCTTCTTCGGCAGCTCAGGGACTTGTCCAGCGGTTACGACTTGTGGGAAAGACTTGCCCTTGGGCGCAGAACCGGGGCTGCCTTTTGTGGCTGCCCTTCCTTGCTGTCTGTTCCCAGAACCGTCTTTCCCTTCACAGGGTCTGAGCAGCTGGGATGGGGCAGGGCTTGGCTGGGAGATGGTCACAGAGATGCTGTGGCAAGACACCTCTGGGTCCTTCGTGGTGTCCTTCTGACCCTGGCCTGGTTGTGGTCCAGAGCTGGCATGGACTGCTGTCGTGGCTGATGGCCTCTTGGTGGTAGATGGTCAGGAAGTGACCACACTCATATGATAGTATTAACTCTCACTAGCTGCCTCTGATAGGAAATCACCAGGTGGGCCAGGCGCCCTGTGGTCCTAGTGTGGACAGGGAACTCGGCTTGCAGGGCAGGGGGTCAGGTAATTGTTAGGCTTCCTTTTTCCAGCTGGAACATCAAGCCATCCTGCTGCCTGCCCTCTTCAGCCTCAGCTGAGCTGTCTTCATCTCTTCCAGCTCCAAACGTCCTCTTGAAGGCCTTGGTCTGCCTTGACCCCTGTCCTCTTGGGTCTTCCAGTCTGATACCCTCCTCCTTCCGTCCAGGGACCATGCCCTTCAGTTGTGTCCACATCTGTTGTCATGCCCGTATTTCTAGCGTTGTTGGCTTCTGTTTCATCCTGTGCCATAGGACCTCATCTCTCATTTTTTTTCCTGCCCAGGGTTGGTCTAAGGTAGGTGTTTATAAAGACTCGGAGCTTAGCTAGCAGGATCTAGAGAAGCTTCTAAACCCCAACGCCAGGTGGTAAGACAGCCTACATGACTGAGTTAGACGGAGCTTTGTTTCTGTCTCTCCAGATTTTGGCTTTCCCCAATCTGGCTTTGCTGTCTCCGCCTGTTCCACCTATTCACTTACAATGCACAACATGTGCCCATCCAAATCTCTTCTATATCAGTCCCAGAAACTGCTGGTGCGTGGTATTTTTGCAGTTGCTTTCTAGTCCTGCCAGCTGTGTGTAGGCCCGGAGGTCTTTGCTTTGGCTTGTGTGTCTGAAAGTGAGATGGGGGCAGATGTACCTCTGTGTGTGGGTCCACCATATTCCCCTTACTGGTTCCACAGTGTTTCCCAGCACTGGTAATGGTCTGGGTGGGAAGATGATGGGTGATGTGGGACATCTCTGGCTGATGCCTGTAGCCTTCAGACGGTGTAGGCAGCTTATCATAGAATCAAT
>NW_017728995.1:28976265-28981846 GCF_001723915.1 Gavialis gangeticus | reverse complement strand
TGCGGTCGGCTCTGCCTATTGCTTTGTCGCATTGGCGACTCATATTCATCCTGGAGTCAATGCTGACTCCAAGATCTCTCTGCCTCTGTGCTGCCGAGAGGGGCACCCCTAACCTAAAACCATAATGCTGGTTCCCTCTGCCCAGGTGCAGCACCCTGCACTCGTCCTTGTTGAACCGCATCCTGTTCAGATCCGCCCACTTCTCTAACCTATCCAGGTCTGCCTGGATGCGGTCCCTGCCTGCCGGTGTATTCACTTTACCCCCCAGCTCGGTGTCATCAGTGAACTTGAACAGGGTGCTCTCCATCCCCTCGTCCAGGTCACTAATGAAGATGTTGAACAGCACCAGCCCAAGGACCGAGCCCTGGGGGACTCTGCTGCCCACACACCCCCAGGTCGACATCAACCTGTCCACCACCACCCTCTGGGTGCGCCCCTGGAGCCAGTTTGCCACCCATGTGACTGTGCATTTGTCCATGCTGCAGTCCCTCAGCTTGCCCGCCAGAATTGGGTGGGACACTGTGTCGAACTTGCTGTTGTGTATCACTTAGTGTGTCAGGTTCCTCCTAATTTCTGAGGAATCCCATAGTGACAGAGCGGCTCCCATAAGGCTGTTGTGCCCAGCATGCTTCAAGCTTTTTGGAAGTCCCTGAAACTCGTGTAGAGCAAGGACTGTTGTGTGTTCAGCTGTTCTCTGAGAAGACGTGGAAGTGCCAGGTGGCCTCTGCATGACTTCCCCTAACGAGTGTTTGGGCGGGGGGCGGGGGATGATTTTTATTCTGTGCCAAGAGCTCTTTCATGTGGCTGCCACCAGATTTGTGTGTGGGCACCTACCTGCTCAGTGGGCATGGGAAGCTGTCTGCGGTAGAGCACTCTCAGGATGTCAGTGACATGGCTGGCAGTGCCCCCTCTTGTCCTTCCCAATGGTCAGGTGAGACTGGGGCATGGGTCTGGGCAAGTGGATAGTGGCTCAATATGGATCTGATCCAGGTGGGCAGTTTGCCGGTGGATGTCACTGCAAGGGGGTGGGTCCCTTGGCCTGTGGACTGGTCCCCAAACCCTGCAGCTTGGGGGGCGGGGGAGGTTCTAGTTGACTGAGCAGCAGGGGAGCAGCTCTGCTTCTCCATCTGCATGTGCTCAGGGGGCTGCAATATTTTCCTTTCCCAGAGATGTGCTGTGCTGTCTCCTCCAGGCTGCACAACTGTGGTGATCGTGGGCTGCTGGCTGTGTCTGCACCTTAAACCCAGAGGGCTCGGTGCTGGTTACATCCTACTGTGGTGGCCACACTCCAGACATTGCATTTGGCTGCCCTTCAGGGTGGAGTTAAAGGTGCTAATTCTGACATCCAAAGCTGTAGACACCCTGTAGAGGGATCCCTCTCTCTGTGCCACAGTGGCTGCAGAGATGCAAAGGGGAGCCCTTGCTCTTGGAGTTCACTCCCTTGGGTCTAGAAGAGCTACACTCTCCTATCTGCATTCTCCAAAATCATCTGTTTGAGCGGGCATTTGGGGAAGATCAATGTTCTGGGAACTTGGCAGGTGGGTGGCTTTGTTCATAGGCCAGAAGGGACTTTGCAAGGTCACTTAGTCCAGCCACTTGCCTGTTCAAGGCAGGATCATCCCTGACTAAGCTGCTCCAGCCAAGTATCTTGTTCTGGGATATGTTCTGGTTGCCGGCTGATGCCAGGGGGTCCCCAAGGGTTTGGGTGGGTGAGGTTAGTGCTTGTAACTGGTTGCAAGGGCTGCTAGAGGCTGGGCTAGAAACTCTGATGCTTCTCCCAGTCCAGCCACCTACTTCAGCGAAGGCTAGGCATGGCACTGGTTTTTGTCCCTTGAGGACCTGCTCTCAGAAGCCGCCAGCCCATGTCCTATTGAAGCCACCTCCTGTTATTGGAAGGAAATGTCAATCGCGACTGAGCCAGGCTGGTGTCAGACCAATGCTAGTGGTTAAAAGTCTGTCTTGCTGCCAGTCCCTGAACTGTGGTCTGTGGGCAGGTGGTGTTTGGGGGGCTTCCTTCACCCCCTTTCTGGCTACTGCTGAATGATAGGAGTTGAGGCACCATCACTCCCAGGGCTCAGAGGCCTGTTCCAGATCTTGAAGCAGAAACGTCACCTACCAGTTACAACCAGGGCTCTCCCTTCTGGGAGAGGGTCACCACTCCACCCACAGTTCCCCATCTGCAGGTCACCAGTGTCCCTGGCGGTCCTGTCCCCTGGGTGGGGTAGTGGAAGACCTGGCCTCTCTCAGCTCCCATGAAGCAGCGGCATGAAAATAGCCTAGGCCTCAGCACAAGGGGAGGGGGCAGGATGGGTACTCTGGGGCCAGAGCGAGGGGCTGCTCCCCCATCCCTGCCATCCCTGCTAGTGCCACATGAGAGCCTGTGTCCCGCTGCTCTGTGCCTCCGTGCCCCAGGCGGCCTCGCCTGCTCTCGGTGACATGTGGACACAGCCCTCCATCTGCAGTGCCCCGGGCAGCCTCTGCCCTGGACAGCTGGCTGGCTGGGCCTGCTTCTGCTTGAGCTTTGGTCACTGCAGCGGGAGGCTGTGACAAGGAGAGGGGCAACGACGCCAGAGCAAGGGGACAGGTTTAATCTGAGTCAGGGCGGCGCTCGCTGAGTGGGGGGCTGAGAAGGCCCAGAGCTGACTTGCTGGGGGTGGTGCTGCTGGTGGGAGGATGGGGAGTAGGGCATGTGACTGAATGGTTGCGGGGATGGGGGTGAAGCTGTGGGGGTCTCTCTGGAGCTGACCCCCTGGGCATGTGCTGATCCTTGGCCCCAGCCCTGTTGGTTGATGATGACCCACACCTCCCCCATCCCCTGCTAATGGGAGAAGCCAGGGGTCAGTGTGCCCTTGACTGTGAACACCAAGCCAGTCTCCACAAGGCCCCCCAAGCCATCTGGGTAGATGGCTCCCCCTGCCCCCAGCTGCAGTGAGAGACCCTGCCCCCCGGTCTCTGTCCCTTTTGTGGAGATGGAAGCCACCAAGAAGCCACTTCCCCTTCAAGAACTGCAGGGAATGAGCCTGGCCTGGTGGAGCTGTTCTTGGCATCATGCTCTCAGCTCTGCCAGGCTGCCCCAGAGTGTGGCACAGGCGCTCATGGCCACCACATGCCCATGGAGTGAAGAACGGTCTGATCTTGATCTCCTGGAAAGGGTGTATTTCTCTGGAGGTCCTGTTCTGGGGAGGATGCACAGCACAAGCCTAGGGCCCAGTAGATGCTCTCCCCTCTCCTGGGAGAGGAGCCCTTGAACCCAGCCGACTAGGCAGGCACCCAGATCCTCAAGGCTGGAAGGGAAGCAAGTCATGGCCACTCTTCCCCCACCCAGACAACGCCACTCCAGTCCCCCTCCCCTGCCCTGTTGACTGTTCTGCTTTCTCCTCCCTGCCTGGTCTGCTTTTTTGCTCTCTGCTCCTTGCCTTTGTCCTGTGTCTGATCATATGCTCTGCTCTCTGCTCCCAGCCTTGTGTTCCCAGCCTGAACTGCTGCTCTGCATTCTGCTCCCTGCTTGGTCCGCTGCTTTGCTTTGTGCTCATTGCCCCACGATCCCCACGTGGTTTGCTGCTCCACTTTCTGCTCCATGCCTTGCGCGCCCTGCTTGCTCGGCTGCCTTCTGCTCCCTGCCCTGTGCTCCGTGCCTGATCTGCTTCTCTGCTCTATCTGCCACTGTGCCAGCTGCCCCCTCCCCGAGGCTGGCTGTGCCTCTTGTGGTACCCATGCTGCAGGTTGGCTGCCCCTGGCCTAGGAGATGTCATTGGAGCAGCCACTGAAATAGGGGGGTGTTCGCATGGGGACAGCTGAGTCCTGCTTGGGACATGGGCTGGTGGTGTCCTAGGAGACGAGAAATTGGGAGTTGGGTATGGGAGTGGTCACCCTCGGCACATCCCTGGCTGCCTTCTCCTGGCATGGGCAGTCTCTGATGGAAACTGGGCTAGACCCCATGAAGGATGAAATCCCTTGCCCAGCCCTGATCCCCGCCCTTCCAAAAGCTGCAGCAGCCTGGTTGGGTGGCATATCCCTGGTGGGGACAGAGCATGGGGGTGGAGGCGAGAGGCAGCCTGGAGCTACACTGCTGCTGCTCCCTGCAGCAGGGACCCCCCAGGTCCTGAGCAGCTCCAGGGGGCTGGGTGGCGGGGGGGGTAGAGGGTCTGATGTGTGCAGGGTCCCTCCCTGGGGCGCTGGGTGCAACCCACCCATGCCCACAGCCCTGGTGCGGGTCTCCCGGGCCTGATCCGGGCATGCAGCAGGAGCCCAGTCCGGCAAGGAGTCGGCAGCGGTCCAGAGGCCAGAGCCTCCTCGCTCCGACCTGTTCCCATTAATAGGCTGCAATTGTCTGTCTGTCACCATCACTGTCGTCACCATGGCAACAGACTGCATGGCTAGGGCGAGGGAGCTGCCAGACTGAGCCCAGTGGTTGGTGGGGGGGGCATCAGTCAGAGCATGGGGGATGGGTGGCCACAGGGCTGTCACAACATGGCAGGTGCGGGGGGGCACAGCACATGGTCATTCACCTGCCTTCCTGCCCTCCATCACCCAGGGGCACTGAGCCAGGGCCCTGCTCTGAGCAGGCTGCTGGGCTGGGATGAGGCCACCCCAGGATGAGATGCTGCCCTGCTCCACCCGAGCTGGTTGAGCAGGAGGGCTGGCAGAGGGGTTGCCCGCTGCCCGCAACATCCCTACACTGCCGCCTGAAGGGACAGCGTGGAGATGCCCCCTGGGTACCCGTGCCAGCATCCTCAGCAGGGCATCTCTGCCCCTGCCAAAGCCTGGGGTCCAGCCTGGCCTTCCTCCCTGGCAGCTCATGGGGGGCTCTCAGGCTCCAGCTGCTGGCTGTGCTTGGGCAATGGGGGTGGGTCCTGTACCCACTTCTGCACCTTGGCTTTGAATCTTCCTTGGTCTGGACCCATTCCAGCCTGCAGCACGGTCCTCCCCGTCCATGGGACTGCCTTGGGGGCTGGGCATAATGCCCCCCCAAATGCCTGATTTGGGGGGCCACAGGTCACCAAAACACCCCCACCCCCCCCACTCTCTGGTGTGCCACCCTTCAAGCACTGCCCAACATTTCCACACCCTTCCACTGTCTTCTCTGAAGAGCCCAGGAGAGCTGGAGGGGCACGCCCAAGCCGGGAAGGTGCCTGGCAGCCAGGTCTTGGCATGGAGCTTCCTGTCCCCCTGGGAGCA
Organism: Gavialis gangeticus; assembly: GCF_001723915.1. Taxonomy (NCBI): domain Eukaryota; kingdom Metazoa; phylum Chordata; order Crocodylia; family Gavialidae; genus Gavialis; species Gavialis gangeticus. The sequence goes on along the minus strand of NW_017728995.1, from coordinate 28,976,668 downwards.
GTGGCACAAGATGACTGTGCTTGGCTCACCTCGCCAGGGGCACAGCAGCTCTTGGCTCCTTCCAGATGCTCTGTCCAGCTCCTTCCCATCCCAGTGGGCCCCGGGAGGCTGCTGGATGCTGCCATTGGGGAGAAGGGAGCCTCAAACCCCATTGAAAGTCTTCAGCTGGGTGGCAGGTATGCGTGGCCTGAACCACGGCTGGATGGGGCCCTGCCCTCTTCTCTGCAGCCTCAGCCAGTTCACACCAGAGGTCCCCATCAGCCTCATGGCAGCTCCTGATGCTCTGCCCAGCTTGCAAGGGGCATGGTGCTACTGCCTGGTGCTACTGGGGGCATCCTGCCCAGCCCCAGCCTCCCCCAGCTGGCTCCCCCTTGTCCCTAGGGACATGGCTGTCACCTGTGGC
>NW_017728995.1:28969934-28971265 GCF_001723915.1 Gavialis gangeticus | reverse complement strand
ACATGGCAGGTGCGGGGGGGCACAGCACATGGTCATTCACCTGCCTTCCTGCCCTCCATCACCCAGGGGCACTGAGCCAGGGCCCTGCTCTGAGCAGGCTGCTGGGCTGGGATGAGGCCACCCCAGGATGAGATGCTGCCCTGCTCCACCCGAGCTGGTTGAGCAGGAGGGCTGGCAGAGGGGTTGCCCGCTGCCCGCAACATCCCTACACTGCCGCCTGAAGGGACAGCGTGGAGATGCCCCCTGGGTACCCGTGCCAGCATCCTCAGCAGGGCATCTCTGCCCCTGCCAAAGCCTGGGGTCCAGCCTGGCCTTCCTCCCTGGCAGCTCATGGGGGGCTCTCAGGCTCCAGCTGCTGGCTGTGCTTGGGCAATGGGGGTGGGTCCTGTACCCACTTCTGCACCTTGGCTTTGAATCTTCCTTGGTCTGGACCCATTCCAGCCTGCAGCACGGTCCTCCCCGTCCATGGGACTGCCTTGGGGGCTGGGCATAATGCCCCCCCAAATGCCTGATTTGGGGGGCCACAGGTCACCAAAACACCCCCACCCCCCCCACTCTCTGGTGTGCCACCCTTCAAGCACTGCCCAACATTTCCACACCCTTCCACTGTCTTCTCTGAAGAGCCCAGGAGAGCTGGAGGGGCACGCCCAAGCCGGGAAGGTGCCTGGCAGCCAGGTCTTGGCATGGAGCTTCCTGTCCCCCTGGGAGCAGTGGCACAAGATGACTGTGCTTGGCTCACCTCGCCAGGGGCACAGCAGCTCTTGGCTCCTTCCAGATGCTCTGTCCAGCTCCTTCCCATCCCAGTGGGCCCCGGGAGGCTGCTGGATGCTGCCATTGGGGAGAAGGGAGCCTCAAACCCCATTGAAAGTCTTCAGCTGGGTGGCAGGTATGCGTGGCCTGAACCACGGCTGGATGGGGCCCTGCCCTCTTCTCTGCAGCCTCAGCCAGTTCACACCAGAGGTCCCCATCAGCCTCATGGCAGCTCCTGATGCTCTGCCCAGCTTGCAAGGGGCATGGTGCTACTGCCTGGTGCTACTGGGGGCATCCTGCCCAGCCCCAGCCTCCCCCAGCTGGCTCCCCCTTGTCCCTAGGGACATGGCTGTCACCTGTGGCCAGAGCAGAGGTCTGGCTTGAGGGGGCCGGAGGTGGGAGCAGCCTTGCTTGCAACCACACGCTGCGGAGATGAGCAGGGAGCCCTGCCACCAGGGCCTGCTGCCGCCCGCCCCCCAGAGCCCACTCGCTGCTCGCACCAACTGTTCTCAGCACAGCGGGAGTCGTGTTCCTGGCAACCCGCTCCCCCATCTGGTGTTTGTCTCCTTCCTGAAATACCT
>NW_017728995.1:28963471-28964934 GCF_001723915.1 Gavialis gangeticus | reverse complement strand
CAACTGTTCTCAGCACAGCGGGAGTCGTGTTCCTGGCAACCCGCTCCCCCATCTGGTGTTTGTCTCCTTCCCGAAATACCTCGTGCTGGGCGGCTGCGCTGCGGGGGATTTTACACCCCAGGGAGCGGGCTCCCCCCGCACTGACAGGCTGAGCGGCGTCTCGCCTCCATGGGCAGCTCTAAGATGCCCTCTCGAGGGCCGTGGCATCGGCTTTGGCCCGGGGGCCAGCCCCAGGTCCTCGCTTCGTCCTCTACTCACTCCTTAGCTCAGGGCTGGCCTGTCTTGACAGGCCCAGGTGGGTTCTGGGGAGCTTGTCACATGTGGCCTCTGCTCTGGGGCCCTGTCCCATGTTCAGGTCCCCTCCAACACCAGCACGGCCACGGGGGAGCCACCACCCCGAAAAGGAGTGGAGCCGCTGAGGGGTGCAGGCAGACCAGCTGGGGCAGCTGCGATGGGGTGAGCCTGGAGGCCACGATGGCTCGCACATGGCAGCCACCATGGAGGCCACGATGGATCAAATGCAGAGGCCACAATGGAGCGCACGTGGCACCCATTTCTTGTCACAAGGCCTGCCCAGCCAGCTCCAACCCGAACCCCCCAGCAGAAGCCATCCCTATATGGGGCTGGGTGAGGCTGCTTTGATTCTGGGCAGACTTTTTCTTCTGAGCGCCACGCCATCATGTCCGGCAGCGCCTGCTGCCCCACAGCCGACACCCCTCGCGTGCCGGCTCCTGTGTGTGGGAGGCAGGCGGCGGCTGGGGAGTGTTTTGCTTTGTGAGCCTGTTGTGCTGCACATGTATCGCTCGTGTTGATGATGGGAGGCGTGGGACCAGGAAGGGCCACATGCCTGGTGCAGGGTGTGGGAGACCAAGGGAGGTCGCTCCTCGGTCTGGTGCCGGGTGCCCGGAGGCTGCCAGTGGGGCAGTGCTAGGAACAGGTGGCCCAGAATTGGGGGCTATTGGGCCTCACCTGAACTGGTCTCTCCAGGGGCTACAGGGCCACTCGGGCCGGGGTTGGGGCTCCCTGCACTGCATTGCAAGGGGCTAGAGCCAGCATTGCTAGCCCCAAGTGTGCCAAACTCAGGACATGGGGTGGAGGGGCATGGCCTGGGATAGTCTGGTGTCATCGTTGCTGCTTGGCATCTGAGCTGCCAGGTCCCAGGTGAGTGGCATCCTTGTCATTTTGGGCTGTGCCAGGCCCGGGGGGCTCAGAGCTGAGGGTCTCTTGGCTCCTGGGGCTCATGGGATGTTGGAGCCCGCTAGAGCCGGCAGCAGCAGCCCCTCGGGAGCCTGCCAAGGAGCAGCAGCTCCGTGCCCAGCCCCCACGTGGGGCACCCTGGGAGTCCCACTGCACCCTGGCATGGGCAGGGGCCCTCCCCAGCTCTCTGCCCTGGGGTCTTGGCGTCTAGGGCTGCAGGGAGGGGGGTTTGCCACATCCCTCAGGGACCCGCCACCCTCCTCCCC
>NW_017728995.1:28953440-28958471 GCF_001723915.1 Gavialis gangeticus | reverse complement strand
GGGGTTGGGGCTCCCTGCACTGCATTGCAAGGGGCTAGAGCCAGCATTGCTAGCCCCAAGTGTGCCAAACTCAGGACATGGGGTGGAGGGGCATGGCCTGGGATAGTCTGGTGTCATCGTTGCTGCTTGGCATCTGAGCTGCCAGGTCCCAGGTGAGTGGCATCCTTGTCATTTTGGGCTGTGCCAGGCCCGGGGGGCTCAGAGCTGAGGGTCTCTTGGCTCCTGGGGCTCATGGGATGTTGGAGCCCGCTAGAGCCGGCAGCAGCAGCCCCTCGGGAGCCTGCCAAGGAGCAGCAGCTCCGTGCCCAGCCCCCACGTGGGGCACCCTGGGAGTCCCACTGCACCCTGGCATGGGCAGGGGCCCTCCCCAGCTCTCTGCCCTGGGGTCTTGGCGTCTAGGGCTGCAGGGAGGGGGGTTTGCCACATCCCTCAGGGACCCGCCACCCCCCTCCCCAGGGGCCTCCCCAGCTGGAGAGGCAGAGCTTGCTGCCGGGTTGCCCTGGCAACAGAAGTGCCAAAACAGGGGGAGCAGCAGGGAAGGATGGTGCGGGGTTGCCATGGCGACGGGAAGAGGGAGCCTGGCTTTTCCAAGCCGGTGCTCCCGGCAGTTCCCCTTAAGCTGTGGCTGCCTCGGGGCTGGGCTCCCTGCTACCGGGCCTGCCCCGCTCGGGAGCACCCGACTCTGACCTGGCAGGGAGGCCAGGGCTTGGCCCAGCCCTTGAGGGCTGCCCCTATCATGGTCTGGGGCTGCAGGACACGGCAGGTTTCTAAAGGGTCCCCCCCGTGCCCGAGGCTGCCCCTGCCGCCTGGCTGCGGGCAGGAGCTGCGGGGTCACTATGGCTCTCCCACAGGGGATGGGCCCCCTGGTGACACTGGCTCCCCACCCCCAGCAGGACTATGCCCTGTGGCTCATGCTGGGCATTCAAGGCCTTGTGGTTTGGGCCCAGACAACAGGGATCTCCCCTTGCAAGCATCCTAAGTGCGGGCCAGTGGCGCAATGGATAACGCGTCTGACTACGGATCAGAAGATTGTAGGTTCGACTCCTGCCTGGCTCGTACAGCCTGCTTTTGGTCCTGGCCACAGGCAACGACCTGGTGAGGGGACTGCAGGTGCTCGACCACCTGGGCGATAGCAACAGCGGTCATTGCCTGCTGGAATCCACTGTCCAGCGCAGGGTGGCAAAGGCCTGCAGCAAGGCAGCAGCCCTGCACTTCAGGAGGGCCGATTTCAATGAATTAAGATTAGTTGGGGAGGCACTGAGGTCCCAAAGGAGGGGAGCTGGGAGTCCAAGAAGAGTGGTCGTTCCTTAAGGAGATGATCCTCCGAGCCCAAAGGGCAGGAATCCCAATGCAAATCAAAGGGGGCAAGAGTGTTCAAAAACCCCCCTGGCTCACCAAAGGCATTCAGGATCATCTGAAACCCAAAAAAGAGGCATACCCGTGATGGAAGGGAGAGGCCATCGCACCAAGGAGGATTAAAGAGGACAAATCATCACACCAGACAATAAAGCTGACCTCTTTAACAAATTCTTTGCTTCCATTTTTCTGAGCAGGGACCAGGGACATCCCCCCACTGGGATCCCGGATAGACTCAGGGGAGGCACAGTCAGGCCCAGGGTCTGTGAGGATCTAGTCAGGGAACTTCTGGAGGGACTGGACATGTCCAAATCAGCAGGTCCTGACAATCTCCACCCCAGGGTGATGAGGGAAATGGCAGAGGTCATTGGGGGGCCCCGGCACAGCTGTACGAGCACTTGTGGTGCTCTGGCATGGTGCCAGAGGACTGGAAAAGGGCCAATGTGGTCCCCATTTTCAAAAAAGGGAGGAAAGAGGACCCAGAAAACTATAGGCCCGTTAGTCTTACCTCGGTCCTGGGGAAGCTCTTTTGAGAAAATTATCCAGGAGCACATCTGCAAGGGACCAGCAGGGGAGATCATGCTTTCCTGCTTGCCCACAGGGGCCAAGGGCTTCCCAGCCTCCTGGGCCAGGGCTGAGCACCAAACAAGGCTGTGCAGCCCCAGGGCACGAGGGCAATTGCCAGTCCCTGGAGTCCAGCCATCTGTGACTTGTGGGGGATGGGGAGAGATGATGTACCCTTGCCCCCCGGTGGCAGGAATAGGGGACCCCAACCACTTTCCCATCCCTGAGGACAAGAGTCCAGGGAGAGGCCAAGGAGGTAAGTCAGGGACAGAGAAACCAGGCCCCTCCACCATCAGCCAGGGCTGGTGCTAAAGCCTGTTGCCTACAATGCCTTGGGCACCAGCCCTTTAAATATGGCAAAACCAACCTACTGCCCCTTTCTGGGGGCTGTTTTGCAACCAGCCGCAGCTTGCTTTGCCAGCGGATAAGTCCCGGCTTCAGCCCTTGCTCACAGCTGTTCTTGGGGTGGTGGAGCCTCTTGCCCCTCCAGAGGGACCCTGCTCCTCCACACATCCTCATCTGTGTCCTGGGGTTGGGCCTGGCTTGGGTGTGCTGGGTGCTAGTGGGTGCCACCACTGCCTGGGCTGCCGTTCAGCAGGGGGGCATGGGGACATGTAGTGAGCAAGACTCCAGGGTGGCCATGACCCAGTGCATGGCCAGCACCCCTCTGCCTGGGGTCAAGCCAGCCCTCCAGCATGTTTGCCACCGCCCCCCCCCCCTTCACTGACAGACAAATGCAAGCCTGGGCTCTGATTTTCTGCTTTATCAAGGACCAAAACAGTTGATTTGGCTTGTCCTGCTCCTGGCAGCCATCAGGTATTGGCTGGTGTGTCCAGGAGGCAGGGCTCCAGGCAGGCCTCTTGGGTGGCTCTGGATAAATGGGCAGAGTCCATGCTGTGGCTCCTTTGGCCTCTCCTGGCATGACTCTCATGGGCATTCAGCCCCCTTGGGATCCATCTGTCAGCTGTGCCAGAGCAGGGTAGGGGGCTGTGCTGTGCTTCATTCATGCACTGCCCCCATGAAGGGAGAATGACCCCATGGAGAGCAAGGGGCTGTGCCAACCCCTCCCCTCCAGGCCTGCTGCTACCTGTGTAAGGGGCTGAGTGGGCCCAGCCATGGGGCAGGGGTAGCAGGAGGTCCCAGCTTTGGGAATGCAGCTGTGCCCAAGCCCCAAGTACCTGTGGAGCCCCCACAGCCCTGGGCAATGGAGACAGCCATGTGTTAAAACTCAGGGCTAGTGACAAATGTGGCCCCTTGATGGCGTAACTGCACCTGACGGGCACGGAGCCTCCCTCAGGCTGGGCAGCCCCTTGTTTGGGAGGGAAGGCCAGTGGCTCAGTTCTGCCCAGTTGGGCCCAGGCAGTAGTTGACAGCACAAAGACCCCCTGCAGCCCTCCCAGTTAGGCTCTACTCAGCAGCCCCCCAGGGTGGGTCTGGCCTGTAGAGCTGGGGCTACTTCTAACAACCCCCACCATGGGGCAGGGGCCCACAGATCCCAGGAAGCGCTGGCAGCACCCATGGGATCCACCTGAGCCGGACTGGCTAGGAACAAACACTATGTGGGGGGCACTGCTAGGATTCACCCATGGACGCCGATTTAGGCCTGTGAGCAGCAATGAACGCCCAGCCCCCCACCAAGCCACTGCCTCACCCCCAGACTGCAATCTCCCACTCCCTGCAGTCCCACACTTTGCCCCCTTCCTGCTTGTGGCCCTCCAGCTGCTAAGGGGTTAGTGCCACATTGTGGCCACTTGATGCCAGGGTCCTTGTTGCTCCCACCCTTGCTCAGTGCAAGACTGTGGCTGCCCCCACCGCCCTCTCAGGCCTGGTAGAGTGGTACCACCCTGTCGATGGGGCTCCTGCAGATGGGGCAGGTGGGACAGGGCAGAGCCTCGAAGCAACGGAAGCAGCAGCACACATGGCCGCAGGGCAGCAGGACACACTCGCGGCCTTGCACCAGGCAGATCACGCAGGCATCCTCAGGCCCATCCGCTTCGGTCTCCGATGCCCCGGCCCAGGTGCCCAGCTCCTGCCGCTCGTCCTCCTGCTCCTGTCGGCAGCGCTGCCGATAGACCCGGCAGAGGACCAGGAGGAGGATGGCGAGGCTGGCCAGTCCACACAGCACGGCTGCCCCCTTCCAGAACCGGCTCAGCGACTCCAGCTCAGCCAGCAGCGTCTGCCAGTCCCCCAGGCAAAGGAAGTAGTCAGCGCCATCACCCGGCGGCTGCAGGTGGAGGGTGCCGTCGGGGTGCAGCACCAGCTCCCCGATGCCGGTCAGGCTGGCCCCCACCTGCAGCATCTCCTCTGTCTCCAAGAAGCCCTTGGGCTTCTCTCCGCTCAGGTAGTGGCCGATGAGGTCCCTGAAGCCGTGGGCTGGCTGCTGGAAGTGCTCGTACACCGTCTCGAGGGGCAGCCGCACAGCACAAAGCGGGCTCTCCACGCTCACCCGTGGCACCGTCCCGGGGCCGGGCGGCACCAGGGTGAAGGGCACTGTATGCACCTGCTCCGACAGCACCCGCTCGCTCTCGCTCCTGCCACCAACCGAGAGGGCAGCCATGAGTCCAGGCAGAGCTCACAGGCCGCTGCAGAGCCCTGCCCTCCTCCTCTGCCCTGTGGTCCCTTCAGCCATGGGAGGCCGCGGCCTTGCAGCCCCGCAGAAGACGTTGGCCCCAGGAGACGGCTCATTGCTCCCTGCCCCTTACCAGCTCCCGGCCAGGCTGTTCCAGACGAGCCGGTGCTCCTTCAGCAGCAACTTCTGGATGACGCCCTGCAGCTGGCGGTGGTGCGGACTGGCGAGCGCCGCACCCACGGGCACCACAATCCCTACGGGGACAGATGGGGAGGGGGGGCCCGACTGAAGGCTGCGCCCTGGGCACCTGCTGCCCCCGACTTGGCTGGGGGGGATGGACGACGACGGCCCTGGGGCTGCAACTCACCTTCCAGGGTCACGTAGGGCAAGCGGCCACTGGCTGCGGACACAAGGTGAGGCAGGTCCTCGTCCAGCGCCAGCTTTGGGGCATCCTAGGGGGACAGAGGCCGGGTGGGATGAGGGCGATGTGGGGAGGGGCGCAGTGCGACCCCAATCCCGCACGTGGCTGCCCGGGAGGGGGG
>NW_017728995.1:28945312-28947998 GCF_001723915.1 Gavialis gangeticus | reverse complement strand
GGCGTGCCTTGCGGGCGGCTGCCCACACTGCCGCTCCCGGCATACCATGCGCCGCCCCGCCCCGCCCAACGCGGGGACGACAACTCCTGGGAGCCCCCGCGCGGCAATGCCTGGGGATGTAGCTGCCCTAGGGCATGGCGCCTATCCTTGGCTGCCTGCTCTGCCCCCGCTGCGCCAGGCCCTGCACCTTGGGGTGCAGCTGTCTGGGCTGTGGCGGGTGGGCACTTGCCCCACTTGCTCTGTGGGGGGCTCGGATGGGCCAGGATGAGGTCCCTGCCCCCACAGTAGAAGGGCCCAGCCCTGATGGGGTGCAGGACTGGCTTTGATTCAGCAGAGGTTCCCAGCCTGGGTCGTGGGGTCCCAGAAAGGGCTTGTGCTCGTCTTTGTGGCCAGGCCTCCTGTGCCCGTGCTTGGTGCTAGCCCCAGGATGCGTGTGCGGGCTGCGTTCAGACCCCCCAGCCCTTGCTCTGCTGGGCTACGTGAGCCCATCTTGTCCCGCTCCTGGCTCTGGAGCTGCCCTGTCTGGATGGATCCAGGCATCTTGCTGGCTGCTTTCCTGCCCCCTTCCTTGGTGCTCGGAGCCGCCCCGCTGTGGCTGTTGCTCTCCTCCAGTGCTGTTCGGAGCACCCGGCCTGCGGGACCCGTCGCTTTCCCCTCTTGGACCCCCCTGCACGGGGCCACAGGTTAAAAACTCCACAGAGCCCCAGGCATAAGTGGAAACTGCTTTTAATCCTTCAGTAACTCCCACCAACCAAAGCTAGTTGAAGGCACCGGTCCCCCTCCCCGCACCCCCAGATTAAAGCCAATGGGGAGTTTCTAAGACAAGCTGGTTTGGGATTATAATGAGCCTAAGGAGTTTAAGAAAATGCCCCAAAAGCAAGAGCCCGTTGTGTTCGGAGATGCCTTGTTTGATTGGCCTTGTACAGGCTGGGGACAGGCTGCCCTGACATAAGCTGTTGCAGGAGGGATGGGGCCAGGGGGCAGGAGCTGGGAGGGGGCTGCATTTGGTGGTGGAGGGGACTTTGGTGCCGGCCCTGGGAGGGCTGCACCCCCCTGGCTGCTAGCAAGGACCCCATGGCCACAGAGGGAGCCTGGGTTTGCATTTGGTTTAAAATGATTTTAAAAAAGAAAAAAAAATGCCCTGGATGTTGTCTGCATGCCAGCCTGGTGCTGCAGGCACCATGATGTGACACCCCCTGTTCTGGCCCATGCCCCTTACCTCCCTCCCCCAGGATGGGCTGGCAGGCAGTGCACTGGCAGGGTCCCATATGGGTGTGGGGGGCGCTCGCTGTCCCTCCCAGCCTACCCATGCCAACCCCATGCCCCTTGGCAGACTGGCCTGCCCCAGGGGTCTCCAGGGTTGTGCCCTCTCACTGGCCTCCTCCGTCCCTACCTGTTTTGTTGCTCTGGTGCTGCCCCCTGGTGCCCACGCCCAGTACCTGGCAGGCACTGCTCTGCGTTAGATCGCTGCCAGGCTCTGCAGTGCTATGGTGCTCAGGGGAGGACTGTGAGGGACAGGCCAGGGCTGCCAAGAGCCAGCCTTTGGAGGCTCCCTCAGTCCATGGCTGTCTTGGGTGGGCAGAGCTTGGTGAGGGCCTGAGATGGGCAGGGCTGGTTCGGGTGGGAGCTGCAGCTCCTCCCAGTGAGGGGGGCAGGTGCTGAGGGCAGGTGTGGATCAGCGCTGCTCGGGACTGCAGGGGAAGGGGCTGGGTCCCTGGCTCTGCCCAGCTGGAGGTGCAAGATGCTGCCCTTCAGTCACTGGGGCCCGGGCGTCCTGCTCCAGCGGGGGCTGGGAGGGGGTCTTCATGGGCCTGCTGCTGCCTGCTGGTGTCCTGGGGAGATGGGTGCGCAGGTAGACTGGCTGTGTAGGCTGCCTGTGCTCCCTACCACACGTTGCAGTGCTTGCCGGGGTTCATGGGCGAGCTGGCCACGCAGCCAAAGTGCTCGGCAAAGTCTCTGGAGTTGCTGAGGGTGCCAATGACGCGGAACTTGTCCGGGCTGTGCGGGTCGGTGACCAGCCCCTCGTGTGAGCTCTCCGGGGTGCGCACTGAGCACCACACCTGTGGGAGGCACGGCTGTAAGGGGCGCACAGGCCTGGGCTGCTCCTCAGGCGCCGGGGGCTCCTGCTTGGCCTGGCAGCCCCTGCCTTAGCTTTGCAGAGCAGCAGGGCTTCTCTGGGCTGGGCAGGGTGTGAGGACAGCCCAAGTGTGCCCCAACTACAGTGGGGGCCATAGAAAAAGAGGGGGCCTGGGGAGTTCTGAGAGAGGAGCAGGGAGTAGGCCTGAGCTTGTGAGCCAGAAAAGGGCCCCTTGAAGGGGTTGGACCATGCTGGGCCTAAGCCAGATGAGACCACGTAGCCCTGATGAGGTGCTTGTGGGGCCTTCTCTCGTGGGTTCCTTTTCTACTGATGTCAGGCTTTAAAAGCCACGGGCACCATGATGGCAAGCAGGGAATGCAGGTTTGCCCCAAGGGGGGCAGGCATGATGGCTGGGGAGGGCATGGGAACATCCAGGGGTGTAGGTCAGCCACTGGAGAGAGCGCAAGGTTGGGACCAAGGGGTACTGGTTGAACTCTGAGTCTGGTTCGCACCAGGGCTGGGACAGCAGGGGGTGGTGGGTCAGGCATAAACAATCTCAGCAGAGCTGTATGTATGGGTGTGTGTGGTGGGGGGGGGGTTGGGTAGCCA
>NW_017728995.1:28929213-28945222 GCF_001723915.1 Gavialis gangeticus | reverse complement strand
GGGGGGGGGGGGGGGTTGGGTAGCCACTGGGTTTCAAGGACCATGGGGGCACTGGCAGAGTTGTGTGGTGGTTCGGGGGGAGAGGGGCAAGGTTGGGACAGCAGTGACACCGGCTGGCAGTGAGTGGCATGGGGAATGCCTGACTGCTGGCAGGGCCCTGCAGGCCAGGGTTATGGTGTTGGTCAGGGTGCAGCACCAGGGTGGGGGCAGCTGCCCTGCTATGGCATGGTACCTGTGCAAAGCCCACAAAGAAGAGCTGGTGGTTGGTGAGCCCCACGGCTGGCAGGCGCTTCTCCTCCCCATTCCTCTGCAGCCATGCTTTGTAGGCCTGCAACAAGCCCGCAAGGTTGGCTGTGAGTCGGGAGCAAAGACCGGGGAACTTCCCCTTGGTATAGCAGAGGGCGGGAGAGGCACCCAGGGCAAGTGGTTTGGGACACTCACATTGTAGGCAGCTTTCAGACCCCCGTTGTCGGCGATGTTCTCGCCTAGGGTCTGCTTGCCATTGACGTGCTCCCCGTTCACCGCATACTTGCTGTACTGCTCTGTCATGCACTCTGTCCGGTTCTTGAAGGCCTCCAGAGAAGAGTTCTGCCACCAGGGACGCAGGTTGCCTTCCTTGTCATATTCCCGGCCTGGAACACAGTCCCGGGTGCCATCAGCGACCAGCAAGGGCCTTGGACCCCCTGTCCCAATGGCCTGGCACAGGACTTGGCTGCCATCCCCAAGTCATGCGGGGCTGTGTGATGGCTCAACAGAGTGTCTGGCGGCGGAAGGGCCACTGAAATGGAGCAGGACGTGGGAAGGGAGGGATCAAGTTCAGAGCAGGCAAGCTGGAGGTGAAGGGGCAGTGGCTTGGAGGGACTCAGGACAACTTCCCAAACTATGGTGTCCCTGGGAGGGAGTTGCAGGGAGAAGCAGGGACTCCTCATAGTCTCTTTCCATAGCCTGACAAGAGTAAGGGCTTCCCTCCCAGTACACATCTTTTCTGGAGGCAGGGGACACTGAGAAAACAGAAAGCCAGATTTTGTAGCCCACCTGGTGGTTGGGTTTTGTGGTGAGACTGATGCTGGGGCCTTTGGGGCGAGCTGGCCAGAAGCCCAGTTGATGGCTTTGGGCTTTCCCTGTTGCCATGGGCTGGACTGAAACCAGCAACCACAGGGTGAAAGTCTCCACTCCCGATGCGCTTAGCCTGTATGTCTCCTATTCTGATGGCAGCGTGCGTGGGGAAGTCCTGCTGTTCCCCAACCAGATACTCTCTGACCCTTGGCATGGGGGCCCTGATCGCCCCGAGCTGCCTTTTGGGATCCACTGGGACCTGGAGAGCATGCAGAGACAAGGGATGGACACAGATGGACCCTGCTGGCTGAGGGGGGCAGTGGGGAGAGGAGGCCGGGAGACACCCACACTAGCCATGGCCCGAGATGCAGACATGGGTCCTCACCAAGCAGATGAAGCAGAAGCAAAAGCTGCGCGGGGAAGCCTGGGGAGATGCCTGCAGGTGTCACCTAGGGAGACAGGAGGACAAACCGATGGGGGGGGAAGCCAGCAGCAGGGGGAGGGCATCCTTGAGGCAGATCACATGGCCTGGGCCATCGGCCATGTGGCAAGGAGATGACATGGAGGGAGAAGGCAGGGGATGGAATGGATGGCAGGGCCAGCAGCAGCAGTGGAGAGTGATGTGCAGAGCTGGTGTGGGACCCGTGCGGCACAGCCCTGGGGTGCAGAGGACAGAATGAGGCTGCAATGGAGAGGAGTGTGGAGCTAGGAGTGCGCTGACAGCTGGTCTAGCATCACCTCTAAGTCTAAAGACAGTGGGTTACAGCAGCCCAGAGCCAAAGAAGCTGCCAACCCACCATGCATGGTAGCAGGTGCGTGTGTGAGGGTGGGGGCTGAGAGGGGCCAGCAGATTCTTACCTTGGTCATCGAAAGCATGTGTGAGCTCGTGCCCCATCACCACGCCGATGCCACCGAAGTTGAGAGCCCTGGGGAAGCCAAGGAGAAACCCTGGTTTACCTTGCATGGCTCTTGGTGGGCTGGCAGCTGAGCATCATGCAACTTGGGCAGCCACGAGGTGGACCGGGTTTGGTTCTTGGGGTGTGCCCTCTGCGCTCCGCTGTGGAGTGCAGAGCAGGCAGGCAGCATGGAGAGGGCCAGCACCTGGCAAAGGATAGAGCCCTCCTACCTGCACAGAAGAGCCTTGGGAGATGCTCGTGTCTACAGCAGAGTTGGCAGCCTGCTGGGCAGGCTGGCATTGAATGGGCATGACATGAAGCTGTCTTCAGCTGCCCACCTCTGTTAGCCAGAAGTGCTGTCTGTGGGGAAGGCAGTCCCTCCCGGGCAGGGCCTGGCTGCCCACGTAGAGCATAGCCAGCTGGGATCTGCGGAGACCCCAGTGCTGGACTTGCTTTCGGAGCTGTAGCATCACCAGGTTCAGAAACGTTTATGGGGTACAGGCCATGGGCTCCTCGAAGCGGCAGCCAATGTGTGATCTGCTGCTGTACCTGGGATGGCCGGCTGGGGCTGGGTCATGACCTGCTGCTCACTGCTGTTCAAGGCAGGGTCCCGTGGGCTTGGTTTGACCCAGCAGGACAGCTCACATGAGCCTAGGCCTCTCCTGCGACATAGGTGCCCTTGCCCCACTGTGTTGCCCCTGATGGCCTGGCCTTTCCCACAGCCCTGGTGCTAGCACTGCCCTTGTGCCTGCCCCCCAGGGCCAGGGGCTGAGGTGGCCTCGTGTTCCTGTGGGTGGAGGGGAATGCATAGGCCCTGGTGTCCATGCCAGGCTATGTGGAGGGCAGTATCTCCTCCTGTGATCATGCCCCCTGCCCACAAGGGCCCACAGCCCTGCCGGGCATGACTGCTTCCTAAGGGCTGGGCTTTGCAGTGGGGTGTAGTGACCTCTCCTCTCTGGCTGGGCCCCAGGGTGGGGAGCTCCTGTCCGGCCAGGCCCCAGAGAGCCTGCAATGGGGGCCATGCTGGACTGGGTCTGCAACCACCCAGCAGGTCTCATGACCCCTCCCTGCCTCACGCTGGGAGCAGAGCCCGGACGCACTTGGGGTGGTCACGCGCGTAGAAGGGAGCCTGCAGGATCCCGGCGGGGAAGACGATGCCATTCTTGGTAGGCAGGTAGTAGGCGTTGACGGTCTGTGGGGTCATACTCCACCTGCGGGAGGGAGGATGGGATGTATCAGGCAGCTCTTTTCCAAGTGCGGCCACTTGCTGAAGAAACGGGTCTGGGGCTTCCCTCCCAGAGCCGTGCTGGGGTCAGTGCTTCTCCGCCTTGGGTATGAAAGGCCTGGTGCCAGCCTCAAAGTGGCCACCAGCGAGGCCTCCATCCGTGAGCTGTGTCTTCCTCTGGGGACTGGTGATGGGCTGGCATGAGCTGAGGTTAGCCAGAAACACAGAGGAATGGTCCCCCACCCTGGGGCAGTGGCAGGGGCCAGGCAGGCAAAGGGTACAGATGGACACAACAGGGGAGGTGGAGGCCCGGGGAGGGAGGAGCCTGGGGGCCGGGCTGTGTTGTGACACACGTGTGCACTTGTCCGTGTTGGTGTCCAGAGTTCCAGGTGGGGTCATAGCAACTGTGTCCTACACATGAGGCACCTGGGAGCCTCTGCTTAGACAGAAAGAGACAAGACTACAGGTCCCAGCATGCTATGGGGCCAGCAGCTGGGTGGTGCATGCTGGGACGTGTAGTCCCCACAGTAAAAGGAAGGTGGTTACGGGCTCCCCTCAGGCTGTGGGGGGCTAGCAATGTAGTCTATGTCCCAACCTCCCTCCTGGGGCATAGGCCCCTCACTTGGGGCTCTGCTCAGCCTCTACCCTGCTCCTGCCCCGGCGGGTGGGAGGGAGGCCAGGCCTCCGTGCTGGAGGATGCCTTACTGGTCCCGGTTGGGGGGTTTCCGCAGCTGGTCAGCCATGACCTTGGCAGAGAAATTGTAGAAGTTCAGCATGTTCTGGAAGAAGGAGTCCTCAGAGACCTCGTACTGAGGGAAACATGAGGCAGGGAGGGGGTGAGACGGGGCCGAGCTCCACGGGGCAGTCCTGCAGGGGAGGGTGGGGTGGCGAGATGGGCTGGGGCCACAGTTCATCCCAACCCAACAGGCAGATGAAGACCTGGTGCCCCTTCCTGCCTCCCCATGCTCCCTTGCCCAGGCTCTGTCACCCTGGTGGGGTACATGGGGGCAACTCTTGGGTGTGTTCCCAGTCCAGACAGACCTGCAGATCCTTCCCTACAGCCTCCTCCCACACCTCCCCGGGGTTGCGATACCCCTTGCCAAGGTCTACCTACCCCGTCGTAGACATCATCCAACTCCTTGTTGTCCAGGATGAAGTCTGGGAAGCCGATCATGTCGTAGATGGCGTCTGCCTGCAGAGGGAGGGTTGGGGTGGCATCTGAGGTCATTGCAGGGCTAGGGCTTGTGACTGAGATGTGAGGGTCTGTGGGCATCAGGGCTCCCCCAGGGCAGGGAGGTGGGGACACAGGAGGGGGCACTGTGGCTGCGACTCATGGACAGAGTGGCTGGCAGGAGCCCAGGGGACTGCTGGGTGGGGATGTCCCCACTACCACCCTCCAGCCCCCTGGGGCATGAAGCCCTGGTGCAGTTCATGCTGAGGGCAATGGGGCAGTGCTGGGGAAGGGGTGGCCAGCAGTCAGCAGTACCCAGAGCAGGCGCGGCTCACCTTCTCCTTCGCTGCCTGCTTTGTCTTCTCGTCCATCCAGTCGAGTTGGTCCAGGGCCTCCTCAAAAGCTGTCCGGATCTCACTGATCATCTCCTCTGCCTGTGGAAGCAGGGCGTCAGCTGCAGCTCGGCCCTGCCGGCGCACGGCACCAGCCCTTTCCCAGCTCTACGCCAGGATCCCCCCAGCAGAACAGGCAGGACTGGGGGGTGTATAGCTGGGTTGAACCAAGTTGAGCTGAACCCCTTTGGGGGGGTCAGGCTGGGGAGAGACCCTCCTATCTACAGGCACATGCCCAGCATCATCCTGCTGGGGATTTAACCACTGGTGTGCTGCAAAGGAATTGGTGGGGAGAGAAATCTGAGCTGTGGAGAGCCTGCGGTGGGGCTGGGTACTCACGATGGCCTTGCTGTCCCGGTCAAAGGTGGCTTTCACAAACAGGGAGCCCAGAGCAAAGCCCAGCGTGTCATCGGTGTTGGAGATGCAGGTCTGCCAGCGCGGTGTGCAGGACTGCAGGTGATATGGATGGGTGAGACAAGGGGACAGCAGAGGCCTGGTACAGCAGGATGTGACTTCTGGTACTAGGGGGGCTTCCCTCTGCCACGTATGTGCCCACCTCCCCCCTGCTTGGAGGGGCCCTGGTGCTCAGGCATGTTCCCTCTGCCTCGTGTCCATCCCCTGGGGACCCCTCCTCAGCCCCCTGCCTGGCCCCTCCTGGGCTCTGCAACCGCTTTCCCCCAGAGCCTGTTTTCTGGTGGGAGATTCAGGGGCTCACTGTTCCCTAGCCCTCTCCCCTTCCCCAGCCCCACAGGTCTGAATGGAGCCTTTGGCCCAGAGTCCCATCCTTTCTGCCATCCCAGGCACCCCGTTTGCTGGTTGCAGGCAGACCTTGCAGACAGGACAAAGCTTTGCAACAGTCCCTCTCATGCTGCCCCAGGCCCAGGTCCTGTCCCCCACCTCTGAGCTGCTTCGGACTTTCACCCCTGCTATCCTGCAGCTTCATTCACAGCCAGCAGGGCTCTGTGACCCCACCCTAGGCTGAGGGCACTTCTCTTAGGGACCCCACACCCATTCATGCCAATGTCCCAACCCATCCCCATCTGCTAGGGGGTGGCTGGTGTAGGAGTCCCTGGGACTCCCCAGGGGCAGGTAGCGTTGTAATCCCCTGCAAAGAGCAGGACTCCCCTTTCCTCCTCTACCATGTGTGCAGTGCAGATGCTAGTAGCACCACAGCCCCCACCTTCTTGGTGCCGTAGAGGGTCTCCAGCAGCTTCTCCTGGGCTGTCTCGAATCGCTGGTCCAGGCTCGAGGCTGTTTTCTGAACCAGGTTCCACATCATGTAGTTGTTCAGGATGCTGCGGAGTACAGGATGGCACCATGGTGGGTCTGGGCCCCCGCGCCTGGCATGCACTCCTTGAGGCACCCTCCACCCATTCCCTCTGGCACGGTACTGGGATAGTCAGGTAATCCTCTTCCTCCTCCCATCATAACGGTACAGCCCTTAGTAAACCCCCACACCCTAGACGTGTCCCCCACCCCACCCTCTGGTGGCCATGGTCCTGAGGCAGCCCTGAGCAGTGCCCCCCATGCTGCTTCTTCATGGCCATGGCCCTGTGATCCTTCCTCTACCCATCCCTGGGGGACACAGCCCTACATCTCCCCCATGCCACATGCTGCCAGGCACAGCCGTAGGGGTACATCCACCACCCCCACCATGGGTGAGGCCTGAGATTGACACGTGTGCCCTCCCCCTCTCCAAGGCCTGACCCAGAGCCCCCTGTCCCCATGGGAGCTGTGTTGGGAGGGGCAGGGGGGTCTCTACCTCCTGTCAGTGCTGTTGATGAGCTCGGAGACCTGCTGCAGGTACTCGTGCCCGTACACCACCACAGGCTCCGTGTCGGCCAACTCCAGCGGCGACAGCGCGTAGGAGATGAAATCCAGCCAGTCAATGGCAGGGGCCAGCGCCTGTTGAGTTAAGTCGTAAGTGGGGTCAAGGGGCAGGGCCCCTGGGGGGAAGCCTCTCAGCCCCTCCACTGACCCCCATCCCATCCCCCACTCTCCGTCTAATGAGAGTCAGTGATCCCCTGTCCCACTTCCTTCCTTCCCTGTTGCTGTGGTGACTGGTTGCTTGGTAACTGCTGCCCGGTGACTGAAGCCGGCTGTGCTGTATCACTAGCAGCTGTATTGATAGGACCGGTGCAGAGATGGACAGCCGCACCCCAGTGCAAGGAAGCACAGAGCCCGGGGTGGGAGGGCTTGGGCCGCGGATTCAGACTGGGTGGGCTATAGCCATAAAAACAGCTAGTGTCCACCCCCAAGAGGTATTGTGTGGCAATCGAGCTTGTTAGGGGGCTGCTGTCTAGCAAAGGAGGAGCAAGCAGCTGCAAATATTGTCAATGCAGAAACACTGGCAGAGGTGGTACAAGGAGGATGTGTGGCGAGACTGAAAGTACACTAAGGAAAGCATGAGAATACCAGGGGGGTTATGCAGAGGAGGGTTTAGAAAAATACCTAGTCATGAAAAATCAAGTATGTAAATAGCCAGCGGTCGTAACAGTACTGGTAGGAATACTGAATGTGCAAGTCACGGGAGGTATAAAATGTTTGGGAGCAAAGGGTTGTTTGACTGCTGGGCTGCTGAACGTCTTGGCGAGACCTCAGACTGTCTGATGTGCAGGTTAGTAATGTCTAATTTGCGAGGTAACTGGTGTGTTTCTTAGGCCCCGATCATACTTTACACAAATTACGTAATTCGTGGGTAAATTGCACAATAGGTTTAGATGGGCCACATGTGCAAACTAATTATCATGCCATAAAAATAGCCATCCAGCTATGAAAAGAGCCAACCAGCAACAAAGTCAGTGCTTGTAAATGTGTGGCAACTTCTAGCTGGTTTCTATCCAGCTTTCCTTTGAACATGTGGCAGGGTCCTTAGTCTAAGGGCTTATGCTGTCTGCTAAATAAACCCACGTGACGACGCTGTCTCTTGAGCATTCTTGCTCTCAGCAATGCACTGGTTTCCCAGTCCAAGATGCTGGGGTAACAGGGCAGTGGCAGAGATGGGGGTGGGCGGCAGGAGTGAGGGCCATCACTGCCAGGGCTGGGACCTCCCTCCCGCCCAGTATCTTCATGTTCTCTTGCAGCTTAATCTGCCCCTGTCCCTGCCCCATTTGCATGGAAAGCGGGTGACACTTGGCAGGGGTGTCCATGTCTCTGTGTGTGTGGAGGGAGTTGGGGGAGGAGGGGGGCACAGGAAAAGAGCTGTGGCATTTTGGCAGCTGCTGCTGGCTGCTTAGGATGCTGCTCAGCCAGGCCTCCTGCATCCCTGGCACCGGAGCCAGCGGAGTGCACTGAAATCCTAATGAAACGGGGTGGGGGAAGGGAGCAGCCTGAGAGCATGGCAGGGGAAAGTCTAGGGGAGAGGGCCCCCCAGGCAGGGGCTGGCCTTTCCCCCTGGGGCCAGGGCAAGGTGAAGCTTGTGCTTCCCTTCCCCATGTGCCTGCACAGCTTGGATCCACTCCAAGGCCCCCTGGTTCTGCCCTTTTCAGGTCACGGTGGGATCTGTCTGCCTCTGGACAGCTGCTCCTACTGACAGTGTCCCCCCAGCCCCAGGCAGGACTTGTCCCCTGCCCCACCTGCAGCTCGGCAATGCTCATCTTGTGGTAGATCTTCTCATCATCCCGCCGCTCATCCTGGGGCACGGTCAGGTTGGCCAGCTGGGTCTCCAGCTCGAGAACCTGCTGCATCTGCTCCCGCGTGGACTCCTGGGCCCCTCCAAGCAGCATCCCCAGCTCTACCATGTAGTCCAGGTAAGCGACCAGCACCTGTTGTGCCAGCAAGGGGCATTGGGGTTACCCAGGGGCAAGGCACTGGATGTACCTCTGGGCAGTTGTGGGCTGAGGGTCCCAATGCCGCTGGGTGCTCAGTTCCTAACTTCCCATTGCAGAGAATCATAGGAGACTGGTAGGGGGTGCATGGGGATGCACGTGCCCTCCCTGATGGGGCCAGTGCCCCCCCCAACAGCTGATACTGACACTGTCAGCAGGGTTGGTGCCCCCCCGACAGGGCCACCACCATCAGTGGCTTCTGCGGGTGCCCCCCCAGATTCAGGAGGCACCAGTCACTCATGCAGAGAATCCCCACCCCTACCAAGATGCCCTGCCCAGCTGATGCCAGCATAAGCTCTGGTCCAGGGGCAAGAGGAGCCCCTATCTTCAGCACCACGGGGCAGGGAGGTGTGTGCACCACCCTCCAGGCTAGATCTGCCACGGGGGACCAGGACAGTGCAGAAGCTGCCTCGAGTGTGCACTCGAGGGCAAAGGCTTTTGAGACCCCTCCTAGATCCAGGGCCTGCCCCTGAGGCTGGCTTTGTGGGCCAGGGCAGGTGGGAGTGGTGCTTGCCATGGGCAGCCTGTTCCTGCCTCTGTCCCGCCACACAATGTACCTTCTCGTTGGCTGTCTTGTTCAGGTAGTAATCACGGGAGGGGAGGAAGAGGCCAGACTGATCCACCTGGTAGAGAGGCAGATGGGGCACAAATGAGTCTGGAGTCCCTCTGCCCGGGCCAGTATAGCAGAGGCAGCAGGCATGGACCGAGGGGCAGGAGCATAGCTTGGAGGGGAGCCTAGGGCTGGGGTATTTCCATGCCAGGGTGGAGGTTGGTGGGGTTGGCCTGGCCTGGGCAGAGCTCGGTGGGGCAGAAGCAGCTCCCACCACCCACTGAGCCTTTCACTCTCCCTCTCCAGGCTGTGGAGGTGACACAACCTGGATGATGTTGCTGTTGGAGCTCTTGGAGTCAGCGCCCACATAGACGGTGAAGAAGGGTGAGGCCCGGTATGTGCCGGATACCATCTTCAGGACCTCCATGAAGTTGTTCTGGCTCCACGGCCCTGTGATGTTCCACCCACCGATCTGCCAGAGGCAAGGACAGGAGTTTGGGGGGTGGGGGGACAGACGAGCTGCCCCCTTGGTCTCACCCAAATGCCCTTGCCCTCACCCCCCACCACATGCAGTTTCACAGGGAGCCTGCCCTGCCCTCCCAGTCTGGATGAGGGGGCACTGGGCTCCCCTCCGCACATGCTGCTCCCAGCTGAGACCAGATGGGGCTTCTCCTTTCATTTATGCCATGGGCACATGCCTGGAGGGGGGAAGCCACTCCTGTGGCAAGCCAGTCCCAGCCCAGGGTGAACCCTTCTCACCTGCCCCCCACCCCAAGAGATTCCCCGAGAATCCCAGCCCCCTCCTCACTGGCGCACCTTCTCAATGAGGTCCATGAGGGGCTGCGAGCCCAGCTCCTCGATTTTCTGCTCCTTCAGGCAGGACAGGTAGTACCGCTGCGTCTTCCTCTCGGCCTCGCTGCTGGAGTTGAACGTGGTGTTCTCTGGAGTTGGGGGGGTGATGGGGGTGGACTCACTTGTGGCCCCTCTTACAGCAGCCCAGGCACATGGACGGGCTTGGCAGATTGGCCCATGTCCCTCAGCCCCTAGCTCTGCTGGGATCCCTTTGGTCTGGGTTCCCCCTCATCCTTTTTTGTAACCAAGGGGTTAGGAGGGCTAGGAAGCTGCAGACCAGCTCTGGTGCTGGCAGGGAGTAGGGACATGAGGGTCAGGTTCCCCTGCGTTACTTGGCACCAGGGGACAGCCTCACCCCCCACTGCCTGGGGCTCTGCCTGGGTGGACCCAGCCCAGCGTGGGAGCAGGCTCCGAGGCCCCAGGGAAGCGGTAGCAGGATGTGATCTCAGCCTGCTCTTGTGCTGTGTCCAAGTTGCCATAAAACCTAGCAACATACAGGTGAAATCCCCATCCCTGGTGCCCAAGGGGTGGCTGGGTCAGAAGGCTTGCACGGGGCCCTGCTGACTGTGGTGCTAACTTCCTACTCTATGTGCATGCATGTGCATGCTGAGGAGAGGATCTCCCCAATTCCTGAAGAAACCCAGGCTCTCCCTTTGCTGGCAGGGTCTGGGAATTCAATCACCAAGGACCCAGACAGAGAATCCTTGCTCAGTCTTGCCTTTCCCCCCAGGGAAAGGGAGCAGTGTCACACCTAGGAGGTGCTTCATGATGGCCTGGTTCTGGTCCCAGATGCTGTTGAACGTGCTCCATTTGGAGCGCCCATCGGGAAGTGGATTCCGCTTGATCCACCCGCCACACGAGTACTGGTAGAAGTCCTTGCAGGGGTCGGTCTCCCGGTCCAGTGCCTCCAAGATTTTGCTGGCCACGCGGATGCAGGCCTCCGTCAGGCACGTGCTGTGGGAAGGGTCTGCAAGGGAGAGGTGCCGTCACCCGGGCCCATCCAGCAGGTGGGGAAACTGAGGGACAGATGGGCTCCTTCATGGTCTTACTGCAAGGCTATGGTGGAGCAGGGGGGGGACCCAGGAGTCCTGCTGGTGACCATAAGGCCCCTCTTGTGCTGGGAGCACATGGTGATTCCAGTGGTACTCAGTGGGCCAAAGCCAGAGTCGCAGCACCCACCTCCTTTGGCTGCAAGGTCACCTGGCAGGCTGGTGCCATGGGTCCCTTTGCTCTGTTCCTCACGATACCTAATGTTTAGCTCTTGCATGGCAGCTCTGGGGACCCCCTCCCCCCAGTGCATTGCCCTTGAAGCAGAATCCCTCCTTCCAGACAGGGCACCTTGCAGTCTGGCAGGGGTAAATGCTAGGTGCCTGTGGATAGGGAGAGGGGCATCACGGAGCACCCCACACACCCGTCTCCTACCTTTGTTGTACTGGACACCCAGGGTGATCATAGAGCCTGCCAGCAGCATGGCCAGGAAGAGGGAGATGGCGCAGAGAACCAGCTCTAGCTGAGTCCGTGAGCCCAGGTGGCTCAGCAAGGGCATGACCCCTTTCCTGAACCCCACCTGGGAGGGAGAGAGAAGGGGGGCAGGATGGGGGGGGTATTGGGGCACAGTGGGGATGAAACCAGCAACACAGAAATAGTCATAAGTCCCTCTGGAGCCCAAAGACTTCCTACCAACTTAGGCCATGCCCCATGGCAGCGCCATGCTGTCTTCTCCCTTACGGCCTTACAAATGCAGACTCTTTCCTTTCCAATGCCACCCTGCTCTCCCATAGGTGAGGCGCGAGGCCAGCTCAGCACTTAGCCCTAGGCATGGGATGCTTGATTGCTGCTTTGTCATTTGCATATTTCAAATATCATTTGCATATGTCCCCCACAGGACCAAAACCCACTTACTATGTATTCAATTACATTTTGCCTGGTTATTTACATACTGGCTTTTAGTGTCCTGTGCTTTATCGCATAAGCCGATGCCAGGAAAAAAATAAAGGCAGCAGCTAAAGCACTGGCTAATGGAATAATGTAAAGATGGAGCAGTGCAGGGACAGAGATTTCTGCTTGCACGGGCTGTTTGTTAGGCTCCTGGTTGTGACACGCGGTCACAAGCTGGTGGGTGATTTTACCCAGGGCTTTGGGTAGTTTAAAGTGAGTAAGCACCTGCCCGCCATGGTACCCATCTTGGATTGCTCCCTCAGCCTGATGGCTAAGAGAAAGGTGGCACTTTGTGGTGGGTGGGGGTTTCCCTTCACTATTCGCATGCATGGGGCCAAGCATGAGGGCCCAACAGGAGATAAATGGTGATAGAGCAGCAAGTGGCATCGTGTTTTAGTCATCTGCCAGGGAGGCTTTGAGAGCTGATCACAGGAAACCATGGTGGCCCAGAGCCCAGTGTCACCCGACATGAGAGAGGAGTGCAATCGCCCAATCTGATTCTGGTTCAGTTTTTTTGGTTCTGGTTATTGGCAGAGTCTGTTTATCTGCCTACTTTTGCTGGGCGGGGAAAGGCTATGCCGATCTCTGGCGGCGACTGCATTTGTGTGGGGACTGGGCTCCGCACAGAGCTGCGAGCAGGCCCTGCCCTCCGCTCTAGTGGGACATGGCACCAGGGGGATGGGTGTCGGGAGCCAGCAGGGAGGCTAAACTACCCCCCACTGGCTCTGGGTACTGAGAGGGCCTGGTGCTAGCGGCCTAACTACCCCCAGGTGCCCCGTTAGTGCCCAGCAGGGGAGAGGCTTTGGGTTGCTGCCACCTTGGTCTTCATTTCCTGGGTCTTGCTGACTTGTTCTTGGTGTCCTGCTCCCCGGGTGCTGCTTCCCTGCTCTGTCCTTGTTCCTCTTACTGGCTCCTCGTTCGTCCCTATTGATTTCCTACTCCAGATGCCAGACCCCTGTTCCCTGACAGCTGGCTCTTGGTTTATTGCTTGGCTTGCTTAGCTAGAGCTCCTTGCTTTGGACCCCTCTGGCTACTGACTCCAGTCTGGGTCTGGATTCCTGCCTCCTGATATTCCTTGCTTGTGGCTCTGCCTAGGGTGACCCTGTATGTCCTGACCCCTTGCAGACCTCAGCTTCCTGACCCATCTGCTACTGATGCCCCAGCTCTAGCTGGGACCCATGCCTGTTCCCAGTCCTCTGGGCTCTGACACGCTAGGCTCAAGCCTAGACAAGAAGGGGCTTCCTGGTGTCCTGGCTAAACCAAAAAATAAAAAGTATCCATTTGCCAAACGTTTGGAGTTTCTCCCTCAAAATGGGAAAGCTGATGGTATCCTGTTTTTCAGTGGAACAAAGCAGAGTTTAAGGGGTGGGGAGCTGCTTTTAAAATGGAAGCAACCTTGCTCTCAAAAACACCACTTCAAAACGTAATGGCAATATGTTTCATTTGTGTATTTTCAGCTGCTTCTTCAGGGTGGGATTTTGGGGGGTGGGTCTTGGGGCCAAAACTATGCATCAGGCTTGCCCTGAATTTGCTAATGGCCATGATTGAGTAGGGTCTTTATTTTCCAGCAGATGAATGGTTTCACCCAGCCCTAGGGGAGAGGGCCCAGCACTGCCAGACTCCCCCTCCAGGCCTCCAGCCACTGGGGTTAAGACCCAGAACCAGCTGGGGTTGCCCTATGGGGTCCCACTTCCTTTGCCAAGAGACCCCCCCAAGCCGCTATGGAAGCTGGTACAGTTCAGTGCAATAGGGAGACCAAACGCTGGGGTGGCAGGGGCTGGAGGGGTGTGTGGGGAGGGAAGCTGTCAGCAGGGCCTGGGGTGCAAGGAGAAGGGGCAGAAGCTGCTTCATTTGGCATCAGAAATGGCCTCTCCCTCTCCTCACACTAGGTCTATTCAGTGATGTCTACATTTTTCTGGAGCCAGCTGGGCAAATAGATAAGCTCGTCCCAGAGCCAGCCCTTGCACTGAGCTCTGCGCTGCACAAGAGCTGCCTTGGTGCCCCGGGGGACTGGCAAGCCACCTCCTGGCCACCAAGACGCCATGTGTGGGAGCCGGACCCTACCTCCACGCTGTCGGGAGAGGCGTTCCCATCCCCCGCCGCCTCCACCCCCTCCTCCTCCTGCAAAGTAGCTCGTTTGTAATCAGGCATCTGCAGAGAGAGGGAGAGAGAGAGCGAGTAAGCTGGGGATGAGCCTGCAGAGGGCTGAGCCTGGGGCCAGTACCAGGGGCTTGCCCCCGAGGTTAGGGCTGGTGCGGAGGGAGGCCCGTGCCAGCCTTGCCTGCACCAAGGGAAGGGAGGAGCACTCACTCTCGCTCTTGCCTCTGGGGGCTCGAGCGGGGCAGGGGGGCAACAGGGATTTGGAGCCTCCCCTTTCCGAGGCACCCTGGCCCCGAGCTCCAAGGATGGAGACAGGACACTTGCATCTGCCTGCAACCCCGCATGCCTCTTGGCCCGCTGTGGGTTGCTATGGCAGCGCCGCAGCTTCTGCATGGCATCAGCATTCCTGACAGGTGTCACGCTGCCTCCTGGAGACTCATCCTCTGTTCCCAGGCAACCTGCGGCTGCATCCCCTAGCAACGCCACCACCTCCTCCCTCCCTTCCCGGAGCTGGAACCTTCCACGCCGATGGGGTCACGCCGAGAAACATCTGGAACGGGCTGGCTGGAGGCGAACTCTCTAACGGAGCAAGCAGCCAGCGGCAGGACCCCCTGCCCAGCCCCACCACTGTCCTGGGAGCCGAGCCCAGCTCCCCCACCCCTCTCACAGCACAGCCCTGTTTCCCTGCACTCCCTGAGCCACCCTAGATACCTGGCTGGCACAGGGAGGTGCCCAGGGCCTGGCAGGCAGTCCAGCCCCACAGTGCCAGGCTGAAGGGCTGGTGGGTGGTACTGCAGCTCTGCTGCAGCATGGCCCGCTGTGTAGCCTGGCTAGGACAGTGGCACCATGGGCTGGCCTATGCCACAGGTGGGGCACTGGTGGGGGGGGGCACCGCCTGCTGTGCGTTCCAGGTGCCCAACACTGGCATCACTAGCTTTGTCCCTAGTTTAGATGAAGAGTCTGGCACCTTCAGAGTGAAGCTTCATTCCCATTCGCAATAAGGCTTTCACCAAGTTATTGCCTGGGCTGAATTAGCCCCTCTGGGGAGAGACTCCTCTGCTGTTTGGGTGGCCTCTTCAGGGTGCTCCCCTCACACCCACCCCACATCTTCCTCTTTCCCTGCCCTGTGGAGTTTGCACTGACTGTGCTAATGGGCCTGGCAGAACGTACTAGCAGGCAGGCTGCAGCGGATGCTTTTCCTGAACTGGCCAACAGTGCAACAGCTCTCAGCTCAACCTGGCTGGCTGTCGTTAGGTTTCAGAGTCAACGCCCAGCAGGTGAGAGGCTTTGCAGCTCTTGTCTGAGGCTGCCTGCAGACTCAGGAAGATGCTGTGGGGCTGGTTATACTCAGGGTCATGTTTTTTGGGTTTCCTTCGTGGCTGCAAGGGCTGGCATGAGGCTTTGTGGGGGGGGTGTAAAAGCCCCAGCGAGGGACAGAGCTGCACCCAGAGCCTGCTAGGAGGTGCTATGCTGCCAGGGGGCTCCCCAGGGCACTCCTGGAGTGGGTTCAAGCCCATTCAAAACCCAACATTTGGCGGGAAATCCCTCACAGGGAGGATGCCTGATGCTGCTGGCATCTGTGAGTACGTCTGAGCCTGGCAGCCACATGGTGCCTGGGATTCCCCCACCCACCGCCTCCCACTTCAGGGAGCCCCATCTCCTGGGGAAACCATCTGTGGGGCTTCCTCTCCCCCCCACAGCACCCCAGAATTGACTCCCATCCCCCCGGCAGGAGCCCCCTCCCCACCAAGCTACAAGGACCCTGGTGACTGGTTAGCTTAGGCACCCTGTGGGGAGCTGAGTAGGCAGCCCTGGACCTGCTTGCAGGGGTTGGTTCTCCCATGCCAAGGGTCCCCCTCCTGCCCCTGGGTGGCTAGAACTGGCTCCCTGAGGCAGTGAGGTGCTGCAGGGGTGCATTGTCAGGACAGTGCAACCTCCTTGGACCCTGGCCCCTGGCATCCCCCGGCCTGGCCCCGAGGGGGCTTGAGAGGAGAGGATGGAC
>NW_017728995.1:28923998-28924213 GCF_001723915.1 Gavialis gangeticus | reverse complement strand
CATCCCCCGGCCTGGCCCCGAGGGGGCTTGAGAGGAGAGGATGGATGTGGGAAGAGAGGCCTGTTCCCTACCAATGCTGGGCCACCGGTGCTCTGAAGGGTGCCAGACCCACCCCGCCTGAGGCCTGCACCTCCACAGGGTTCTTGCCAGGCGAGCAGGAACCGGCTCAGGGACCCCTGTTGGCACCCCCCTGCCAGGCGGGGCTGCTCCCCTGC
>NW_017728995.1:28923392-28923988 GCF_001723915.1 Gavialis gangeticus | reverse complement strand
GCTCCCCTGCTCGGGGCCCAGCTGGTCTGCAGCCTGCGTGTCCTCCTCCCCCTTCCCTGCCTCCCTGGAGCAGCTGCCTGGGGAGTCCCAGTGCTGCAGCAGCAGCCCCTGGGGCCTCTGACATCCCCAAAGAGAGAGGAACCCGCGTGCTCAGCACTGGTGCGAGGCCTGCCGGGCAGGATGAGGCCAGGAAACAGGGCCAGGGCAGCAGGGGGGCGCTGAGTCACAGGGCAGGGTGGGGGGCAGGGGTGGGATCAGGCTGCTTGGATGCAGTGCGGCAGGGCTGACTGCCCCCAGACTTCCCTGCCCCCACCCCCGCTCTTCTGAGGGGCTGGTGCAGCCAAAGGACTGGGGTGGGGGGTCCCTGGGATCTTCGGGGTGCCCCCAGCTCCCTCCCTCACTAGTCCCTCAGGGCCCGCCACGGTGCGCGCCCTTGCTGGGGAGGGGGAATCAGGACCGCGGCAGCTGGGATGGGGGGCAGAGACATCACAGCCCACCTCCTGCCCGCCCCCAGACCCACGCCCCGATGGGTGCAGGCTGCAGAGAAGAGCTGGAAGCCGCTGCCCCCAGCTGGAGGGCAGGGATGCATCGTCCTC
>NW_017728995.1:28921263-28922456 GCF_001723915.1 Gavialis gangeticus | reverse complement strand
GCGCCCCGTGCGCAGGGCGGCGGACACGCGCGGCGTGACTCAGGGCCGCCCCCCGCGGGCACACGCGCAGGCTGCACGCCCGAGGCGCCGCACCCGGGGGCACGCAGGGACACACCTGCGGGGGCACAGGCACACGCGGGCTGCCACGCCCAGAGAGGCGCACACATGCGTGTGGGCGGGCACGCCCACTGTCACGGAGTCGCACGCAGGCTGGCACACTCATGTTACAACAAGCACGCATAGGCTAGCACACCCGCTGTCACGGAGGTGGGCACAGGCTGGCACACCTGCCAGCACACAGGCACATGCAGGCTGGCACACTCATGTCACACAAGCACACGTAGGCTAGCACATGTGCTGTCACACGGGCACAAACAGGCTGGCACACCCACCCATCATCACACAGGCACATGCAGGCTGCACACTTGCTATCACAGACGTACACGCTAGCACCCAAGAAATCACAAGCAATCAGGTGGCTCTGGACACCGGGACATCACACGTGCACCATCCGAGATGCAGTCACACTGTCGAACAGGGTTTGGAGCAAACCCAGGCTAACACACAGCACTGCACACTGTCTGTAGAAATCAGTCACACTGATGCTTGGAAGCACAGACACACACAGTCGCACACCCTGATACACAAGCGGAGACCCACATTTCTGACACACAATTGCACCCACCCATGCACAGAGAGTCTAGCGTGCACGCAGCCTAACCCGTACCTCTGCAGCCTCACACTCATCACATAGGCAGACAGAAACACCTGTGACACAGGCAGGTGAACACATTTTGACACATAACATCATGCAGTCACACAATCATTCTGGCACATGCACACACAATTCTGTCCCCTCCCAGGTTACTGTGTCTGGGTGGGAAGAATCAGGTGAGACCCCAGCAGGCTGCACAAACAGGCCCTTGGGACACTGCCAGAAGGAGGGCACATGCTGGCTGCTCCCAGCTGCCTCTTCCCAGCACACTGAAGGTACAACTACACCCACATACAGGCACTGCTGCCAGGCACACACCTGCATGCATACAGCATGTACAACATACTCCATGCCTGTACACACAGGCATTACCCCCAAACACACAGCCTTTTTGAGGCACAAAGTTTTCCACCTGCAGTGCATTTACAGCACAGGCGCACACACTTCCAGGCATTGCCCATCCACCGTGCACCATTTC
>NW_017728995.1:28920259-28920828 GCF_001723915.1 Gavialis gangeticus | reverse complement strand
ACATCCCCCCCCCCCAATGCTTCCAGGCCCTGCCCCTGAACCCAGAGCAGCCCCAGTGCTTCCTCCACCCAGTGAGCCCTGCAGGGGTTCTGGGCAGAGGGGTGAGCTCAGGGCTCTGCTGGCCGTTGTCTGCTGGCTCAGGGGCAAGTGGGGCAGTGCGAAGCTCCGTTTCTCTCCTCCTGCTCAGTGGAGGGGTGCTGGGCAGGTGGCAATACAGAGGGGTGAATCTCTTCTCCCCCTGGGCTGGGTCAGCTCCGCAGCAAGGCTGTCAGGGAGAAGGTCTCTGAGTTCCCGGCCTGGGAAACTACTCTCATGCCTGGGTAGTGGAGATGGAGACGGCCTTAGGTTGGCACCCTCCTTCTTCACAGGGGCTTCACGCACTTGCTGTGCAGGCACGCTCACCCCCAAATTTGCACACTGCCACTCTGACATACACATGCTGGCACACTTCCACCACGACCCAGACTGTCTCAGACTCACTCACAGGCATAGTTACACTCTGACACACACATGCACACTCATGCATATGCATGCTCACACTCACTGGCACACACACATGCTCACACTCA
>NW_017728995.1:28911339-28915259 GCF_001723915.1 Gavialis gangeticus | reverse complement strand
CACTCATGCATATGCATGCTCACACTCACTGGCACACACACATGCTCACACTCACATCCTGACACACTTCCATCCTAACACACACACACATGCTCAAACACACATGCTCACACTCACTCACTGGTGCACTTAAGCCCTGACACACATACATTAATTTACTAGACTCATGTGCTTGCACATGTACACCCTAATACACACACACACACGCTGGCACATGTATACCCTGAC
Source organism: Gavialis gangeticus (assembly GCF_001723915.1). Lineage (NCBI taxonomy): Eukaryota > Metazoa > Chordata > Crocodylia > Gavialidae > Gavialis > Gavialis gangeticus. The sequence continues at coordinate 28,915,031 of NW_017728995.1, read as the reverse complement.
ACACACACTCTCTTATACTCACTGGCACGTGTACACCCTCTCTCTCTCACACACCCATGCTCACACTCACTAGCACATATACACCCTGACACACACACACTTTCTCTCTCTCTCTCTCTTTCTCTCCCTCTCCCTGGCTTATTTACTCCCACAGATGCCGAGGCACACTTGCAGTGCAGCATACCCCTTTACTTCTACCAGCGACCAGGACATGTACAATAAGCCAGGTCCCTTGTTGCTGTGCAACAGGTGAGGGGTGAAACATTCTGCTGTGCGCAGGTTATTGTGTTGCTCTTGCCGGAGCAGCCATAGCAAGTGAGCAGGGAGCATCCTGGCCTGAGTGGGTGCCCATGGGTAAGGACAGGAAGGGGCACGTGTTGGGGGCCACATGGCAGCAGGAGCTAGCAGGGGAGGAGTGCGCCAGGAAAGGTTGTACAAGAAGGTGGTGGCTCTGTGCCCGTGTATAAGCTCACAGCCGGGGCCTGGTGTCCCTGCCCTGGAGGATGTGCTGCCAGGTGGGGACAGGTAGGGACAGAGGCTGGTGGATGTAGTGGCAGGATGGCTCTCGTAGGAAGCTAGGTGAGCGCCACCTGGCGGAGCTCAGGGGCGTGGAAAGCCAAGCTAAGGGCACTGAGCAGAGTCCAGGGTGCAGCCTCCTGTGACAGGGCCCTCTGGGCTCCCGAGGGGCAGGGAGTCCTTCCCATTTCCATCACAGATCATTGCTGGCACCTGGGCAAGCCCCACTAGTCAGCAAGGACTCAGCTACTGCTGCTCCCAGCGAAAGGCCCTGCCCCTGGAGTCACGTCCATCTGGGCCCACAGGCTGGAGGGGTGGTATGGGCCTGGTCCATGGGCCCAATCAGGCCCACAGACCAGCCCTGTATGCCAGATCCCTCATGCATCCTGGCAGCTGGAGTGGGTGGCCAGGTGTCCTGGACTGGCTGCACCAGGACCGCACTGTATATAGGGCCTGTTCTAGCACATCTGCTTCATGCTGGACCCAACGTGGGTCCCGGAGTGACCAGAGGATGTGCCAGATGCTGTGGAGTGGGCACACTGCTTTGGGACCATGTGGCACGTGTTGTAGGCCAGATTCGGCATGTCATGGAGTGGCATGCATCCTGCTCTGGCTGCTCCAGGACATGCATGGGACTGGACATTGGCTGTGAGATGATCCTGAAGCAGCTGGGTGGGCGTTGTATGAAGCCCATGGGGCCATCCGGTGCACCCCATGTGCTGCCTGTAGCTCATGGGCAGCACGGGGGTGGGATGATAGAGCTCCTTGGACTAGATCCAGCCTACAGTCCATCTCTTTGACTCCCTTGCTGTAGGGAAAGCTCCAACAAAGCGAAGGGCCTGCAGGAGTCCACAGGGCACCCTGGTCACCAGGCAGGACATCCTTGTCTTGTGCCACCAGCAGAGGGGAAGGAAGGCGGTGTCTCAGCCCCCTGCAGGGCCTGGCTAGGCCCCAGCTATGCTTTCAAGGCTCCTTCACTCCCAATGTCTTGCTCAAGAGGTGCTTGCTGCACCCCAAAGTATGGCCTCAGGCCTGCAGTGCAATCACCCCAGAGCCAAATTGGGGTGGGGTGGGGTGCTCTCCAGCGCAGCCATGGCCCCCATACCTGACCCCTGAGGTGCAGAGCTGGACAAAGGCATGGGCGAGCCAGGTGGCTGCCTGAGGCCCAGACAGAAAAGCGGCCTGAAAATGGTATTTTGTTTTTTTCTTGTCCAAGCATTATTATTGTTATCTCTGGTGAAGGGGGGTCTGATACTAAGCGTGCCCGGGGCCACTGCGCAGGTGTGGGACCGGCCCCGTCTGCCTTGTGATGCCCCACATACATCGGACCCAGCCGCCACACACAGCTCCAGCGCGTGCGCGCGCACACACGACAAGCCCCACGCCGCCCCCCCACGTGCGCGCCGCCGCCCCCTCCCGCCAATCACACAGCCAAGCCCCGCCTCCCCGTGTTGCCTGGTCACGTGGACCCCGCGTCGCCTCGCGATAGGTGTGTGGCGTCCCGCGCACGCGCAGTGGGACTGAGCACTATGGAGGAAGGCGGCGGCACCTCGGCGCCGGCGGGTGGTGGCGACGAGAAGGCGGCGGGGCCGTGGACCAAGGACCGCAAGGACCCTCCGCCCGCGGGCGACAAGGAGCAGGAGCTGGTGAGAGCAGGGCGGGCCGTGCCGTGCCGGGCTGGCAAGCGAGCGGGCGGGCGGGGAGCTGAGTCACTGCGGCCTGGCGCGGCGGCCTCCTCTCACCCCTGACCCCTGACCTGCGGGACGGGGCCAGCAGCTCCCCCCGCCCCCTCTCAGTCTTGGGCTTCCTGGGCCCCCGGCCCTGCGCGTCGGGGGGGCCCTCTCAGGGGCTGGGGGGGTCCTGGGCCCGGAGCTGATGGCTGTGCCTCTGTCCCGCTGCAGTCGGAGGAAGACAAACAGCTGCAGGATGAGCTGGAGATGCTGGTGGAGCGCTTGGGGGTGAGTGCACGCTCGGCTTCATGCCGGCATCGGGCCGTTGGGTTCCTGCAGTGAGCGGGCAGTGCTGCATGCGCTGCGCGAGGGCAAGGGGTTGTTGCTGGTCGGTGCAGTGGGAAGGAGGCTGCCTGTGTCCTGCTGCCGGCCTCTGCCCTGAGGGATCCTCCTTTCCTCCCACCGTGTTGTCGCTGCCCGCATTTGCTGACGACCTTCTGGGGCCCAGGGGTGAGCTGAGCTCGTATGGCAACCGTAGCCATGGCTGTCAGCTCCTTTTAGTTAGCAGCGCTGTCCCTGTGGTAGCAGCCGGCCTGGGAGCCTTGTCCCATCCCAGCACTCGAGGAGAGTTCAGATTTTCCCCATGGTGAGGGTCTTGCCTGCAGCATTCCCTCTTTCGCTGGGTCTGGCAGTGCCAGGGTCACCAGCCTTTGGGGTATGGACAAAGCTTATGCTCTCGCCCTGGTATATCCCTGGGATCAGTTGGGTGGATTTCAGAGCTGGGGGTGGCATGGCTTATCGTGGCCCCATAGGGCCTGGTGCCTGCTTTGGGTCCATGTAATGGCAGTCTGCCTGCCAAGCACATGGCTGAACCCCCCTGGCCATTCACAGCCTCATGTGAGATGCACCTGGTAGAAGCCAGCCCTGTGCTTGCTTCTGATGAGCGCAGGTGTGATAGCAGAGCCTGCTTAGCGCTGTCTGTGTGTGTGGGCTGAGGGCACGGGTGCCAGCCCCCTCCATCCCCAACCCACGACAGGTGCGGCTTGTTCCTCTAGGAGAAGGACACGTCCCTGTACCGCCCTGCGCTGGAGGAGCTACGCAGGCAGATCCGCTCCTCCACCACCTCTATGACTTCTGTGCCCAAGCCCCTGAAGTTCCTCCGCCCACACTATGGAAAGCTAAAGGAGATCTATGAGAGCATGGCCCCTGGAGAGAACAAGGTTGGTGGGCCCAGCCCCTGTGTTGTGGGGGAAGGGCAGGGGACAGTGCTGTAGGCTGGTGGTGACTCAATGCTGTGTTGCAGGGACGGGTGCTGAGGGGGTGGTGGGCTGGGCACTGAGTGTTGTCCTGCATGCCTTGGAGGTGCCCTCTTCTGCAGCACAAACCTACTGCTGACAACTGGGAGACACCAGGTCCTGTGTCTGCCAGCTTCGACTGGCTGCTAGTGGGGCTGCAGGCTTCCCTGGGGGATGGATGTGCACAGCTCTGCTGGTGTCCTGTTAGGGT
>NW_017728995.1:28904246-28906339 GCF_001723915.1 Gavialis gangeticus | reverse complement strand
CAGGCTGCACAATGCCCGTTGTGTGGTGTATCCCTCTGCATTCATGTTCATCTGTCCTTGCTGTGCTAGCTCATGACTGTTTCTATCCCCGCAGGGAGAAGCAGTGCTTGGAGGTGCCTGCAGAGATGGAGCCTGGTGGACCTGGTTAGTGTCTGTGTTGAGGGGAGGGGGTCAGAAGTGGTTGCATAGGACATCCTGACACTGAAGTAATTGGAGGCAGCCTGCTTGTGTGGGGTGGGAAGGTAGTGTGTCAGGTGGGTGGGGGGCTGCCTTGTGTTATATGAGTGAGTGTGTGTGTGTGTGTGGGGGGGGGGGGGGTTCATGTCTTTGTCTGGGTTGTTGCTTCTGCTGTCCCCTCTGTACCCTCCTGGCTGGCACCGCTGGCCGGCATCAGCATCTTGAATGTCTTTCTGCAGCGCTTCGCAGCTGACATCATCTCTGTGCTGGCCATGACCATGAGTGGAGAGCGGGAGTGCCTGAAGTACCGCCTGGTGGGGTCCCAGGAAGAGCTGGCCTCCTGGGGGCATGAATACGTCAGGTAATGTGTGGGGCTTAGTCTGTCACCCAGGGCCTGTCTAAGGCAGCCTCCAGCTCTGCTTTGTGCTTGGTTCAGTCCTGAGGAAGGATTCCTTGTGATGGCCTCTCGCCCTTCCCTTGTGCCTCTCTTCCATGGTTGACTTGTCCAGCCTCCAGAGGTGATGCACAGGTGTCCTTGAGGCATAAGTAACAAGAACAACATAAGCAGTGCTATGCTGGATCAGATCTATGGTCCATCCAGCCCCTTAACCTGTCTCCGGCAGTGGCAAGAATGAATGCTTTAGAAGGAGGGCACGTGAACAGTATATCTTGAGCAGTGGTTCTCAACCAGGGTGCCACAGCAGCCTGATGTACCTTGAGATCGTTTTGGGGTTGCCATGCAATGTTAGCACTTAGATATGCAAACATGACTTGTGAGCTCAAACCCAGAGATGTCACACAGAAATCTGCAGTGTTAAAGTTATTCTGCCCTGTTGTGGGCTTCCAGAGTTCTTTGCAATGGAAGATATTTACTCTAGCATTTTTGCATAGTCAAAAAAAAAAGGGTGAAAACTAAGTACTAGCATTTTTCAAGGGGGGGCTGGAATCTTAAAAGGTTGAAAACCACTAATCTAGAGTATTTTCTTCCCTGTCATAACTCTCCCTGGCATCCACCGTCTTTGGTTTAGAGATGCTAGAGGAAGCATCTGTAGCTCTGTTTTGGGTAGTTATTACTAGATATATTGTCTAAGAATCTTTTTAGTCCCTTTTTGAATCTGACTATACCATATGCCTTTATCACCTCTTCTGGCAATGAGTTCCACAAGTTAATTACATTCTACATAAAAAAGTCCTGTCTGTTGTTAGTTTTAAATCTGTCTCCTGCTCTTTGTTGTGGGCACTGCCACCCCATGCTAATATTCTGGGTTTTGGTGAATGACAGTTCCCTGTTCCCTTTGTCCTGACCCTTCGTGATTTTACAGACCCCTATTGTATCCCTCTCAGTTGTCGTTTTTCCAAACTGAAAAGTCTGTCTATTGTATTCTCTCTTGGTACAGCAACTGCTCTGTATCCCGATCATCTCGGTTGCCCTTCTCTGTACCTGTTCTACTTCCACTGCATCCTTCTTGCAGTGCAGAGACCGGAACTGTATACAATACAAATCCATGTGTGCCCACATCTTGAATGTAGTTTCATAGTTGGTAGGGTCAGAAGGGACCTGAGCAGATCATCAAGTCCGACCCCCTGCCATGGCAGGAAAAAGTGCTGGGGTCAAATGATCCCAGCAAGGTGTTAGTTTAGCCTCCTCTTAAAGACCCCCAAGGTGGGAGCCAGCACCACTTCGCTTGGAAGTTGGTTCCAGATCCTAGCTGCCCTGACAGTGAAGTAGCGCCTCCTGATGTCTAGTCTGAATCTCCCCTCTGCCAGCTTGTGACCTGTTATTTCTAGTCACTCCTGGTAGTGCTTGGGGGAACAGGGACTCCCCCAATGCCTGCTGGTTCCCTCTGACTAGTTTGTAACAGGACACTAGATCCCCCTCAGCCTCCTCTTGTGGAGGCTGAACAGGTTCAGGTCCC
>NW_017728995.1:28893010-28903743 GCF_001723915.1 Gavialis gangeticus | reverse complement strand
CATTGAAGTCCGCCCTCCTGAAGTCCAGGGCTGCTGTCTTGCTGCAGGCCTTTGCCACCTTGCACTGGGTGGTGAATTCCAGCAGGCGATGATGGCTGTCGCCCAGGTGGTCGAGCACCCACAGTCCCTTCACCAAGTCATTGCCTGTGCCCAGCACCAGGTCCAACAAAGCATCTCCCCTGGTGGGGCTATGCACCTCCTGTGTTAGATGGAGGTCCTGTATTTCAGCTAGGAACCTATGGGAGCGGTCAGACCATGCCATATGACATGATGATATTCTCTGTTTTGTTTTCAATTCTGTAATGATGTCCAACACTTTTGTCTCTGTTGCTGTTGCATGTTGAGCTAATTCTTTTGGAGGACTAATCTACACTGACTCCAAGGTCTTTTTGCCTTAAATCACCTCTTTAACTCCACTATTAAACTGTATCCCTCTTGATAGGTGGTATAGACTCCTCTAGAGCCTCTAATAGTATTTTTAAACAGCTTTCTCGCTACCTGCAAGTGTGTATCCCAGCTGCACTCCCTGAATGCTAGTCCTTTTCCCCTCTGTGGTAATACACATCTCTCCATGCTGATCTTTGCTACCTCTGTTCCCTCATTGCTGGACAAACCCATCTCTCCTTCCCTTGGTTATTTATTTCTCAGGGCTCCCCACAACCTGTCATGTGATTCCCAATATCCCAGTTGGGGGCCCCCCACAGCCGTGCAAAGGGGCGTTCTCCCTGTGGAGCCCGGACCTGAGTACAGGATCCTAGCAAGGGCTCCATGGAGATGTGCTGTGAGGGTCTGCTCCCAGCCTGCCCCTGTGCATGCACCTCAGGCCCCTTCTGTACGCTCAGGTAAAGGCACAATTGGATTTAATGTGCGATCCACACAGTCATACCTCCTGCTACGCCACACCTGCATTGGCAAGAAGCAGGATCCCATGGCTGGGAGCCCCTTTGCTCAGGGATCTCCCAGCTGTGGAGACCACGCACAGCTGGGACTGAGAGACCCTGCAGCTGATGGGGCTCTGGGTCCTGGCTGCATGCAAGGCACAGCTGGAACTAAGAGCCTGTCAGGTGTAGGACTCAGCTGGGTGTGCAGCGCATTCAGGACTGAGTCCTGTGTGGACCCAGGGGTTTCATGCACTTGAGCCCTAGGAATCAGAGCAGCTGTGATTCCCCCAGGCCCAGGGGTTCCCCACTGGGCAAGATGGGTAAGCTAACAGGGCTCCCAGCCACAGATACTGTGCAAATTAAAGCTCAATAGCAACCAGCTGTAAAGTTAGCACACATCTTTGAGGTCTAACTTTATACCTGGCTGGAGCATTTTATTCTGCGATAGCTACTTTGCACATGTAGCCGGTCTCAAGATAACTGTAGTTAACCAGTTAATTGGCTGAGGCCCCTAACATGTAGGGGGGGGCCTCACGATCAGAGGCTTTTGTTTCTAAGCTGAGCATCAGTATGTCTGTCCCTGTCCCTTGAGTCCCTCTGCTTCTTGCTGTTATTTGAAGCTCTTCTCAAGCCTCTCTTCAAACCAGGGGTGGGTAATTATTTAGGATGGAGGGCCACTTAAGAAGTCTTGATGAGCTGTTGCAGGCTGTGTCAGCATTCTCCAACTCCTCCCCTGCCCCTCAGCCCCTTCCAGCCTGCAACAGCTTGCCAGAGTTCCCGAAGTGGCTTTGCCTCACGGCCTGGTCCTTTGCTGTCGCTGCTCGGTGATCCCAGCCCTGGGGTCTCCATGGAGACTGACTCGGGACCCACATGGGCAGGCATGCTCAGCTGGATGGACGGGATGGGCATGTGGGCGAGTGGAGAGGTGGAGGGACAGGGTGGGCTGGGGCAGAGCCATGATCCGCTCCTTGCAGGCCTCTGCCCATGAAATCGGTCTGTGTTACGAATTGTGGCTCTGTCATGGGCCCCGTGATCCTTGCCCCACCTGCCTGTCCTGTTCGTGGACCCTGGCCCCATCCCATCTACCTGGCCAAGTATGCCCTGTTCACATGAGTCCTGGGCTTGTCTTCCTGGAGACCTTGCCTATCCAGTCTGTCCAGCACCCCTGGCACTGGCTGGGGATGGGCTGGGGTGCCCAGGCAGCGGGGCTGGGTCCTGTGGTGGTTGTGATACTGGCAGCAGCAGCTGGAAGGAGTCTCCACTGGGGCTGCTGGGAAGAAGAGTCTGGCCACCATGCCTCCTCAGCCCTGCTGTGTGCTTGGGGGCAGTGGGACTGGCTGCATATGCCACAGCCTGGGCTGCCCTCTGCACCTGGACTGGGTGAGGCCAAGGGACCCACTGTGGGTCGAATAAAATCCCTCAGGGGGCCAGGTTGAGCCCGCAGGCCATATTTTACCTACCCCTGGTTTAAACAGCATATTCATGAATGTGGAGCTGCCTTTCTTTGGCACAGCTGCATTTATTAATGTCTGCAAAAATACTGGGCCTACTCCTCCTGTCCCAGCTCTGTTCTCTGGTGTGTATCCTTGCCCTCTTTAGCCAGTCTTAGTGACCAGCTCCCAGTCCAGCTCTGACTCAGATCCACCAAACAGCAGCAGTTTCATGCGTGGGGAACTGAAAAATATACGTGGAAAAAATTCCCTATTTTATTTTGTACAGTGTAGCCTGGAGTAAGGGCTGCACCTTGTTTATGAAAGGCAGAATAAAGAAAAATAAATCTTTCCTTGAATACTGTGCCCAGTTCTGGTCCCCACATCTTGAAAAGAGAACTAGAGAAGGGCAACAAGGATGATTATTGGTATGGAGGGTCTTCCACATGAGGAGAGACTAAAGAGGCTAGGCCTATTCAGTTTGGAAAAGAGGGGACACATGAGAAGGGCTTATAAAATGCTAAATGGCAAAGAGAAAGTAGGTAGGAGTTTATTATTTACTGTCTCTCAATACAAGAATGATAGGTCACAGAATGAAGCCAGTAGGTAATAAGTTTAAAATGAACAAAAGGAAGCTCTTTGTCACCCAGCGTGTAATTTAAAGTGTGGAACTTGTTGCCAGCAGATATGGTGGAACCTGACAGTTTAGCTAGATTTCATGAAGGGAATGGACTAGGGTTGTCAACTCTGTTTGAATCTATTCTGGGAGGTTTCATCACATGACATAATGACATTAATGAATCATTATGTCAGAAAGGCAAATGCACATTACTATTACATTTTAAAAACCTACTGGACTACTATATAAATGGGATTTCACATTTAATATTTATTTTAACGAATGCCCTATCATTTGTCTCCTGGGTGACTCTCGGCAGTCTTCTGGAGATTTATATCTAATTCCTGGAGACTCCAGGACAATCTTGGAGGGTTGGCAACCCTAGACTTGGAGGAAAGGGGCATCAGTAGCTATTGAGCATGGGAGTGAGGGGCATGGCCTCTGAATCAGAATGTCCTAGATCTTAAATGCTAGAAGCTGGAAGTGAGAGAGGAACCCTGATCAGACCCATTTCCTTCTCTCTTTCGACATCTGCTTTCTGCTCTGTGTGACGTGGGAGACTGGGCAAGATGGACCTATGGTCTGACCCAGTAAATGGCAGTTCTTGTACTAAGTAAATGAGGAGCAGCAGCAAGACAGCTGAGCCTGCCACCCTGAGGATTACATGCAGAGTTTCTGTTACTTAGAAACTTAAGTGGCAGGAACTTACTTGCATTTTTCTCACGTATAATACAAATCCTGATTTCCATCAGCTGTTTGAGGGGGACAAAGTGCATTTGTATGTGAGAGAATATGGTACAGCTTTTCTTTGCTATCCTTTGAGCAGCTGACAAGACTGACTTCTGTGCAGAAGCTGCTTCCAAACTTTATTTAAGAAACAGTTGAATGGGATAGATCCTTTATAAGCCAAGCTTGAGCTGTTCCTTGACCCCAGCTCTAGGTGGGCAGCTACCTGCAGAGGCTCTTGTGCTTCTGAATTTCCCAGACTGACTATAAATCTTGGAACTGTGCTGATGGGTGGATGCATCTGGACCTGAGCATGGAGCCTCTGCTTAGTTGCTCAGGCCTAAATTTACCAGGTGGTAAATAGCTCTGGCTAAATGCCTCCTGCAGTGAGTGCCTGGCTTTACATTTAGCAGTGGTGGTGATAAGGATCTGAGGGTTGCCAGGGTGTTCAGGGAAGAAGGGTGAGAGCTTCTATTGCAGCATCCAAGCTGATCTCTTCGCTTCATCACTGGGTGGGGACTCAGTTGTAGAGCCTGAGATGCACTAGCTGCCCTTGGGGCTGAGGTCAGCTGTGGCAGCCCCTGTGATGGCCCTGTTTCCACCAAGGCAGTTCCCTGCAGTGGAGAGGAGTGCTTACCCTTGGGGTCTGCAGGCTCACCAGGTGGGATTCTGGGGAAGCATGGATTTGGGGGCCTTCCCTTTCTGAGATGCCCAGGCCCTCAGCTCCAAGAATGGGAGAGTCTGGCCCCCTTCTCCTCCCAGCCAGGGTTGCAGGCTCCGGTGCTGTCATTGGGGAGGGGGCAGTTGCATCTTCTGCAGTGACCTCCCAGGCTGGTGTGAATGCAAACACCCGAGTCAGAGGTGTGGCTTGCCTGGACCGCCTCAGTCTCTTACTGGCTGCCCCCAGATACTCCTTGGGCTCTTGGGATCAAGGGTGGCGTCTCTGAGCCATGTTGGCCTCTCTCCTTCATGCCAACAGGCATCTGGCAGGCGAGGTGGCAAAGGAGTGGCAGGAGATCGACGAGGCTGACAAGGCCCAGAGGGACACACTCCTGACACTGGTCAAAGAGATTGTACCTTACAACATGGCGCATAACGCAGAGCACGAAGCCTGCGACCTGCTCATGGAAATCGAGCAGATGGACATGCTGGAGAAGTACATTGATGACAACGCCTACGCCAAGGTCTGCCTCTACCTCACCAGGTGAAGGAGCCGGGCTGCCTTCAAGCTGGGGGTGCAGGCAGGAGGGGGCGGGGAGGCTGCTACCCACCAGAGGCAGGAGGCATCAAGGGTCTCAGTCAGGATGTTGCAGCTGGAGATCAGAACCTTGGTTTTGCCCATGTTTGGCAGAGGCCCATGAGGCAGCATTTCCTGCTGGCTGTAGAGGAGGGAGCATGTTGCCAGTGAGCTCTACCTCTCTTGACAGCTTCCAGTTGTAGGTGGCTGGGAGCATTGGACTCAGCTACCCAAGAGCACTGGCATGAGGTGCTGGGGGTGCTGATCTGGTCTGAGCTGCCGGCCTGACCGGGTCCTACCTTGGGTAGTAGCTGGACTTGCCCCTGGCCTATCTTCTTCCTTCCACAGCTGTGTGAGCTATGTGCCCGAGCCTGAGAACTCGGCTCTGCTGCGCTGTGCCCTGGGCATTTTCCGCAAGTTTGGGCGGTTCCCGGAGGCACTGCGCCTGGCCCTCATGCTCAACGACATGGAGCTGGTGGAGGACATCTTCACCTCCTGCAAGGATGTGTATGTAGCTGACGGGAGCTGCCTCCACTTGGCTGTCCTGGTTACAGATTCCCCTTCCTAGTCCAGTCCCATCCCCTCCAGAGAGTCTGGTCCCTAGGCTTTGAGGCTGGAGTCTCAGTTAGGTTTCTGGTAGCCCAAGCATCTGCAGAGGTACAATCCCATTCGCTGTTTGCACTTCCTGGTTTCTTGCTGCCAGGCTCAGCTATGGATGGGATGGGTCAATGCCACAGGCCTCCCCTGCCTCACCCGAGTGGGCTCTGTGCTGTCAGGGCATCTTTCCATCCCTGCCTGAGCTACCCTTGTCCAAGGGATGGGCCCCAGGGGCTGCTGACCTGATGAGACCATTCCTGCCCCCATGTGTTGAGAGCTTGGAGTACACTGAGCCCTGAGCTGCTCTAGTTACCAGCTTTAGAGCAGGTCCTTCCGGCTTGAGTAGCAGAGGCCCAGTCTCTGCATTGGGGCTGCTGTGCTCCAGCCCAGCCCTGTTGGGGTTGATAGATCAGCCCTTCAGGGGAACAGAGGCTGCCTCCCCCTTCCTGCTGGTTTGCCCCTTGGTAGGCAGATCTGCCTGGGTCCTGGGTGGCTCTGAGAAGCTGGGTTTTGGTAGTATTATATTACTGGGAACCGGGTCCTGGGCAAAGGCTGCTGTGGGGGTCGGAGACTGCATGGGCCTGCAGAATTCTAGCTCCTGAGGCTTCTGCAGCTCCCTGCTGCTGGGCTGGGTTGCTAGGAAGAACTTCCTGGGAAGTGGGAGAGCCAGGCTGGGTGGTCTCCGCCTCCAGGCTGGTGCTTGGGGCCTGACACCGATCATGTCTCCGAGGCAAGGGTCCCGACCCTGACACCTGTTGGTGCCTTCCAATGCAGGGTGGTACAGAAGCAGATGGCTTTCATGCTGGGGCGCCACGGTGTCTTCCTGGAGCTCAACGAGGATGTAGAGGAGTATGAGGATCTCACTGAGATCATGTCCAATGTGCAGCTCAACAGCAACTTCCTGGCCCTGGCCCGGGAGGTGAGGCCTGGCCTTGGTGGGGAGGGGCATGGGGCTGCAGCCAAGAGGGGATGGAAGCCCCAGCCCACACTGGGTGCCAAGGAACAGGCTGGCACTTGGCCCCTCTTACAAGGAGGGATGGCAGCTCTGTTCCTGTGCCTCGCCAGGGTGGGTCTGGGAGGGGGCCCTGAGGATTTTCTGTGTGCAGGGTAGGGAGCAGCTGGGGGTTTGTGGCTTGGTTCGGCCTGGCAAGGCATTGCTGCTGACTGGGAGGTAATGCCTGCTTTCCCCCTCTCTCCAGCTGGACATCATGGAACCCAAGGTGCCAGATGACATCTATAAGACCCACCTGGAGAACAACAGTGAGTGTGGCTTCAACTGCCATGTCATGTTGTCCTGTACTTCAGCAAGGGGGTGAGGTTGGCAGATATGCCTGGGTAAAGAGGCGTCTGGGGGTCAGGGCTCCAAGCAAGGCCCCAGCTGAGCCCAGCCCTACCATGCTAGGCTTGCCTCAGCCTGGATGTGGTGGGGCATCCGGCTTGTTCCCTCTGGCCATGTCCGTCTGCTGTAGCAGTCCTCTGGCACCTGGAACTCTTGCTGCCTTGGGGCCGGGTCTGGACACTACCCTAGCAGCCCCTGGTGCCTCGGGGAGCAGGGAGGCTAGAAGAGCCTGGTCACGTCCCCTGCCCTGAAGAGGGCCCTGGCCAAGCAATGCCGTGGTGCTGCCCAGCTTTTCTATGATCCCATCCCAGGGTTTGGCGGCAGTGGCTCGCAAGTGGACTCAGCTCGCATGAACCTGGCCTCCTCCTTTGTCAACGGCTTCGTCAATGCTGCCTTTGGGCAGGACAAGCTGCTGACCGATGATGGCAACAAATGGCTTTACAAGAACAAGGACCATGGTGAGTGCGGGTGGGCAGGGAGTGGGGAAATCTGCCTGGAGACCCTGCCTAAAGGGCTGGGGACATTGGACACATTATACATGGCTTGAGCCCTGGCCTTCAAGCTGGTGTACCCTCACGTCTCAGCCCATGCCTGCTGCCACAGGTGCAGCTAGCCAGTACAGGCTTGGACTTGCCCACGGGCCTGACTAGAGCAGAGGCTGAGCGGACTGAAGTTCCATTGGGCATGTGGGGAGGGGTGCACTTCCCAGCATTCAGTGCTTCAGTAGTGGCTGATTTGCTAGGCAGCATGGCATTCCGGGAAGCAGTTTTCTGTAGTACTCCCCTCCCCAAGTTGGGGGGGGTTCCAGCCCCAGCGCATCCTTGGCTGCGTTCAGGCTTACCCGTGGGTCTCAGCTGCTCCTCTTAATACGTGACGACAACTTGGCTTGCCCACACTGCCTCCATTGCCTGTTCCTTGGCCCTGTGCTGAGGCCTCTGAATGCCACATTTGTCTGGGGTCAGCTGCCTGGTTTGGGACCCACATGTCACCCCCTAGGAAACGTCCCAGGTGACTGTCAGGAGGTTGGCAGTTTAGCCAGCAACCACAGAGATCTGGGCACCCTGGACTTGGACAAGCCTCCCCCAGGCCGGGCTCTGGAAGGCCAGCACTCCCCTGTTGGAAGTGTTGGGTGTGCCCTGGCAGTGGGAAGAAGGGAAATGGACCATGGAGGGGCCTATGTGGGGGCAGGGACTGATCTGACCTTCTTGTGCTCATGATGCAGGGATGCTCAGTGCTGCGGCCTCACTGGGCATGATCTTGCTGTGGGATGTGGACGGGGGCCTCACACAGATTGACAAGTACCTGTACTCCTCTGAGGACTACATCAAGGTGGGTGGCGCTGCCTTCCTGGCCTGGCACTCCTATGTCACCATGGCTATGGGCACAGCCTTGCCAAGGCACAAGGGCCTGCTTGCCCTCCCCCCATCCTGCATGGCTCTGCTGCTGTGGTTCTCCACAGGGCCCCACCTGCCCAAAGTGATGGTTAATGCCCCACGTGCTTGAAGTCCCAGCCCTGATGGCAGAAGCGAGGTTCTGGGGCACTCATGGGGGGACCTAGGGGCTTCTGTACCACGTGGATGTGGCTTTGAGAAACCACAGGTCCCAGCCAGCAGAGCTTCCGAGCTGGGGATGGAGGTGCATTGCACAATGGGGGCTGCAGTCCTCTAGTGCAGTCTCCCACCTGGCCACCTGCATGATACTGTCTGCTACCTGTTGGGGGAATGTTGGGGCTCTATCTGATGTGTCTCTGCCCTGTAGTCAGGCGCCCTGCTGGCCTGTGGCATCGTGAACTCAGGGGTGCGGAATGAGTGTGACCCTGCACTGGCGCTGCTTTCCGACTATGTTCTGCACAACAGCAACACTATGCGCATCGGTGCCATCTTTGGGTAAGGCCCACCCGGCCCCTTGCCTACCTGCCCACCCCATGGGGCAGGCCCCCCACCCCTGGCTCTACTAATGTCCTGTGGGCTTCTGCTGCAGGCTTGGCTTGGCTTATGCTGGCTCCAACCGTGAGGATGTCCTGACTCTGCTGCTCCCTGTCATGGGTGACTCCAAATCCAGCATGGAGGTAAGTGGGCCAGCGGCTGGGGAGGGTGTTCAGGTGTCACCTGTGCCCCTATGGTTGCCAGAATTGCTATCCCCCAGCACTCCCCTGTCTCTGCATGAGAACCACTGAGGACGCTGATCCCAGGAGGGCTGAATTGGCCGTTGCCTTGGGAGGTGGAGATGTTGCTAACCTCTGTCTCAGCAGCTCCTCAGCATGGATGGAGTTGGTAGCTGATGACGGGCAGTGGGGAGGTCAGTAGGCCCCAAGCCCCAGTGTGTCTGAGTGCCCTGCCTCTCCTGTTTATCAGGGGCTGATGGCTCTGGGGGCAGCCCCTACCCAGGCATCTTCATGGGCTTTGGCAGGGGCCTCTAGGGTCATCTAATTTGTTTTATCACTCAGGATCCCCCCCCAAAACTAATCAGGGTTCTGCTGAGTCACAAGCCACATGCAGCTCCCCAGGAGCAGCTCTGAGCCACCCAGCCTGGCTCTGGGGCCCTTTTGTTCCCAAGCCCTGAGCCAGGCTGGGTGTATACTCAGTTTAATCTTGGCCTGGCGGGTACAGGTGCAGCCTCCTTTGGGCTGTGACCAGACAGTGCTGGGACAGTGAGTCTCTGACTGGTGCTCTCTCCTTTGGCCAGGTGGCCGGCGTGACAGCCCTGGCCTGTGGCATGATTGCTGTGGGCTCCTGCAATGGGGACGTCACCTCCACCATTCTCCAGACTATCATGGAGAAGTCTGAGACGGAGCTGAAGGACACTTATGCTCGCTGGCTGCCACTCGGCCTGGGCCTCAACCACCTGGGTACAGCTGGGCAGGCAGGCACTGTCTGCAGGCTGGGGCTGGGTTGATGAGCCCAGGGGAGGGCTGGGGGTGGCATTGGATCTGGGTGGTGGGGCAGGAGCAGAACATGCTTGGGGCTATGGGGAGTGGGGTGTCCCCTCGACTGTGGGGCTGGTGTGGCTGCTCTGCAGGTCCTCCCATTATGCTGGGGTTTACAGAGCAGGAGCTTTTAAGTTACACAGGCCACACCTGTTGGTTTGTGGCCTGAACGATGGTTTTGCTCTACTATACCCCATAATCCCCTGCAGTTGCAAAGGCCTGTGGGATTGGGATTATGCGGGGGCAGCACTGGGGGAGCTGAGCAGATGTCAAGGGAGTAGTACCCGGGCAAGTGACAAGGCTAAGGCAAGGTTGGGGGTGTGGGGTGCTCTGGCTTGCTCTAGGCTGCCTAAGGTCAGAGAGGTCCCTCAAGGCGAGCTCAGGTGCCCTCCTGAGGGCCTCCAGCTGGGCACCAGCTCCTGGCACCTGCAGAGTCTCTATCCTTGGGCCTGGCTGCTCTCTCAGGCCTTGCTGCTGCCCTGCAGGGAAGGGGGAGGCAATCGAGGCTATCCTGGCAGCGCTGGAGGTGGTGTCGGAGCCCTTCCGCAGCTTTGCCAACACCCTGGTGGACATCTGTGCCTATGCTGGTGAGTCCCAGCCCTGCCCAGCAGTGTTGGGGTTTGAGAGGGGGTTGGCTCCAGGACCTTGCCCCTCCTTCTCATAACGACAATCCCACGGGCCTGTCTTGCCTACAGGCTCAGGGAATGTGCTGAAGGTGCAGCAGCTGCTCCACATCTGCAGTGAGCACTTTGACTCTAAGGAGAAGGAGGAGGAGAAGGACAAGAAGGACAAGAAGGACAAGGAGAAGAAAGAAGGCTCAGCTGACATGGGGGCCCACCAGGTGAGGTGGGGGGCAGGGCTTCTGGCCTTTGGCTGCCCAGGGAAAGGCTTCCAGCAGATGCTGCCTGCTGTGCCCACAGGCAGGGGGGCATGGCTTTTGTCTATTCTGTTCCTTTGAGCTGGGCAGCCCCAAGGGGC
>NW_017728995.1:28890599-28892818 GCF_001723915.1 Gavialis gangeticus | reverse complement strand
AGCTTAAGCCAGCTGTTGGCATGAAGACCTGGCTTGGTCTGGCCTGGGAGGGCTCTGGAGAGAGCCTTTTTCCTGGGATGCGGAGAGGGGGTGAGCTGTTGGCCTAATGGGCCTGGTCAGGCTGTGTGGTTTAGGGCCTGGTTCCTGCATCCCTTGGCCGGTGCTCAGCCCTCATGTCCATCCTGTCTACAGGGTGTGGCTGTGCTGGGCATCGCTCTCATTGCCATGGGGGAGGAGATTGGTGCTGAGATGGCTCTGCGTACCTTCGGCCACCTGGTGAGTGATGGCACTGATGTGGGAAGGGGAGGAGGCTTCACTGCAGAGGGAGGGATGGACCTCACAGGGAGCTCTAGGTGTGGGCCAGAAGACAGGGAGTGCCACCCCTCAACCTGGCACTGCCTGCTTGTGTTCCCTGGGTGCCCAGTGCCTGCTCACATCCCCTCCCAGTACTGCAGAAGACTGCCAGTCTTGCAACGGATTCCCTGGCATGTGTGAGGGATTCAGGCAATACTCACCCTGGGCCCAGCTCACCCCCAGGCTCTAATGTCTCCATCCCTCCCCACATAGCTGCGGTATGGGGAGCCTACGCTGCGCCGCGCTGTGCCTCTGGCCCTGGCTCTGATCTCGGTCTCCAACCCACGCCTCAACATCCTTGATACCCTCAGCAAGTTCTCACATGATGCTGACCCTGAAGTCTCTTACAACTCCATCTTTGCCATGGGCATGGTGGGCAGTGGTAAGGCCCCTGGCACTATGCAGGAGGGAACTGGGGGGGGGTGGCTACTGTAGTCTCAGCAGCTGGGTGCTGGGGTAGCAGGGCTCTCTTCTAACCCTCCTTTGCCTATCTGTTCCTGATTAGCAGAGCGCCAGTGCCAGCTGGGTAACACTGGGCAGATGCTGCCATAGTCTCATCTCACTGCTGGGGGTGGGTCCTGCCCAGGGTGGAGTGGCAGCTGAGCCTGTCAGTGTGTGCATGTGGCTGTACTGCCCTGGGGCCCCTCGCTTCTGGATACATGGCCCAGAGCCCAGGTGGACCTCATTCTGGATCACTTATTGGAGAAGTTGTAGGGATGTGTCTGGCATCTGGTGCCCAGGCTGGGGCTGGCAACCTGTTCCTAGCTTCCTGCTCACTCCTGGTTCCTGCGCAGGTACCAACAATGCTCGGCTGGCAGCGATGCTGAGACAGCTGGCCCAGTACCATGCCAAGGACCCCAACAACCTCTTCATGGTGCGCCTGGCTCAGGTGAGTGCCTTGAGTTGGGTGTCTTGGGGCTCAGGGCCCTGCCCAGGGTGCTGGCCTGGGGCCGCTTATCTTAATGCACTTTCCTTTTGCTGAGCAGGGGCTGACTCACCTTGGGAAGGGGACCCTCACCCTGTGTCCATACCACAGTGACCGGCAGCTTATGAGCCAGGTGGCTGTGGCGGGGCTGTTGACCGTACTTGTATCCTTCCTGGACGTGCGCAACAGTGAGTATGGTGGTACTTGCCCACAGGGCACTTTTGGGCCTGAGGGAGGGTACCTAGCAGAGGGTTGTGCCTGGCTCAGCCCCTTGCTCTTTACCCTCGGTGACCTGGGTTGTGCTCCTCAGGTGGGTGGGTGGCTTTGGCTGTGTGCCCTGCAGGCTGTAATGCCCCTGTCTCCCTTCAGTCATCCTGGGCAAGTCACACTATGTCTTGTATGGGCTGGTGGCCGCCATGCAGCCGCGCATGCTGGTGACGTTTGATGAGGAGTTGCGGCCTCTGCCTGTGTCGGTCAGGGTGGGGCAGGTAAGAAGTCAGGGGGGGAGCTGCTGGGGTCTGAGACTGGAGAGGTGATGGCTTAAGGCTGGTGCCATGGGGCTGCCTACAGCCCTAGCAGGGCCTGGGAGACGAGCTTGGTTGTGGATATCTGTAGCTGCCTCCATGTCCTTGGTGCTGACCCTCACCCTCTTCCACAGGCTGTGGATGTCGTGGGGCAGGCAGGCAAGCCAAAGACCATCACAGGCTTCCAGACGCATACAACGCCAGTGCTGCTGGCGCATGGGGAACGGGCCGAGCTGGCCACAGAGGAGCACATGCCTGTGACGCCCATCCTGGAGGGCTTCGTCATCCTGCGCAAGAACCCCAACTATGACATCTGAGCCTGGGGCTGGGGTGGGGCAGGGGCTGAAGGGGGGTAGGGAGGGGCAGGGGCATGAGCTCAGCTCCTTGCTGCTGTTTGTCATTGAGGAGCTGGTAGG
>NW_017728995.1:28889077-28890467 GCF_001723915.1 Gavialis gangeticus | reverse complement strand
GTCATTGAGGAGCTGGTAGGGAAATAAATCTATGGGAGACATAGGCTGCCAGCTGGTTCCTCCAGGTGGGGGGGGGCAAGACAGTCTGTGCTGGCTGTGGCAGGGGCCTGGCAGGCTTTAGCTGGAACTAGAACCGGGGGGGTAGCTCTGTGCCCAGTGGCTCCCCTGCCTCCCATCAAGATGCTCAAGCTGGAGGCCTGGGGAGACAGCAGCATTTGATGCTGGGTTTGGGGCCTGGCTTGAATTGAATTTCCAGGGCATCTGTCTGGCTCTGGTGCCATTGGGCACCTGTGAGGAGGGAGAGGTGCTGGCTCAGGGCTCTTCCTGGTGCCCTATGCAGGATGTCCCTTCCCCCTGTACAGCAGACCCCTGCCAGGGGGGGTTTACCCCAGTGGGGTGGTGACTGACCATTCGTCCAAGCTCTGTAAGAGCCGTGACCTAATCTGCTCTGCCTGGCTCCTCATTTGAATGCAGTAACGAGGCTGAAGCAGACAAAAGGCTGCTGGGCTGCTCCTAACCCCTTCTTGCAGGGGGCCGGGCTGCTGCCAGGGCTTGGGGCTGAGCTGGGGTGGTGGTGGGGCGTCTCACTGGTACCTGGCTAAAGGTGTAGACAAGGAAGTCGAGCTGACCCTGAAGCCCATGGCAAGCCTGGCTGGTTGCTGCCCCCAGCCCAAGACAAGTGGTGGCTGCAGCGCTCCCATGCGCCCTGGGGCTTGCTGCCAGATGCCTCCTGCGTCGGGGCTTCCTGAGTGTCCCAGATCCCTTGGTGCTGCCGGCACCTCATCGGCTCCGGACGCGCCTTTCAGCCTTCGCTGCAGGGCTCGTTCCTCGCTCCCAAATGCAGCCAGCTCTGGGGGGGGGAAGCGGCCGCTCATGCCCCTCCGTCCCCCTGCCCTTTCTCTACTTCACCCCCGCTTGCCCCTAGCTCTGCAGGGAGCAGGACCCAGCTCCTTGCTGCAGTGGGACCACCACCATCCCCGAGTGCTGTTGCGGCTGCCCCCGTCCCTGCGAGGAGCTGCAGGCCTGGCCCGCTGCCCGTCGGGGGCTGGAGCAGCCTGCGGGGCGGCCCTGGGATGGAGGGAGAGGGGCCGGCCAGCCCGAGTGCGATGGACTCCAGCGCAGATGTCTCTAGGGAAGAAGATGGAGGGACAGGACCGCCCAGCGCGCACGCCGGTGGCTCAAGCGGGGGCGGGAGCCGCGCACGTGCCGCTCACGTGGGCGCTGGCCGAAAGCGGGGCGCATGACGCGATGACGCCGCGTCCCGGAAGGGGCGGGATTCTAGGAGGAGGCCGGGATGGTCACGTGACGAGGGCCGGTTTCCCCCAGCGCAGCTTCGGCGCGCCGCCCCGTCCCCTGCCACGTGGCCCGGCTGTGCCGCCCGCCCCGCCCC
>NW_017728995.1:28887136-28888623 GCF_001723915.1 Gavialis gangeticus | reverse complement strand
GGATCGAGCTGCGGCGCTGATGAAGGGTCCTTCCCCACATGCTGCCGGGCCGGGGGTGCTGTACCCACCGGCCCGGGTGTGGGGTGAGGCGGGCGGTGGGGCTCTGGGAGCTGGCGCGCTCTGTTTGTTTAGCGGGTGGCCCGTCTGGTTGTGTTCCTTCTCGGCCCAAGGGTAAGGGCCTGGTGGGGCCGCGAAGGCAGCACTGGTTGCTGGACGCAGCTTGGCAGTCCCCTAGCAGCGTAGATTGGGGAGGGGCTGTAGCCCATGGCAGGGGCTGGCGCCCAGGGGCCCATCTGTGGCTGCCTTGTCTTGGCCACCTTGGCACAGGCCTGATGGGGTGTACCCAGGTGCCGGGTGCTGTGTGGGGACCCCATAGATGGGCTTGGGAAGGTGGCTGGGGTCCTGCCCTGGGGAGCAGGTGCTCTCCTGGCTCTTTCCACCCAGGTGCTGCCCCGGCGCACGCTCCCCCGTCCCACCAGCCCAGTGCTTGGTGCAGACCAGTGCAAGCGGCGGCTCCCAGTGCTGTATAGTGGGGTGCCCCCCTTTCCACCCTAGGGGCGTTTGCTGCCTTTTCCGCAAGGGGAAATCTCTCGCCAGCCCCTCTGCCCAGCTCCAGCTCCCCCAGGGGCCGTGGCGTTTGGGGGCAGCCCCGCAGGGTCTGTCCGTGCATCTAGGCCGGGTGGGGGAAGTCCGGCCTTGCTGCTCCGGAGAAGGGAGCACTAGGCCGGAGGCTGCTCCTCTCCTTTCCTCTCTGGCAGGAGTGACTCATGCGTGGAGTTTCACCGACAGGTCGGGGCAGCGGTAGTGCGGGGAGGCCACATGGCTCGGGCGGGGGTGGGGTTTCGGGCGCTCCCGGCTGCTCCGTCTGCTTGTGTGTGTCTCCGTCTCGGTGCCTCTGCACTGCAGCAGACTGCGATCCGATCCGACACCGCGCTCCTGCCGCCAGGGGGGCGGGGGGCTCTGCCCGGCCGTGCCCATGTTAGGTGCGCGGGGCTCTCCCCGGCGCGGCCCGGCCGGCGGCTTTGCAGCCTCATGGTGTTTCTCTCCTCTCTCTCTCCCCTCCTCACTCTCTCTCTTGAAGCCAGTCGGATGCACGGTCTCTGCAGGCCCGCTCAGCTGGCCCGAGTCTTTCCCGTGGGGGGGTGAGTATGGCCTCGCCCCGTGGCGTGGGGGGGCGGTGGCAGGTCTGGGATCTGCGTGCCTGGTGGGGGAGGGGTCGCGGCTGTCTGGGTGCCAGCAGGGGGCTCGGAGCGGTGCTACAGAGGCAGGATCTCTGCTGGGCTCCAAAGTCCCTTCTTCCAGCAGCAGGCTTGTGCAACCAGCAGTGAATACACCCCCCACCCCCCACGTCCGCCTGCCTGGGCGAGGGCTGGAGCCTGGGCACGCACGCCGGGCGCCCCGCCAGCCTGTGGGCATGCACACCAGGCGCCCTGCCAGGGAGCCCTGCCCCAGGCACGCGGGGGAGGGGCTGGGGAGTTGGGGCAGGG
>NW_017728995.1:28886482-28886765 GCF_001723915.1 Gavialis gangeticus | reverse complement strand
GCTGGGTGGCATGCTGTCCTTGGCCAGGGGCTCTTTTCAGTGACCCCATGGGCTGCTCAGCTGGTGGCTGGCTCTTTCAGCCTGGGCATCTTCGTGCTGTCCTCTGCCATGTTCCTCCTGGCTGCAGGGAATTCAGGGGCTCAAGCTGAGGCTTGTGGGGTGGGGGGGCAACATTGGATGGGTGGGCTGGTGTGGTTGTACAGCCCCCCACTGTGCCCTTTGCCTGCCCCAGGCAGGTGGCACCAACCTGGCATTTCCCAGAGCCCCTGGACCGCAGCAGGTG
>NW_017728995.1:28872092-28881482 GCF_001723915.1 Gavialis gangeticus | reverse complement strand
GGGAGTGGGGGCAGGGAGCTTCCCTGCCCCCATCCCCTACGCTGTGGGGGTTGGGAGTTGAGCCTGTCCCCCCTGCTGATGCTGCCCACTGGGTCCCCTCCAGGCTCCCTGGGGTTTGTAGTGCTGGGCTGGGGGCACTTGGCCAGGGCCTGGCTGCCTCCGCCGGGAATGCTGAGGCCAGAGCATCAGGTTACAGGCAGCCCCTGTTTGTTTGGGTGCCTGGGCAGCCAGGCCCAGGTGTGGGGGGGCCCGAAGGCTTTCTGGCCCCAGCCCTAGGAGCAGGGGGAGCAGAGAGCAGTGGCTCCTTTCCATCGTAGCTGGATGCCGGGGAGCTCCCAGCTGCCCCAGTTCCAGTCTCCCCCAGCAGGGACGTGGGGCAGGAGCTCCCTCCATCTCAGCGCCTGGCAGGGACTGGGAGGAACAGGGCAGGAGTGTGGGCTGTGGGTGGAGGCTCCTGGCTCCTCTGCCCATCCTCGCAGAGGGCACTGTGGGCAGCGGGGCAGGAGCGTGGGGGTGGGCGCTCCCAGCCACTCCTAGCACATGTCCTATGGGAGGGCCGTGCTGACGTGCTCTGGGGCTCCAGTCCCCAGCTGCCCTGGCTCCTCTGTGGGCTCCTCGCTCCCCAGAACAGGTTTGTCTGGGCCCGGAAGCTGTTTGTAGGACAGCTGGGGCGGGCGGGGAGCATGTGGCGAGCTGAGTCAGGGGCCCCAGCCTGACGCTGGAGCAGGGAGGGGCCGTCAGGGCCCCTGCCGAGCTGTGCTGGGGGGTTTTTGGCATGGGGCAGCTGCTTCCCTGCTGTCTGCTTGTTTGGGGGGGGTTGAGCCAGCTGGGCTTTGGCCTTCTGGTGACCTGTGGATGTGCTCTGGGGGCTGCCACTGTTTCTCATACCTGGGCTGCGGTAGGGCTGGGGCAGGGGCTAAGCCTGGGACGGAGGGGTGGCTTCCATGTCACCGCACCTGTGGACTGGAGCTTTGGGTTGAGGTGTGAGTGGTGGGGCTGGGAGCGGGGAAGGGGAAGTACATGTGGGGTGGCTGGGCTGTTGGTGGGTGCTTGGGGGCATGGTCAGCTTCCAGCTGTTGTGGGTGGGGGAGGTCGTGTTCTAGCTGTGGGGGCAGCAGGCAGTTCTGGGAAGGGGTGGCAGGCTGAGACCATCCTGTGCCGCTGCCTTTCCTGGGTTGGTTTTCTGTGTGGAAGGGGGCTGTACCGACACTGGGGCTTGGGCAGGAGCTGTGCTGAGACCCCCCCCTCCCCACCCCAGGCATGAATCACATGGCGCTGTGGGAGTGCAGGGCCTTCTCCGGGTAACCCGGGCTAGAGGCAGATTGAGGCCCTGGCTGTAATGGAGTGAAGAAATTGTGGGTGGGGGGTGTTGAGGGGGCTGCGACTGGAGATGCCCCCTGCCCAGCAGGGTGGGGTACAGCTGGGATCCTTGCAGAGCCTGCGGTGGCCGTCCCCGCCTGAGCGCACCGCTTGCCTGTGTCCGCAGATAGCGAGGAGAGCCTTATGCAGAACCACGTGAAATGAACAAAGCTCCACAGCCCACAGGAGGAGCCCCGACAGCCCCGCACCCTGCCCCTTCTCCCGGACTTCCGCAGGTAACCCCTGCCCCATGCCTGCCCCTGTCCCGCCCCCAGCCCCGCTGGCCCCGGGGCCAGCTTGAGGTGCAGGAAGCCAGCTGGGATCAGGCCCTGGTGCAGCCAGGGGTGACCAGAGCCAGAGCCACCTCATGGGGAGCACAGTGGTGAGTGGAGCGGGGCAGCTGTGGGCCAACCTGCTCCCTCCTTGCCTCCCTGCAGTCGACGTTCCCCACTGGCCAGACGGCACCCGTGGTTTTTAACCCCTCGCCCGCCTCACAAATGAATACGCCTTCCCAGCCTCGACAGGTAAGGGGACTGCTGGGGCGGGCGGGAGGCCGGTTGTTCTCCCCGCCCTGTCCCATGGAGGCTCTGCGAAGGCCCCAGGGCTATTCCGGGTCCTGGCAGCCACGTGGCTCACGGGGTGCCGGCTGGGTGGATAATCTGCTGCCGAACAGGTTGAGTGCTGCTGCTGGTGCCAAGCCAGGCCCCAGAGCTGTGAGGCAGGGCAGAGAGGCCCGGGCAGAACTCGTTGGGCCTGGCACAGCCGGGAGCCGTCTTCTGCGCCTGTGTGGCTGAGCCGGGCACTGGAGGGCCTGCCTCTACCCTCTTCTTGGTGGGGCGGCCCTGGGCTATGCTCTGCCCCTTGAGTGACTGTGGTCTTCTCTCCTCGTGCTCTTTCCTGCCTTAGTTTCCAGCAGGGCCTCGGGCTTTACAGCCGCAGGTACTAACCCACTCCGCATGTGTCCGGCCCCAGGGAGGCAGCTACATGCTGCTTTGCTGCAAGGAGGCAGTGGGGAGGGCAGGGGGCCAGATGGAGCTCTGTGCTGGGGGCCCAAGAGCAGGGCTGGCTCTGGGGCCTGAGGCCTGGGGAGTGTTGCTGCAGTGTCTTGAGTTCTTTGCTGTCTCCTGAGCAAAGCCTGGAGCATGTGGCTGCTTCTCTGCTTCCCAGCCCTCACCCAGCTGCACCACAGGGCATTGGCTTCTACTGCCATGCTTGGCTGGAGGGTGTCCTGTGCCTGCAGGTCACCTCTCACCATGCTGAGGAGTTGCCTCTCCCCTCACTCTCATAGTTCCTTTCTCACACGGCTAGGGAGGGGCCTGCATGCATCCGGAGGGGGGTCACAGGGGCCACAGTAGCCCCCCAGGGGAGGAAGTAAGTTGAATTCTTCCTTCCACTCACTCGCCTGGGACCATCCAGTAGGGTTTGCACCTGCCCTGCTGCACAGGGATGCATGTGGGGGGCACACCCAGCTGAGGGCATTGCAGCCTGCTAGGGCAGTGGGGCCTCATGTCTGTCTCTGGCTGGAAGAGTTGCTCTGGGCTGGGCAGTGGTGCAGTGCCCAGTCCATTTGTGCCCCTGGGCCTTGTGTCCCAAGGGGCTGGGGTCTAGGGGCTGCTTTCTTGTGGGTCAGGCTATGTGCCTCGTCTCAGAAGCCCTGTTTGGCTCAGCAGGGCAGGGGCTGGCTTTGCCCGCAATTGTGCTGCTTCCTGCCCTGGGTCGTGGGATAGGGCCCTTGTGGTGTCCCTCGTTCCTGCCTGCTCAGCTCTTTTGCCCCCTTGGCTGTGGGCACTCCAGCTGTCCTGGAAAGTTGCTCTGTGGGTGTTGGGGAAGGTGCTCTGGGCCTGAGCAGTGTCAGTCCCATCTCAGCGCTGATGGCCTCCACCATGTCCACCTGCCTCCCTCCACCGTCTCTGCAGGGCAGAGAACAGCTGTTTTATCCATCACTAGGCCCCCAGGCTGCACCTTTCAGGGCTGCTGGAGGCGGGCAGCTTTCTGGAGCCTGGGTGAGGGCTGCGGCGTGGAGCTCCCCGAGATGCACTTGCCTCACTGCCCATCCTGTGCTAGGCTGGCTCTGCCCAAGCCCTGGCTCAGCGTGTACTGGCTGGGCCCTTGCGGGGCTGCGGGTAACTCCTGTCTCTTTTCTCTTCCTTCCCCTCCTTGCGTGTGTGCTCGCTAACAGGGAGGATTCAGGTCTCTTCAGGTAACGCTTTTTCCTTGCCCCGTCCCCAGGAGGTGCGGTGGTGCGTGTGTGTGTGTGTAAGCACTGTGCGATTGCCTGCCATGCTCTGGCTCTGGGGCTGGCTCATTACTGCTTCTCTTCTGGGGCTGTACCAGGGTCCAGCCCTAGCTGCCTTCCTTTGTCCCTGCTTTCAGCCGAGGGAGCTTTGGGAAGGGCCTAGAGCTGCTTCTGCTGAAAGTGGGCACCCTTGGAGTCAGATGCTGGGGCCAGACCCACCTGGTGCCCGTCTGGACTGGTGAGGCCCCGAGAGCCCTCCCTGCCCACATGCCCCATGCAGCCTGTGTGCCCTGCACTGCCCATTGGTTGGCAGAGGGATGGCCTCGGGGGACCACGTGTCCCAGGGTGCCATGCACCATCTGCAGTGCGTGCTGGAACCAGGGTTGACTGGCTCCTATCAGCTCTTTTGGTCAGACTGTCTTGGGCTTGTGCTGGGGGAGCAGTCGGGGTCCCTGCCAGCTGTGCAGGGGGTGAGAAGTTGAGCCCAGTTTCAGGGCACCGGAGCTGGGGAGTCCAGGTGATGCTGCGGGGCAGGGCAAGGCAGTGCCTGGGGACAGGAGGCTCCTGAGGGGAGTGGGGACTTGCCCAGATCTCAGACAAGCCAGCCATGTCTCCAAAGTGACCCCATAGTGGCATGTGGCCCATACATCTGGGGGCAGTGTGGGGGTGCCATGCAACTCCCCAGAATGGGGGGACAGATCCTTGCATGGTACCAGCACCGAGGGGGCAGACACCGCTGCCCAGCCCTCTGGCCGGGGGGTGCAGAGGAGGAAGGGGGTCAGGCGCTGGAGTCAGTGCTGACTGTTTCCTCCCTGTTCCTCTCTCCCAAAGCATTTCTACCAGAGCAGGGCACAGCCTCCCACCAGCGCTTCCCGTGTGCAGAGCAGTGCGCCGGCCCGGCCCGGCCCGCCCACCCATGTCTATCCTGCTGCTTCCCAGGTGATGATGATTCCCTCCCAGATCTCCTACACTGCCTCACAAGGAGCCTACTACATCCCCGGACAGGTGAGGGCTGTGCCAGGCTCCGACTGGGGCTGGAAGGGCCTGGCTGGGTGGGGAGAGACCCTCAGGCTCCTTCCTGGCTATGGACCCTCCTCTCCCTGTCTGGGGTCCCCATGTGGTCTGGCAGCCCTTCAGTGCTGTGCTTGGGCTGGGAGGCCTGGTGCAGTGACCCTTTCAGCTCCAGGCGCCCTAGGGAGCTGGCTGCGGGGTCTCCTCTGCCCAGCCCCAGGACTGGTGGTGTTGCCAGCGGGCTGGAGCTCTGCTCCCTGGCAGTGCCCGTGCCCCACAGTTCACCAGGTTGTGCCAGGATCTTGCGGCTCTGCAGGCAACTCTCCCCATGCCTGGCAGGCAATAACTCTTCCCCCTTCCCCCCCAGGGTCGCTCCACGTATGTTGTTCCCACTCAGCAGTACCCAGTCCAGCCAGGTGCCCCCGGCTTTTACCCCGGCGCCAGCCCCACGGAGTTCGGCACCTACGGTAAGGACCCACCTCCCATCCATGGGGGGTGGGTGGGAAGATGCCACTGTCCCCGTGCACATGTCTGCAACCTCCTCTGTTGCTCCCCACGTGTGCCTGTGCATGCTTGTGCTGGGAGCATCTCCCACAGGGATGCAGAGGAGTGGGGGACAAGGCCCCCGCGTTCACCATGAATATCCCAACTTGGCAATAACCCAGTGAGGGGAGGGGGGAAAAGGTAGCTCTGGGCAGAGCACGAGGGCTAGCCCCTACCCCACCAGGGCCCCTCTCCCTCCCGCCCCCTGCCAGGGCCAGCTTAATGTTTAACTGGGCTGATGGAGGCTGGGCAGACTTTTACCCCAGCCTGCCCTTTTGCTTGCCTGGCTCAGCAGCAGAGAAAGAAGGGGTGCGGGGGGGGGGGCCGTTCATGCCCCCACCCTGCTCCAGCTGTCCTGGCCCCTGCCGGGCTGTGGAGTGGGGCTACGGGGCGGGTGTGCATGCAGCCCCTCCCCCGCTCACATGGCCAGCCGGGCTGTGACTATATTTAGTCTGGGTTCGTCCTGGGTGGCTCTGCAGACACAGAAATGTGAGCTGGGGCCTCGGTCCCAGGCCCTGCCCGGCACGGCCGCCTTCTCCGTGTGGGGCAGCACACGCCTCTCAGCTATGGGCCCCGCCTGAGGCAGGTAGGTAGGTGCCCCTCTCCATCAGCCTGCCGGCATCAGAGGGGGGCTGGAGACAGCAGCTGCGCTTAGCTCCTGCACTCCTGCCCGTGGCCTGGCTGGCTCCCCATCCCAGCCTGTGGTGCTGGTAGGCCGCAGCCTTGAGGCGGGCTTGCACCTTTGGGTCTGAGCCATATGGGTGGTTGCAGGGTCTTCGGAGGGTGGGGATGTCATGCCAGGGAGAGGGTCAGGTGCCCTGTGGACCCTCAGCATCCATAGGCAGGCCTGGCAGAAATGCTGACTGTGCTGGGGCTGGCCGGGGCCTGGCACTGCACAACAGCCCTGTGGCTTAGGCGGGCGCTGGCTGCAGCCTTCTTCTCCAGGGCCTCTCGTAACTGCTGGCAGCGTTGCGCCCAGGTGGAGTGGGGCTGTGTGTATGTGCTGGGGTCCAGCTCCCTGCCTCAGCACCGGGGCAGGGACCTTCTACCCCTTTATGTGGCCCCCGGTCATGGGCAGCGCTGCCCGGGAAGGAGCGCGGGGCTGGGGCAGATGCTGTGATCAGGTTGGTGGCTCTGTCCAGCTCTGGCTGGGTTTGAGGTGGGCTGGGCAGGACTCCATCTAGATCTCCCCTCATATGGGATGCATTGCATGCTGGGACGTGTGGCCTCCATCTCTCTCCACACTTGGAGGAGGGCAGCTGATCTGTGCTGATGCAGGGAGATGTGCTCCCCTGGACAGATCCCCTGGGAGGGTGCTGAGGCCTGTGGAGGGCTGGAGGGAGCTGCGAGCCTTGGTGCTGCTGCCTCGCACCCAGCATTGGGCCCTGCCGCCAGGGAGATCCTGTCGTCAGGCTGGGAAGGGGCTGCCTGCGGCTCATCGCAGGGCCAGGCGTCAGGAGGCGCAGGCTCGGTTGCAAGCTCCTCTACTGACTGACTGGCTGCCCCATGGCAAGGGAAGTGAGCCCTGTGCTTCCATGGGGGCTGTGCAACTGCTCCTGGCCCCGCATCTGGGGCCAGCTTCATCCACAGCTTCCTTTCCAGCAGCGGAGGCCACAGTGGGGTTGGGAGCTGCTGCAGCCCTGTGCCTGGGCGAGCGGGAGCCCCCACTGAGTGCTGGTGCCAGGGGGGCGATGGGTGGTGGAAGCCCAGGGAAGTGCTAGACTTGAGAGGATGCTACAGGTCACCTACCACTATCTTCGCCCACCAGGGTGGCCCCTCTGAGCCTAAGCCAGGCTAGATTTCACCCCATCCCTCATGGTGTATATTTGGGCCCTGCCCTTGTGCCTCTCGGGGGCCAGCCCCCACGCAAGACCTGATCCAAAGTGGTCTCTTTAGTGGCCCCTCCCCAGGCTGGGCTTTGGCCGTGGAGCCCCTAGCTCCAGTCTCCCAGGAGCCCTGTCTTGCCCGTGCCTTACCTGTCCGTGCTGCCCTCAGGCCTGAGGCTGCCCTGCTGTGCGCATCGCAGCGCTTGTTGTGGAGCCTTGCAGCTGTCCTGGGACTGGGGCCCCAGCTTTGTGGGGCATGGTGGCTGTGGGGGGGCTCAAGCTCTCAGTCCTCCCTCAGCTGCGGGGGAGGCGTGAGTTGGGCGTAAGCGCCTTTGCGTCGTGCCCGCCCTTCGGCAGAGCTGGGGCGGGGGCTGTGCTAGGCCGGGCCCAGGGAGATAAGGCAGCGAGCAGGAAGGCAGCGGCCAGAGAAGGGCTGAGACGTGGTGCCTGCCTCTGCCTCCCTTTCCTGGGACGGGCGTGGAGCACCCAGGAAGCTGCCCTCTGTCACCCCAGAGGGTTTGCATGGATGGGTTTGGGTGCAAGGCTGCAGTTTGTGAAGAGGGTTTCCCTGCTAGGCATCTGCACTTGCCTGCCCACTGGCAGGTATCAGGGCAGGCATGCGCTGGGTGGTTTTCCCGGGCCAGGCCATACGGCCAGAAGCTGGGCGCACGGGCAATGGGCGGCTCAGGGACGCCGTGTCACAGGGCAGGCGTCCCTGCCACACCCGGTCAGGCCTGTTGTTCGGGCTGGGGACGTTCCTGGCCAGGGCTGGAGCGCGTGCTGAGAGGGAGAGGGAGGGGGAGAGCCCTGCCCTGCCCTGCCCTGCCCTGCAGAGTGGCTGTGGGACTCTCCCGGTGCCCCAGAGGGGGAGTCTGACCCGGGGTGGGGGCACTGAGCTGCAGCGCCCACAGCTAGCTCGTGGCTGTGACTGGGGTCCTCCTCCCTGCCCTGCTCCTGGAGGGGAGCTGCGCTGCCTGGTGTGGTGGGTGCGGGATTGTCCTGACTGACGTTCTCCCTCTGCCTCCAGCTGGTGCCTACTACCCAGCCCAGGGGGTGCAGCAGTTCCCCCCGGGCGTCCCCACGGCCCAGGTCATGATGAACCAGCAGCCGCCCATCCCACCCAAGCGAGAGCGCAAGACGGTAAGAGCTGCAGCTAGGGGGGCTGCGGGCTGGAGCCCAGGTGCTTTTGCCCCACGCTGAGCCCCAGGGGAAGACACGGCAGGGGCAGGCAAGGGCGAGCGGCTGGAGCCATGGCTCTGTAGACACGGGCAGCCCAGCTGCTTAGTGGGGCCATAGGCGTGTTGTTTGTCTGTCTGTCCCTGCCCCTCACCCTGGCAGTGGGTGGAGGTTGTGCCCAGGTTCAGCATGAGGCGGTATCCTGGGGCTGTTTGGGGTTGGGGCGTGGGCTTGAGGCTGAGGCTGGGGCGGGTGCTGCCGGCCCAGCCTGCCACGCTCCCTGGCCCGGGCCGTGCTGAGTCACGGCGGCTGGGGGCGGGGGTGGGTGCTGCAGTCGCCAGCCGGTGCCTGCCTGCCTGCCGGAGCTGCAGCCCTGCCGGCTCCGGGCCCTGCACACAGACCTATTTATAGCGTGCGGAGCCGCTGCAGCTTGGCTCTGCCAGGCTCCTCCCTGGGGGGCGGTTTCTTCCTCTCAGCTCACGTGGGGGGGAAGGGGGGACCTTAGTGTCAGCCCCCCTCCCTGTGTTACTTGGTTTCCTTTGGCCCCGGGGAGCAGGGTGTTGGAGTCAGAGAGAAGTGGGGCTGGAAGGGATCTCCAGAGGTCATATCTAGTCCAACCTCTGCCTGAGGCAGGGTCAGCCCCATCCAAACCATCCCGCACCGCCATCATCTAAGCCCTGCATGAGACGGCCAGACTTAGCACCCGCACCTGCTGCAGGCTGAAGTTTCCATGCTGATCAGGATTCACCATGAATCAGCCCTCGTGAAATGGGGAAGCGCCTGCCATGGCCCCTCTGTCCCACGTACAACTCTGTCACCTTTGCTGCAGCGGGGCCAGCATGCAACTGGGTGCTCAGGGCCCTGTGGGTGCCTCCTGCAGTGGCTGGCAGACCGCGTCTGCCCATGGTTCTAGGCTGGGGCTCTGCCTTGGCCAGCAGAGCCACACTTGGCCATTTGCAGCAAGTCGCAGTGGCCTTGGGAACCTTGCAGCCTGCCAGGTGGTGTCTGTCTCTGGCCTGTCTTGAGGGGTATGGTGTAGGCAGCTCAGTGTGTGAGGGGTCAGGGCCTGCGTGCTGTATGCAGCAAGCTCTGGGCAGGCTGCAGCCTTGCTTGTGTTCCCAGGTTAGCAGCAGATGAGGGCCCCTGGGGGTGCCCTTATGGGGCCTCAGACTAGGCACCTGTCCAGTGGCTCAGGGGTAACTGAGCCTGAGCTGGGCCGTGCTGGGGAGCACAGTCGTG
>NW_017728995.1:28865657-28867092 GCF_001723915.1 Gavialis gangeticus | reverse complement strand
GTCCCACGTACAACTCTGTCACCTTTGCTGCAGCGGGGCCAGCATGCAACTGGGTGCTCAGGGCCCTGTGGGTGCCTCCTGCAGTGGCTGGCAGACCGCGTCTGCCCATGGTTCTAGGCTGGGGCTCTGCCTTGGCCAGCAGAGCCACACTTGGCCATTTGCAGCAAGTCGCAGTGGCCTTGGGAACCTTGCAGCCTGCCAGGTGGTGTCTGTCTCTGGCCTGTCTTGAGGGGTATGGTGTAGGCAGCTCAGTGTGTGAGGGGTCAGGGCCTGCGTGCTGTATGCAGCAAGCTCTGGGCAGGCTGCAGCCTTGCTTGTGTTCCCAGGTTAGCAGCAGATGAGGGCCCCTGGGGGTGCCCTTATGGGGCCTCAGACTAGGCACCTGTCCAGTGGCTCAGGGGTAACTGAGCCTGAGCTGGGCCGTGCTGGGGAGCACAGTCGTGCATGTGTGTACACGTGTGCACCCCCCCACACACACACAGGTTGGGGGGTGTCTGCCTTTGTCAGAGTGCAGTCATGGAGGCTGCCTTGTCTTGCTGCCAGGGCAGGCGGGTTCCCCTTCCCCCGGCTGGGCCCCATCTCTGGGGTGGGCAGGGGGCATTGCTGTGTGTGTGTGCCCCCATGCGTGTAGGCAGAGCGGTGGGGAGGAGGGGTGCATGCTGGCCCTTGCTCCTGCAACAGCCTGGTCTCGGGAGGCGGGTGCTCAGGCCTGGGGGGCACTGGGGCCTGGTGTGAGGCCCCCGGCCAGTGGAACACCCTGTTCCTGGGCATTGTGACACCCCCTGCTCTGTGCGGTCAGAGTGCCCCGGCTGTACCACTTGCTTGGGGGAGGCCCTGGTGGGAGGGGGCCCACAGGGGAATGGGGCTGCAGGCTGTGCCCAGAGCCCCTCCGTGCGCTCCCGGCAAGGCCTCTCCCGTCCCTGCCTTCCCCCTCCTGGGCTGCGCGGGGTCAGGAGAGCTGTTTCCTCCAGCAGCCGGCTCTGTGGGAGGAGAGAGCCGGGAATGTGCTGAGCGGGAGGGAAATGGCAGCCGGCAGCCCAGCCGCTGGCCCCTGGCCATAGGCAGCACGTGGAGCGGTGAGTGCTGCCTCCACATGGCTGCAGCCGCCACTTCCTCCTGCAGGTCCCAGCCAGCCCCCAGCCCTCTCCACCAGTGCAGGGGCTGTCCAGGCTGGTTGGAGCAAAGACTCCCAGCTACCAGGGGCTGGTAGCTATTTCCTGTCCCTTTTGGAAGGGGCCGGTGGGGAGTGTGCCCCTCCTGCTCCGTGCTGATGGCTGCTTTGCTTTCCTGCAGATCCGAATACGAGATCCTAACCAGGGCGGCAAAGACATCACTGAGGAGATCATGTCTGGAGCCCGGACATCTTCCACCCCCACTCCCCCACAGGTAAGGAGCTGCCCTTTCTCCCCCCCCCATGAGGGCTCCCTTCCACTGG
>NW_017728995.1:28860081-28860657 GCF_001723915.1 Gavialis gangeticus | reverse complement strand
GCAGGTCCCAGCCAGCCCCCAGCCCTCTCCACCAGTGCAGGGGCTGTCCAGGCTGGTTGGAGCAAAGACTCCCAGCTACCAGGGGCTGGTAGCTATTTCCTGTCCCTTTTGGAAGGGGCCGGTGGGGAGTGTGCCCCTCCTGCTCCGTGCTGATGGCTGCTTTGCTTTCCTGCAGATCCGAATACGAGATCCTAACCAGGGCGGCAAAGACATCACTGAGGAGATCATGTCTGGAGCCCGGACATCTTCCACCCCCACTCCCCCACAGGTAAGGAGCTGCCCTTTCTCCCCCCCCCCATGAGGGCTCCCTTCCACTGGGCAGCAGCTGTATTTCAGGGGCAAGCCCCACCTTTGTTTTCAGCAGGCTGGTGTTGGTGAGATGGTCTCTGAGCTGCCTGCCCCCCCCCCTTCTCCCCCTGGAAGTGGTTGGTGGTGGGTGGGGAAGTAGGGGACAGAAAAGGCTGCTTGTTAACCCTTTGTGTGCCTCTGCTCCCCAGACTGGAGGTAGTTTGGAGCCACAGGCCAATGGAGAGACGCCCCATATTGCGGTTATTGTCCGGCCAGGTGGGTGCACAT
>NW_017728995.1:28845586-28860063 GCF_001723915.1 Gavialis gangeticus | reverse complement strand
AACTGCATGCAATGCACTAAGGTGTGTGTGGGGGTGCAGGGAGGGCCTTCCCTTGCTGCTGCCTGCTGTCAGTGCCTGTGAGAGGGGAAGCACTGGGGGTTGGGGTGGCTTCCCATCATGGAATTTGGGGTCCCTGCAGGCCCCATCCTGCCCTGGGGGTGCAGGCCCAGCCCCTGCAGCGTTCCCCCTGTATTGCATCCAGGCTAGGTTGGGGACCTGAGCCACAGGAATTGCCCCTTTTTCCTCAGGCTGTCAGGCCCAGCCCCATGCTGCGCACAGCAGGGGCTTGGCCTGCACCCCCGCCCCCCTTGGTCTCTCTGTCCTCCTGGCCCTGGTACTTGCCCCTGCTGGAGCTGCCTGCCACCTTCCCCCACCTCCCAAGCACCCTAGCCCCTGCCCTGTGGCTTTTCCGGCCCCTGCAGTGCCCTCTGATCCTTCATAGCCCAGGGCATCGCGAGCTGTAAGGTGTAGTGGGTGCCCTCTTCTGTCCCCTGCTCAGAGTCCTGTCTGGCTGTGTCTGCCCCCCTGTGCAGCTCACTGTCTCCTGCAGCCTTGGCTGCACTTCCCTGAGCTGAGCCTGGCTGGTCAGGTGGGTGCCCCGTCACCTTGGTGGGTCCTCCCTGTGCCACCATGCCCCTGTGCCAGATTGCTGCCCAGGCCAGCTAATTTTTCATCTTACGCTGGGTTCTGAGTTGAGCTGGAGGATGTTGCCTCTGAAGTGGCCTAGGGAGACCCTGCTGCTGCCTCTGTCCAGCATTTGCCCATCTTGTCCTTTCTTTCTGTAGCTGATACCAGTCAGACCGGCCCTGCCCTGCCTGGGCTCTTGGTGCCTGGTCACATGCCCACCTGGCCCCTGGCAGTGCCTGTTCCCAACTCTCAGCACCTCCTCAGGTTCCAGCAGCCTGCTGTGATGCGACCCTGCTGTGCTTCCCACACAGGCTGTCATTCCTCCCCCTGCCCGTGGCACATGGTGTGTCAGCATGCTGCCTTGTTACCTCAGCAGAGCGGGCAGTGGCAGAGGCCTTGTCTCGCCTCTCGCTGCTTGTCCATTGCTTTGTCTGCTCTCCTGGCTTCTTGAGACAGAGCTCCCTTGGCTCCGTGCTCATGGCAGCGCGTTGACCCCATGGGGTGCTGAGGGAGAGCCTCCAGGTCCCCAGGGTGCCTGCCCCCTTCCCTCCTGCTGACCTTTTGTTCCTGCCCTACAGATGACCGCCCCAAGCCCGCCCTGGTGGTGAGCAAGCCCCTCCCCTTGGAGCCCACCAAGTCAGCGTCACCGTCACCCCCACCCCCCCTTATCCCCGAGGTGGAGTCCGTGCTGCTGGCTGCTGTCACCCTGGTGCCCGTGGAAGCCTCCGTGGATGTAGACACTAAAGTGGAGCTGGAAGCTGCTCCGGCAGATGTACACGAACCTTTTAGCGCCATCACTACAGTGCTGGGGGCCCTGGAGCCGCCCATGGA
The DNA here is from genome assembly GCF_001723915.1 of Gavialis gangeticus. Taxonomy (NCBI): domain Eukaryota; kingdom Metazoa; phylum Chordata; order Crocodylia; family Gavialidae; genus Gavialis; species Gavialis gangeticus. The sequence goes on along the minus strand of NW_017728995.1, from coordinate 28,858,605 downwards.
TACCACCAATGTGGACCTTGTGGCTGAAGAGGAGGAGGCCCCTGCCATTCCTGTTCTGGAGCCCCCAGTCCAGCCAATGCTGGTAGAACCGCTACCTGTGGTGGTGCCTGTGGCAGTGGCGGTGCCCGTGCCCCTGCCCATGCCAGTGCCGGTGCCGGTGCCTCCCCCAGTGGTGGAGCTGCCCATCCAGCCTGCCACATCCCCCAGTCCCTCCCCGCCGCCCCAGGAGGAGGTCATCTGTGAGGACCTTGCGGAGTCCAATGGAGTCCTGGAGGAGCCACGTGAGCCCACGCCAGAGCTGCCAGCCTGCCAGCTAGAGCCTGTCTTGGAGTCACCCATTGCCCAGCCTGAGGAGCTGGTGGTGCCTAATGGGCTGGAAGTGTCGGGCAAGCCTGAGGCTGAGGAGCCAGAGGAGCCGCCTGAGTCAGACGTCAGCCCCATCTCGGAGCCTGAGGAGGCCAAGATAGAGGAGGAGCCTGCCAGCCCACCTGTGCCACCCTCGCCACCCTCACCACCTTCACCACCCCCTGAGGAGGAGGAGGAGGAGCAGGAGCCTGAGGAGGAGGAGGAGACTGAGGAGCCAGCCGAGGAGCCTGTTGAGGTGCTTGAGCTGCCGCCCCCAGCAGCCACAGAGCCACTTCAGAGCACAGAGGCAGCTGCATCAGGTATGAGGGAGGCCGTTCCTAGGGCAGGGGGGCACAGGGCCTGCCTTCACTCAGCATTGGCTGCTGCCTTGGCCTGCAGGATGGTATCTGCCCTGGCACCACTACCCACAGCCTGGGGAGGGCACCGTGCCGTGCCTTAGAAGTGGGGGTGCAGTGGGAGATCCTGCTGGGCTCTCACATCCCCTCTGCTCCTCCAGTGGCTGTGTCGGTACCAAAGAAGAAGCGGCGCATGAAGGAGCTGAACAAGAAGGAGGCTGTTGGCGACCTGCTGGATGCCTTCAAAGAGGTGGGTGTGTTAGCTTGTCCTGCATCTCCGACCTGCATCCTGTGATGATCTCTTGTTAGTGCCACCGTGTCTGGGCCACTGATGCTCCATGATGGAACTGAGGATCTGAGGAGGCAGGGAGTCGGGCCATGGAGGGTGTGGGGGGCTCCCAGCACAGCTTGTAGCTGGGAGGCATCTCCCAGGGGAGGGGGGAGGGTCTGGAGCTCGTGGGGGTTGCAGTGTTGGGAGGCTCCTGACAGGTGGGCTCATCTCCAGTCCCAGATCATTGACAGCGCCTCGGAGGCAGAGAACAAACCCCCTGCCTTAGCTCCTGCCACGGAGCCTGAGGAGCCTGTGCCAGCCCGGCCCCAGGAGGAGGCCGAGGAGACGTGGGAGGAGAAGGAGGACAAGGTGGATCCTGAGAAAGGCAAGTCTGCGGACCAGAAGTACGGCTACAAGGAAGGTGAGGCCTCAGGAGGAGCTTTCTGGCCTGTGCTGGGGGCTATGGGTGCTGTGGTTGGGGCAGGGCTGTGCCGGGTGCAGGTGGGCATCCTGCAGGGCATCATGGGTTTTGACTCCACTTGAGTTTTGGCATTGTGGGCTTTCTGGCTCTCTTGCCTGGTGGGCAGGAGCTTGAGCAGCTTTGTTGTCCAGATGGTGGGTGCCAGCATGCCCTGCAGCACAGGCCTTTGGGAAGTTCTCCCCTGTCAGGCTGCCTTGGGCTGCCCCCACTGATGGGCAGAGCCTGGCACAGGTCCCTTTTCTTCTGGTGCCGCACTGTGGGGCAGACACTGCCCAGTGCCTGCGGCGCCGAGGCCTCCCCTTCCCCCTTCCTCCAGGGGGTCTCGTGTCTCTCCCCTGGCAGGGCTGGTGGCCGACAGAGAAAAGGTTTCTGAGGGCCTTCTTCTCTGTTCCTCAGAGCAATGGAAGCCCCTGAACCCCGAGGAGAAGAAGCGCTATGACCGGGAGTTCCTGCTGGGCTTCCAGTTCATCTTTGCCAGCATGCAGAAACCTGAGGGGCTGCCTCAAATCAGTGATGTGGTGCTAGACAAGGTCAGTGTCACCTTCCCCCATCCCCTCCCCTAGTGGGGCATGGAGCTGGGCAATTTCTCGCAGCTTCCCATGGGCTCTGCTGTGAGCCGTTGGGGTGGACATGGGAGCGGGCAATGACCTTGGGTGGTGTCCCCTTGTGCTGGTAGGGGCAGGGCTGTAGGGTTAGTGGGCAGTAGCTTCTTCCCTGTGGGGGAGCCTCTGCATCTTGTACTTGCCAGTCTTACTCATCCCATTCTCTGAGGTGGGCTGCCCCAGGCTGCTCCTGGCCCTGGGGCAGCCTCAGCTCCCTTCAGCAGGGCTCCTTCCCTCTAGGGGGTAGGTGCTAGGGATGGTGGGGGGTGGTGTCCCCACCTCCAGGGGACTCACTAGTTTCTTTTCTTCCCACCTCACAGGCCAACAAGACGCCACTACGCGCTCTGGACCCCATCCGCCTGAGCAACATGAACTGTGGCCCCGACTTCACCCCCTCTTTTGCCAACCTGGGCCGGCCCACCATGGGCAGCCGCGGCGGGCCAGTGAGTACCACACAGGTTGTGCAGAGGTGGGAGTCTTGGTAGTCTTACATAGTTTAGATTATGGTTGTATGGAAGATCAGCGCCCATGGGCAGTTCTAGGATTTTGAAAAGGTGGGTGCACAGGGTATGGGGCATCCTCCCACTTAACACAACACATGGGGTTTTTTTCCAATTAAAGAGAAATTAGAAGTTTTACTGAAAAACCAGGCGTGTAGCACTAGTGTTGTTTGAGGTCAAAGCAAAGTCAAATACAACCGTATTTGAATGCACACTGATTTGCTAGATAACATACCAGTTAAAAAAGAAAACAAAACTAGATGAAAATAGTCTGTGTTGATTTTGTTAGTCTTGTACCCATTGTACTTAAACATACATCTCCTATTTTGCTTCATAAAACAAAGTCTAGTCTTCTCAAGCATTTTGACAGCCTATCCATCACTTGACTGTTGTTTCCAACGCGAGTTAACATTCACTGGAGTTTAGCTCGAACTGAAAACAGTCTGTATGGCCGTGGAATAGAAGAGAGAGATTACCAAGGCTAACAGAGCAGAATTATGGAGGAAAGATACTGATGTTCCATTCATTGAGCTAGCCCTTAAAAAAGGGAAAGGGTTGTTAGCACCCAGAGGGTGCAGCTCAAAGTGCCCACACCCCTGTGGAGTGTAGAGAGATTAACAGGAAGCAGGTAGATGGCAACGAGCTATGAAGTCAATGGAGCCTTCATCACTGCCTGAATAGAAATGCCCCTGCCCCTCTCGGGCAGTTGGGTAGAGCAGGAATCAAAGGGGGTGCAACTGCACCCTCCTGGATTTGCCCCTGCTTGTGTCTCGCACCGCTCCAGTCAGCATCTTGTGTGCATGATGATCTCCTGTTAGTGCCATCGTGTCTGGGCCACTGATGCTCCGTGATGGGACTGAGGATCTGAGCAGGCGGGTGCCCAGGGGCCCTGAGGCTGAATGGTGCTGGGGCAGGTTGGGAGCACTGGGACTCTAGGCTGCGGTTGGGGTGAGGCCTCCAGTGAAGAGCATAGGGGTAGTGGCAGGCAGGTACTGACCCTTCTCCCCCCTGACCCCCCATTCCCAGCCGGCAGGGTTGGGCCCCCGGCGTTCCCAGCAGAGCCAGCGGAAGGAGCCACGCAAGATCATTGCCACTGTGTCCCTCAATGAGGATATCAAGCTCAACAAGGCCGAGAAGGCCTGGAAGCCCAGCAGCAAGCGTGCCTCTGAGGAAGAGGACCCTGAGAACATCAAGACACAGGTGGGCAGGGCAGGGTGCAGGGGGTGTGACATGGCTGTCCCAAGCTGGTTGCTGGGGGCTCTGCAGAGCTGCCTCAGAGCAGCGGGTGGTGGCTGGGGCTTGGGCTGGTTCTGACCGCGTTCCCTTCCTTCTTCCAGGACCTGTTTCGCCGTGTGCGCAGCATCCTGAACAAGCTGACACCGCAGATGTTCCAGCAGCTGATGAAGCAGGTGATGGAGCTATCCATCAACACGGAAGAGAGGCTCAAGGGCGTCATCGACCTCATCTTCGAGAAGGCCATCTCTGAGCCCAACTTCTCTGTCGCCTATGCCAACATGTGCCGCTGCCTCATGGGGGTAAGTGCAGCCAGGGCCACCGTACCCCTTTGCTCCCTGTGTGGGGCAGGGACCATGCCTGGGGGGGTGGGGGGTGCATGCAAGGGAGAGGACGTGACTGGGGCTGGAAACCATGAGTCGTGCCTTCCAGCCTGGGGGGTGGGAGCTGGGTTGCCCAGCTTCTCCCTGTGCTGGCCTTGGGGGCCTGTCCTTGAGGTTTGCCCAAGCCCTCACTGCAAGCCTGTGGCCCTCCCTGCAGCTCAAAGTGCCCACAACCGACAAACCGGCGGTGACCGTGAACTTCCGCAAGCTGCTGCTCAACCGGTGCCAGAAGGAGTTTGAGAAGGACAAGGATGATGACGAGATCTTTGAGAAGAAGCAGAAGGAGATGGATGAAACCATTGCTGTAAGTGGGGTAGGAGGCACGGTGGGTACCTGGCAGGTTTGGGCTCCCCCTAAGGCCCTTCTCTGCTTCCTTCCCCGCAGCCAGAGGAGAAGACCCGCCTGAAGGATGAGCTAGAAGATGCACGGGACAAGGCACGGCGGCGCTCTCTAGGCAATATCAAGTTTATTGGGGAGCTGTTCAAGCTGAAGATGTTGACAGAGGCCATCATGCACGACTGTGTCGTCAAACTGCTCAAAAACCATGATGAAGAGTCACTGGAGTGCCTCTGCCGCCTCCTCACCACCATTGGCAAGGACCTCGACTTTGAGAAGGCCAAGGTACCCACACTCACAATATGCACTGATCCTGCTGGTTTTGGGTGTCTTAAGCTGCTCATTCCCATATGCTGCCCCATGGCTTGGACCTGGCCTGACACTGGACCCAGCCCCCCTGGGGCAAGGGGAGGCCCCTGGGGTGGACTGTGCTGTGGGGCTGGAGTGTGGGGGGAGCAGAGGTCTGTGGGGGGGGGGGGAACCCCTCAGGGATGAAGAGTTTGGCTCCTGGCATCTGTGGGGCATTGTTTGCCATACCTGAGCTGTGGGCTGCGGATGGGGTGTGGTCCAGTCAGGCGTATACCTAGTTTCCCCTTCTCCCCTCTCCCTTGCAGCCCCGCATGGATCAGTACTTCAACCAGATGGACAAGATCATTAAGGAGAAGAAGACGTCTTCTCGCATCCGCTTCATGCTGCAGGATGTCATTGACCTACGGCGGGTAAGGTGCCAGCCTTGCCTGGGCCTAGGCAGGGGTGCTGTGCTCTGGTGGGTGAGGTGCCCGACCCTCCTGGGCCCGGGCACCCCTCTTGCTCTTGGTTCCTGGCCTGCACTTGTGGGGGCCTCCCTGGTACTGTGACCAGCCCCCAAGACACCGTGCTAGCCAGTGGCCTTGGCTAGCATGGCCACGCAGAGGGCTGACAGTATCTAGGCAATTGCTTAATGCAGGGAGAATCTTTGGCTGAAGTTCTCTGTGCCAAAGGCTGCTACAAATCCAGGGGCAGGCCCTGGCAGGGGAGGATGCTGGCCAGCTTCCTGAGCCCTGAGCTGGGGAGTCTGGGCAGACTCCCCAGCCTGGTGCCTGCCCATGGTGGCTGAACTCCCTTCTTCCTGCCTTTGCAGAATAGCTGGGTGCCGCGGAGGGGGGACCAAGGCCCCAAGACCATCGACCAGATCCACAAGGAGGCTGAGCTGGAGGAGCACCGGGAGCAAATCAAAGTGCAGCAGCTCATGTCGAAGCAGGACAAACGGAGAGGGCCCCCTGGCCCGTCTTCTAGCAGTGAGTGACTGGAAGTGGCTGGGTGGGGGGCTGCTGCTCCAGGCTCTTCTCAGCTCTTGGCACATCTTGGGGGTCTCTGGGTGCTATGTGCAGGTAGGCCTGCAGCTTGCTGGAGGCAGGCGGGCTCCCAGGAGCTACAAAGGGCTGGGGGCCAAGACCTGGGACTGATGTGCCTGTCCATGCAGGTGGTCGTGGGAACTTGGTGGCAGATGACGGCTGGAACACCGTCCCCATCAGCAAGGGCAACCGGCCCATCGACACCAGCCGGCTAACCAAGATCACCAAGGTGAGAGTTTCTGCCAGCCTCGCGGACGGGGTCTGCCAGGCCAAAGCTGCCTGGTCACATCTGCTGCTGTCCAGAACCATGGCTGGGAGAAGTGGGAACCTGCTTGCAAGGTTTCGTTAAATTGGGAGCCTAATGGCATCACCAGTATCTCTAGATGGCTGGTCAGCAGCTATTTTGGTGGCATTGTCTGGCTTCCACATGGCCCAGGGTTGTAAGCAGGACTATGGGCTGTATTGACTGGCTCGCCAGGGCAGGGTGTCCAAGTGTGAGGCCATGGGAGGGCGCCCAGGGGGCAGCTGCGGGATTGTGGGCCAGCAGGCCTTGGCTGCGTGGACTCCTGCCCACCAGTTCTGGCTGGGCACAGAGCTGAGACCTGGTGCCTTATGGCTAGGAGTCTGGCTAGGTCATGAGTTCTGCATCGGGGGAAGTCCTAGTCTCTTCCCAGCTCCCAGGGTGAGAGCATGGAGTGGGGGGCATGTATCTGCTGACTGGCTACGGTGTTGGCTGTCATGTGCTGAAGCAAGCAGTGACTCCACCCCGCTCAGTGCATTCCCTTTCTCTCCCTCTCTCTGCAGCCTGGCTCTATCGATTCCAACAACCAGCTCTTTGCGCCCGGTGGGCGGCTGAGCTGGGGCAAGGGCAGCAGTGGCGGCTCTGGGGCCAAGCCTGCTGACTCAGGTAGGGGTGTAGGCAGTGCTCTGGGGGCATGTGGGCCTGGAGGTCCAGGCCCCTCCTGCTGCTGGCTCTGGGCTGGGGTCTGTGGCACCCCTCCTCCCCTCCCCTCCTCTCCCCGCTGCTCTAACTCCTCTCCTCTGTGCCCAGGCTCTGATGCCAGCCGGTCGGGCACAAGCACCCTGAACCGCTTCTCAGCCCTGCAGCAGTCAACCCCAGCAGACAGCCTGGACTCGCGGCGTGTGGTGCAGAGGTGTGTGGTGCCGCCTGTGACTCCAGGCTTGGGTTGCCCCTGCCCCCAGTCATGGAGTGGGAGTAAGGAAGGAGTGCAGGGGTAGGGGCCTTGCCAACCACTCTCTGGCCCTGGGCTGGCCTTGCAGACCTTCCTCCACCCCATAGAAGGAGGAGGTCACCTGGGTAGCTGGATTTCATGGCCTCCTGTCCCTGGCATGGACAGGGCAGAGTACCTTGGGGGCCAGCCTGGAGCTGGCACTGTCCCACTAGCTGTTCCCAGGCCCTGTATGCTCCCCCATCAAGTGTGATGGTTGCTCCTGAGATGGGGGGCTGGCAAGGCCAGTGACCCTGTGGCTTGTGTATGTGGGGTCTGCAGCCTTATGCAGGATGTGCCCCAGGGCAGAGTACTGCAGCCAGGGGCAGGGGCATGACATGGGGTCTGCTAGGGCTCTAGGTACCCCAGGAGAGAGCACTCGTGGCCTGGCTTTTGCCCATGGGAGGGAAGGAAGCAAGCTGGCATGAGTGGGGGCACCTGTTACTGGCTGTTATATCCCCCTTCTGTCCTCCCTGCAGAAGCAGCTCAAGCCGGGACCGGTCCGAGAAGGCTGGCGAGCGCAGTGACCGCCTAGACCGGGAGCGCAGTGACCGGGGTGATCGTCTGGACCGCGCCGACCGGGGTGACCGGGCCCGGCCTGCCCTCACCAAACGCAGCTACAGCAAGGAGACAGAGGACCGGAGCCGTGAACGGGATAAGACGGGTGCCCTTGAGGCCGTGCGCAAGGTGGCTAGCATGACGGAGGAGCGGGACCGGAGCCGTGAGCCCTGTGAGTGCCCGGTAGGGGAGGCTGGGGGCAGGGCTCAGTGTAGCTGCCTCTCGGCTGGGGCTGCCCCTCTTGTGCCCCTACTTTGCTCTGATCTCCGCTGTCCCCGCAGTGAAGCGGGAGCTAGCACCCCCTGCCGCCCCTCCCAAGCCAGCTCTGTCAGAAGATGAGCTGGAGAAGAAGTCCAAGGCCATCATCGAGGAGTACCTGCACATCAATGACATGAAGGTGAGGGGCCAGGGCAGGGCTGCTGTGCCCAGGGCACTTGCCAGCTGGGCAGGGAGAGGGGAGGGATGCTTGGCCAGGGCAGGGGCTGCACCGATGGCTCAGATGCTCTGAGGCAGGGTTGAGGCTGGGAGCAGGGGTGGCGGGGGGATCTCTGCTCAGGTGCTGGGGTGTCAGGGTGGGGCACAGTGCTGTGCTGAGCTGTGCCAGGTCATGGGCTGGACTGAGCGTTGCCCTCTGTGCTTGCAGGAGGCGCTGCAGTGCGTGCAGGAGCTGGGCAGCCCTACGCTGCTACATGTCTTTGTGCGCAACGGCATCGAGTCCACGCTGGAGCGGAGCACCATTGCCCGGGAGCACATGGGGCTGTTGCTCTACCAGATGGTCAAGGCTGGCTCTCTCACCAAGGAGCAGTACTACAATGGGTGAGTGCAGGACTCTGGGGAGGGCAGAACAGGCTGCCTTGCTGTGCCCTGAGGCAGACAGGTACTGGAGTGCCCTGCCTGGCACCCATGGCCCCTACCCCCCTTCTTGCCCCACAGGCTGCGGGAAATCCTGGAAGTCGCTGAGGACATGGAGATTGACATTCCTCACATCTGGCTGTACCTGGCCGAGCTGATCACGCCCATCCTGCGAGAGGGAGGCATCCCCATGGAGGAGCTCTTCAGGTGAGAGCCCTGCCACACCCCTTTCCTGCCTGCTTGCCTGTGCCTCCATGCCTGGAGAGCTAACCTGTCTTTGTGCCCACAGGGAGATTGCCAAGTCTCTGGTGCCCCTTGGGAAGGCACCTACCCTCCTGGTGGAGATCCTAGGCCTGCTCTGCAAGGGCATGGTGAGTGGTGGCCCTGCTCACAGGGCTGGGCTGGGGCCTGGGCACAATGCTCATTGGTATTGTTGTGTGCGCTGATCGCTGGCTTTGACCTGCCCGGGTACCCCCATGGAGATGTCCTGACCCTTTGACTTGGAGGAAGTGTCACTCAGTGGAGCAGTGTAGCTCGCTGCAGTGGGGGAGGGATGTGGGAACCTCTGCTCAGCCTAGAATCCATCGTGCCAGCACCCACGTAAGCCAGTGTCCTTGCCAGTGCCCAGTGCCACTCTGGCAGCCCTGTCTTTTGGCTCCCCTGGGCAGTGAGGTTATGGGGGAGTGGGCAGGGCTGTGCTGGAGAGGCCGCCCTTGTGTGGGCTGGTGTGGCTGCTGGCGGGGGGCTGTGTCCTCTGGCAGCCTTGCCCTTGCAATCACTCACCCCTCACACCTGTGTGTCTACAGAGTCACAAGAAGGCTGGGGCCCTCTGGCGAGAGGGTGGCCTGAGCTGGAAGGAGTTCCTGCCTGAGGATCAGGATGTCAACAAGTTCGTCACAGAGCAGGTGAGGTGGGCTGCGGCCTGCCCTAGAGGTGAATGGCATCCTGCTTGGCTCAGGGCCAGCTGCTGCCTCATTTCTGTGAGCTCCTGAAGCCAGAGGACCCAGCCCGGAGCTCCAAGTCCCGTCCCCCCCCCCCAAAACGAGTGCGCACACACGGTGTGCAGGGTCCCTTGGGGCAGAGCAGCCCCCTTCACCATCCTCTCTTGCCCCCAGAAACTGGAGTACACAATGGAGGACAGCTCGGACACACCGAGCCGCAAGGAGCTGACCAGTGAGGAGCTGGGCAAGCAGGTGGACAGGCTGCTGGAGGAGAACTCGGACAACCAAAGAATATATGACTGGATCGAGGTGGGGCCCTTCTGGGAGAGGGCAGGTTGCAGGGCTGGCTTTTCCCTGAGTGGCCCTGCTGCAGCATAGGGACAGGCAGCAAATCTGAGGGTGGTGCTTACTTGTGGCCTTTGCTGGCAGGGCAGAGGGTGGGGCCTGGGGGTAGGAGAGATCAGACAGGACCCCAGCAAGCTGGATCCCGTGACAGCCCTGAACCAAATGCCAGAGAGGAGCTGACGTGGGACAGGTCTCACTGGGTATGACTTGTGCGTACTCTGTAGCATCTGCTGTTGTTGGAGACAGGCCTGATTGTTGTGCGCTAGTGGTGGTGCATAGAATCATAGAAATAGAGAAGTGGGGCTGGGAAAGACCTCCAGAGGTCATCCTGCCCGAGGCAGGATCAGGCCTATCCAAACTAGTCCAAACATCCGTAATCTAAACTCTGTAAAACTACTGTCAACCCTGACACAACATGAGACATCACAGCCAAACCTGCCACAGGTAAGGCAGGGGGAACCACAGCAGCCAATGTCCTACTGCTGTAAAAGGTTGTTAATATACACTCAAGAAATCCCAGGTAGAGGCCCTGCTCCTGTTGCAGAGGGTCTGTCCCAGTGATTCTCAGCCAGGGGGATGCAGCACAATGGTAGCATTGTTAGGGGAGAAAACGTCACTCATGCAATAAACCTAGAGATTTCACCCAGGAACCACCCTGACCTGCTGCGGGCTCTGAGGTCTTTGCAGACAGAATTGCTCCAACACTTTTCTGTAGTTAAAAAAAAACAAGTGACAACCACAAGCTCTGGCACTTCTTGAGATGGCCTCAAGTGTGAAGAGGTGGAGAACTGCTGGTCGGGGCTCCCCCTTGGTGGTTGGAAGAAAGGAAGGAAGGACACCCCCAGCAATACAGGAACTAAGTTGATGGGACAGGCAGAGAACCAGTCTGTGGAGCATGGGTTGTGGGGTAATGACCAAGAAGCCGAGGGAGGGTATCCCACAGGGAGTCCAGCTAGTTCCTGTTGCTTCTTGCATGTGCAGGGCAAGAGATTAGGCAGCTGCTGCTTGTATGGTGCATGCAAGGGCCTCCTTGGAGCAGGACAGGGGCAATTATGGGGTGACTCCCAGCTGTTTTGAGCCTTCACTGCTCTGGCTGGGGGGAGGAGAGGGGCTGGAGGCTCCCTTGATCTGTGGGGCCTCATCTGGCTGCATCTCTCCACCAGGCCAATCTGAATGAGCAGCAGGTCTCGTCCAATGTGTTTATCAGGGCCCTGATGACATCCGTGTGCCATTCAGCCATTGTCTGTGAGTTTGGCCAGAGATGGAGGTCGGGGGCGGGCCTCAACCCTGCCCTACTAGGGCAGCAGTGGGGTGCAGGGGGGGGACTCCTAGGAGGTGGCAGGACTATCCTGGGGGGTGTGGGGCAGGACCCCCCAGGTCTGTGTCTCAGGTGTTGCCCTTGTCTACCTGTAGTTGAGAACCCCTACCGGGTGGATGTGACTGTGATCCACAGCCGGGCCAAACTGCTGCAGAAGTACGTGACCGACGAGCAGAAGGAGCTGCAGGCCCTCTACGCCTTGCAGGCCCTGGTGGTGAAGCTGGACCAGCCTCCCAGTGAGTGACTGTGCAGCCTGGGCGTGGGGGTGGTGGGTGGGGGGCACCTTGGTTCCTGCATAAGGGGAAGAAAGGGCCTTTTCTTCCCAGGGGGTGACCAGGCCTCAGGATTTGGGAGGGTTGCTTTAGTTGGTTTGTACCCAGCCAGCACAGGCCCCTTGCACAGCTCAGGCCCCCTGGTGCATCCTGGCCCAGTTGGCTTGGGCCCCTTGATGCAGTTCAGGCCCCCAGTGGCTGGTGTGTGATCTGAGAGGATCCTAGAGAAGTGGGGCTGGAAGGGACGTCAGAGGTAGCCCCCTGCTTGAGGCAGGATTGGCCCTGTCCAAACCGTCCCATGTAAACCTGTGATCTAAACACTGTAAAACTACCATCACCTCTGACAACACATGACGTTGCACCCAAACCTGCTGCAAGAAGGCAGGGGGACCACAGCAGCCAATGTCCTGGGGCTGCACAAGGTTAATGTAGGCTTAAGAGATCCCAGATAGAGGCTACACCTCCACTACAGAGGAAGGCAGAAACCTCCCCAGTCCATATTGGTCTGCCCAGGGGGTAAAATTCCTTCCTGACTTGAAATGTGGTGTTGGTCTAACCGAGTGGAGGGGAAAGACCCTGTAACTGGGGCTCTCCAGCCTTGGTCCTAGCAGGAGCATTGGCACACCCCAGTCACCACTGCTTAAAAACACCCTGGCATGTGGCAGAGAACGGGAGGGGGTGGAGTTCCCTCTGTGCCACATGCAGCGACCAGCAAAGAGTGGCATGGGCCCCTTGGCAGGTCCTGGCCCAGCCAGCGCTGGGGTAGCCCCAGCCGGGCTGCGATGGCGAAGGGCCCCTGGCAAGTGGGTGCCTGGCAAGAGCCCCTGACCCTGCTCCTTCCTTCCTCCCAACTCCGTCCCTGCAGACCTACTGCGAATGTTCTTCGATGCCTTGTACGATGAGGACGTCATCAAGGAAGAGGCCTTCTACAAGTGGGAGTCGAGCAAGGACCCGGCCGAGCAGCAGGGCAAGGGTGTGGCACTCAAGTCGGTGACGGCCTTCTTCACCTGGCTGCGGGAAGCTGAGGATGAGTCTGACAACAATTGAGGAGTGGGGCCGGGCTTGCCCCCCGCCAGCGCCGGCCCCGGGCGCCCGGACTCTACTGTGGCCTGGACTCTGGGGCGCGGGGGCCGCCCGCCCACCCTGCAGACTGCTCCTCCTTGCCCTCTTGGGCTAATCAATTTTTTTTTTTTTTTGTTCCCAGTTTTTTTTTGTTTTTATTTTTGTTTTCTCCCTCATCTCCCTGCCCCTGAGGCCTATATTGGTTTGTGTCTGATGGAAATAAATGGATGCTGAAGGAGGCGGGCATTGCCGCGGGCTCCGTGGCCCCAGCCCCAGCTGGACCGCAGCGCGGGGTGCCAGGCCCCACATACTCATGTCTCCCGGGGGGGGGGGCAGGGAAGGGGTATTATTGCCATCCCTCCCCCTCCCCCCTTCCCCTCCCTCCTGACGTCTTGCAGAAATATAGAGAGATTATATATATATAAACTTATTGGATTTGGGGGCAGGCCAGTGCTACAAATGACACCCCTGCCCCTCCCCCTGGATCACAGCCTGGGACAGCACCTCTGCCAGATGGGTTGGTTTGGGTTTTTTTTTTGTTGTTGTTTTTTTTTTAATTTTAAACGGGAAAATAAATCATTTCAAGCCCCTTTCTCCCTGC
>NW_017728995.1:28841473-28845447 GCF_001723915.1 Gavialis gangeticus | reverse complement strand
TGGGCCGGCCCCCCTGCCATCTACTTCAGGCTGGCTCAGCAACTACTCCCATCTGCTTCTCCCACCCGTGCCCCCTCCCTCCAAAAATGTTTAATGCCACGATGGTGCGAGCTGGCGAGCGGAGCCTTTGGCTGGGTCCCCCTGTATTTATAGAGCGCGGGATGTTAACGAGCCGCACGTGTAATTATTAAACCAAGGATTCAATTACTCGTCATGTGATTTTGTAAATAGTTTTTTTTTTTTGGCTTTTTTTTTTTTCGGCTCCCCCCCCTCCGCCCCCGGTTCTTTCCGGAGTACAGACTGGCAGATGGAAAAGGCAGCTTTTCACCTCAACTGGAAATAAAAACCTTGCTAAATAACCCTCCTGTGTCCTGCTCTCAGAGGCCAGCCTGTGTCTGCCAGGGGAGGGCAGACAGCCCCCCAGGATGCCCATACTGGGCCTGGGTAATAGGGCTGTGCAGCGTGGGACCTCCAACCAGACTGTGGAGTTGTTCAGAGTTGACTCTGGCTGTGCCCCAGGGCCACGGGCAGAAGTTTCTCATTTTGGCCCTGGACCTGTGATGCTGGCATCCCCGAGAAGAGCTGATGGCTGCAGGGCCAGACTGGCTGGAAGGGGGCTCTGCAGAGATGTGCAAAGCCCTGCCGCGAGCGAGAGCAGCAGGCCGGAGAGTCCCCGCGGGCCGTGAGTGCGCAGGTATGCCTGTACCCAGCTCGGAGGGGTCTGTCGCAGGGGAATCTCGGGCTTGAGGCAGCAAACGAGTCGGAGGACGAAGGTGGCTGGGCCTGGCATTGGGGCCGGGGCTGAGTGCCTGGGGTGGAGAGGGAAAGAAGGCACTGGGTTGAGAGCCTTGGGAGGGCACCCCATAGTCTCCAGGGGCCCTTTCCTTCCCAGGGGCTAGGCAGCGGGCTGGGGGAGGCATGGCGCTTGCGGAGGTACCACTGCCTTGCTCCCACCAGGGGGCAGCACTTCCCTGGGCAGGTTTCCATTAACCCTGCGTGAGCTGGGGGTGAGGGGCAAAGACTGCTCTGTTGGGGGGCAGGATCCCTGGGGCTGGCAGAGGAGGGACCTGCCTTGTCAGGCCCCTCCAAGGATTCAGAGGAGGCCTGGCAGGAACCTGCGCCCTCCAAGGGCAGGGACCAGAGCTGGTGGGAACCACCCCTGCCCTAGGGAGAGCTGGGGGGAAGGGGGTAGCCCAGGCCCAGCAGGCTCCAGCTGGATGTGGCAGCCCCTGCAAGAAGCATGTTACCCACCCTCTATATAGGCACAGGTAGAGGCAGCCAGGTGCATGCCCTCCAGCTACCTTGGCCTGGGGCGGTGGGCACCATGTGCCAGTGTTCCCCCACTGACGCTTGCTGGCCTCTCTCGGACTCAGCTCAGCGTGGTGCTTCGCCCTGGGATTGCTGCTCTGGGCCCTGCTCCAGCCCAGGTAGGTGACACAGCCCAGACCATGCTGGTGGCCTGGTAGGGCTCAGGGCTTGGGTCTGTGGTCCGAGTGCTGGTCCCAAGCCCCCGGATGGCTGGGAGTGGTGGGAGGCAGTGAGGCCTGGATCCCTCCTCTCCCCAGACCTGGGTGGCAGGGGCCATCTCCCAGGAGCTCTGTCTTTTATGCAGTGAGGCTGGGCTGCAGCCAGGGCCTGGGGCCTGCCACGGCTGAGGGCCTGGGCTGCGACCTCCCTGGGCACTGGCTGCCTGGGGTGCAGGGGGCATTGGGAGCAGCCTTTCCCCTGCACCAGCCCAGCCCTCTGCTCCCTTGTCGACATTGGTCTGCGGGACCCCCGGTGCTCAGCTAGGGCCCTGCCAGCAGCATCTGGGGTGGGAATGTGGCAAAGGCAGCAGAGGTGCTGTGCCCCATTTCAGGGTCTCTGTGCGGGTCCTGAGTGCCTGGCACTGATAGGTGCTGGGCTAGGGGTGAATGTCCAGCTGGTGGGGGCACAGGAACTTTTTGCCTCCCCTTGTCCACCATGCCCCTGTGTCCCGGCCAAGCCAGCAGTGTGGGCTCTGGGGGGGGGGTACCCACCTCCCCCCATGCTCACTGGGGTTGGGCAGCTGTAGCCCCTGACCTGTGGCACATCTGGAGTGGATCTGCTCTGCTGAGCCCTGTCTGCAGAGCTGGGCCTGGGCATTGCCTTCCTCCTGGGGGCTGAGGGAGAAGGGGCTCCCTGTGCCCCTGTAGCAGGGGACGGCTTGGTGCCAAGTCCAGGTTTTGTGCTTCCTCCAGGGGTGGCTGGCTGCTTCCCAGCAGCTGGCACCTCCCTGGGCTGGCACCAGAGGTATGCGTGTGCCCGGGGTGCCCTTCACCCTGGGCTGGCACCGGAGGTGTGCGTGTGCCTGGTGCTAGCTTGGCCTTGGCAGCTGCCACCAGAGATCTCTGTGTCAGGAGCCACGAGTGTTGCCGCACCCTAGCATGGTCCGATCCCCACACCCATTGTCACTAGCAAGCTCCCAGGGCGGATCTACAGCCTGGCTGGGTCCCTTGATGGCAGCCTGGCCCTCTGCACTGGCCAAGACAGGTGAGTGCAGTGGGGCGTGGGCGTGCGCAGGCTGGTGGGAGCCCGGGCAGGTCTTGGAGTGGGTGAGCTCAACTTGGGGGGCAGCGGGTTACGTATGCCGATAGACGTTGCCCCCTCCACCCTCCCCCAAAGGGCCAGGTGCTGAAGGCTTGGACATATGTACAGTCCTTAGTGCTGCTACTTTGGTGCAGAGCAAGCACTTGCCCCCTTGTGCCAGGCTGGGTGGGGGTCATGGAGCCCCAAAGCTGTGGGGCTGGCTGGGCTGCTGAGGTCCAGGCGGGACTGTTTAGCATGGTGGTGCTTGCTCTGTTTGCCTGCTGCAACATCTTGCACCAAGCATCTGATATGGGGCACCCCCGCTGGGGGCAGAACAAGAGGGTGTGGGGCCAGTCCCAGCACTGGGTGCAGGGCAGCGTTGGGATGGCTTGTGGGGGTGGGAGGGGATCGGTGGGTCCTGACTGGCAGGGGCATCCTGGATGTGCCCGGAGCAGCCCGGTGCTGCATGGAGCCCAGCACCACAGTTCCCTTCCGTTCCTGGGGTAGCCTTGGTGTGGCCTTGCGTTTGCTGGCTCTGTGGCGATGCTTTCCCAGGGAGCTGTGCTTGGCCCGGGCCATCAGCAAGTGGAGATGCCCGGCCCAGGAAGGGCCAGCAGCACCCTGGAGCATGCTAGCTGGAGTCCGCGGTGCCTGGACCCTGAGCAGCCCCTGGAGAATTGCGCTCCCTGCCCAGTGCCCCCCTGGCCATGGGACCTACCTATACCCAGGGCAGGCTCTAGGGGCATGGCCCAGGCCCCTTAATGCTGGGGCAGGAGCGATCAGGTCTCCACTCCCAGCCCTGCTGCCAATAGTCCAGCTCACAGCACTGTCCTAGCCTTGCCTTTGATTGCTCCCAGGATCGGGTGGGGGTGACCGAGGGTGGAAGTCACAGTTTTGGGTGTTGCATCCTGCTCCCGTGCCATGTTTTCTTGGCTTCACACCTGGGAGCCCCAGAAAAGGGGCCGTCGAGCCTGTGGGTTGTGGAGCAGAGGGAAGAGCCACAGCAATGCTCTTGGGGCTGGGTGCGAGCCTGTGAAGCTGTCTAGCTCCTGGGAGCGGCTCCCCTTGTATTTTCAGGGGTGGAGGTCTGGGTGCAGCAGCTTGGGTGCTCCCCAGGCTCCTGCTAGCAGCATGTCCATGGGGCTCTGGCATCCCAGCCCCGATTGCTTTGATGGCATGTGTTCCCCCAGGCCTCATGCAGCTGGTTGCAGTGACATGGGCTATCACTGGGTTTGAGTTGATGCCTGCCCTGAGCCGTGGACTGGCTTCCCCACTTCCCCACATCCCTGTGCTGTGGTCAGAGCATGGGCCTCTAGGCAGCCCATGTTGCAAGGCCTGATCCAGCCCAGGGTCTCTTGCCCCGTGGCACATGTCCCAGCTGGCCCTCGGTCCCCAGCTGTCCGCGATGCAAGCCATACCCCCCCCCC
>NW_017728995.1:28840047-28841331 GCF_001723915.1 Gavialis gangeticus | reverse complement strand
CAGTCTCCGAGGGGCACCGGGGGAGGTGTCCAGGGCCTTGACTGGGCTGGCCCCTCCGGCTCCTTGTGGTTGCCTCCCAGCTGTGGTGCCTCCACGGCCTGGTCCCTGCTCCCCAGCCCAGGGCTCAGTCAGCAGGGTCCCCATCCCCTGCCTGCTCCCAGCTGCCAGCCTGGTGCCTGCTCTGCCCCTTCCAACTACCCCAGGGTGGGGCTGTCCAGGGCTGGGGCCCAGCGCAGCACACAGCGTCCCTCCAGTCGGGTATTACCCCATCCTTTCCCCTCTCGAGGAACCCAGGCAGCCATGACCATGCGCCCCATTAGTCTCTCCACAGCTGTGGGGTGAGATGCTCCAGCTGGAGCCTCCCATGTGCCCAGGCCTCTGCGTCCCCCCATTTCCACTCCCCTGAGAGCAGAAACTCTTTGCAGCCCCTGCAATGGCACGTTACGTGCTGGCCTGGCAAACGCCCCCACGGCTGCGGGGGTGGCCGGGCTGGGCCCTACGTGGTGTCCCTCATCCCTGACCCGTCACTGGGTTGCCTCCCTGCAGCAGGGCAGGGTCCAGCTGGAGCCTGAGGCACTTTCTTATGCCGCGGGGGTGTCTGTGCTGGAGCAGCAGCCCAGGGGTATGGGTCCCTGTCCCTGGGTACTTGGAGATGGGCACAGGGCTGCTTGTATTGGTCACGGCAAAGGATCCCCGAGAGTCCTTCTTGCCCAGGTCTTCTCTGACCCTAGCATTTAACCCTGCCTGGTACCGAGGGGTCTCCCGGCTCCATCCTGAGCAGAGACCCTTCATTTGCTCCAGCCACAGCCCGACCTGGAGGGTCTCCATCAGTGCTTGCCTCCCACCCCGCGGTCCCTGCTTATGCCAGTCTCCTGCACCCTGGCTAATCCTCCCCCAGCCCCTCTGCCAAAGTCCGGCGCCAGGATCAGCTGCTCTGCCTTTTGTCTAAAAATAAGCCCTTATCTTACTGTGAAAAGGTCAGGCAACAGCAGCCACCACTCCCAGCGCAGTGGAGCCGGGCTGAGGCTGGGGCCTGGGGCGGGGTGGGGTGGGGTTGTGGCAGCCCTGGGTTGGGTGCACGGGCTGGGGAAGGACCTTGGTGGGGGCAGGGAAACGGGGCTGGATGGAGGTGCGGGTGCGGGCGTCAGGCGGACGGAGCAGCTACAGCACGAATCCCTGTGTCTACTGGGTGGGTCTGTGCATCTGTCCTAGCCCTTCCCTGCCTGCTTTGCTGAGGAAGTGGGTCCTGCAGGGGGCAAAGGGGCTCTGAGCAGCAGCCCCCAC
>NW_017728995.1:28833473-28835047 GCF_001723915.1 Gavialis gangeticus | reverse complement strand
AGGGTCTCCATTAGTGCTTGCCTCCCACCCCGCGGTCCCTGCTTATGCCAGTCTCCTGCGCCCTGGCTAATCCTCCCCCAGCCCCTCTGCCAAAGTCCGGCGCCAGGATCAGCTGCTCTGCCTTTTGTCTAAAAATAAGCCCTTATCTTACTGTGAAAAGGTCAGGCAACAGCAGCCACCACTCCCAGCGCAGTGGAGCCGGGCTGAGGCTGGGGCCTGGGGCGGGGTGGGGTGGGGTTGTGGCAGCCCTGGGTTGGGTGCACGGGCTGGGGAAGGACCTTGGTGGGGGCAGGGAAACGGGGCTGGATGGAGGTGCGGGTGCGGGCGTCAGGCGGACGGAGCAGCTACAGCACGAATCCCTGTGTCTACTGGGTGGGTCTGTGCATCTGTCCTAGCCCTTCCCTGCCTGCTTTGCTGAGGAAGTGGGTCCTGCAGGGGGCAAAGGGGCTCTGAGCAGCAGCCCCCACTTGTGGAGGTGGCAGGAGGATGTTGCGGGGGAGGAGGGGTCAGAGCAGAGAAGAGCCTCTGGGTCAAGCCAGGGAGTTGAAGCAGGTTCACCCAGGGCTGCCCACTCCCCGAATCCCCACCTTTCGTTGGAGAGGGGCTCTGAGGCTGCCAGGGGTGGGCAGCTGTGGGACTTGTCCTGGCCAGGAGAGCACAGCACCCCCAAACCAGCGGGGAGGTGCAGCTGGGGCTTGCTGAGCCTTCCTGGCTGCAGGACCAACCCCCCAGCTGGGAGCTTTCAGCTGCTAGGAGCCGCAGGCCTTGCCCCCACTGCAGGCACCATCCTGTAAGGGTTGGCGCAGGGGCAGAGCAAGCCTGTCCTGGCCCTGCAGGTCTGCTCCCCACCCAGGAGTGGCAAGTGCTTGGTGGCTGTCCCGTGGGGGTGGTATCAGGCCCCAGAGCAGTGGCACATGTGTCCTGTCCTCTCAGGCCCTTTGCTGGCACCTGCAGGAGCCTCTAGCAGCTGGGGATGCTTCAGGGAAGGAGCAGCTTTTCTCTGGAGGCCTTGCTGGAGAAATGTGGCTACTCAAGGCTGTCTTAGCTGCTGTGCCCACAGACACAGGCCCCTCCAGCCCTTCCCTGCTCCTCTGTGGGCTGGGCTGGCTGGTAGGGGTATCGGACATGCGCACACCCCTGCCGCTGGTGCAACCCTGCAGCAGGGCTGGCTGCTCCTGAAGGCATGTTGTGCAGGCCGTGACTGAGTTTCCAGGAGGTGCTGGGCGGTCCTCTTGGTCCTGTGCTCTGCTGCTGCCTCCCACTGACTGTGCATGAGTTCTTGGTCCACATGCCTACCCAGCCTTCCCCATAGACTTGATGCCACCCCCCTGGGCAGGCAACCTGTGAGTATCTGCTCCCATCCTAGTGTATGGCTTGTGACAGAAAGCCACCTTGGTTTATCCCCAAAAATCTCTGCCCTGTAACCATGTGTTTAAAATCTCTGCCGTGTGACACTGTGATTTAAATCTCTGTGCTGTGACCATTCAATTATGATGGGCCCAGCACACAGGGGACCACACCCTCAGCCTGTCTCTTTAGGGAACTTGAGCTGGCTGCATTCCTGAGGGAGGGGG
>NW_017728995.1:28832217-28833462 GCF_001723915.1 Gavialis gangeticus | reverse complement strand
AGCTGTGTTCCTGAGGTGGGATCTCTGCACCCACCACATGGCCTGAGACAGGCGCTCAGCCCCCGGCCATGCCTGGGGTTCATTCTCATGGATGCTGGTGCCGGGGTCTCGCCCCGTCTGAGCTGATGGCAGCAGCCCAAGAGTTGAGGCCCCTACAGAGCTGAGCGGTGACCCCCAAGGGCGTGAGCTACCCGGGGATCCTTGCTGTTTCTGGCCTGGGAAGTGGGTGCCCCTGCCTGCCCCTCCCTTGGCTTCTGCATCATTTCCTCCTTGCAGGGCTGTCCCCATGAGTCGGTCTCGGGCACGGGCGGCTGGGGGTGCAGAGGGGCTGTCGGGCAGGTGTCTGTGCCCCGGCATGGGAGATAGTTCTGGTCCCTGCCTGAACTCAGGATGCTTCTTGAGTGAATCTTCCTGGCTGCTGGCTCAGCTGCTCCTGCTGGCTCGATTTGGGGATCACGGGGAGATGTCCCATCACAGAGTGAGTCCCAGGGACTCGGGGCAGCTGCTTCTGCTGTGCCATGCACAGGGCTTTGCTGTGCATGTGTTGTGCATACCCTGAAACCGCAAGCCCTCCCGGGCCCAGTTCCGCTGCATGCACATCTCCCCAGGGCAAGAACATATAGCACATGCTGGGAGCTGAATCGGTTGCTCGCTGGTGAGAAGCACGGTATGGGTCCTAGGTGGACCTGAATGGCCCAGCCTGCAGAGAGGGGGAGGAGAGCTACCAACCGCAGGCCTTGCTTCACTTTGGCCTGTCCATGCAGCTCTGGTCTGGTCACCCGGTGTAGCTGCATCCCCATATCATTAGTGATGCCATGCCAGGGGCCTTGCCCACCTTTGCCAAAGAGCATGAAATGCCAAGGCAGATGGTGGGTTGGATTCCAGGCACCAAGCACTGAGCAGGTGGCCTCGTGGCTGCAGGCTCTTCCCCTCCGTGTCCCCATGGCTCCAGTCCATCCTTTGCATCCTCCCTCCCTCTGCTCCCGACTCTGTACCCTTCCTCCCTTTTGCTGTCCCATCACCAAGCTGCCTGGCGTCAGCACTGAGCACCCCAGGCGTATGCTCTCCCTGTTTTCCACAGCTGGTGGGCAAGTGCTGCAGGGTTGGGGCAGCCCTGGGCTTGAGCATGCTCGGGACTGCTCTGCAAAGGTCATGGGTGGCTGGAAAAGGCTGATATAGAGGCCTTCCTTGGAAAGGGGTGCCGATATAGTGGCCAGATTTAAGAAAGGGGAAAAAGGAGGATGC
>NW_017728995.1:28824211-28827217 GCF_001723915.1 Gavialis gangeticus | reverse complement strand
GACTCTGTACCCTTCCTCCCTTTTGCTGTCCCATCACCAAGCTGCCTGGCGTCAGCACTGAGCACCCCAGGCGTATGCTCTCCCTGTTTTCCACAGCTGGTGGGCAAGTGCTGCAGGGTTGGGGCAGCCCTGGGCTTGAGCATGCTCGGGACTGCTCTGCAAAGGTCATGGGTGGCTGGAAAAGGCTGATATAGAGGCCTTCCTTGGAAAGGGGTGCCGATATAGTGGCCAGATTTAAGAAAGGGGAAAAAGGAGGATGCAGGGAACTACAGACCAGTCAGCCTCAACTCAGTCCCTGGAAAAATCATGGAGCAGATCCTCAAGGAATCCATTTTATAGTTTCATGGTTGGTTGGGTTGGAAGAGACCTGAGCAGATCATCAACTCTGACCCCTTGCCATGTCAGGAAAGAGTGCTGGGGTCAAATGACCCCAGCTAGGTGTCTGTCTAACCTCCTTTTGGAGACCCCCAGGGTAGGAGAGAGCACCACTTCCCTTGGAAGTTGGTTCCAAGGGAAGTTTTTAAGCACTTGGGGCAGAAGAAGGTGATTAGGAACAGTCGGCACGGATTCACCAGGGGCAAGTCATGCCTAAGCGACCTGACTGCCTTCTACAATGAAGTGACTGGCTCTGTGGATGCAGGGAGACCAGAAGATGTAGCGTACCTTGACTTGAGCAAGGCTTTTGATACCATCTCCCACAACACTCTCATGGGCAAACTAAGGAAATACAGACTGGATGAATGGGCTGTAAGGTGGATAGAAAACTGGCTGCAGCATCAGGCTTAGAGAGTAGTAATCAATGGCTTGATGTCTAGTTGGCAGCTGGTATCAAGTGGAGAGCCCCAGGGGTCGGTCCTGGGGCTGGTTTTGTTCAGTATCTTCATCAATAACCTGGAGGATGGCACAGAGTGCACTCTCAGCAAGTCTGCAGATGACGCCAAGCTGGGGGGAGGGAGGGTGTAGTAGATATGCTGGAGGGTAGGGCTAGGATTCAGAGTGACCCAGACAAATTGGAGGATCGGGCCAAAAGAAATCTCATGTGGTTCAATAAGAATAAGTGCAAAGTCCTGCACTTAGGATGGAACAATCCCCTGCACCACTATCAGCGAGGGGCTGACTGTTTGGGCAGCAGCTCTATAGAAAAGGCCCTGAGGTTACAGTGGACAATAAGATGGATATGAGCCAGCAGCCCTTGTTGCCAAGAAGGCTAATGACATCCTGGGCTGCATTGGTAGAAGCGTTGCCAGTAGGTCAAGGGAAGTGATTATTCCCCTCTATTCAGCACTGATGAGGCCACATCTGGAGTCCTGTGTCCACTTTTGGGCCCCCCACTGCAGACAGGCTGTGGACAAATTGGAGAGACTTCATCGGAGAGCAACAAAAATGGCTTGTTTGGGGGCTTGGGCACATGACTTATGAGGAAAGACTGAGGGAATTGGGCTTATTTAGTTTAGAGAAGACATGACTGAGAGGGGACTTAATAGCAGCCTTCAAATCCCTGCCGGGGGACTGCAAAGAGGATGGAGCTGGACTGTTTTCAGTGGTGGCAAATGACAGGACAAGGAGCAACGGGCTCAAGTTGCAGCAAGGGAAGTGTAGGTTGGATATTAGGAAGCATTTTTCACTAGGAGGGTGGTAAAACACTGGAACAGGATACGCAGAGAGGTGGTGGACTCCATCCTTGGAGGTTTTGAAAACCCGGCTAAACAAAGCTTTGGCTGGGCTGATCTAGTTGGGGCTGGTCCTGCTTTGAGCAAGGGGTTGGACTAGATGTGAGCTCCTGAGGTCCCTTCCAGCCCTAACTTTCTATGACTCTGTGAGGAGGATCTGGCGAACTACAGAGCAGTCAGCCTTTCCATGCTCAAAGATCATGGAGCAGGTCCTCAAGGAATCCATTGTGAAACAGCTAGAGGAGAACAAGGCAATCGGGAACAGCCACCGAGAGCAAGTCATGGCTAACCAACCTGATTTCGATCTCTGATAAGGTGACAATCTCTGCGGATGGGGCAGAGCAGTGGATGTGATAGCCCGTGACTTGAGCAAGGCTCTCGATCCTGTCTCTTGAGACATTCTCATTAACAAGCTAAGGAAATCCAGATTAGGTGAGAGTATGGTAAGGCTGATACATAGCTGGTTGGATCATTGTACTCAGTGAGTGCACCTCTCTGGCTCTGTGTCTAGCTGGGAGGAGGTATCTTGAGTCCGGTATTGTTCAACATCCTCATTAAAGCTATGGCTGGAAGGAGCTGCAATGGGCTGGAGCATACTCGATGCAGGCAGAGGCTTTGGGGGCTTGAGCTGCTCAACCCCAAAGAGTCTCTACTGAGCACATGCAATACAGGTTGCTCAGGCTTACTGCATTTCTCTCAGGAGGAGGTGCCTCACCTTGTGGCCCTACAGCTATCCAAGGCCTCCCTTCTGCTTTGAGTCCTGCTGATGTACATGGGATAAAATGTGCTGTTGCTGCTTCCTGAGACATCACCTGGAGCATCTGTAAGGCTATATAGAAGAACTAGAGAAGGTCCAGAGAAGGGCAACAAGGACAATGGGCAGTATGGAGGGGGTTCTGCATGAGGAGAGACTAAAGAGGCCGGGCCTGTTCAGTTTAGAAAAGAGATGCTTGAGGAGGCACATGAGAAGGGTTTACAAAATACTAAATGGTGAAGAGCAAGTCAACGGGGATATATTATTTACCGTCTCGCAATACGGGAATGAGGAGTCACAAAATGAAACTAGGAGGTACTCAGTTTAAAACTAACACAAGGAAGTTCTTTTTACACGGTGTGTAATTATAGCGTGGAACTCCGTGCCACCAGATGTGGTGGAAGTGGACAGTTTAGCCAGATTCAAAAAGGGATGGGACGGACATAGTCTTGGAAGAAAGGGGCATCAATGGTTACTGAGTGAAGGAGTTAGGAATACGGTGTCCGAATTTCCTAGACCAGCGGTTCCCAATTGTGGTATGGGTACTGTGGCGGGTGCAGAGATCCCACCTCAGGAACACAG
>NW_017728995.1:28821537-28823883 GCF_001723915.1 Gavialis gangeticus | reverse complement strand
GAGAGCCAGTTTCAGATGTTAAGGCTTCTCTGTCCCCTGCCTGGCTGCTGCGTCACCTCATGGCCGGCGAGACCGCCTCCTTCCCCGTCCTAACTTATATAGCCCCTGTGACCTCATTCACTTGGGCCAGCGGAGGTCAGCCCCAGCTGGCTGTCAGCCAACCAATCTGAAATGCATCACCTGTTACTGGGCAGATCCCAGCTCCCTAGGTAGAAACCCCTCACCCAGGTAAGTGATG
Source organism: Gavialis gangeticus (assembly GCF_001723915.1). NCBI lineage: Eukaryota > Metazoa > Chordata > Crocodylia > Gavialidae > Gavialis > Gavialis gangeticus. Next base: position 28,823,645 of record NW_017728995.1, on the reverse strand, counting down.
CAAGTCACGTAGGCAGAGGGAGCAGGTTTCCGCCTCCCTCAGGAATGCAGCCAGCTCCAGTTCCCTAAAGAGCCAGGCTGAGGGTGTGGTCCCCTGTGTGCTGGGCCCATCCTAATTGAATGGTCACAGCCCAGAGATTTAAATCACAGTGTCAGAGGGCAGAGATTTTTGGGGAGAAACCAAGGTGGCTTTCTGCCACAGGTACCACCAGTGGTTTGCAGACAACCTGCCGGTGGTACACATTAACAGATCTATTATAATTTATATGACAAAAATTTGCTGGTGGTACTTAAGGTGGTATCATTGTAAAGTGGTGGTGTGCAATCTGTTAGAATTTGGGAACCGCTGTCCTAGACCTTAAATGTTGGAGGCTGCAAGTGAGAGAGGAAGAGTGGAAAAAAAACGTGGTCAAAGCCTGTTCACTCTCCCTTTCAGCATCTGCTCTCTGTCCCCGTGTGTCAGGCCTATTTGCCCCTTTGAAGGATCGTGGGCCAGTGCCCAAGTAAAGCTATAAGCCTCCCTTAAAAAGGGGGCTACTGGTAAAGTGGCAACTGATTTCAGGGGACAAACGATAACAAAAGCGGGATGGGAGGGAAGGCCGGAAGTTGACAATGAATGAACCGAGGTGGGACACGGAGCAGAACACACCTGACAGTGCCCACTGGCCTTCAAACAAATCCAGAGAGCCAGCGGATGCCACCTAGTGAAACTCTTCCTGGAGTTTGAATGTGAGGGGCCAGAAAGCAGCCCCGCAGTCCCTGGGGGTCCTGGCCAGAGCCTCCTTCCTGGCAAGAGAGACCACTAGCTTGGCTAGGGCCTGGAGGAGGTTGATCAGGAGGTCCCAGGACTTGGTGGGGCTGTGGACAGGGACAGCATAAATAAACAGGAAGAAGGGACAAGTCCATGAAGTGCACCAGATACGTGCCTGTGGTGATGGCTTCATGGAGGAGCTACCAGCTGAGGTCCTCAGTGGCTCATGGGATCATGGTAGAATACAGACTTGTCAACCAGGGACCCTTGTCCTCACTGAGTGTGTCCTGCCACTTGTTGTCAGGGCAGGATGAGCGTGTAGAGCTGGTAGTGATGGGCAGTTTGGAAGTAGACTGGCTTGGTATCCCCCGACCTACTGAGAGGGTGGTGCAGGGAGTGCCATGGGGCCAGTGGGCTGGGGGATATCGGGGGGCAGGGACTGCCCTCTCACAAGGCCTGGTTGATGTTGGTAAGGGCAGTGGGTGGCAGAGTGGCTTTGACCTCCTAGAGTAGGCAGCAGGGCACATGCAGTGTGAGCAGCTCCATGCACTGGGCCAGCACACTGGGCTCCACCCATGCCTGCTTGGCATAATACAGGAGGTCCCTGATATGGGTGATGTTGGCCAGGACCATCCTTGGGTGCACCCAGGGCACCCCTGTCATTGGCATCGCCAGCTGTGAGTTTTTCAGCAGGGGCCCGGCAAGGAAGTTGGTGCCCTGGGTGACCGTTCCTGGGGCCACAGAGGTGGAGACCAGCTTCCATGCCTTGAGAAGGTCCTGGCAGAAATCTGGCAGGTCCTCCAGGTCCTGCTTGGGGAGACCTCACAGGTAGAAAAGCAGCTGGATGTATTGTACCACAGGCCTAGTTGATATGCCCTGATGTCAAGGGCCTCACCCCAGTACAGAAAACTGTAAGTCCCCCTTAAGAAGGGAGGTCACTGGAGACACCAGCTGATTGCTTGGGACAACAAAAAAGAAAACAGGAACGGGAGTGAGGTCATAGGTTAATAACTAAGACATTGGGAGGGGACACCAAACAGCGCACGCTGGCCAGTGCCCACTGAAGAGGTCAAGCGAGACTGCGGATGCCAACCAGTGAAATGGTCTGGATACATGAGCAGAGTAGTGCCAGAAAAGCAGCCCTGCACTTGGCCAGGCTTCTCCCAGGCAGAGCCTCCCATACCGCAGGAGACTGGGCAAGGTGCTGCACCTGGGGGGCAAGAACCAGCACTGTACCTACAGGCCGGGGAACTCCCTTCTCGTCAGCACAGAGGCAGGAAAGGATCTTGGAGTCATCACTGATGCCAAGATGAACATGGGCCGGCAGTGTGGGGATGCGGTCAGGAAGGCCAACCGTA
>NW_017728995.1:28816105-28821400 GCF_001723915.1 Gavialis gangeticus | reverse complement strand
GGTCAGGGCGGCTAGGATCTGGAACCAACTTCCAAGAGAAGTGGTGCTGGCTCCTGCCCTGGGGACCTTGAAGAGGAGGTTAGATGTACACCTTGCTGGGGTCGTTTGACCCCAGTACTCGTTCCTGCCATGGCAGGGGGTCGGACTTGATGATCTGCTCAGGTCCCTTCCGACCTGACCAACTATGAAACTATGGCCCTATTGTCTGACCCGGGAAATGGCCTTTCTTGCCCAGTGTTTAATATCCTGCCAGCCAGGCCTTGTGCTCTCACTGGCCACCAGCTGACAAGGGAGCAGCAATGCAGCTTGGAAGTGTGACACATGTACGTGGCTGTGCTTCTCCTGGGCTGATTAAAATCCAAACCCAAGCCAGTAAGAACCAGCTCAAAACACCGCATCCACTCCCAGCCCCAGGAGATGTACTATTTGGCCAGGTTTGGGCACGGAGTCACAAAGCGGCTCCTGGCATCATAGGCCACGCTGTATTTTGGGACTCCCCTGGGATTTTTCATCAAACTTTTGCATGAGTTTCCCTTTCGTGTAGTAGAAAGGGAATCCCTCCCCTCCAGATCCATCCCTGTCTGAGGAAGGGCTGAGCTGCTCCAGCTGACACTCCCCACCCCAGAGGAGCTCAGCTGGAGACAGGGCACAGGCAGGGTCCATTTAAGCCCAACTGGATGAAACCTGGCAACCTTCTCAGTGAGGTGGCAGGTCTCTGGGTGGGAAGAGCCCAGCTCTTCCAGCTCCATCAGTGGCATCATCACTGCGTTGGCTGCATCGGAAGGGCAGGACACTGCAGTAGGGCAGTCGAGTGGCTTTCCAAATGGGTTGTGTGTGCTCTGGGACTGAGTCCTGTTTCACTGTCCCCCAGTGTCACTATGGGGGCTGTTTGGGGCCTGGACATTGGTGTGGGGATGATGCCCACTTCCTGGCACTGAAATGACTGACTGTTGCTCCCATAATTGCCACTCCACCTGACAAGGCCAGTGCCCAGAGAGAGCCTGTGACAGCGGCTGGAGGAGGCTTGGATGGTCCTTCCTCCATCCCTGCTGGTCCTTCCTCTGCCAACCTTTGCGTTATCTTTGAATCCCGCCAGTTTGCATGTGCGTGGCTTGGTCTGCCTCTGGCCAGGATAAGTTGAAGTTAGGCCCCATTAGCTAAATGAGGCTGAGGGCAGTAGTGGAAACACCAGGGTCACAGGGAAGAGAGTTTTCTTGGCAAATCCAGCCCTGTCTTAGGCAGCAGGTCCGGTCAAGGGTTCTACCTTGGCTGATGGGAAGATGCAAGATCTTTCTGGCTGTGTTGGTCACAAGTTTCATCGTGTTGTGTTGGAGCCTCTATTGGAGGTGGGGGGCAGCAGGGACTCTGTGGTCTGAGAGAGCTTCCTCTGGCACCCTTGGCTGTGGTTCCCATCTGTAGACATCATGAAGACCCAACGCCTTGTAGGATGTAGTCTCTGACTTTGGGATCCGCATGAGCCTGGCTGCCTGTTAGACATCCTTAGGATTTCCAAGGTGAGACCACTTTTAAGCGGGTCACTCACCCAGCTTTCTCCTTGAGGCCAGTCAGCCCCGTGTCCAAGGTTTCCAGCCCATGTATTTCACCTGGGGTGGCCTTGTCCCCACAGGAAAAGAAATTCAACAAACCAAGCAAGTATGCAGGCAAACAAGCCCAAACTTACAGTCTGTCTTCAGCCCTTGGGAGGTATGCGATGGGCTCTGTGCAACTTCTTTCCCCCTTGTATCCTCTCCTCCTGGTCCTTTCTTAACCCTCTTTGTAGCTCCAGCCTTAATTGCTGTTCACACTTTGCAGCTGGCTGGGTATGTCTCGGGTTTCTGGGCTTTGCTGGATGCTGCCTGGGGCTGGAAGACAGTCCTGTCTGGTTGCCTTTTCTGCTACACGGCAGGTGTGTTTTGTTCTGTTTTGTTTTTAAGCCTCCCTCAGAGGCACTGGGTGTTGGCTGCAGCCAAGTTTGGGGATGGGGACTGGGCTGTGCCAGTGCTCCTACTGGGACCAAAGCCAGAGGTTCCTGGCTAGAGGGTCTTGCTCCTCCACGCAGGGTCAGACCGACGCCACATTTGGTTCAGGAAGGAATTTTACCCCTTGGTCAGATTGGTATGGACTGGGGGGCTGGGGTGGGGGGTTGCCTTCTTCTGTAGCAGCAGGTGTGACCCTCTACCTGGGATCTTTTAAGTATATTAACATGGTTTTATAGCAGCAGGACATTGGCTGCCGTGGTCTCCCTGCTTACCTGTGGCAGGTTCGGTAATGATGTCTTGTGTTGTGTCAAGGTTGACGGTAGTTTCACAAAGAGTTTTGAGGATGGGTGTGTATGGGATGGTTTGGATGGGGTTGATCCTGCCTCAGGCAGGGGGTTGGACTAGATGAGCCCTGCTCACTGCTCTCTGATTTCTATGAACTACCTGCAGGTGGGTTTCAGCCCCCTGAAGGCCAAGGACCTCCTTCCACTGCTGCTTTCTGCTGGCTGGTAAAGTCTGTCTAGACCTGTATTGCAGTGTCCCTTATTTGCCAGCAGTGCTCAGCATTGGAGCCTTTTCCCCAAAGTTTGCACTCCCTCCATGGAGGACTCCAGGGCTGGCCAAAAATAACCCTCGGACCCACCCCCAGCCTCCTCCAGAGATCAACACCCTCCTCACTCCCTTGTCCTCTTCTGCAGAGGGGCACCCTGCCCCTGCTGCCCGGCACTGGCCTTCCCTCTGCCCTGCCTGCTTTCTCTCACCGGTGGCCAGCCCAGACCTTGGCCCCTGCCCAACCCATATAGAGTTAATTTCTCCATGCAGCTCAGAGGAGCTGCTGGGCACTCCCCTCCACCCCAGAAATGTGGCTTCTGTGCCCAGTATTAGATGCCAGGGATGAGACGGGTGCCCCCCTGCCCTGAGGCCCCTGCAGCATTGCAGCCCTATCACACTTGGACACCCCTGAGCTGGCCATGAGCACCAGACTCATGTGGCTGCCCATGGAGGGTCCTGTGCTGCTGTGGGTGGTGGGGATGGGCTCCTCCAGAGCTCTGGTTTGAAGAGGCAGGTAGGGATGAGGTTGTCCGGTTGTGGGTAGGATGCAGGATTTGGTGAGATCAGGGCTATGCTGGGGGGAGATTCAGCTTGAGGCCCCTCCATCCAAGCAGGTGCCTGAGACCCTGAAGGCTCCTGCAGAGTGGGGCAGGAACAGAGATTTTTCCCCAGCTGCTAACTTGGAGACTGAGGGCAACCCTGGCTGGGGAGATCAGCCCTGTCCACCTGCTCCCAGCCCGTCAGCCCTGGGCAGGGGGCAGTGGGAGTGCCCTTGCCCCTGCGCTGGGCATCTGGGTTTGTGCTGCTCCAGGGCAGTAGCTCAGGGCTCTCCCAGGCTGGTGGCTGGGTCCTGGGCTCCATGCAACGTGCAGGGGGTGGGGGAGCAGGTCTGAGGGCTTCCTAAACCTGTGGCACAGATGCCCCCCTCCACCAGACCCAGGCTGCTGAAGAGAAAGAGCCAAGTGGGACCTGAGGAGTGGGGCAGGACCATAATGAGGTCACTGACACAGCTGTGCCCATTTTGCAGATGGGGTAAGCATGGAGGTGTAAGTCCATGATGCCCCCAGACATGCGACTGAGCTGGCAATGGAACCGCTTCTCCTTCTTCCCCGGCCCCTTTGCTAACACCCCATACAGGCCCTACCTGCACCTCTGCCTGCAGTGCCCATGGGCTGCCCATTTCCACCCACCTCCAGGGCTGCAACTGCTTTCAAGGGATGCAAGAATGCTCCCCTGCCAGGCTTCCCTATGGACAGCTGCAACCATGGGGTGATGTCCTGGGCCTGGAGGGCTGATCCCAGAGTGAGGATAGGTGCTGGGCCTCATGCTTGACTCCCTCTTCAGACATGTGTCTGAGCATCAGCCCTGGTGCCAGCTCCTTCATGCTCCCCACTTGGACAACCCCGTGCTGACCTGCTGAGGGCAGGGGGCCACCTTCTAGTTGCTCCCCGCAGAGCTACACAGACACCCCGCAAACTTCGGAGGCTGGCTGGTGCTTCCCATTTCCAAAGCCCATGTGAACTCTGAGCCTGCCCCAGAGCTGCTTGAAGTGACCCCCAGTGGTGCTCCCTAACCCACCCATTCCCTGCAGGCACCCAGCACTTGAGGGCTGCTACCTGGATTAGTGCTGGCCGGGTCACAGCCTCATGTCCCAGGGTGCAGGTATGTGGCTGGGGGAGGTGGGGTCATGTTGTGGGCCTGCACGTGGTGCCCTCGAGCCCATCTGTCCTTCTCCCATGGAGATGCGCCCCTTGCTTTGTGCTGCTGGAGCCACGGCCCCCCCAGTGAGCCAGGCGCCAGCATGTGGGGGCCGAGCTGCCCGGCATCCTCCCCCCATCTAAGCTCACCAGCTAGTGCAGCACAAGGCCTCTGCTGCTCGCTAATGCAGGGCTCTGGGCCAGGGGAAGCCCATTATCCAGCTAGGCCCAGGCCCGGCAGTGCTCCAGGAGCACATTACCTTGAGAGCCATGAATTAATCATGGGTCTTCCTGGGCACCCGCTGCAGCCCCCAGCCCAGCCCTTTCCCAGGGGCTCCCGGCTCCACCTGGGTTTAAGAGGCAGAAGCTTCTTGACCATGCCCTCTCAATGGCTTCCCCCAGGCAGCTGGGTCCTGCCTTTGAGGCAGCTCCTCTGTCCTTAGCTGGGCGCGTGGGACACGTGGGGCTATAGACAGCTAACACCAGCGTCCCACAGCTGGGAGACTGGGCTCCCACCAGGCCTGGCGCTGCCCAGGCACCTAGTTCAAATTCTCCATCCAGGCCAGTGGTTCGGAGGCGGTGGGGGAGAAGGAACGGTTAAAGTGCCCTCGCATGGGGTGAGGAATGGGCCAGCCAACATCTCCAGGCCCCTTTTGTGCCCCTCCCCCAGCGTGCTCTGTGATTTTTGGCATTTTCTCTCCCTCACTTTCCCAGGGAAGACCCTTGGCTTCTGTGTTTGCTGGCCAAGAGATCGGCAGCAATGGTGGCCTCGGCTCTAAAGAGCCTGAGACCGAAGAGATCACCGCAGCCAGGGCTGGGGTCCGTGCGGTGGGGTTTGGAAGCAGCTCTGATCTTTCGGGCCAGGTCGGAGTACATGTGCAACCCCTGAGAGCTTGGAGGGAGCTGGCTGTCTAGGACAGCCCACACCTTGGGGTTGGGGGCCTCCAGGTCTGCCTCCCAATGCTGTGGCCATGCGGGCTCCCAGTGATGAGGCGCCTCTGCCTCCCCCCTGTGGGCTGTATCCACTCTCTGCAGAACTGGGGAGATCCCCCCCCCCCCCCCCCCCC
>NW_017728995.1:28813448-28815799 GCF_001723915.1 Gavialis gangeticus | reverse complement strand
CCCCGTGCAAGGCTCCCGCGTTGCTTTCCCATGATTCTGGGCTTTGTTGGTTGCCTCATGGGGCAGGGAAAAAAATTTCCCCCTCCTGCTGCTACATGTGTCATGAGTTTTGCACCTCTCTCAGGGGCATTGCGTGTTGGCTGCAACCCAGTCTGGTGATGGTGGCTGGGCTGTGCCAATGCTGCTGCTGGGACTTAAACTCAGAGGTTTCTGGCTAAAGGGTCTTGCTCCTTCACTCAGGGTCACACCGATGCCTCATTTGGGGTCAGGAAGGAATTTTACCCCATGGGGGGTTGCCATCCTCTGTAGCAGGGGACATGAGGGGTCTCTTGAGTGTATGTTAACAACCTTGTACAGAAGCAAGGTGGTGGCTGCCCTTTTACCTGTGGCTGGTTTGGGTGTGCTGTCTTGTGTCAGGATTGACTGCATTTTTTCTAAGAGGCTCGATTATGGATTTGTACAGGATAGCTTGGATAGGGCAGATCCTGCCTCAGGCAGGGGGTTGGACTAGATCAGCATTTCTCAACCCGTGGGTCAAGACCCAAAAGTGGGTCAAGAATATATGAAAGAGTTGTTCACAAACCTTAAAAATGGATCAAAAATTTTTAAAAATGGATTTTCCTTTCAAGGAGAAAAATGTACTGGTTTTCCCCTTGCAGGTGGGCAGAGTTCCAGCTTGCAAGGGGATGCTTGGGGTCCCCCATGCTCCCCCCAGCCCCGCATACTGGGGGCCAGGTTTTGGGGTGGAGGGCAGTGGGTCGGGAGTGAGGGGCACTGGGTCAGGACTGGCCATCAATGTCTACAAATGGGTGCTGGTGCAAAAAAGGCTGAGGACTGCTGGACTAGATGACCTCCGGAGGTCCCGTCCAGCCCTACTTCCCTATGACTTCCAGGGCCTTTGGAGCAGGCCCTGAGGTCTGCATCGTGTGCAGGGAGGGAGATCGCTTCTGTATCCTCCGTCTGAGGAGTGAATTGCAGAGGCGTTCCTCAAGGCAGGCAGGGTGGGGTGCCTCAGCCCCGCACGCCTCGCTGTCTTGCTTGGAGTCTTATCGCCCTAGCAGCAATTTCCTCTGCTGCCCATCCTGCCGCCGGTGTCTCGGTGTCTCCTCCCAGCCCTTTATTTCCCCGGCATTTCGTTCGTGCTGTCTGCATGTGTTTATCCATCCACTCCATCACGTGACACTTGGTCACCTCTGGGTCACCTCTGCCGTAGGTGGAGATATGCGTGTGGCTGGTGACAAAGCCAGCATCAAAGGTCCTAGAGACAACGTGGGCAGACGTGGGCCAGGGCACAGAAGGGCCTGGCTGCTCCTAGCTTTGAAGTGGGAGAGGAGCCCAGGCTTCCCAGTTGTCATCCTCGGCCTTCGCAAAGACACCAGGGAAGGCGGGATTCACAAGGCCCCATGTCCCTACTGCCACCAAATAGCAATATCTCCCATCGCTAGTGGCCCCGACTGGCTTTGACCCAGCAGCTGATGGGCCATCTGGGCTTTGTGATCCACAGCTGATCCCAAGGTCTCCAGTCTCGCACCATGCCACTGAGCCGGGTAATAGTCAGTGCCACCAGAGACCGCACCCTGAGCAGCTGTGGTTACTGAGGAAGCATCAGGCTCCGGGTGGACACGTTATGGGTGTGGACATGGTCCAGCCGCTGCCAGGGTGTCCTCAGTGCAGTGTCTTCCTGGGGCAGGGCGTGGCACAGCTGCCTTCAGTGGCAGAGCGGTCAGTGTGGGCAAGACACAAGGTACCCAGCTGTCACAGGGAGGGCTCTCGCTACACAGCTCAGGGTGAGGGGTCCTGGAGTTTGCTGAAGGGACGGTGGGAGTGAGCAGCTCAGCCCAGGGCCCTTTGGCCTTGGGGCTGTTGTGTGTATGTAATGGCAATGCCTGGCCAGGGGACTGGAAGAAGCAGCCCAGAGAGGGTCCTGGCCCTGGCCCTGAGCTCTCTGCATGCCTGATGGTCTCTTCCTGGCCCCCAGGCACGCGTTGCTGGGGGGTGGCCGCCAGGGTGGGCATCACTGGCCGGCCATCACTGCTGCAGACCAGAGAAGGGCAGCGTTTGGGGGTCACACCGGTGATGCCCCATCGCTGGAGCTGCCCATGAGGATCTGGCTGCCTGCGGTGAGTTCCCCTCCCAGCCTGTGCTGGGCCTTTCTCCAGCTTGGCTTTGAATGCCGCACCCCTCTGGGGTGCAGCCAGAGCCTGAGGCTTGGCCTGGGCTGGGGCAGGGGGCTGGTTGCTCCCTCCCTAATGGGCACCAAGGCGAGATTGTCAGGGGTGCGGAGCTTCCTGTGCCTTGGGTTGGCTCTGAGGCTCCCCTGTAGCAGCCACGCCAAGGTGCAGCCCCCTGCC
>NW_017728995.1:28808142-28808448 GCF_001723915.1 Gavialis gangeticus | reverse complement strand
CTGAGGCTCCCCTGTAGCAGCCACGCCAAGGTGCAGCCCCCTGCCCTGCCCGGGCTAGGGCAGGGCTGGAGCCTCGCTGTGCCCGCTGCGCGGGAGCACGGTCCGTGCTCTGGCCTGGGGTAACGCAGTGCCCCCAACCCGGGTCCCCGTCCCAGGCCCTGCCCACGGTGCTGCCTGGGTGGTGCAGTGCCCCCAGCCCCAGGTGGTTGCCCCAGGGTCCCACAGCCCGGCCGGGCGCGGCCCGCGGTGCCTCCAGCCCGGGGCTCCGGCAGTCCGGCGCTGCCCCGGGGTAGCCCCGCGCCCCCG
>NW_017728995.1:28806212-28808131 GCF_001723915.1 Gavialis gangeticus | reverse complement strand
CCGAGCCTCCTCCCTGCCCCCTGGCACCCCCAAGGCACACGGGGGTTGCCCTGGGCTCTCCCGCCCCGCTCTGCTGGGGCCTTTGGCAAGTCCTTGTGGGGCCCTGCCTCCCGGGTCGGGGTGCCCCAAGCCTTGGCTCTGGCCTTGTCCCCGGCTGAGAGCCACGGCCACGGTCACGGCCCCCCGGAGCGTCTGCTTGGTCCCCTGAGCAGCCCCTGGGCCTAATCCTGCCTGGTCCCGAGCTCCCTGGAGGGTGCGGGGTGCAGGGTGCTGCAGGTGGGTGGTGCCTTGCTGCGCCTGGCTGTGTCCTGCCTCGTGGGCCCAGTCCTGCCCCCGTGGGGCCAATGCCATGCTGCGTGCCCACGCCAGCCACGTGCTTTGGTTACTTAGAAATGGCAAGCGTGTGGGCTGGGTCGGACCCTTTCCTTCTCCCCCCCGACCTTTATTTGCTTCCTAGGCACCTTTCAGGCTCATGCCAACCTGGTGCCCCCCGTGGGGCTGGTCTGGGCCCTGGCGGCTCCCTCTGTGCAGCCCCAAGCGTGCTGGGGTCTCCGGCAGGGGTGCAGGGGCAGCCGCTTCTGCTCCCCTCCCTGGCTCTTCCCCTAGCCCATTGATTTGCACTCCCCCCCCTCCCCCCCAATGCTCCCTGCCAAGCCCAGAGCCATGTCCATGGAGCTCTGGCCCTCGTGTCTCCTTCGCATTAGCGCCAGACCACTGGCACGGCCCTCCCAGGGCTATTAGCTCCACTTAGCTGAGCCCGAGCCCGGCTTCCCCTGGCACAGTGCCACGCTCCTCACCCCCCCTCACCTGGGGACAGGGCCGAACAGGAGGAAGGAGCATGGCCTGTGCAGGGTTTGGGCCTCCAGGAAGGGAGCAGCTTGGGCGGGGGCTGAGTTGGGCTGTGGGGCTGGCTGGGAGGAGGCTGCTGTTGAAGGGGTCTCCTTCTCCTCTAGGCAGGCCCCTCACCCACAAATCACAGCCCAGCCCCTTCTTGCTTAGCATGCTTCTTGCTTAGCACCTGCCCATGCCAGGCTTAGGCCTCGTTAGGACACCTGAACCCCAGCCCGGGTCCAACCCACCCTCGGGGGTGTAGGCACAGCCAGCCCTGGCAGCAGGGGCAGTGGTGTGTGCCCAACTCCACATCTAGGTAGAGCTAGGAAAGGGTCGAGCTGCACGGTGTCCCCAGCCCCAGTGCCAGGGAGGTGGCAGCCATGGCCAGCACGTACTGTGGGGCAGTGGGCACCTGGCACGGCAGAGGGATAGGGAGGCGCTGGCCAGGGGGAGAGGGGGGCTGGGTGGGTGCGATAAGGCTGTGGGGGCTGTACCCCGTGGGGGAGATCCTGAGTGGGGTTTGATGTACTCCATGCGCGGGTGCCCATGCAGGTCTTTGGGCTCATCTTGGTGTGTGTTTGGGGCCCGTGGGGAAGATCCTGGGGCAAAGGCCCATCTCCCCCCTCCTCCCACAGCCCATATTTGCGTCGGGTGCCCAATGCACCATAGGGCCCTCTCCTCCCCCAGCACTGGTCCAGATCCCAGGGGCAGCCCTCCCCCTGCACTGGGATGAGTCCCACAGTTGCTGATGCCCCGGGGAGGAGCATTGGACCTGGCCCTGGCACTGCGCAGGTGGCGCTGCCTGCCCCAGCCTCACGCGCATGCATGAGCAGGCCTGGCTGGTGCGGAGGTGGTGCTGCCCGGTGGTGCCAGGGCTCTGGCATGCGCGTGGCTCAGTGGGAACACGACGTCCCTGCATTGGAACGGGCTGGAGCCAGCCTTGCTTCCTTGGACGGGAGCCTGCCTGCAGGATGCCCAGGCCAGCCCCCTCCTCTTCCTCATGGTCTGCGTGCTCCAGGCTCACTGCCACTCCCAGGTTAGGGGCCGTGGCTCCTGCCTACCCCCACGCCTTCCCATGGCTGGCAGAG
>NW_017728995.1:28799492-28801212 GCF_001723915.1 Gavialis gangeticus | reverse complement strand
CCCCTCCTCTTCCTCATGGTCTGCGTGCTCCAGGCTCACTGCTACTCCCAGGTTAGGGGCAGTGGCTCCTGCCTACCCCCACGCCTTCCCATGGCCGGCAGAGTTCAGCACCTCCCATGTGCTTGGCTTCCCCACCATCCTGGCACCGGCCCTGCTCCCTGCCCTGCCAGGCGATCCACATGCCGCCCCCCCCAGCTCCCCAGACTGCTACACTAAGCATGTCCCCGCCAGCAAAATGCAGACACTTCTGGGGTGGAACGTGGCAGCTGGCCAGCGGCTGCATGAGCCAGTGTGAGTTGGCTGGGGATGTGGTGGGGTCCTTGCTGCCCATCATTTTCCAGACCATGGGAGAGGCTGCCCCCCCTCCCTGACATGGCCTGCAAGTGCAAGGACAAGCACCTGCGGTGAGTCACCAGCCCCCTCCCTGCAGGGCTTGGCGGCTCTGTAGAGGCCTCCCCTCCGAGCATTGCTCAGCTCAGCCCAGCCCCAAGCGGTCTGGCTTCCTGCCCTCCCCCTGTTGCCTCGGGCAGCTGCTGCGGGCACTGCCAGGCTCCGCGGCACCCACACCACCCCCCATGCTGCACCTACAGCTCAGTGCTGGGTGTGCTATGGACACAGGCAGACCCTGGAGCCTTGCTGTCATAGCCACAGCTGGCCTTGGCCTGGCCGAGGGTGCCTAGGGGTAGGGGTGGGGGTAGGTAGGGCTGTGGCCCCAGCTCAGGTTGGCAGGGCCCCAGGGTCCTACTGCCCTGATCTGCCCAGATCCCCCTGCCCTTTCTCCTATTCCTTGGGGACTTTGCTGGCTGCGAGTGCAAGGGACTGGACTCTGGAGGCCCCTCCTGGCCCTAGTGTAGCCAAGACTCTGCTGCCGAAGAGGCAGCCTGGCCTAGTGGTGCGAGCATGGAGTGGGGAAGCTCACTGTTGGCTCTGCTGGGGGTGCTGTGGGCTTGTTGGAGGGGGTGGTGGGGAGTTTAGTAGCTTGGAGGTGCCGGCGCTGTGGCGGGGAAGTGGCCAAGTCAGAGGCAGCATTGCTGTGGGTGGGGGCGTTGTAGGTAGGCCTGACGGTCCCTGCCAGCTGCTCGGCCCAAGTGAGTGCATTGCATGCTGGGAAGTGGCAGCCCTGGGGGCTGGAGGGGAGGGGTGCTAGGCTGGTTCTTTGGTAGGAATCTCCCCCCGCCCCACACACCTTGGTGCTGGCTCTGCGCTGGCCCCTGGGCTCCTGCCAGACACGCAGGCCTCAGCCCTGCAGCTGTCGTGGTGCCCCTCTAGTGACAGGCTCTGGGGCAGCAAGGCAGTGCTAGGCCGGGCGCAGCTGGGCCCGACCCTGGGAGTGGGCAGTACTGGATGGGGGCGAGCAGCTCTGGCCTCAGTCACTGCAGTGGTGCTCATCGCTGCTGCCCTGCCCTGGCACCCTGCTGGCACCACTCAGGGACTGGGGGGAGCACTACCGCACCTCCCAGGTGGCAGCTGGCATTGAGCTCTGGATTCAGGCCCCAGTGGCCCCTGCCCACCCAGCTGTAGGTGGCACCAGGCACTGTGGTGTGAGATGCCAGCTGCGCCCTGCTCGTGCACCGGGGCTGTGCAGGCTGGCACGCCTTCCCCCTGCCCACCTGCCTTCCTGGGATCAGCCCTGTAAGCTCTGTCTGCAGCCTGCCCGACAGAGCTGCTTCTCCCTCCCCTTCATAGAGGTCTCCTTCCCCGCCCCGGGTGCAGTGCCCCC
>NW_017728995.1:28793443-28794492 GCF_001723915.1 Gavialis gangeticus | reverse complement strand
CCCTGCTGGCACCACTCAGGGACTGGGGGGAGCACTACCGCACCTCCCAGGTGGCAGCTGGCATTGAGCTCTGGATTCAGGCCCCAGTGGCCCCTGCCCACCCAGCTGTAGGTGGCACCAGGCACTGTGGTGTGAGATGCCAGCTGCGCCCTGCTCGTGCACCGGGGCTGTGCAGGCTGGCACGCCTTCCCCCTGCCCACCTGCCTTCCTGGGATCAGCCCTGTAAGCTCTGTCTGCAGCCTGCCCGACAGAGCTGCTTCTCCCTCCCCTTCATAGAGGTCTCCTTCCCCGCCCCGGGTGCGGTGCCCCCCCGGACCGCACTGGCTTGTCAGAGCCAGCCAGGGACTCACTGGGAGCCTTGCCCCTGCAGGGCATGTGTTGCTCTCAGCTCTGCCAAGGGAAACGTCGTATTTGGCTTCTGACCACCCCCAGCCCTCGGGCACATGTTTGTGAGCTTGCCAGGACCCTGCCTTCAGGGTCCAGGGGGACATCTGTCCCCTGGGCTGTGGGTAGGGGCTGGGCTGGCTGGGACTCCCAGCAGAGGGGGCCTGGACCAGTTTGGAAGGCTGCCATCAGTGCTTACCCTTCACTGGGCCAGCACGAAGCTGGGCCTGGGGGGTGGCTGAGTATCACCCCAGAGTCATCTCGCAGAGCTGGGGCTGTCTCCACGCCACCAGGCCCTGTCTGCCCTGGAGGCTTCCCCCATCCATCCTGGCAGCATCTGGTGTATAGGATGCTCTAGCTCCATGGGAAGTAGTTGCAGCTTGAAACAAGCCAGAGAAACAGTGCCTCTGAAATGCTCCTAGCGTTGTGTGTGTGTGTGTGTGTGTGTGTGTGTGTGTGTGTGTTGGGGGGGGTGGCAGCCAGGCCAGGACTTATCCTTCTCAGGTAGATACACAGGTAAGCCCTGGTGTATGCTACCCCCCCCGACCAGACCTGCAGAGGCCAACAGCCCATTACTACCTGAACTTGCACTGTCACTGAGGGCAGAGGCCAGGTGCGTGCATATTACAAACATTACGGCAGTGCCTAGTGGGGTGCAGAGGTCC
>NW_017728995.1:28782407-28793395 GCF_001723915.1 Gavialis gangeticus | reverse complement strand
CTAGTGGGGTGCAGAGGTCCTAATCTCAGGCCTGGGCCAAGCTGGGGGTGGCAACAGGTGGAACCTGCTGGCTGGCGAGGGGGCTTCACAGTCACCTGGCATTGCCCAGGGATGCTGGAGGGGGTGCTGCCACTGGCGCCAGGTGCCCAGGACTGAGATCCTGCCTGGCTGTGTCTGCACGTGCCTGGCATGTGTGTGCTTTGCGGGTACATGTGTGTGCATGGGGATGCTCTGCTTTGCAGGGGAATTGCCCTCTCTGCAGGTGTCACCGGGGCCTGATCCCCAGGCCTGGTGGGGCCGTGGCCGCAGAGTGCCGGTGCTGACACCCCGCTGTGCTCTCCCCACAGTGGCCGTGGACACAAGGCTGCACGTGGAGTGGAACGAGGTGAAGTCCCTGCGTGCACTGTCACCCGTGGGCAGCACCCGGACCTCGCTGGTGCACCGCCTGGCTCGCCACAGCTCGTTGGACAGCCAGGACTCTCTCGAGGTGGGTGCAGGATGGGTGGGGGGAGGGCCGCAACTTCCCTGCATCTTTTGTTGCAGGGGACCCCGGGTGTGTGCTTGCTTGGGGTCCTAGGCTGAGGGGGTGAGACAGAGTTAGGGAGGGGTGGAGCAGTTTGGATGGGTCCTGTGCTCCCTGCGGCCCCCCCCGGCCCCCAGCAGCCACTCTGCACATCCAGGCTCGTGCCCTGAGCCAGCCGGCAGCTCCTGTGCTCTTTGGTTCCAGCCCCCCCGACTCCCACTGGGATTTCCAGCATGTGAATCACAGCAGCCCCATCTCTGACATGCCTGCAACCCCCCCAGATGGTCCAGCCTGGCCATGGGCCTTTTGAGAGGCACTTGGGCCATGTTAGGGCAGTGCTAGGCACTGGGCAGTGTCCCCGGGCATCACAGCCAAGTAACTGACTGGCAGCCCCCCTTAGCCTGGCTGAGAGCAGGGGCTCGTGGGCATGGGGCTGGGGTAGAGGGCTAGGCTGGGTGGCGTGGATCTGGTATTAGGGTCAGACTTGGCTAGGAGGTGCAGCACCATGGGGTAGGGCCAGGCTGGGCTGCCCCGGTCACGGTTGCTGGGAGAGCAATTAGATGAGGGCATGCGGCTGGCAAGGACACGACCAGGGCAGGCCGGCGCTGGCTGCTGGGTCCCTGGGGGGCTGGCCCACTTCATCATGCTGCTGAACTCGCTTCCCCTTCCCCCAGGCTTTCTGCGTGGGGATCCCTCATCCCCGCCCTGCCCGATCCAGGCTGGCCTGAGGTCTGGCTCTGAGCTGGAGGGTTCGAGCTGCCAGCTCCCTGCTCTCTGGTGAGGCCGTGCAGAGCGTACAGCTCCCCGTGCTCCTGCCCATCCTGGAGCTGTTGCCCATTACGAGCAGCCTCCTGCTCCCCTGAGTGCCCTGTGCACCCACCCTGCCGAGCTGCTGGGCATCTGGCACGATTGTGCCGGCTCTGGGGGGGTGTGCCCAGGGGTGTGGGGGCAAGAGCTGAGGCTCTGATGGGGCTGGGCTGATCCATGCTCCTTGAGTTTCCCTGTGCCCCTTACCCATCACCCATGATAACTCCCAACCTCTCCCCTGACCCAGACAGTGCTGCCGAAGCCTGTGTTGTCCTGTCCCAGCCACAGAGCCAGCTTGGTGCCGGTCTAGCTCTTGTCCGACCTTTAGGTGGGGCTGGCAGGGGCCTCTGCTCCAGGCAGTGGCTGTGGTTGGGGCTGTCATGTCTTCCCTTGCCAGAGTCTGCCCGGGCCCTTCATTCCCTGGGCATCCATGGCAGCGATAGCAGGGGTGAGGCCCGGCCCTGCAGCCCCCTCCACACTACTGCCTCGCTGCCCCCCGGCCCCTGTGTGTCGGGGGTGAGATGGGCCCAGCCCCGGGGCGCAGCACCAGGCAGCATGAATGAGCACAGTGCCCTGCTCCTCAGGCTGGGGGACATTGCGTGGGCACCCAATGCAGGGCAGCTGCTGCGGATGCTTGGCACCAAGGCAATTGGCAACAGCTGGGCTGGGCCGGTGCTGGCCCGGTGCCCATCTCCGCTGCAGGCAAAGCCCGAGTCCCAGCTCCTGCCTAGCTTCATGCCCCCCGCACCACTTGCAAGTGAGCCCCACCGCTGGCAGCTGGGACTCCAGAGCCCATGGGAGTCGTGGTGGCTGCAGGGCAGGAGGGTATGGGAAGGGGCAGGGGTCGCTGCCACGTCGCACTGGTGTGTCCATGGAGGCTGGGGGCTGTGATGGCCTGGCCGGGCATCTCTTCCCCTGGGACTGGCTGATTTCTCCTGCCCGGCCAGGGCTGGCATGAAGTCAGCCTTGCACCGTGGCAGGGGTCACAAGGAGGGGACCAGTGGTGTCAGTGGACCACGAGCCTGCCGCTGGTACAGTAGGGCACCGGGGGGCTTTGCCCCTGCCCCTCCGCCGCCAGCAGTGCCCAGCCCACCTGCTCCCGCCTTCTGCACCCTGTGCCCTCGCCTGGCTCCCCGCGTGCTCCCCTCCCGGGCTGCGCTGACGTCAGTGCCGAGCCCGCCTGTATCCTGGGAGAAATCAGTCCATGGTGACTGGTTGCCATGGAAATACACCTTGTTGCAAGCTACACGTCCGGAGCAGCTTCCCAGGGAGGCAGCAGCCGCCAGCGGCAGGCAGGGGCTGGGCAGTGCCCACAGGGCTCCCTGCAGGGCTGGCGGGCGGGGGCCGCCGGGAGCCGCTCCAGAGCTGAGCTGAACTCGCTGCCACCAGGTCGGAGCTGCACCCAGGGCTGTTCCTGCAGCGACAGGCCCATGGCTGCAAGTGGCAGCAGTGGCGGGTGCCTGGTGCAGCCTGTGCTCTTGCTGTCTCCCTGTCAGGGCAGCTGGTGTTGCCCCTTGCCCTGCCACATGCGCGGGGTGGGAGAGTCGTGCCCTGGGCTGGGGGCAGGGCTTGGCTGGGGCTGCAGGGTCTGGGCATGCTGAGCTTCTTCGCAGCCACCCCGGAGGCCCTGTGCCGTGTGCGCTTCCCCTGCCCTGTGCCCGTGGGCCGGGTGGGTGCCTGGGCTGGGCCTGGCGATAGCACTCGAGGCTTGTGTGGGAGCCTCTGGCTGGAGGGGGCAACAGAGATGACCCTGCCAGGTCACACAGTATCATGAGACTGGGGGTCTTCCCCCCTCTGCCTGGTGTGGCCTCTGGGGCATGGGGCAGCTGGAGCAAGTAGGCGTGTGCATGCATCACTGGTGTGTCACTCCCATGTGCGCGTGTGTGGGGGCATGTCTGCGCCTGCCCGCCCCCAGACACCGTGGGAGACTGCAACAGTGTGGGTGCACATATACAGTGTGAACGTAGGGCATCCTGCCTGCATGTGCCTCACGCGTGCACAGCCTGGGAGCTGGTGTGCCCGGCACGGGTGTGTAAGTGACTGGCTAGCAGGGGAAGCTGTACCTCTCCGGTACACTGGTGACAACATGATGTCAGGGAGGACATCTGCACATGTGTATGCGCGTGTCTGTAGCATGTTTGCAGGAGTACATGCATTGATTGTGGGAGGGTGTATCTCAATACTGGGTTCACAACTACACACGCACACATACAGTGGGAGAGATTGTGTTGCCATGCGAACGTTGCCTGCATGCATGTGCACATATATGTATGCACAGCGGACACGTGTGTATGCTGCATGAGTGTGTGTCCCTCCCAAGACCGTCCTCAGTGACCCGTGTGCTGCTGCTCACGCCCCAGCTCCGGCCTCCCCTGCTCGGCGTTCGCTTCTTCCTGCCATGTCAGGCTGGGACCTGCCATCGGCATGGGGGTGGGTGCAGTGTTAGCCCAACAGCCTCATATTGGCGCAGCCCCAAACTGGGCACAGATGGAGCTAGGGGCAGCCAGGCTGTGAGCAGGGAAGAGCTGGGGCACAAGACACGTGCAGAAGCTGGCGCCTGGGCAGCTTGGCCTGGCACCGCTGCTGGGCTGTACCCCGCAGCTGTGGGCTGTCAGGCCCTAAGGGCAGAAACCCCTTCAAACACCGATCTTTTTCCCCCTCCTGCTTCAAGCTGAGTCCAGTGGGTGCCAGGGCGGATTTCAGCCCCCCGTCCCACTGCATGCTGTACAACAGAAGCAGTAATAAGTTGTTACCCTCCGGGAGGCTCTGCCCTTGGAGGCAGTGGAGGCCCGTGGTCCAGTGGTGGGTACTCAGTGGCACTCGGGACTCCTGGGTTCCTGTCGGTGGTGTCCTGTAGGACCTTACAGGCCCTCAGTCCCACCTGCTTGGCTGCCCCCTTGCCCCCTCTCCCCACAGCCCTCCCCCTCTGTGTGCCAGCCCAGCCCCATGGCGGGGGGGGGGGCTGGCATGGGCTGGGTCTCACCCCTCCTTCTCCTCTGGCTCAAGGTAAATGTTGAAGACACTGTCGAAATGTTACCCAAGTCCCGGCGAGCCCTCACCATCCAGGAGATTGCTGCCCTGGCCCGCTCCTCCCTACACGGTAACACATGGGGGCACGCGTGGGTGTGCGGCAGGGGTGCAGTGTCTGGGGGGGCACAGGGAGAGGCCAGGGGAGGGGGTCTGTAGGGCATGGGAGATGCTGGTGTGCGAGCGCTTGGAGAGGGCGGGTAGCTCTGTGGGGTGGGGTTGGAAGTGGTTCATGGGATGGGGGATCCCCCTGGGAGGGGGGACATGGCTGTGCCACGGGGTGGGTGCCCCACCCAGGCATGGCCCCTGATGCTGCTGCCTGCCCGCAGGTATCTCGCAGGTGGTGAAAGACCACGTGACGAAGCCGACGGCCATGGCGCAGGGCCGTGTGGCACACCTCATTGAGTGGAAGGGCTGGTGCAAGCCCGTGGACTCGCCTGTGGCTCTGGAGAGCGCCTTCAACTCGTACTCGGACCTGAGCGAAGGGGAGCAGGAGGCCCGCTTTGCCGCAGGTGGGGCACCGGCTGGGGCAGGGCAGGTGGGGCAGGGCTGGGGGGCCTGCCTGCCGGGGAGGGGTCCCTGGCGTTCCTCCGTCCTGGTGAGGGGGTGGGGGTGCCCCATTGCCCCTAAAGCAGTGGCAAGAGGTGAGTGCCCTGCCCTGTCTGGGCCCAGCAGGGATGGAGGGAGGAGGGTTGGGGGCATCCCCTCATTTCCCCCAGATCCTGAGGGCTGAGTCTCTGGGCATGGCTGTGCTGCCCCGACCCAGGGATCAGGACAGTGGGCACTGCCCACCCCCAGCCCCCCAGTCAGGCTCCCCTGCACAAGCCCACCCTGCTTTCTGCTGTCTCTGGTGCCCGTTGTCTGTGGGTCTGGGTGGCCACAGCAGAGCAGGGCCCAGCCTCCCGGGGGTGGAGGGGGGATTCATGGAGGGTCCTTCTGTCTGCCCCTCCATTGCTGGGAGCCCCGCGGGGCTGGGAGATGCTTGGGAAGGACGGACAACATCAGCACCTCCCCTGGGGCTGCTGGCTGTGCACAGGGTGGGGTGATGCACCCTGCTCAGGCAGCTCCCAGTATCCCCCGCTGCAGCCCTGTCACTCAAGTGCGCTGTCATGGGACGTGGCTGTCACCACGGAGCCCAGCCTGCCTCAGGGGGCCACAGGGTGGAGTGCAGGGAAGCTACAGCATGGAGCTCACCAGGCCTGATTGGAGCATCCGTCTGCACAGCCCAGCACCGGGCCGGCCGCCCCAGAGCTGCGCAGGGAGGGGGGATGTGCCCCAGCCATGAGTCAGCTGGGAGCGCAGTGTGGTGGAGGGCGTGTGCGTGCGTGTGCACAGAGTGCTGGTGGGTGCCATCCTGTGCAAGGCTGTGCTGTGCCAGGTGTGGGGCAGGCGTGCAGTGTGGTGCATGGCGTGTGCAGTGCTGGGCATGGCTGTGTAGTTCTGTGCAGCTTTTGCAAAGGGGCCTGCAGGCCTGCGCAGTGCCAGCCGGGGGTGTGCAGATCCAGGCATCACTGGGGTGGGGGGTGTCATGCGGAGTGCGGTTCAGTGCAGAGTTTTCAGGGGTGTGTGCAGTGTGCCCAGGGGGTAGGCACATGGTATTGTACTGCAGTGTGCAGTGCAGTGCAGTGCATGGCATGTGCTTTGCTGTGCAATGGGTCCAGACCTGTGTAGTGTGTTGCATGGTGTATGCAGTGCTGTAGACTGGGTGCAGACTCCTGCAGTGTGTGGTGTGGGCAGTGCTGTGTAGTGGGTGTAGACCTGTGTAGTGTAGTGTGTGTCATGTGCAGTGCTGTGCAGTGGTGCAGGCCTGTGCAGTGCAGCAGGTGCTGTGTGCAGTGGGTGCCGACCTGCAGTGTGGTGCGTGCTGCACCATGCAGTGAGTGCAGACCTGTGCAGTGTAGCATATGCCACGTGCAGTGTTGTGCAACAGGTGCATACACAGGCAGTGCTATGTTGTGTAGTGGGTGCAGATCTGTGCAGTGTAGCATATGGCCTGGGCAGGGCTGTGCAGCCCATGCCATGTGCAGTGCTGTGCAGTGGATGCAGACACAGATGCAGACACAGGCAGTACTGTGCAGTGGGTGCCAACCTGTGCAGTGTGGTGCATGGCATGTGCAGTGCAGTGCAGTGCAGTGCGTGGTGTGTGCCATACTGGGTATGGCTGTATGAGGTCATTTGTTTCTAAAAGCCCCTAGGAGCTTGGCCACGGTTTCAGTGGCCAGTCTGGGAGCTTGGGGGCAGGGCAGGAAGGGCAGTCCCAGTGCCCACCCTCCGAGGGAGGTGGCTTCCATGCCAGGGCCGGCTGGGAGCCCAGGCACTAGCTGCACAGGTCACTCCCAGCCTTCACCCTCCTGCAGCCAGCATTGTCCCTTCTTGGCCATGCCCTTTCTCCTGCCCTCTCCAGGGAGCCATGCTGGCAGGTTCCCAGGGCTCCTGAGCATGGCACGTCCACATGGCCAAGCTGGCACCGTGGCCTAGGGTGGAGCTGTGGCCCAGAGCACAGCTCCTCTGCTAGGGGAGATGCCAGGACTTTGTGATGGGGCAAGGAGAAGACCCCCCCCCGGCTGAGCGAAGCCCAGAGCTGAGCAGGCCCTAGATCCTTCCCAGAAGCCTTTGCAATAGCCCCCCCAGATGCCTTCGCAGGCGGGCCTGGCCAGCCAGTGGGGCCTGGTGTGCCTGGGGAGGGGTGTTGTCTAGGGACCCCTTTCCTACCCCAAGCCAGGACTGTGCCTTGGTGCTAACGCCAGGGGTGCCACAGTAGGTCCCCCCGCCACAAATGGTGGGGCGGTGACGCACAGAGGGAGCTGCAGCCCCGAATTAGCCACTCGAGAGGCGCCTTAATGCCGGGTTGGCAGAGCGCTGATGACGAAAGGGCCCATCCTGCCTGGTGTGGAGACGTCACCCTGTCCTTAGGCCCCAGGTGCCCCCCACCCACTCCTTCTCCCGCTGTGCAGTGCTGGCACCTTCACACCAGGGGCCTGGTGCCCGGCTGGGGAGCAGAGGGGAGCTGTATTTTGCTTTGGGATCCTCCAGATTGTGGGGGTAGACCCTTGCTCTGCTACCCTGTCTCATCCCCTGCTCCCATCACCAGGGCTGGAGGCACATTCAGCAGCCATCGCCTCTCCTGGGCATGACCCTGATGGCACCCTGTGTGCCAGGCTGTCCTGATGTTCATGCCAGGCACCAGCAGCCCAGGCAAGTGCCCGGCTATGCAGTGCCTCCCCCTTCCTTAGCACCCCCTTGCTAGGTGCGGATGATTGACAGGTGTCTCCCCGCACTCCCAGGGGTAGCGGAGCAGTTCGCCATCGCGGAGGCCAAGCTGCGGGCCTGGTCGTCTGTGGACGGGGACGATTCCAACGACGAGTCCTATGACGAGGACTTCGCCATCAGCACCGACAGCGCCCAGCCAGCTGGTGAGGAGCAGGCGTCGGGGCATGGGTATCACCAGCCACAGTGTAGCTAGCGGGGCACGGACTTGGGGGTTGCCTGGATGGTGCCCCCCACCCCCTGGAGTCAATGCTGCAGCCCCAGCCTGTGATTGCTCCCAGGGCCAGGCAGACCCCGACGGCCCGCGGGCCATACACTGGGCATGGGGGGGAGCCCTGGTCCCTCTGTGCAGCGCAGCACCCGCTCCTGGACACAGGCTTGCCAGAGACCCAGGGATCCCCTCTTCCCCTGAGCTGCCGCCATCCAGCCCCACAGCGCCAGGTGCTGAGCTGCGCTGTCGGGGCCAAGGCTGCCCGTGGGTGTCAGGCTCTCAGCTGCCTCTTTCCCACAGGTGCCCGGCCGCTCTGGCACCGCACGCTCAGCTCTGCCGCGACCCTCGTGCCTTGGCACACGCGGCAGCACCCACACGTGGCCTGGCCAGGCGTGTAATCTGTGTCCTTCCGTGCAAACAAAGGCCTTTTCTCGCAGTAATTAGACGCCGACTAATCTTGGGCCATTTGCATATCAAAGCCGTCAGCAATAATCTGCCTGACGAACGGGCTAATTACTTTTCGCTACTGTGAGGGAGGGGGAAGAGCAGGGGATGGGGACACCTGCTCCGCCTGGGTTTGCAGGCATGGTGCAGGGCACGGGAGCTGCTCAGCAGTGGGCTCTGTGCCCATGCCATGGGCTCCAGGCCTCCCCTGGCAGGGCCGTGGCAGGGGTCCGGGGCATGAGGGAGGGGCAGTGGGGCAGGATCCCTGCCTGCTCTGCAGCCTCAGCTCGTCCAGCCATGGGCCACCCCAGCTCTCCCACCCCCGGTGTCCCAGGTCCAGGGCAGCTTGGCTGCTGGCAGCCCTGAGAGTGCCTCGAGTCAGCGGTCTTTCCTTTCACAGAGAGCTCCCAGGGGATGGCCTCAGCCTCCCTCCTGCCTTGGGCCACTGGTTGCCTGCCGTGTGGGTGGAAGTGCATGGGGCATCTGCACCCTCTGCATGCGGCTGTGGGGAGGCCTGAGCGCAGCCCCCGGCTCTGTGCATCCCTGGGGTATCCAGGAGCCGTGGTGCTGCCCATGCCAAGATAGAGGGAGCAGAGGGGGCAGCTGGGGCAGGGGCTGTGCCGAGTGCGCACAGCTTGCCGAGCCATGGCCCTGGGGTGGGAGCCTGGCCCAGCCCTGCTGGAGGCCCATCAGTCGGTTGTTGCAATGGTTTCTGTGACGGGCTGGCAGCAGCATCGCTGCCAGGTCTCTAGAGTCCGGCCTTGGCCTGTGACACGGCCCTGACCTGGCCGGCTCGGCATTTGCACACCTCCGGGGCTGGGCTATGCCCGGCTGCATGCCCCCAACGCCAGCGATGTGGGGCCCCCCCACAGCTGTGCCCAGAGCTGGCTGCTGCTGAGCCGGGGAAGAAGGGAGTGCCAGGGGGGAGGGGAAGCCATGTTGGTGGCAATGGGTTGGGGGCAAGGGGCAACAGGCAACCCCTGGGTACCCAGGGCCGTGCCCCTGGCAGGGGTTGTGGTGCCAGGCCCAGGGGCGAGCCTGCGCCCCAGCTGGCCAAGGTGCCCGTAGTAACGTGCCCGCCCCACCGTGTGTGTTGCAGATGCCGCGGGCCAGCTGCCGCCCGGCTCCCTCCTGAAGGACTTGCTTCACAACCGCCTGGGCCAGCTGGGCGGGCGGCAGGGCTCCTGCGAGCCCGAGACCGACTCCTCTCAGACCATCTCGCCCGAGACGTTGTGCTCGAGTCTCTGCAGCCTGGAGGACAGCCTCATCCTCAAGGAGCTGGCCTCGCCGGCCGAGCTGGCCGCCAAGCTGCTGGGCGCCGTGGCCGGTGGCGACGAGCTGCTCTTTGCCAAGCTGCCCCCACAGACTGGGCACAGTGCCTTCCGGAGCTTGGCACAGCTGGACTGCCAGGACTCCATGTACTCCATGTCCTACACCGAGTCCTGCCTGTCCCCCACGGAGGACGAGGAGGTGGTGGGCAAGGACTCCCACACGCCATGCCAGCTGCACGGGGACAGCTGTGGGGGGCGCCGGAAAGTCTCCGACGTGGCGTCCTCCGGGGTGGTGTCCCTGGACGAGGAGGAGGACGACGAGGCCGAGGCGCCGTGAGCGGCCCGGGGCGCGTGGCATGCTGCATCTCTCTCCTGCTCCGTGGCCCCCTCCCCGCCCTCCCCCCGTTTCCCAAGAGGACGATGCCAGGGTCAAGCCTGGAGGTGAGGGGCAGGGGGGCAAGCCCTCTCCATCACCCCCCCCACCTCTGCAGGCTGGGGCGCGGGCTCGGGGCCTGGCACCGGCTGGGTTTGCTTGCTGTGTCTCTCTCTCAGTTTCTGTTGTCTGTTTTTTTGCATGAGAGTGTTTCTGGGGATTAAACCAAACTGAAGCCAACCCCAGCACAGAGCCCACTGGCCCCGCTGCTCTCTGGGCTGCTGCTCCGCCGGGTGCAAGGCCTGGCGCTGGCTGAGGAGGGTGGGGGGCACGGCTACTGCTCTTCCAAGCCTCCTGGGTGGGCCGGACCCCGCCCTGAGACCCCAGGCCTGGTGGGGCTAAGCCGGCTCTGATCAGCCAGGGCTGGCGCAGATGGCTGAGGGTAGAGCAGGCTGGTGGAGGGGCATGGTCCTTCCCCTTGGACAGCTGGCATGTGCCTGTCGGGGGGGCTAAGAGATGAGGCTTTGCTATGCTGCTGTCGGGGTGTCTCTGGTTGCCAGCATGGAGGGGAGCCGGGTGGGCACAGGGGGCTCTCACAGGTCGATACCGTCCCTCGGACTCTCCTTCCGGGGGTGGGGGATGTCATGGCTTCTGTAACCAGCCTTGCTGCCTCCTTCCTGGTCTGGGGGCCTGGGCTCGGCCTCGGCCTCGGCCTTCAAATATAAATATAACCTGTTGGACACTGCGGGCGTGAGGGCTGCGGTTCCTTCGGCACGGAGACGGGCGGTAGAGACGGGTGCTCTCTCCGTGCCGCGGTCGGGGAGGATGAGCTGGGGCTTGCGTGGGCTCGCGCAGGGACAGAGACGTGGGTGCACTCGCACGGGACCCTGCTGTGCACATGCACGTGCGGGACGGTTCCCCTTTACCCCTGGGCTGCCCCCTGCTCCCAGCCGCAGCTGCGCGGGGCGGGATCCGGCTCCACCCCGGGCCCTGGGCGCTGGGTGGGAGCACGGCTGTGGGCGGGGGTGCAGGGTGGGCGCCGTGGGGGCGGCAGTCTCGGGGGTT
>NW_017728995.1:28781701-28782221 GCF_001723915.1 Gavialis gangeticus | reverse complement strand
GTGGGGGCGGCAGTCTCGGGGGTTCGAGTCGGGCTCCTGCTGAGATGTGGCGTCAGCCCAGGCCTAATGCCCAGCCCTGACTAGGTTCCCTTGGCACCAGGCCTGTGCCCCATCCCACAGGCACACGCACTTGTGTTACTCCAACACACTCATCCCCCCACACATACACGTATCCGCTGCACCACGTGCACATGCCCCTGACACATACACATCTGTGCACACACCCTACCTCACACACGCACACCCCCCCCTTTTCACACTCCCCCCACTCCTCACCGCTCTCTCTCTCACACACACACGTACACCCTGCTCCCCTCGCATGCTCTCATGTGAGATACGGCAGTGCACACAGACTCGTGCACTTCCACGAGGCACGTGTGGGCGTGCCGGCACATCCCCAGGGATGGCACGTGCTCATGTGCCTTGCAAGGCTGCTGCACACACAGGTAGGCATGGCTCAGCAGAGGTCGTGATCCTGCAGCATGCTCCAGTCCTTGCAAGGGTACATGCCCACCTACAC
>NW_017728995.1:28780847-28781448 GCF_001723915.1 Gavialis gangeticus | reverse complement strand
GGGTGGGGGGCAAGAAGGTGGGGGGAGGGGGGTTGGGCACTGCCTGCTGCAGCAGGGGAGGGGGAGGGCTCAGCGTGGTGCAGGAGGGCAAAGCAGGGGCAAGAGGGAAGCTCCCAAGGGCACTGGCAAGGGGATAGGTTGGGGGTTGTCCATGCCTCATGCTGCAGGCTCAGCTGCAGGGAGTGTCCGGCTGCTTGAGAGGGCAGTTGAGCGGGGTCTCCATCCTGCACCCAACCCAGGACTGTGGGGGCTGCCATGGGTGTATCTCCAGTGCCCGCACTGGTGCGGAGAGCTCCAAGACCTGCATGGGGGCAGCCTGCCCAGCCCCAGCCTCCAGCCAAGGCCAGCCTGGGGCCCGAGGCCTGCACCCTCCACCTGCGGCCAGAGGCTCCCCAACCCCTTGGGCAAGACACATGCTGACCCCCTCACTCACCCCTGTACACACACACACACTCTGACCTGAGCATGCTCTGGCCTCTTGCACCCCCCCATGGCTTATTTCTAGTGCGTATGCACACTATCCTGAGTCCCCTTGCACACATACATGCCCATGTATATGCTGACCTGAGCCCCGCTCCCTCACCCCCATGGGCTGTGTCTC
>NW_017728995.1:28779518-28779812 GCF_001723915.1 Gavialis gangeticus | reverse complement strand
ACACCCGCACGCACCCTGTCGCATCACTTCCAGCCACCCAAGCCGGGGCAAGGGGCAGTGCAGCGCAAGTCCCTGCAGCTGCTGTTGCCCTCCTGGGGGAATCCAACCTCTTGCCCTTCAGAGCCCTGCCCCAGGACTGTGAGGGCAGGACCAGGCCAGGGTCTCCTGTGCCCCAGGGGCTATTGCTGCCCCAGTGTCTTTGCCCCCTCAGCTGAGCACTCTGTGCAGCCATGGGGACCCTGCACTAGAGCAGGGGGATGGCCTGGGGTCCTGGGTTGGGGGCAAGAAGGTGGG
>NW_017728995.1:28776092-28778983 GCF_001723915.1 Gavialis gangeticus | reverse complement strand
GGGTGGGGGGCAAGAAGGTGGGGGGAGGGGGGTTGGGCACTGCCTGCTGCAGCAGGGGAGGGGGAGGGCTCAGCGTGGTGCAGGAGGGCAAAGCAGGGGCAAGAGGGAAGCTCCCAAGGGCACTGGCAAGGGGATAGGTTGGGGGTTGTCCATGCCTCATGCTGCAGGCTCAGCTGCAGGGAGTGTCCGGCTGCTTGAGAGGGCAGTTGAGCGGGGTCTCCATCCTGCACCCAACCCAGGACTGTGGGGGCTGCCATGGGTGTATCTCCAGTGCCCGCACTGGTGCGGAGAGCTCCAAGACCTGCATGGGGGCAGCCTGCCCAGCCCCAGCCTCCAGCCAAGGCCAGCCTGGGGCCCGAGGCCTGCACCCTCCACCTGCGGCCAGAGGCTCCCCAACCCCTTGGGCAAGACACATGCTGACCCCCTCACTCACCCCTGTACACACACACACACTCTGACCTGAGCATGCTCTGGCCTCTTGCACCCCCCCCATGGCTTATTTCTAGTGCGTATGCACACTATCCTGAGTCCCCTTGCACACATACATGCCCATGTATATGCTGACCTGAGCCCCGCTCCCTCACCCCCATGGGCTGTGTCTCTCCCTCTCTCTCTGACCCGCTCTGGTGCCCTGCACATGGTTCCTGGCTTGTGCCCATGCCCGTGCCCCCCCTGCCTCCCCAGGCCTTGGCCCCGCATGGTGCCAGTGCTGTTTCTGAGCAGGAGCAGCCCATGCCCAGCTGGGCCTGGCATGATGCTGGAGCTCTGCAGCCCCCTCCACAGCTGTGCCAGCCATGCTGTAGGCTGGCACCCACCTGTGCCCTGTCACCCTGTTGGCACCTGCTATCCAGAGTGCCCAGCCCCACCTGCCTCACTACAGCTAAGCATCCAGAGCCCTATAGACGAGGGCCCAGCACCAGGACGAGGGCCCAGCAGCTGGCAGCTGGTGTCTCTGGGTCAGGCACAGCAGGGCTGGTGCCTGGTGCTTGTCCTGTTCCCCCGCATCCAGCTGCCTCCACGTTTCACAGCCAGTGCCTGTC
This sequence comes from Gavialis gangeticus, assembly GCF_001723915.1. Lineage (NCBI taxonomy): Eukaryota > Metazoa > Chordata > Crocodylia > Gavialidae > Gavialis > Gavialis gangeticus. The sequence continues at coordinate 28,777,943 of NW_017728995.1, read as the reverse complement.
GCAACCTGCTCCAGGTGGGTTTGGCCATTGGTTGGGGTGAGGGGGAAGAGGTGGGGGGTCTCTTCTCCCTGCAAAGAACCAGGGGCTTGAAGGGTGGGGTACAGACCTCTGGCCCTGCATGGCTTGGTGGGCTGGGTCTTGGGGTATATGTGGGGTAGAGGGGGGCAGGGTACATGCAGAGATGTACAGGAACAGGCGTGGGTGTATACACGCATGTGTGTTTGTATGGGTGGGGGGATGTACATGCACATGTATACACACATTTGTAGGAGGCAGGCATACTGGGTGTTGGCGTGGGTGTGTGCACACGTGTGTACATTCACGTGTGTGTCTCCATGATACCAGGAAGGCTGGCACGCCATGGCTCTGCAAGCATCACCTGGGTACGGTGGGCACCTCTCTTATGCTGTGCCCCTCTGCTGGCCTGGGACTGGCCCCACTGCTTGGTGCCCCGCAGTGTGGCTTGCAGGCCTGTGGACCCGATCCTAGCGGACATGCCCACATCCCTGTGGCCAAGGGACTGCGTGCCCCGCCTCCCCCCACAAACCCCAGACCCCTGTTTCTGGGGCCATGGAGAAGCACGCACGCGCGCGCGCACACACACACACACACACATGGCCCAGCCCCTCCAGGCACTATCAGGCCCGGCTGCCTTATCTCACATTCCAGAGGCGCTGGTGCCCAGGCCCCCTTGCTAATTATGGGCATGGTCTTGCTGCGGCCACCGTGCACACCCTCCACCCCCCAGCACCCGCACTGGCACCATGGCGTCTGTCAGCTCGTCCTCCACCTACCGCTCAGAGCAGATCAGCACCTACAGCAAGAGCGGGGCCCCTGGGGAGCCCTGCCGCGAGCCGCGGGGTCCCTTCACTTCCCGGCCCCGGGATGCCTACAGCTATGCAGGTAGGGGGGCATCTGGGCCAGGGACAGCCAGGATGGGGAGGGGGCAGGCAATGGTGGGGCAAGGGCGAAAGCCTACTACTGCTACTGGCACCCTGCATGGGCCCCATGGGTGGTGGGGTTGGGCCCCATGGAGCCTGGCCAGCCCCATCCCAGCACAGGACTGGCTTCAAACCCTATAGCTACCCCCGGTATCCCCAGTGGGGCAGAGCTCCCCTGTCAGGCAGCCGCACCCCACACTGGCCATGCTCCTTCAGAGAAGAGCCCGGTGGTGGCACTATTGCAGGGTGACCTGGCAGCAGCCTGTGCCACAGCCCAGGGACCAGCCCCAGGCACTGGGGCAGGGACGGGGAGGCTGGCACACTAGGGCTTTCCACACTAGGGCAGGATGGCCCTGCTGTACCCAACTGGCCTGCTGTTCACCCACTGCACCAGAGACTGCATAGAAGCCTCACTGCACTCCCGACTCTCCACTGAGCTGCATTATGCCCCATGACCCCCCACCCACTGCACCCCTGAATGCCCACTGCAGCCTCATGGCACCCACTGCACCCCTGAGCCTTCCCTGCATCCTCAGTGCACCCAAAGACCCTCACCACCACACACCTAAATGTTCACTGCATTTTCATGGCACCCAGTGGACCCCCCCCACTGCACCCCTGAATGCCCACTGTAGTCTCACAGCACCCAGTGACCCCCTGATTCTTCACTGCCGCCTCAGTGTACCCAGTGACCCCCCCAACCACACCTGAATGTTCACTGCATTCTCACAGCACCCAGTGACTCTCACTGCACCCCTGAATGTCCAATGCAGTCACCCCATACCTAGTGGACTCCCCCCGCTCAACCATACCCCTGAATGTTCACTACATCCTCATGGCTCCCCGTGACCATCCCACTGAATGTCCCTGAAAGTCCACTGCAGCCTCACTGCATGCGGCAACACCCCCA
>NW_017728995.1:28770669-28771092 GCF_001723915.1 Gavialis gangeticus | reverse complement strand
GCTTAATATTCACTACAGCCTCACTGTATCCGGTGACCCACTCCCACTTCTGAATGCTCACTGCAGCCTCATGGCCCCCAGTGACCCCTCCCCCAAACCCCTGAATGTCCACTGTAGCCTTACAACACCCCGTGACCTGCCCATTGCATTGCTGAGTATTCACTGCAGCCTCACTGTACCCAGTGATCCCCCCACACCACCGAATATCCAGTGCACATACTGACCCCCTGCCACATCCCTGAATGCCCACTGCAGCCTCACTGCACCCAGTAACCCCCGCTGCACCCCTGAATGTCCACTACATACTCGCAGCACCCCATGACTCTCTCACTGCACCCCTGACTGTCCACGGTGTCCTCAGTGCACCCAGTGACTCCCTCACCACACTCCTGAATGTCCACTGTAGCCTCATGGCACTCAGTG
>NW_017728995.1:28763078-28770285 GCF_001723915.1 Gavialis gangeticus | reverse complement strand
CCCGCCCCAGCCTCACTGTCCACTTGGATGTCTACTCTACTTAACTTGCAGCCAGTGACTGCACCACACCTCTGAATCTCCACTGCATCCTCACTGCACCCAGTGACCCCCCACTGAAACCCCTGGATCTTCACTGCACCTAGTAACCGCCCCGCTCCATTGCACTCCTTGGATCTCCTCTCCATCTATTCACTCCACTGCATGCCGCTGTATACAGTGACCACCCTCACTGCTCCCATGATTCTCCACCACATTTAGGAGCCTCACTGCACCCCATGACCCCCCCCTCCACTACACAAGGCCTGGCAAACCCCAGCAGCTAGGGCATCTTGCGGCAGCCCTGTACTCCAGTGGGCTGCATCCCTGTCTGCCCACTACCCTCTGCCCAGGGCCCCCTGCAGGCCTGCGCCCCCTTGGCCTCGGCAGCAGTGTGCACACGGCTGGCGACTGCTACCAGGTGACGGCCGACGTGAGCCAGTTCGAGCCGCAGGACGTCGTGGTGATCACATCCAACTGCCAGGTCGTCATCCGAGCTGAGAAGGTGAGCGGGGCAGTGGGACGACAGGGACCCCACTCCTTCCCCTCCATTCAGGACTCTTGCTCCCTCCCTCCGCAGTGCCCCCTGCTTTCTCACGGAGGTGAGGTCCTTCATGTCCCTGCAGGTGGCAGAGGATGGCACTGTCTCCAACACGTTCACCCACAAGTGCCAGCTGCCGGAGGACATAGACCCGCTGTCCATCAGCTGCTCCCTCACAGATGCCGGCACCCTGGTCATCACCGCCACGCGCCGAGCTGGCTGGGACCTGCCGCCCCTGTACCGCAGCGAGCTCCAGTTCTGAGTGCCGGGGTGGCAACCACCAGCCACATCCCAGTATGCGCTGGGCCTTGGGCACCACGGCTCAGGGAGGACTGGTGCATGCTGGTTAGGGAGGGGTCTCTGGGCCAGGGGAGCATCTCCGCGGCCCAGACTCCTGGGTCTGCGTGCTGCCTGCTGTGCCACAGTCATTAATAAAGGCTGTTCTCAGTGCCATGTGTGATGAACAGGGGAGGGCAGGGGCTGCTGCTAGGAGTTGTTGGGTGGGGGCACTGCACGGGCAGCTGGGACAGGGCCCAGCGCCCTCTGTGGAGATAGCAGCTGGCCCAAGCGCTCAGCCTGGGGGACAGGCAGGGCTGACTGAACTGGGAGGGGGGCCAAGGCTACATGTGCAGGGGGCTGGGAATGAGGGAAACCACTGCCTGGGCACCTTCCCCCATCCCGCAAAGCCCAGCTGCTGAGCTGCAGGGGTGCGTATGCACATACATGCGTGCAAGTGTGTTTGTGTGTGTGCACGCACCTGCCCAGGCCAGCGCAGGTGGCGGGGGTCTGTGTGCCAGTGCGGTCCTGCCTGGGGCTGAGTCACATCCCGTGGTGGGGGGAGGACAGGCAGTGGCTGGAGCCCTGCATCAGTGCTGGGACTATTTGATGTCTTCAACTTACACGGTGGTGACCACTAGTCACTTTGGGCTGCCTGCGGCTGGCGGATGGCAGTGTACGTGGACTCCGCACCCCTGATGGGGTGTGGGGACGGATCCGATGGTAAAACTCCCGATGGGGTGGGTCCAGCCCGGCATCAGTGCTGGGGTGGAGGCTGCAAATGGAGGGGCACGAGCTTTGCCCCACCTTCAGCCCCACAGTGGTCTGGTGCATGTGCAGCCCCCAGCTGCAGGGTGGCATGGTGCCCATGGCCCCCCTGCTGCTTGGGTATGCAGCCAGGGGGTATCTCCTCACTCTAGTTATAAAGTCCTTTTATTAAATTAATATAAAAATCTCTGTATTTACATCCTGGTACTGGCAGGGCCCAGGCAGACCCGGACATGGACCCGCTGGGACCTCATGCTGGGCGCTGCAGGGGGAGGAGGGATGAGAGCACCCCTGGATGGGGGCTCAGAGCAGCTGGAGAGGGGGGCCCAGCTGCCCCTCCCCCATGCCACCAGGCCTGCCACGCATCGTCCATGGGTGTGTGGGCAGGGCCGTGATTGCCTGGCGATTGAGTAGGATGGAGCTGGAGGGAGGGCATTGGGGGCAGAGCTGGGGGGTGGTGTGAAGGGCACCATTGAGGCTGGGGGTGCCCAGGGCTGGGCTGGGGCAGAGGGTGGCGGGGGGCCGGGTGAGCAGGGAGGGTGGGGAGAATCCAGGTCTGGCTGTGGACGAGATGCCCCTGCAGAGTGGACTGGGCTGGATGCCCAGGCAGGGCCCTTCTCCCCTGCCCCCCGCAGCCAGGCCCTGGAGCCGGGTCCACGCAGCTCCTCCTCTAGCAGCGGGTGCGCAAGGGTGGCAGTGGCTTCCTGTGGCTCTGCCCTGCCCCCCAGCCTGGCGAGAGGCCGCCCTGCGGCAGTGGCGAGCAGCAGTGCGGCCGCAGGGGACAAGGGCGCTCTTCTCACTGGCACTTGTCGTCGGTCTCGGAGGGGCTGGACTCGCGGGGCAGGGCATGGCGCTGGCGCCGGTCCCACAGCTGGTGGATGCTGGTGGTCTCGGGCTCACTGCTGCTGGTTGTGCTGTCCCGGAAGCTGGCCAGGGGCGGGCGGACCTTCACGCCTTTGGCTGTGACCGAACCCTCGATGGCCTTGCGCAGCTGGGGACACATGGGCATGTCAGGGGTGGGGGTATGGGGCACCCTGCCTTCCCTCCGGCCCTTGCCAGGTGCATAGGGCAGGTAGAGCCCCTCCATCCCCTCCCTGGGGCATTGTGCTCTCCAGCCCTGGTGGGGGAAGTGTGCTGATGACCCCTGGGGGTGCAAGGGGCTGTGGTTTGCCCCAGGGCACCCAGTACCCCCAGGTGAGTTGTCCCCCACCCCACAGTGGCCAGGAGAGGCCCCCAGGCCAGCTCACCTCTTTGAGGGACACCATGCCAATGAGGCGCCCGATGCTGGTGACGTACGCGTGGTCCACACCCAGGAGCGAGAAGATGGTGTGAGTCTGTGAGAGATGAGGCCTCAGCTGGGGCACGGGGCAGCGGGGTTGGGGTGTAGTCGGGACCCAGCCAGGCCATGGGGCTGTGGGGCAGGCACCCAGCCAAGTCTCCCATGGAGGCAAATGCTCTCCAGCCCTGCGCGTGGCCCGAGGCAAGGAGGGCCCCGGGGTCTAGGCGAATCCCAGGGGAGACTGGATAGCCAGGCTCCGAGCCCAGCACTGGCTTCTGGGGCCGGGGCAAGTGGGGCTGGCTGGGGCCATGGGCTGCAGGGCAGCCCCGTGGCTCTGGGTGCGTGGCCCATGCCCGCTCCGCAGGGCCCTACCTTGTGCAGGGAGGTGCGCTCCACCAGCTGGAAGGGGGCCGGGTCAATCTTGCTGTTGTTGAAGTTCACCAGCTGCTCCAGCTGCTGCTCCTCCCACTCCCTGATCTGGGGGGCAGAGAGGCCGTGAGCACCATGGACTGGGGCTGCCCGCGGGCACGGCTGCCAGCCCTGGGAGCAGACACAGAGCCTGACTGCCAGAGTAATTCACCCAGGGTTAACCGTGCCCAGGCAGCCGGCAGGACCTGGGGTAAGCTGTGCCCGAGGGGAGCTCTCAGAGGAGACCCCAGGTCAGGGCTGGGCGCATGCCGTGCCAGGCCCAGCCCCACTGCAGTTCTCGGTGCCTGCTCACCTCCGACGGGTTCATCTCGTCGCCTGGCTGGTACTCATCCTGCAAGAGAAGAGGGCAAGGGGATGAGGAGGGGCATGGGCACCAGGAGCCGGGGGGGCTCCCAGCCACAGAAGAGGCATCTGGAGAGTGCCAGGCCGGTAGGGAGATGTGCATGTGGGAGTGTGTGCCCATGTGGGCACCAACCAAGGGATCCCAGGGCTCTCTTCCAGCCCTGCGGCTCAGAGCTGAGCACCAGATCCCCCTTTTTCTTGCCATGCCCTGGGCTGGTACTCCTGCCCTGTGCCCACAGGAGCCAGCAGCATGCCCCTGCCTGCTCTCTGCTCCCTGCACCCACTCCTGCCCCTTTCTCCAGGCGGCTGGGCTGACCGTAGAGCCACTCCCTGCCCTGCCCCATGGGGGAAACGGGCTACCCCTGCTCTGTGGGCCCCTCTGGAGCTGCCCAGGCCTGGTGCCATGGGGGCGCTTGGCCCTGGGCAGGGGTCTTCAGCACTTCAAGCCAAAGTCCCTCACCTCCCCCAGCCCATTTGCCCTGGCTCCTCCCAGGTGGCCCCGGTGGGACCCCCCTGCACGGCAACCTCTCCCGTTTCACTGGGGATGAGATTAGCGGGGTGGAGGCGTGTTGATCTCTGATTGACTACTGCGAGGGGATCATCACAGGATTGGCTGGTCAGAAGCAGGGGTTGACAGCTCCAATTGGAGGAGCGGGGAGGACGGCAGGGTCTGATCAGAGACTGAGCTGTGCGGAGGGCCCCGGGGCTCAGGCTGGCTCCTGCGGGGAGTGGGGTGCTCACTGCCCCTTAGCTTCTTCCCATGGCCTGGTGGCAGGCAGTCCTTGCCTGGCATTGTGCCTCAGTTTTCCCACCTGTAAGTGGGGTGCAAAACTGCAGGCCCTGCCCACTGCCAGAGGAGCAGTCCACGGGAGAGGCTCTGCAAGGGCCCTCAGCACAGCACGGGGTAGGAGGAGCCTGGATCATGATTGCTGAGACAAGATGGGGGGTCTGGTCTGTGATTGGCTAAGACAAGGAATGGCTAGTCCATGATTGGCTGAGACATGGGGGGTCTGATCTGTGATCGGTTGAGATGAGAGGGGGTTTGGTCCGTGATTGGCTGAGATGAGGGAGCCGAGTCTGGGACTGGCTTAGGCCTGGCACGCACTTACCACCACGGAAATGCGGACGCGCTTCGACTTGCGCTTTTCAGACCCTGCTGATCTCTCTGCCTCCTTAGCGGGGAGACAGACAGGAGAGAACACAGGTGCATTATGGGAGATGGCAGTGCCAAGGCTTGGCATGGCTCCATTGGGCACCGCCTGGGGACTGGCACCCCTGGCACAGCCAGGCATCCCCTGCAGTGTGGACAGCCGGGGTGGCATCGTGTGGGCTGGGGGGTGCTGTCTGCAGACTCAGCCAGGATGGGGGCAGGGGGCAGGGGAGGCACGTGGAGGGGGCTCACCTCAGGAGGCTCCGTGGTGGCATTGGCACAGAAGAGGCTCTTGAGGGCGATGCCTGAGGTGTCCGTGCTGCCAGCTGCCCACACACACGCAGAGGGAGCATCAGGGTGAGCTGACCGGGCGCCATGCCCATGGGGTGCTGGGGGCACAGTGGGGGTCACTCACCTGTGGGGCTCTCGGCCAAGCTGCTGGGCACTCGCTTGAGCGCTGGCTTCAGGGGCTTGCGGGTGTCTCCGTGGGACGGGGTAAAGGAGGACTCCTCTGTGCTGATCTGAGTGGCAAGGGGACAGTGTCACCGGTGGGCACGTGCCCAGGGCACCGCAGCACCAGCCGACCTGGCCAGGCAGTGGGTCCCTCCCCCCAGGCCTCTTCAAGGGGGCACGGGCCAGGGCCCCATCATGGGGGCTCACCAGCCAGCCGAGGGCCCTGGAGGGACCAGCTTTGGGACACCCCCCTTACCAGCTCCCCCACTTTGGGGACCCACATCTAAAGGGCCGGTGGCTGGGGCGTCTCACCTGGAAGTGCACGCCTGTGTCAGCGGCGCTGCCCTCTTCCTCGCCCCCATCCTGCAGCTTTTCGCTGGGCCCCTTCCGCGGGGCTGAAGCCTGTGCCCGGTCCTGCGCCTGCTGCCAGCGCCGTGCTGGGCTCAGCTGGTTGCTCAGCAGTGCCACCACCTGGGCCCGCTCGATGGAGCCCAGCAGGATCATGGACTCTGCGGAGACAGGCCCAATGCTAGCCGGGCAGGTAGGAAGCCCATGGCCCCCACGGGGGTCCCTGGGCATGGAGGAAGCTGTGGCTGGGTGGGCAGGAGACCTGCAGGAGCCATGGGGAAGGGGTGAGCCATGGGGGCTGCATGGGGTGCTAGGACTCCTGGGCTCTTTTTGACTCGCTGGCAGGCCTCAGGGCACCAGGGAAGCTGGGAACAGTGGGCACTGCCTTGCCAGCAGTGCTGTGGCCCTGGGAAGGTGCTTGTTTCTCCTCCCACAGCCCCAGGACGGCCCATGCTCAGCACCTAGAGAATGGCAGCTGGCAAATCTCTGGCTGCGATTGCGCACCCATGCCCAGAGCTGGGTGAGGGCCTGGGGGATCCCAGCGCCTGGCTCTTGCCAGGGAGAGTGACGGGGCCACAGAGGCAGGTGGGGCTCACAGCTGAGCTGGGGGGAACAGGTGGGTAAGGGACAACCCCAGCAAGATGGGCTGTGGCAGGTCGGGGACCCCCGGGGGGTGTGGGGGGGGTCTCACCAGCTGACTCGACCAGCGGCAGGCTCTTCAGCTTGGTGCTGTGCAGCACATCCTGCAGGTCGCGGTACTTGCAGTTGAGGGTGACGTACTGCACGTCCCGCACCATGATGTCCTCCACCCGCACATTGTACTTCCTGCGGGGAGTGGGGCCTCAGTGCGGGGCGGGCATGGGAGGGACGGGACCCCGCTGGGGAGCTGCCTGGGCTGGGGGGCACCAGTGGCCCAAGCTGGGGGTGGGGGTCCGGAGCAGGGACACTCACTCGTGGTGACCCCAGCCCAGCTCGGGCAGGTAGGGCAGCTTCTTGATGCGGATGATGCTGTCGTAGAGCGAGGGCTGCAGGCTCTGGGCCACGGCGTTGGCCAGGATGACGGCGATCATGACGGGCAGGATGTGCGAGATCTGCCCCGTCAACTCGAACACGATCACGGCTGTCGACACCGTGTGGGTGACGGCCCCCGAGAGCGCAGCCGCCCCTGCGTGGGGGACGGTGCCCGTGAGACTGGCCCTGCCTCGGCCCCCACCCGGGGCTGCCTCAGCCCCTGCTCCAACCGCGCCCAGGGATGCCAGGGGCTGCTGTACCAAAGCCCAGGCCTGCTCCCAGCCCTGGCACCCTGCTGTCCCCCGAGCCCAGCACAGCTGCACGGCGGCCCCTGCCCCAGCACAGCCCTGGCGCTTACCTACCACGGCGTAGCCCCCGGGCACAATGCGGTAGGTGTTGCTGTCGGCGTGGATGCCATCTGGGAACCAGGCTGCCATGCTCTCCCCAACCAGCCGCCCGAAGGCTGCGCCTGCCCAGGACGTGGCATCAGAGGGGTGTGGAGCATCTGGGGCCAGCTGCCCCCCCGCTTGTGGTGCCCAGGTACCCATCATCCTGGCACTGAGGCTAAGCCTGG
>NW_017728995.1:28754124-28758078 GCF_001723915.1 Gavialis gangeticus | reverse complement strand
GGGGGGGGGTCCAAAGGCGCCTGCCCAGAGCTGCACACAAGGCTGGGCACAGCACCAGGGATCCCCCCCAACTCCAAGGGCACCAACCACACCAGAAAGTCAATGAGGAGCTGTTTGGTGAGCTCAGGGGATTGTGGGTAAATCCCCTCCCGAGGGCTGTGGTGGGCAGCAATGCTGTGGGGTGGGGGGGGGAAGCCGGGGGCAAGGCCAGGCACAGCTCACCGATGACGAAGACGGGCATAAAGGCTCCGCAGGGCACCGGGATGGTGGTGGCCAGGGCCGACATCCAGAACTGGGGGCAGAGACAGGGGTCAGCGGGCGCTAGCTGGGACCCCAGCCCAGCTCAGCCCCAGCCTCAGCCCCTTACCCCAGCCTGCCTGCTGGTCTGGGCATGGTCCAGGGAAGGGAGCCATGGCCAGAGCAGGGCTGGGTTGGGGTAGGCAGTGGGCAAGGTGCCTGTGCCCTGCTGTGAGCTGAGCCCTGTGTCCTGTGGGGTGCCCCCTTCCCCTGCCATGCTCAGGCCATGTCACCCAGAGAGCCAGGAGAGCCTGGCAGTCCTGGGCAGAGCAGTGGGCAGCATGGGGCTGGGCACTCAGGCTGAGCCCTGGGACCCCTGACACCCCTGGCAGGGACAGAAGCCAGTGGGGAAGGCAGGGGCACAGCTCAATGGCAGGGCAGGGCCAGGGCCAGGGTAGGGGCACTGGCTAAGGCTCCCCACGCTGGCACAGGGGCGGCATAGGAGCCTAAAAGTGGAGGGTGCCAAGGCTGTGTGTGTGAGGGAGCCCAGGGGGGCTGTGGATGGTGACTGAGGGCACTGGTACTGCTGGGGGGATCTGGCTGGGCAGTTCTCACCTGACCCGGTGCCTGGCTTGGGACAGGGGAAGGGGCACGGTGCCCGGGGGGACTCACTTTCATGAGGATGAAGACAACAAGGGTGACAAAGACATTAGAGCGGGGATGGCGCCAGGCCTCGGAGATGCCCACATACTCAAACTCGTCAGCCAGGCCCTGCTTGACCCACGTCCGGTTGTCGAAGAGGGTCACCAGCGTGTCCTTCTGCGTGAGCTGAGGGGCAGGAGCGTCAGCCAGGGCCGGCAGCTTGGGGCCCCCAAGGCACGGGGCACAAGCCCTGGCTGCCTCCCCACTAACCCCCCCATGAGATGCTGCTGGCCCACGGGGGTCAGGACCCTTGCTGGGGCACAGCAAGGCGTGCCCCCAAGGCAAGGGGCTCTGCCCTGCGGTACCTGGCCAGCCATGAACTGTCCGAAGCCAGGTGGGAAGGTCAGCGTGGAGACGAGCAGGGTGACCAGTGCGGGGAAGAGCAGGCGCCTGTGGGAGCAGCACCCGCAGCCATGACTCCTGCAACCACCACGGCCCACCCCACCCTGCCGGCAGCCCCCATCACAACTACCACGGACCCCCCGGGGCCTCCCCCTGCTGCAAGCAACCAGCTGGCCCTGACCTGCCATCAGCCAAGGCCCTGGGATCTGAGGGGCACTCACTTCTTCATGAGGAAGCGATTGATGGTCTTCTGCTTGCGCATGAACTGCACGATCTTGCGGTTGAAGTAGACGAAGAGGGCGCCGCCGAACCCGCTGGCGATCCTGGGGCGGGAAGGGGTAGCGTGAGGGCACTGCAGTGCCAGGAACCAGGCTGGGCAGCCCCACTCAGGCCAGGGCACCACGATCCCCTTAGCGCCACAAAGCCCCTCGTGCCCCACTCCTGCTGGGGTCTCTTGCCTGGTGCCTGGGCTGACCTGGGTGGGCACCGAGTCGGGGACCCCCACTCACCCAATGACGGCGAAGGCGGGCAGCTCCTGCAGGTCGAAGGGGAAGTCCAGGCGGAAGCGGGTTTTGAACAGGGCTGTGATGGTCTCTGGGGAGCAGAGGACCCCATGATGGGGATTTGGGGGCCCAGCCTCCTCCTAGCACCCCACTGCTCTTGGGGTGCAATCAGTCCGGTCCCCCACTGCTCTTGGATAGCTCCTCAAGCCCATGGCAGGAGAGGCACCTCCACCTTGATCCACCAGGCCAAGCACCGGGCGGCCCTTCCCAGCTGGGGTACCTCCATCCCGCCCCAGGGCCGGCCCTGCCCACGCCCCGGGGTACCTTCATCCTTGTTCCACACGGCCAGGACGCGGAAGATGAAGGCGCTGAAGGTGGCAGCGAAGAAGCCGCGCCAGTAGTTGCGCACGGCAAAGAAGGTGGAGGTGACCTCGATGCTGAAGAGGACGCCTGCGGCAGGGAGAGGCAGGAGGAAGGCGGGAGCCGGCACTGCCCCTCCATGCCAGAGCGCCCCTTGGGCCCCGGCATGGGGGGCTGCCTGGACACACTGCTGCATGGGAACCACCCCGGCTGGGTTGGGAGTGCACCCACACAGGTGTTGGGGGGCCACGGAGTGGGGGGGTGTTAGTGGGGGAAGAAGGTCCCCCTCCTGTGGCTGCCCGCGGCCCAGTGGGAGCAGCGTGGTGCATGGTGTGAGCAAAAGGGTAGCATGGGGGCATGAGGGGGCAGCCCTGGCTGGGGCCCGTGGGATGGACACGCGCACACAGACAGACGAGGACACTGCGCAGCACAGAGGGCACAAGCGAAGAGTTAGACACGTCACCAACCTAGGAGTGCAAAGCCGCGAGGGAGCCTTGGGGCCAGAGCTGGGACCTCCCTGGAGTGCAGAGTGGAGGGGAAAGGAGGAGACATTACACCTCTGGGAGGACAGCGCCCCATGCTGCTACTCAACCATGGGCACGGAGGCTAGTTCCTGGCTGGGGCCTGTTGGGCTGGGTGCTGCCCAGGGGGTTGCAATGCAGTGAGTCCTGGGGTGCCCGGGCCCACACAGGGCATGGGGGCCCTTGAGGTTAGAGATAGGAGCAAGAGGGGAGGCAAGTCAGAGCTGGGCGATCCAGAGGTCAAGTGGACCCAGGGGAGAAAGGAATGGGGGGAGCAGCTGCCCCCTCTCCAGGCTACCTGGGGGCTGTGGTGAGACCCTAGCGCCTCGGGGAGCAGAGCCAGGCCCAGTTCCAGCCTGCGCAGTGTCCAGACAGGCCTGGGGGTCTGGGCTCCCCTCAGGAGCGGGGTGCCAGGGAGCTGGAGGCAGACACCTTCCCAGGGCAATGGGGCCTGGCATCGGCCTGGATCCATGGCAGGGGCCTGATTCCTGGGTGCGTGCATGTGCGTGCATGTGTGCATGTGCGGGGCCCAGGACCAGCGCGGTGCCCTCCCTCCGAGGGGGGCAGCGAAGCAGCAGCCAACTCCCACGGCACAGGCAGCCGCCAGCATCTCGATGTTGCGGGACTCATTCTGCAAAGCAGGAGCGGCCGGGGGCAGGGGTGAGTAGGCAGGACCCTGCGACTGCTCCCTGCAGGAGACTAGGCACCTGCTTACCCCTGCCAATGGCAGCCCAGCCCTGGCACATGCCCGGTCATGGCCTGAGTCCCCCCTGCCCTGGGCTCCCCCCATGCCCCATCCCCCAGCCTGGCCTGGGCGAGGCCAGTTGCTCAGCACTGCCCTGGCACCCAGTGCACTTGCTCCCTCCCGCCCCCACCACACCAGGCCAGGCCACCCCTCACCCCCTGCCTGGCCTTGGGTCTCACCTCATAGATGCCCCCAAAGAGGGAGAGGAACTTGCTGAGCAGGGCGGCGCACATGCTGGCAATGTGGACGAAGGGGCCCTGCGGGCAGAGTGTAGTGGGCGAGGTTATGGCGGGCACCCAGAAGCGGGGACTCCCTGCCTCCCATATCACGCTGGTCCCCCCTGCCCCAGCTCCCCTCCTACCTCCTTGCCCAGGGGCATCCCGCTGCCCAGGGCACAGGTCAGGCCGATGACCTTGGCCACAAAGGTCTTGAGGGTGAGGTACTCCTTCAGCACCACGCCCCGCAGGATGGTCTTCATCTCGGGGATGCCAGAGCCTGCAGGAGGGGGGCAGTGAGTGCCTGGCGGGTCAGCACCTGCCAGCTC
>NW_017728995.1:28744479-28749124 GCF_001723915.1 Gavialis gangeticus | reverse complement strand
GAAGCGGGGACTCCCTGCCTCCCATATCACGCTGGTCCCCCCTGCCCCAGCTCCCCTCCTACCTCCTTGCCCAGGGGCATCCCGCTGCCCAGGGCACAGGTCAGGCCGATGACCTTGGCCACAAAGGTCTTGAGGGTGAGGTACTCCTTCAGCACCACGCCCCGCAGGATGGTCTTCATTTCGGGGATGCCAGAGCCTGCAGGAGGGGGGCAGTGAGTGCCTGGCGGGTGAGCACCTGCCAGCTCTGCCCTCAGCTCCACCCAGAAAGAGGGGTCATGGCCCCCCCAAAAACTCCACCGCCCCTGGGGCCTGGCACTCCCAGGGAGCCCCCACACAGCCACTATGGTCCCCCCAGCCCAGCCGCAGGGCAGGCTCTTACCGACAGCCTGTGGGGCCAGGATCTGGGTGAGGCCGGCGGAGAAGGTGATGAGCACCATCGGGTAGGTCACCCAGGCCATGTACTGCAGGAAGATGTTGGCATCCAGGCCCCCGTACATCCACTTCTGGGCTGCAGGCAGACAGGTGGGGTCAGTGCAGGCACTCGCCTAGCCCATCAGAGCCCGGGGCGAGGGTCATGGGGGGAACACAACCCTTGCCCCCAGCGGAGGGAGAGCAGCCCTGCCCCTGCCAGGAGCTGCTGTGCTATGCAGCTGCAGGCCCCAAAGCTGGGCCCATGGAGAGAGGCAGACTTGGTGCCCTTGGTGGATGCAGTGCCCAGGCCCCCCGCAGATGGCAGGGCCCGTGGCTATGCCTGACCCAGCACCCAGGTACCCCCCACCCCGAGGCCCAGCACCCTCCCTGGGAAGCAGGTGGGCAGGCTGCCTGGCATGGGCTGTGGGCACCCCCAAGCCCCTGGCAGTGCTCCCCCGCCCCGTACCTTGCAGGCAGGTGGCGATGGCAAAGTCCATGGCCCAGCTCACCAGCGCCATGAGTAGCCCCAGCAGGATGAGGAAGATCCAGTCCTCGCCCACCTTGGAGACGAGGAACTTCTGGCACCGCACGGTGCAGACTGGGGGCAGAGGGGGCAGCCTGAGTGCCGGTGCCGGGAGGACAGGGTGGCGCGAGGCGGCGGGGTGTGTCACGGCCTCCCTGCCCATCCCTGGGCTGAGATGCTGCGGTGCCCAGATGCTGCGGTGATGGGCGCAGCTCCAGCAGACCCATGGAGGACGGCCTCAACACAGCCCAGGCTCCCAGCTCCCTGGCTCGGGGAGGGCTCAGGGCTGGGGTGCATAGGGGCTGTGCCAGGCACTGCTGGGGGCTAGCAGGGGCTTGCCTTTACCCATGCGTGCCCTCCCAAATACTGGCGGCTGGACTCTGCCCAGCCCAGCAGGCTCCAGCTATGCGGGTAGGGGCTGGACTCTGCCCTGCAGAGCCAGGGGGCCTGAGCACTGGGGGCAGCAGGGAGGTGAAGGGGCTGTAGGGTAGGGTGAGCACAGGGGCCTGGGCACAGCTTGCTGGTCTCCCCCAGCCAGGGCCTCACCGTGTGCCCCCGCCCCGGGCGCGGGTCTGGCCGGCACTGGCTAAACACGGGGCAGAGACGGCTCCATCACCACTGGGGCGGTGGGCACTACCCTGCTGTCCTGGAGCGCGGGCTCGGGGTGCCCCCTGCCGGGGGAACATGCAACCACGGGCGAGGGACCGGGAGCACGGCTGTGTAGGGCAAGGCTGAGCCAGGCTGAAGTGGGGAGCTCGGCTCCAGCTGGGTCCAGGTGCCCTCAGCTAGGACCAGCCCTGCCAGGGGGCTGCCAGGGGGCACAGACACTGGGCTCCCACAGAGGAAGGTGTCCTGCCTGTACCCACCTCTCAGGGTGTCCCCAGCTCTGCCCACATCCCCCACTGCCAGGTGCCCCCACCATGGCAGGGCTACACCAGGGCCCCCCTCCAGCCCCACATCAGAGCCTGCCTTCTCCCAGGCCTCTGGGAGATGAGCTGGTGCCCGGTGCTTGCCCGCTATCAGCCCCCAGCGGCGGAGGGCAGCAGCGCCCAGCCCAGGGCACTACGGAGGCAGCTTCAACCCAGGGCTCTGCTCTGGCCGGCGGCAGGAGCTGAAGGGCCAGCAGCCAGCAGGGAGGGCTCCTGGGGAAGCTGGGCACCATTGCAGCCGGCTGGGCACTGGCATAAGCCGCCGGGAGCCAGCGGCAGCGGCATTCGGCCGGAGAATGTGCCCCAGGAACAATGTGAGCTGGAGCCGTGGCTGTTGCCAAGGGAACTATTTTAAGGTCCTGGGAGTGGGTGGGCAGCAAGGCTGGGCTGTGCCCAGGGCAGGTGGGTATGGGGTGCTCCTGCTGCATGGACACCAGGTTGAAATCCCCCAGCACCCCATGCTCAGCCGCCAGGTGGGGGCACAATCCCTTGCACGCTTACACGCACACACACATGCATGTATACACGCAGGCATTTTCTGCAGGCCCCTGCCTGGCACCTCCTCAGGCCATGTGCTTGTGGCCCCAAGTCCCAGCACCCCCATGGGGGCACACAGCCCTCCTCCACCTCCCCTCTCCTCCGGGCGCGGCGTGATATGATGCTGACATCACACTGCCGTAGGGATGTCACACACACCTGCTTCCCCAACCGCCGCAGACCTGCTTGGCCTGGTTGGCTGCGGGGGATGAGTCACAGGACCCTGTCACAGCGTGTGTGTGCACGCGTATGTGCGTATGCATATGCAGGGGGGTGCGCGCATGTTTTGTATGTGTGTGTGTGCATGCATAATGCATGTGCATATATACGCATGTGTGCATGCGTGTGTACACTGAACAACCCCCCTTCAGCCTCACACATGCCTGTGCCAGGTGGTCCTCACAGGGGCACGGAGAGGGAGGGCAATCAGAGCCCCTGGGCACTGGTAGGGCAGGGGCAAGCGGGGCACAGAGACGGAGTGGGCAGGCACTGGCACGGGGTGGAGGGAGGAGTGGGGCCCAGCTAGGGCCGGAGGTTATTTTGGGCGGCCACGTCCCAGCAGCTCGAGCGGGCAGGTGCCATTGTCCTGGCGGGTAACTCTATCTGTGGGCTGGGGCAGCGGGCGGTGCCAAGGACGTGGTCGGCTCCCCGCGGCTCTGCTGAGGTCATGCCGGCCCGGCCTATTATTATGGGTCACTGGCTGCACTCCTGCCAGGAGGCACTGGCCGGTGAGGGGGGAAGGGGCCTGGCAAGGAGGGCTGCGGAGCCAGGGAATGAGGAAAACAAAGAAGAAAGAGGCCTAGGGAGCCCAGCGGGGCCAGGCCGGCACCACCCGCATGGCCCCTGAGTCAACACAACCGTGGCCCGGGGAAAGGAGTGGGCCTGGGGCCAAGGGGAGTGGCACAGACAGGAGCTGGGGGCACATCCATGCATGTGCAGGCAGGGACTGCGAGTGCACACATATGTTCAAGAGGGCCCAAGTGTGCACACGCACAGGAGCTGAGTTCATGTAAGCGTGTGCGTGCATGGAGGGCTGAGCGTGCACCGGCATGCACGCATGTGGGCAAGGGGGGACAAGGTGTGTGCATGAGGGGCTAAGTGTGTGCCAGCTTGAACATGCATGTGCAGCAGAGACTAAGCGTGTGCCTGAGGGGTTGAGTGTATACCAGCTTGCAGCCTACAAGCGTGCAAGGGGGAACCGAGTGTGAGCTGGCCTGCACATGCACAGGAACTGAGCCCACGTAAGCACGCGTGTGCACAAGGGGCTGCATGCTTGCAGCACTGAGCACGCCATCATGGGAAGGAGAGTGCCAAAGTGCATGTGAGCCCACCTGAGCACATCCCTTGTGCACGAGGCACAGGGTGTGTCTCAGCAGGGGCATGAATGAGAGCCGGAGGACGCCCCAGTGCACATGCCCACAGGCCAAGGGCTGGCGTGCACATATGCCAGAGCAGGGGGCTCTTACGCATGTGCCCTAGGGACCAAGTATGCACACCCAGGGCCATGCATGCAAGGAGGGTGGGTCCTGCCCACCCTGCCCCTTCGCCCCACCCCCCCAGCTCCTGCTTACTGCGGCAGGGGGCACAGCGGCCCTGGCTGTACTCCAGCAGCTCTGGGGGGCGCAGGCGCTCCCTGGGGAAGGCTTTCCAGCGCTCCTGCTGTACCCGGATGCGAGCCGCCTCGTCCTTGGCGAAAGCCCCCAGATCCTGCGTGTAGCGCCCATACATCTGCCGGAGAGAGCAGCGTCAGTGCCTGGGGGGGCACAGGCACAGTGTCCCCCCTGCTGCTCCCAGGACCCTGTGGTGGGGCTCAAGGGGAAGGGCAGGATGCCCTGGGAGACACCAGGACCCTCTAGGCTGCCAGGCATTGCAGCAACCCAGAGCCGGACCCCGAGGAGAACTCATCTCTCCACCCCAGTTGTACCTGCCCCCAGCCGTGCCTACCGCTCCTGGCTCCAAGCCATGTCCGATTCTGCCTGGGCAGGCTCTGTGGGAGGAGGACAAAGTCCTGCCCCCCTGCAGGGCACCAAGCCCCCCACCGTGCCCCGGGAGTGCCAGGCCAGCACAGCGCGCAGAGGCAGTGCAAGCAGCCAGCAGGACACAGGCCAGCCCAGCAGGGCCAGCGCTTCGAGCTTCCCAGCCTGCTGGGGCCCAGATAAAGTACCTCTGCCCCGCTGAAGAGCCCTCCGGCTCCAGCCCATGCCGAGAGGAGCATGGAGCCAAGGGCACAGCCGGGGGGGGGGGG
>NW_017728995.1:28743769-28744281 GCF_001723915.1 Gavialis gangeticus | reverse complement strand
AAGGGCACAGCCGGGGGGGGGGAGAGGCGGGGGCTGGCAAGGCTGGGCATGGGGTAGGGGCTTGGGCAGAGTCTGCAGGGAAGCTGGTACTGAGGGACCCAAGAGCCCAGCCAGCCCAGCCGGGCACCAGGGAAGCATCTCTCAATGGGCTGGATCCTGGCAGTACATGGTACCAGCACCTGCCCCCCACCACCTGTACCCCGATAGGTAACCGGCCCCTGTCTCCTCGGGGGAGGATCAATAGCAATAGTGTGCCCACCCCAAAATGTCTCCAGAACTGGTGCAGAAAAGGGGCATGGCCAGCACCCCGCCAGGGCTGTTGGGCATCTGGGAGCTGGGGCTAGGGCAGGCAAGCCTGGGGCCCCGGGCACCATGGATAGCCAGGAGGCCACAGAGCTGGCACATGACAGGAAGATGCCTGTGCCAGTGCTAGGCGGGTGGCTGTCCTCAGACAACCCCGTGTGCCCATTCTCCCCTGCACTGGGCACTGGCAGGGCTGGGCAACGGCTGGG
>NW_017728995.1:28741666-28743340 GCF_001723915.1 Gavialis gangeticus | reverse complement strand
CTCCCTCAGCATCCTGGGCAGGGGAGAGATGGGTTTGCAGTGGGCGGGGGGGGTGGGAACTCTCGACCTGGACACCGGGGTTCAGAAAGCCCCTGAGGCCTGCCTGGCTAGACAGCAGGGCTGGGCAGGGGATGGGGGCAGTGCTGCCTGCCCTGGGCACCACACCAGTTGCTGGGAGCAGACACCAAAGATAGGGCCCGGTGCCCTCCCAAGGGGGTCGGGGCAGCGGTGGGGAGAAGGCAGGGGGTGAGGCACGTGGCTGACAGGCTGACGGATCCAGGCTGCGCTCCTCCACCCGCTGCTTTCCTCACTCATCACTTCCCCGAGGGAGGGGCGGTGGGATTGCTCAGCCAGCACGTGGCCCTGCGGCTGCCTAGGACCTGCCCCAGACTGAGCGTCAGACCAGCCCCCCGGGAGCAAAGTGGGGCTGGGGCTGGCTGGGCAGAGCTCTGTGCCAAGCCCAGCCCCTGCACGCGTCCCTGTGCCCAGGCATGGAGGAAGAGGGTGCCGGGAGCTGGGGGTGGAGAAGGGGGTAGGAGGCAGGGACCTGGGCAGTCGAGGAGGCTGGGGGGAGCCAGGGAAAAGCGGGAATAGGAGAGTGAAGTTGGGGGTCCTGGAGGGGGGGACAATTGGCCAAGGCAGCTGGGCTGAGGGGCCCCCATAGCACGGAGGGGGACTGAGCCGGTTGCTGGGGTCTGAGCGCAGGGCAGCCCCTTTTCATTAGCCCAGGGGCAAGCCTGGGGCAGTGACGGGCCACGGGAGGGGCACGGCCCAGCTGTCAGGATGCTCTGGGTTTGAGTCCTGCCCCAAGGCCCCGCTGGCACTGCGTGGCCACGGCGCTTCCTGCCCCTGCCCAGCTGGGAGCCCCCTCCACGCTCTCGCGCCTCCCAGCCCCGAAGGAGGGATCTGCTCCAGGCAGCTGAGGAAATAAGGGTGGGGACCCTGCTGAGCTGCAGAGTCCCCCCACTTCTGAGAAGGGCCCGCTGAGAGCTGGCTGGGACATCACTAACAAGCCAGAGGGCTGGCAGGTAGGGCCACGGCAGCGCCAGCCAGGGCCATGTCCACCCCCAGCACATGCGGGGGCCTGGAAATCCTCCTCCCCAGGATGCCGTCACAGGGCGGTTCACCAGGAGACTAGCAGGAAAGGGGAACAAAGGCTGCACGCACACGCCAGGCAGCCTGCCGCCCAAGGGAAGGAGGATGCAGGAGCTCTGGGGTTGGCTGGAAGGAGAGGGTGGCCCCCGCCAGAGACCTCGTGGCTGTGAAACCAGGGGGATGGTTGCACAGCACCAGGGGGCTAGAGCGGCGGGGTGGGGGGTCAGGACTTGAACCCAGGGCCCAGCCTGGCAGCTGGGCAGCTCACCCTGCCCTGCCCTGCCCCTCCTGTGGCCCGGTGGTGCCCTGAGCTCATCCCTGGGAAGGGCTCCAGGCTCCCCACACCTGGGCCCAGGGTTCGGCACTCGCCTGGGGACCCAGCTGCCTTGTCCCCAAGCAATGGGGGGAGGGCAGAGCCTGCCCAGCTCCAAGCCCTGAGGTCAGATGCTTGAGGGGGCACGAGCTGTTTCAGACCTAGCACCGGGTCCGGCCCAGCCCAGCCAGAGAGGAGGAAGGTCTGAGGGCCGAGACCCGGCTTTGGCTCTGCCACAGCCTCCCAGTGTGACCCAGGCCATGTCC
>NW_017728995.1:28732407-28736666 GCF_001723915.1 Gavialis gangeticus | reverse complement strand
CCGAGACCCGGCTTTGGCTCTGCCACAGCCTCCCAGTGTGACCCAGGCCATGCCCCTTCACCTCTGTGTGCCAGGCCATGCAGCGGGGACAGTCCTGCCTCCCTCCAGCCACTGCCGGCCATTCCCAGAGCTCACGAGGGCTGAGCCATGCTCCTGCCAAGACATGCAGCTCCCAGCGCGCTGGGACCAACCTCAGGGACGTGGGCTAGGCAGGTTGAGGGGCCAAGGAGCCCTCTGTTCCTGGTGGCCCATTTCTGGGCAGGGCGGCCGTGGGGGTGTGAATGGGAAGGCCGTGCCCCTGGATGACCAGCCTGGAAGCTGTGCCCATGGCCTGTCTGCCCGCCTGGCCCTCTCCCACCCACGCCCCACCAGCCGGGCCATGTGCTCCTGCTGCCCAGAGCCAGGGGGCCAGCCACGCTGGGGACCAACTGGCTTTGTTCTTCTCAGAGCAAAAATATTGACATAACTGAGGCCGCAGGGCCAGCGCACGCTCACCCCTACCATGGCCGCAGGGCAGGGCCCCCCACCCGGTGCCCTGATGCTCCCCGGCTGGTGGGGAGGGTCTGACAGGGGCCGTGGCCATGCCTGTGGCTGCCTCCCCCCCACAGACCCCGCGGCCGGGCGCTGTGTTTGGGTTCCCAGGAGGGGTTGGCCACAGCCTGCCCCCCCTCCCTGCCCGCTTATTTTTCAACAAAGGCCTTTTGAAAACAAACAGCGCTGAGGCTCCAGCCTCCGCCGAGAAGCAGCTGAGCAATGACCCAGCCTTCGGGGTTGGGCGGGGGGGCAGGGAGGGCCACATCCCCAAGGCCTTTGCTCTGCTCCGTGCAGGCTCCAGACAGCCCCGGCAGTCGGAAGAGGGCACTGGGGCCGGCCGCTGGCAGGGCAGAATGGGGGAAAGGGAGAGGGGAGCTGGCATCGCTGCCCGGGCATGGAGGGAGGCATAATGTGCCCCCCACACACCAGGCAGGGCCTGGCTTTGTATTTGCCTGCACTGCACAGCTGCTCCTGGAGCTGAGATTTGCATCTCAGCCCCGGGGAAGTAGTTGGGGCGTGTGGGCTGGCGCTGCCACCTCAGCTTGGCTCCAGGAGCCTCCTGTAGGGCAGTGCCAGCCTCTGTTCCCCCCACGCCCTGGTGCCCTGGGACAGCCAGGGCCATGCCTGATCTCTTCAATGCAAGGCATGGCTGGCCCAGGGCACTCCCCTCCAGCCCTGCCAGCTCCTTCCCTGACTCATGCTTAGACCTGGCACCTCTGTGGCACAGGTCTCAGGTGTCTGGCACATGCCCTCTGCTTGGCCATGGGAGCTGCTGATGCCCTGAGCCAGCCAGAACTCCCTCCCCAACACGGCACTGCCACCAGGGTGCCAACACTGGGCCATGGGAGTCCTCACCCTGGCACCTCACTCTGGAGATGTGCCCAACTCTGGCTGGGTTGGGCTGGAGAAAGGCGGGCCCTGGTGGGCAGGGTGCCAGGGGTACATGAGCATGAAGGGGCTGCCCCTCGCTGCCCAGGCACTCCTGGCTGGGCACAGAGGCCCTTTCTTCTGGCAGGCCAGCCAGCACCCAGGAGTGCCAGCTACAGAGGGAACGGCAGCAGCAATCTGTGTCACGCCGCATTTATTAGCGACTCTCCCGTAATCGCCCTGATCTGCAGCGGGAGGCACTGAGAGCTGCTTGGGAAGCTTAAGCCTGGGGCCCTCTGTCCTGGGAGGGCATCGGGGGTCCATGGAGGAGTGAGGGCCTGGGCAGTAGGGGGGCATCCTTTAGCCACCCCCGGTGCCGGGTTCTCTGCTGGCTGCAGCTCGGGCCAGCGCCTCGTGGCTGGAGGCTGCGGATCACAAGGCCGGTCTTAGCCACGTGGCCCTGACTCCTGGCACCTGCCTCTGCCTGGGAAAGGGGCTCAGCTGCTCCCTGACCGCCTGCTGCACTGCACGCACACGCACACACACACGCACCCGCACACACTCACATATGCATACATGCACCCACGCAGGCTCGCGCACACGTATGCACACACATGCACAGTAGCATATTGACCCAGCAGTGGAGCTCAGGCTGGCAGCCAGACGAGATAAGAGGCTGAAGAAGAGCCTCTGGTTAATGGCAAAGCCAAGGAAAACGGGCTCTGCCAGGAGACGACTTGGGACTGGGCGGGTGTGGGGAAGGCCAGGGTGCAGTCCTCACCTTGAGGAAGGAGACTGGGGCTGGGCTGGCCTTGGGCACTGGGCAAGGGGGCAGGTGCAGGGTGGAGGAGCAGGACTGAAGCGTGGCAGGAAAAGGAAGCTCCTTTGAGCCCTGTGAGACCAGACAGTGCAGCCGGGAGCAGGGCAGAGCCCGGATGGGGCCCTGTGCTGGCAGCTAGTGCTCCCCCCGGGCCCTCAGGGTGGGACACTGGTGGAGGGGAGAGCCCCACTGCGCCCCTGCTCCAGCCAACCTCCTGACAGCAAGGCCAGCCTCCCCCCTCTTGCTCCTAGGGCTCTTAGCTGGAGCAGAGCCACAGGGAGAGGGGCTGGGGGCAGGGGTAGTGGGGTGGGCTCCCCAGCATCCCATATGGCAGGACCCGGTGAAATACAGGGGCCCCCAGCAGACATCCATGTTGTCACTGGCTGGCCCGAGGTGCCCAGGCCTGGCCTGGCTGTTCACAGGGGAGTCCTGGCATGGCCCCATCCTGCCTGCCGTGGTGCCCAGCCAGCCCAGACGAACCGCCAGCTGCAGCCTCCGCTGCCCAGGGGCTGCTGGCCAGGGGCCGGGCAGCTGCCACCCAGAAGGTCCAGGGGCCAGGCAGGGCCTTGGTCTTGGAGGCGGCTGGCCCCATCCAACCCCTGGGGCTGCGCTCACAGACCACGTGGCCTGGCAAGGCATCAGGGTGCCCTCTAGGGCACTGCTATTGCCCTGTGTCCCTCGGCAGTGGGTGGGCTGTCATGTGCCTCCTGCCCCACCTCCCTCACCGTGGGCGGGGAAGGCGGGGGACCAAAGCACAGTGCAGAAGAGCGGGTCCACCTGCCCCAGGCTGGCAGGGCAGCACAGGTGCCCCTAGCAGCCCATCATGAACTGCAGGGGCAAGCAGCCATGCAGGGAAGTCCATGGGGAGCTGGGGGGATGCTGAGGGGGGGTTAATGCAGCCACCTCTGGGGTGCAGCAGGGAAGTCAGGGTCCAGCCAGGCAAAGCCACGCTGGCTTCACTCCAGAAACAGCTGAGCCTTTTGGCGCCCCCGAGGCCCAGCCCAGCGTGCAGCCAGCGGCACCCGCGGGGGACAGGGGCAGTGCTGCGACTGGGCCGGGCCTGCGGTGGCAGCGCAGGGAGTGGGGTGGATCCACGGCCCTGGAGAGCACATCTAGCCCCTGGGGTGCTGCACGTGGCTGGGGACACCCTGCGTGCCCCGGGCGGGTAGAGAGGAGGACAGTGCCTTTTTCTGGGGCGCTGTGGCCAGATCCCCGGCTCAGCTCCAGCCGCCTCCTCCTCGGAGCGATGCCGATAGGTGCTGGGAGCAAAGCGGCACAATAGGGCACTGTCTGCAGCCTCTTTCATGCCTGCCGGCTTCCTCCGGCCCTTTTCAAAGACTCTGTGGCGACCTTCTTGGGAGAGAGCCACCCCGGGGAGACGAGGAGGGCAGCCACCAGCTTGGCCACCGAGGCAGGGAGAGGCAGGCAGGAGAGGCAGGGGAAGGCTCCTGTGCCCCAAGTCGCCCCAGAGCAGGGACAGACAGCGGGGGGGGAAGAAGCCAGCGGGGTTAAGATATACAGAGGGGCAGACGGGGGTGCCAGGCTCCTAAACTAAGCTCCCCCGAGTCCTGGTCCTGACACAAGCTCAGCTGCAAAACAGACCAGTGCTGACACCTGACGGGCCACCACTAGGCTCCAGAGTGAACAGTGCCAGGCGGGCACTTCGCTACCAGCACCTCTCAGGCTCTCTGCGGCCCCAGACGGGCTGCCCTGGCGGGTCACAGGCTACAATGACGGTCACTGCCACAGGGGCTGCGGACGCTGGACCTTTGCAACCCCCCCGGCCAGACCCTGGGAGGGAGCAGCTCCAGGCTGGAGGAGGGCACCGCGGCTGGCGCAGCCGGGAGCTGGAGGGAGAAGGGGGATCCACGCAGCCACGCTCTGCCAGGGCCTGGCACTGAGGGGCTGGGGGTGCAGCTGGGGGGCAGGAGAGCTGCAGGGGCGGGGGGAGCAGCTCGGGGGGGTCTGCCCCATCCCAGGCCTGAGCCCTCAGAGCTGGCAACCACGGGCGGTGCCAGGGCTAAGGTCGCCGACCTCG
>NW_017728995.1:28731841-28732126 GCF_001723915.1 Gavialis gangeticus | reverse complement strand
AGCGGGGTCACCAGTCCCAGCAGGGGGGCCCGGGCCGGGCCGGGGGCTCCTCCAGGAGTTGGGGTCTTCTTTCTGGAGGCGGGGGCACGAGGCAGCCCTGCGGAGACCCGGTGTCAGGCCCCCGCCTCCTCAGCTCCCGTTGTCCCTGGGCAGGACTTTGCCCCTGCAAACAGCCATAAAGCAGGGGCTGTAAAGGAAGATAATGAGCTCATCAGAGCAGGACCTTTCCCCTCATAAACCCTGCCCTTGCCCAGCCCCACGCACTCACCCACTTCTGCCCCCCAC
>NW_017728995.1:28715783-28726841 GCF_001723915.1 Gavialis gangeticus | reverse complement strand
CTCCCGCCAGCAAGAGCCCAACGTGGCCCTATCCCCAGACCATCCCGTGTGCAGATTGGGGGCACATATCCCACCATGCCCACCTGGGGTCTGTGTAGTGGCAGGAACCACCCCTTAACACCACACTGCTCAGTCCTGTGCCCTGCTCCAGCTGGGCACCGCCTGCTCTACTCCCCCCTGCTAGGCACCACTGCTCTGTAGTGTAGAGATGCACCGGCGTGAGACCCCCACCCGCAGCCCTGGCCCTCCTTGAAGGGAGCGGCCCCCGCTCTGGCCTGCCTTGCTGCAGCGCATTGTGGGGACGCCTGGCCAGCAGTCCTGGGAGAGGTGAGCGAGGTATGATCAGCACCTGAAGCCCAGTGCCCGCACCCCGGGTGGACTCCCAGGACCCCTCAGCTCCCAGGCAGGGGAATGCCAGGCTTGCAGAGCACCCCTTGCCCACAGAGGCCTGGCCCCAGCCTGCTTCCCACCTGCCCCCACTGCGGGCTGCGGTGAGTACCTGGTGGTGGCAGGCGGGGGCTGGCATCGGGCTGGCCCGGTGCCAGGCAGGCGGTGCCCTCGGCACGGATGGAGCAGGCGGTTCCAGCCGCCCGTGACTGATGGTTGAGCGCAAACCGGTTCGTGGCCAGGGCTCCGGTAGAGTCCGGCTCGTTGTTCTGCCCCTGGCTCAGCCTCCACTTTCCCAGGGGCTGGCAGGTGGGGAGGGGACCCCATGCAGGTATAAACTGGCGCGGTCAGGTGGAGCCCTCTCCCAGGCTGCAGTGCCCCCCCCGGTCCATGTTGCTTGGCCCTCCAGAGAGCTCAGGCAGAGCCACAGAAATCCTATGGCCATGTCTGGGCCGCCTCCCCTGCCCACGTGCCCCTGGCTCAGGACCCTCTGCATGGGGTGGGACAAGGGTCCTGGGGAGTGGAGAGCCCAGTGCTGGGCCTGGCCTTGGCAGGAGCAGGACACAGACATGGCCAGGCATCCAGTGTGAGGTGTCACCAGGGACATCTGTGGTCCCCGTCCTCCCTGGGACTAACAGCTGCAGCCTGGAGAAGCCCTGCTCCTGGCCTGTGGCAGGGGCAGGGACTGGGCCCCTGCCAGGCAAGGCTGTTCCAGCCCTGGTCCCAGCACAGCTCATGGCCAGGGACTGTGGCCATGCCCGGGGTCTGGGTCCAGGCCATTGTGCTGCAGAGCGGTGTTGGCAGGACTGCCTGGGCCTGAGCATCCATTTGGGGATCTGGACCCCCCTGTTCCCCTCCTACTTTCCTCCAGCCTGAGAGCAGGAAGAGGCCAAGGTATGGCTAACGTCTTCGCTCTGGCATGGCAGGCCATGGGCAGGGTGTCCCATGCCGAGCAGCAGCAGCCCCTTGCCTCTGGGCGCTGCGGCGGGTCACCCCAGGGACTGCAGGCTGCGGCGGAGGCTGGGGGTGTAGCCAGGCTGAGCGAGGCGGGGGGCGTGTTGATGGAGGCAGGTCTGTCGGGGCAACTGAAGCCCCCCAGCCAGGGATGGGCCTGACCATGGGGTCTGGCAGGGACCCCAGGGGGTGGGAGATGGTGATGGCCCCCCTTGCTCAATGGGGGGGAGAACAGTGTCTTAGCACAGAGCATCAGCCCCCTCCTGACTTGGAGGCAAGCCCCCGCCCCTGGCAGCCCTGCTCTTTGCCCCGGGGTCGGCACGGCCCCCCCAGCCCCTTTCGTACATCCGCCCGCATCCCCTGTTATC
The DNA here is from genome assembly GCF_001723915.1 of Gavialis gangeticus. Lineage (NCBI taxonomy): Eukaryota > Metazoa > Chordata > Crocodylia > Gavialidae > Gavialis > Gavialis gangeticus. Next base: position 28,725,132 of record NW_017728995.1, on the reverse strand, counting down.
AGCTGTTCCTGCCGGACAGGGCTGGACACCATGTTCCTGGCGTGGGCTCCGTGCCCCTCCAGCACCGGGGCAGGGGGTGCAATAGCCCAGCCCCTCCATGCTGATAAGCCGGGAGCAGCCCAGGTCTTGGCCCGCAGGGGAGGCTGAGGGAGGTGTGGGGGTGGGAATGCTTGCACATGGATGGGCACAGAACAGCGCGGGCAAGCTGCCAGGCAGGCGGCTTGGCCCTGTTGGCAGGGGGGGAGGGGGGGGGGCGTGTAGTACACCACTAGCCCGTCTCCAGCATTGCTGCAGTGCGGGGGAAAGGGGGCCACCTTCTGCTGGCCACCCACCCCATGCGGCCAGCAGAAGGTGCCCCAGCCTGCAGGAGGCACTCATCACCCAGTACCCCCAGAGGCCTCCAGGGCAGGGCCTGCACCCCTAGACCCCCCCAGCCTGGCTCCTATTCCCTGGAGGCACTGTTCAGAGACCCCTCACCCCCATGCCTGCCTCTCCCTGCCCTGCTCCCTGGGCAGCCACCCTGGGAAAGCTCCCTGCCCTCCTCAGCCTCACGTGCCCATGGGCAGGTCCCGGCATATTCATGCCACCCCCTCTGTCCTGTCAGGGCACAGGGGCCTCCCTGTTCCCCGTGCCAGCCCCGTGGGCACCTCGTCCCAGGAAGTGGATGCCTGCCTCCCACACTGGGCACGGAGAGGCCTGCATGCCCGTAGCCACGAAGGGTGACTGTAGCTGCTGCGCTCACCTGCTGCAGTGCTTCCAGCTGCCACCTCCCCCCAAGGAGCAGCAGCCAAGGGGCAGTGACCTCTGTCCCTGTGCCCAGCCAGGGGAGGGGAGGGCTGTAGTGGCAACATCACTCCCCTTCACGCCTGGCTTGCAAGGCCGGATCCCCTTGCAGGCAGTCGGGGTCTAAGAGCTCATTAGCACCCTCTTGGCTGGTGGGCACAACCCAGCACGTCCCCCAGGCCTGGGTGCAGTTGAGTGTGTGGGGACCCTGGGGCTGCCCCGGCCTGGAGCTCCTGGTGGCATCGAGCAGCTCAGTGTGCCCCCTGACCACTGTAGTAGCCTGGGCAAACCCTGGGGGGGGGGTCCTGCCCTGCTGGCCCGGGCACTGCGAGGGTCCGAGGCTCCCCCTGGTGGGCAGTTGTGGGATAAGCTCCCTGAAAGCTCCCAGCCCTGCCCTGGCACCGGCCCTTTGCTCACTAGTGCGCGCGGGCCTCCGGCCTGGGGCAGAGGGGCCCGGATCACCCCATTGCTATCATCTGGCCCCTGCCCGTGCCTGGCTCTGATGGTGCCACAGCAGAGAGCGCCCGGGCGACTGGCAGTTCCTGCTCTCTGCTCCCTCTGCTGCTCCAATGCCCTGCCCCCTGGCCCAAGGCCCTGGATCGCATGGGCCTGACTGCACTGTGTCCATGACTCTGTGTGTGTGTGTGTGTGTGTGTATGTGCAAGGGGACTGGGGTGTACAGGGGCCCTGTGTGTGTCGGGGGTATGTAGCAGGGGCATTCCAGGTGTGGGTGCATGTGTGCGGTAGGAGCCATGTGTATGCAGTGTGCACACGTGTATCGCAGGGGTGCAGGAGCCCTGACTGATTTTCTGTGGGGAATCTGCTCTGGAGGGAAAGGGGCCTGCGGGAAGTGGGGCCAGTGCCCATTGTGCCCAGTGTCCCAGGAGCTCTGCGGGCAGCCAGGCATCCACCTGCTTTGGGGCTCCCCTGGGCACCCTCACCCAGTTTGTGTGCCCAGCTGCCCTGATCTTCTGTCCTGCTTTCCCCACCTATTCCTCGCCCACTTCTTCATGCCACCCTAGCACCCGCACACCGCTGGCAACTCTCCCATCCCCACCCCATGTGCTAGGTTGCCTTTTCCTGATGACGGATGGTACCTGTCTCTAGGTACCAGCTTCCTGCCTGCCAGAGATGGGGCTTGTTGTTGTGGGGATGTGGCCTCTCCCCATGTAGACAACTCAGTGCCTGGCTGGCACAGGGGTGTGTAAGCCGGGCTTCCAGACACGGGCCCTGGCTGGAGAAGGACAACTCAGAGCAGCCCCTCCACGGAGCTGACAGGGCCCTGTGGCCCATGGCAACAGTCATGGAGAAGTGGGGCTGGAAGGGCCCTCTGGAGTCCTGCTCCCCGCCTGAGGCAGGATCAGCCCTGTCCAAACCACCCCAGGCAAACCCATCATCTAACCTCTTAGCACAACTACCATCAACCCTGACACAAGACAAGACATCACGCCCGAACCTGCCAAAGGGGAGGCAGGGGGATCACAGCAGCCAATGTCCTACTTCTATAAAAGGCTGTTAATATATGCTCAAGAGATCCTCTACAGCCGTGCTTCCACTACAGAGGAAGGCAAACCCCCTTCCTGCCCACGTCCGTACCAATCTGACTGGGGCAAGTCTGGCCCCAAATGTGGCATGTCTGACCCTGAGCAGATGGTCAGACCTAAGTCCCAGCAGGAACACGGGCACAGCCCAGTCGTCATCCCCAGCCTGGGCTGCAGCCAGCACCCAAGGCCTCTGAGAAAGGTTTAAACCCCCCCTGACACATGTAGCAGAAAGAGGGTAGGGGGCAACCAGCAGAGCCCCAAAGCCTGGAAAATACCTGAAGTCAAACACAGCGTCTCGAAGGGCTGGACCTGATGATCTTCCGAAGTCCCTTCCAGCCCTGCTGTCTATGAAATCTATGAAATTTCTGCGCCTAGATCCCCCCCGAGCAGTGGCTGCCCAGCCTCTCCCTGAACACCTCCAGCCACGGAGAGGCCGTGGCTTCCCCCGGCGCCTGTTCCACTGCCTCCCTGCTCTCACAGCGAAGACATTTTTCCTGGGATGCAGCTTACAGCTGCTTTGCTGCAACGTCGAGTGCTTGGCCCATGCCGTGCGCTGTGCAGCAAGAGGGGAAAGGGGGGCTCACCCTCTGCTTTGTGGCAGATCAGGATTTGAAGCCTGCTACTATGAGCCTGTAGTCCCCTGTGCCTGCTACCTGCAGGGCACCAAGCAGCCACCAGGGGGCGCTCCAACCTCACCTGTACCAATGATTTTGGGGGTGGGGGGGGCAGGAGCAGCTAGGATGGAGGCAGGTGACTGGGCTGGGAGATGCCAGCCCCAGAGGGAGCTGGGCAGTGCCCCTCTCCTGAGATGGAAAGCCATGAGCATGCCAGCTCTCACACATGCCAGTCTGTGTGTGCCCTTGTGCCAGCCGGCGTGTGTGTGTGGTCAGCAAGGGGACGTGGAGCCCAGCTTGGGTTTCATCTGGCGTTTAATAAATACATCGTCTCCAAAAATCCGTCTGCGTGGGGGGGACCCCAGCCCCCAGAACCATAAATTACACAGCCCCCAGACTGAGGATGGGGCAGAGGGGGCAGGGCAGGCCAGGGGGAGGGGGACTGTACACTATGTACAGGTTGGGCATGGGGCACTGCGCTATCTGCCTCTGCCGGGACTGGACAGCCCTGGCACATGGCCCTGGGCAGTGCCCAGCCCTTGGTGACCCCAACTGGGCTGCGGCTCTGCCCTCCCTGCATTCATGTTAAGTGCAGAGCTGTCCCTGGCCTCCTGTGTCCCAGATCAGGGCTCCGCTACCAGCTCCTCTGCCAGGCTGGAGCAGCTGAGATAACCCATACCATGGGGCAGAGTGAGGGCACAGCTGGGCTCCTCCGGCGCCACTGCCCAGGCCTGAAGGCAGAACCCATCACATGTTGAGCTGGGGCTGTCTGAGGGTCAGTCCAGCCGCGGGCCCCAGCCCCAGCCAGCAGGAGACAGCACCGTGGCCGGGGTCCAGACCTGTTCCCCAGCGGCTGCCATGCTCTGCCCGCTGGCTGCCTGGCTAGTGGCTCCAGGCCTCCGGGGCGTCATCGTGGGGCTTCTCGAGGACATCGGGGCGGGTGTCCGGGGCTGCGGGACAGAGCCGGGGTTAGGGTTGGCAGGAGCAGGGGGTACCTGGGCTGGGGGCGCAGGGGATGCACCAATGCCAAGGCTGCCCTGGGTGAACCCAGCTGGTGCCTGCATGGCACAGAGGCCCTGGCATCCCAGCAAGGCCATGGGCATGATGCCCTCCAGTGGACTGAGCTCCCTTCAGCCGCCGGGGGCACTCCAGCCCCACCTGCCACTCATTGCAGCTGGGCACAATGGGGTGGGGGGGACACCAAAGATGGCAGAGAAAGCCGGGCACAGCACTCGCTCACCCTGGCATCTGGTACAGCAGCGGTTCTCCTTCTTGGCACTGCCAGAGCAGGCAGAGGGTGGGCACTCCTGGCGCTGGCAGTGCGTCTCCCCCGCCTATGGGGGATGAAGGAGGCAGGTTACAGGGGGTCCCGGCCAGGCGGGGGTGGCAGGAGGCTGCAGGGAGATGCCCCAGGGCAGGGGCTGGGGCTGCACAGAGCTCCTCTGCCAGGAGCCATGCCTGTCTCCACCTGGTTGCATCACGGCACTGCACTGTGCAGCCGGGCACATGACCAGTGCCTGTGCCAGCTTCCCCACCCCCCCAGCAGCATATCCCATGCCAGTCCTTGCTCAGACCAGTGCCAGCCCTGCCAGGGAGCGTGTCCAGTGTGGGGCCATGCCCAGCACCTGTGCTGGTTGCGCCAGGAGTCACTCACCACACACCAACAGGTAATGCACTTCATTTCACCGAAGGGGGGCACAGTGGGGTGCCAGCTCTCGTTGTTCATGTACCAATGGCGCCCAAAGCGGCAGGCCCGCGGGCCATCCGCCTGCATCATGTCCGACAGCTCAGGGGGGCTCTTCTCCGGGGCTGCCAGGGCACAGCAGGGGTTGGTGCTGGGCCGGGGAGGGGGTGGGCACTGGGCACACACCTCCACCTCCAGCATCCCCTGCAGGCTGCCCCAAGCAGCAGCCTTCCCTCCCCCGGGGCAGTCCCAGGCTGCCGGTGCTAGAGCAGGAGCAGCCTGCGACGCGTGAGAGCAGGAAGGGTATGGGGCACACGGGCCGTTAACCCCAGCCTCCTGCCCCCACCGGTGGTAGGTTCTTCCCAGCCTCTAGCCCATCAAGCCCTGGCTCTGAGCAGACCAGGAAGACCCATTTACCTGGGTGGGCATGGGACTCACCTGGGCACTGTTTGCAGCAGTCGGAGGGGCTCAGGCGGACGGGGTTGGTGCAGCTCAGGCGCGGGCACTGCACCTTCTCACAGTGCACCTCGCCGGTGGCCCCCTGTGCAGAGACCATGGGGTGGAGGAGGGCAGCCACGGAGCCCTTTGCCATAGGGGGCACCAGCCCAGGGCCCCCCAGCCCCGGGCTCCCCCTCCTGGGGCAATGCCTGGACCATGGCCTCTTCCCACGGTACCTTGCAGGTGCAGACAGCACACTTGATGAGGCCAAAGGGGGGCACCACTGGGTGCCACTGGGTGCCAGCTCCCCGCCATGTCTTGTCGCCGTCGAAGTAGCAGCCTGGGGCGGGAAGCGGATGGGGGGAATGTCAGGGCTCCGGCCCCGAGCCGGGTGAGCGACGCCCCAGTGCTGAGATGGGCACCGCAGCCAGAGCCCTGCCCCAGCCCCTCGCGCCGCCCCAGGACTCACCCTCGCTGCTGTCTCGCGCCTTCTCTGCCTTCGGCACATCCTGGCCAGGCTTCTTCTCTGTGCAGATGGGGGCACTGTGAGGACAAGCTGGGCACTGCCAACTCCCCAGCCACTGGCCCACCCCTGTGCCCCCCGCTGCCTTCCCGAGGATCTCCTCATGCGGGGAGACCACAGCCTTGCCTGGCCGAGGGGGAGGGCAGCGGGGCGTCTCCCAGGGGCTAAGCAAGGCTCCTGCTGCCCCCTCCCTGCCCTGGTACCTTCGCAGACAGGGCAGCACCGGTCATCGGGGTGCACCTGGCGCGTGCAGTTGAGGGGCTGGCACAGGACGGGATCGCAGATCACTGTGCGCTTCTGTGGGCAGCAGAGAGGGGTGCAGCTGGCATCAGACTTGGCAACCCCCAGTGCTGGGCTCCTGCTGTGGAAACCGAGGGGGAGCTCCCTCAGGGCAGCAGCAGTAGGAGGCTCTTGCCCTCCCAGGGGCAGGGGGCATGGCATGCCAGGAGCCGCAGCCCTGGAGAGAGGCCAAGGCCAGGGCAGCGGGCCTGAGACAGGTTCCTCTGATAGGGGTTGGGGTAGAAATGCTCCCTGCCCTGCCCTGCCCAGGCCCGCATGCCCCTGCTCCTTCCCGTCCGCCCCAGGCCCCATCACCTGGCAGCTGCAGAGCGAACACTTGGGGTCGTAGGTGGGGGCCCAGCGGGAGCCGTGGGCCCGGAGCTGCCCCTCGAAGAAGCAGGAGTTGGGATCCTTCTTCAGCTGCTCCACGTCCCGTGGCCTGGAGGCCTCCGGCAGATCGTCCTCATCCCTGGGGGCCAGGCGCACGCCCCCCACCTCGCACTGGTTGGGAATGTGCACCTGTGGGGGCACGGCATGGCGGGGGGGCACGTGTCTGGCAGGGCAGGCGGGGAACTCCCCAAGCCCTTGAGGCAGTGCAGGTGCGGGGCTTGGACATGGCTGGGGGCAGGAGAGGCACTGGGCCAGAGCTGGCAGTTAACTCCTGTGTTTCCCCACACCCCCCGGCCCGCGTGGGCATGGCAAACCCAGCAGGGCAGCCGCCCCCATCTCCCACTCCGGCCTGGCTCCCACTGGCTGCCCTGCGGTGTGGTGGGGGAGGTGGGGGGGCATGGGTGGCACCTACCCGGCCCCGCAGCTCCCCGCGGGGGTGCAGCTTGGTGCTGACTTGCAGGAAGGCCATGCCCTGTGCCAGGTGCCGCAGCAGCTCTGCGTCCAGGTCCTTCACCACGCCCTGGGCCTGGCATGGGGGGCACATGTGAGTCCTCCCCACCAGAGCCCTGGAGCCACCACAAAACAGAGGAGACCTGGGCCCCTCCTCGCTCTTCCGCCTCTCATCTCCCAGCCATACTGTCCCTCGTCTCCCCCAGCCGCCCCAGGCCGACCCCTTCCCAGAGCTCCCTGCCCAGCCATGGGGCACCCCTCCAGCTCCCCACGCCCCCTCCACGGCTGCCCTGCACAGGACCCCCCAGGCCACTCCCTGCCCCGTGCCCACCTCAGTGCCATAGAAGCCCTTGAGCAGGCGCTTGGGCTCACGGCTGCGTCCAGCCAGCTCGGCCACACCGTGCAGGTGGGCACTGACGGTGCCGTCGTCCGCCCGGCCCAGCCCAGCCACGGCGATCTCGTAATGCAGGTGGCAGTGCTCATCTAGCCACAGCCAGGCATGGCCCCCGGCACCAGTGCGCACAGCTGGCGCCACGAACTGCCCCGCCAGGGGGGTGGGCAGCACTGCGGGCAAGAGGGTGCGGGGTCAGGTGCTGGGGGCACAGCACCCCCCCCACCTGGTGCAGGGCGAGGTGCACCCCCTATCCTGTGGCACAGGGCACGGGTACCTGCGTATCGGGCCAGGAGGCCGCTGTAGAGCAGGGAGCTGATTTGGCCCCGCAACTCCCCCTCCTCGAAGTCCTTGGTGGCCACGTTGAGGAAGAGCTCGTTCTGCAGCAGCATGTGGGCGTCCCGGGCCGTCAGGTCCTGCCACGTCCCGCTGGCCTGACCGCGGTGGGAGGGAGGAGACAAGGGCACAGTGAGAAGCCCCCCATGGATCGCTGCCCCCAGCTCCAGCTCTCACACCAGATGCCAGGGTAACAGCCTACTACTGCTGCCGGCTGCGGCTGGAGCTGCTGCCGTAGCTTGAGCGCTGCGGGCCCCAGGTTCACTCCCCTGCCACGCAGATGGCCAGCCTCCCTGTATGGGCACAGACTGGCTGGCATTGCCCCTTGAGCTTGGACGGGCTGGGGAAGGGGCATGGGGAGCAGAAGAGGGGGGAGATAGGGGCTGTCACAGCCCGGGGAGAGGTGCAGAAGACAGGGCCGGGCATTGCGGGAGGGGGCAGATCCCTGCAGAGGGGGGTGGGGGTGACTTGGACACATGGGGCCTGCCTATGTGACACTGCTGCTCAGGTGGCGAAGGCTGCGCAACCTTGTTAGTGCCTCATGGGGCCGGACCCACATCCCCATGTTAGCTAGGCTGGGGGGCCCAGGGAGAGCCAGCTCACAGGGGACAGGGCTGTGCCCAGGACTGGGCAGACCCAGCCCCAAGGTCTCTATCTTGCCTCTGAGTGCAGCCGGGAGGGCAGGAGGAGCAGGACCAGCCGAGGGGAGCCAGCAGCATGTGTCCCAGGGCAGTGGAGGGTCTCTGGTGGGACAGCTGCTGGCTCAGCATGTGTCCTTCTAGACATCACCCACAGCTGGCTGGGGGCTCGGCCCCAGGTTGGCTGCGGTGGGAGCTGGAGCTGGAGCCAGCCAGGGGGACTAGAGGTGTAAAGGAGGGTCCCTGCGGTGAGCTGGCCCCAGGAAGGGCAGAGGAGCCCTTGCTGCCTGGAGGGGTCTCCCTGGGAGAGTCCCAGCTGCTCCCCAAACCGGGTTGCATCCATCCAGATACCAAAGCCAGAGGCAGACTGATCCTGTATGGCCCTGGCCCCACTGGGCAGGCCATGGGTCACCCTGCGGGCTCACCAGCCCATCCTGGTAGCTGGGCGTCATGTCGAACAGGATGTTGCGCCTGCTTTTCCTCCGCGGCTTAGTCTCCAGCGTGATGCTGACGACTTCGCTGCCTGTCCCCGCCACCTGGACCTGTGGGGGAAGAGGTTGTGCCCCAAAGATGGTCTCCATGGGGCTGGTGCCTTTGGCAATACTTCACAGCTGGAGGCAACAGCCCCTTGGGGGTCTGGGGAGCCCCCGGCAGCCTCTTGGTGCAGGCGTTTGGGTTAGGGTGCAGGCTCCCCTGTCGCAGCACTGCCTAGGGGGGCACTGGCTGCAATAAAACACAGAGCCCTACTGCTCCAACCGCTAGCCCACGCTCCCTTCCTGCCCTGGCCCTGTGAGATAGCCACACTGGGGACCCCAACCAGAGGATCCAGCGCTGAAGCTGAAGGGGGTCACTGGTCCGGCCCACCCAGTGGCTGGAGGTCAGCCCTGTAGAACGAGGGTGGAGAAGACATGTCCAACTGCACACGCATGGTACGTGGGTGTACCCCCCTGCCCCTGCCTACCTGGTACTCCAGCGTCCCGTTCTCGTGCAGCGCCAGCTTGGCAGAGCCCACAGCTCCTGTCTTGGTTGGCACCAGGGCATCAGCCCCACACAGCACGCTTTGGATGGCTGCGAGAAGAGACACAGGGGCATGGGGCACTCAGGGCATGGCACAGATCCACCCCCTTGGAGCACCCCCCTGCCCCATGGCAGCTGGACACTGATGCCTGGAGGGAAGCAGCCAGGGCACCCAGCCACGTGCCACCCATCCCATGCCACAGGGTGGGTGTGTCTGGCAGCAGCGGAAGACTCCACCCCCTCCACCTCCTCTGTGGAAGAC
>NW_017728995.1:28710252-28710783 GCF_001723915.1 Gavialis gangeticus | reverse complement strand
GAGACACAGGGGCATGGGGCACTCAGGGCATGGCACAGATCCACCCCCTTGGAGCACCCCCCTGCCCCATGGCAGCTGGACACTGATGCCTGGAGGGAAGCAGCCAGGGCACCCAGCCACGTGCCACCCATCCCATGCCACAGGGTGGGCGTGTCTGGCAGCAGCGGAAGACTCCACCCCCTCCACCTCCTCTGTGGAAGCCACGCCCCTCCATGGAAGCCCCACCCTCTCCATGGAAGCCCTGCCCTCTGACCCCAAGGGTGCAGGGGGGTCTCCTTGCCAGCCCCCGGCACTCACTGTCGCAGCTCCTCCTGGGTGCGATGGTGCCGGCGAGCTGGCGCGGGGGCCGGCCCTCGCTCTGCACTGCGATCACTAGCTGCCCCTGCCCCAGCCACTGCATCTCGCGGGCCGACAGGTCGCTCAACACCTCTGCAAAGTCAGGGGCCTGCGCGGACAGCAAGGGAGGAGGGTGGCAGCGCTCAGCCGAGGCAGGAGATGCCCTTGGGGGGCAGAGGGGGAGGGGAAGGGAGG
>NW_017728995.1:28700639-28705252 GCF_001723915.1 Gavialis gangeticus | reverse complement strand
GCAGAGGGGGAGGGGAAGGGAGTGGGGGGTGCTTACCTCTGCCGTGATGTTGGTCCATACCTCGCGCACCACCCGGCCCTGGTGCTGGATCTGGAGCCGCAGGGGAACCCACGGGAGCTCTGGGTGGAGAGGGGCAGCCCATGTGGTACCCCACCATGCCCCTGCCAGCCCCCAGCCCACTGACCTCCCCTCACACCCAGTCCCAGCACCCAGCACATGCCCCCACCCCGCTGCCGTCACCCCCCAGGCCACCACACACCTTCTCATCCAACCTCTTCCCCCATACACCCCAATCCCCCACCAAGCAGCCATGCCTCACAGCCCCCCCGCCACCTCCCAGGCGCTTGCACCCAGCTACTGACCCCACAACATGAGCACTTCCCATGGGCCCTGCCCCCCACAGACACATCCATCCCCATAGACAGTCATAGAGAAGCTGGGCTGGAAGGGACCCGAGCTCATCCAGTCCAACGCCCTGCCTGTCCAAACCACCCCAGACAAATCCATCGTCCAACCTCTTATTAAAACTACCATTAACCTGGACGCAAGACAACCCAGCCCCCTGGCCTGACCTTGCTCCTCACCTTGGGCGCTCGGCTCCAGCAGCCCCTTGGCCATGAGCAGGAAGTGGAGATTGTTCTCCGTGTCACTCAGGGTCAGCATGGCGATGCCACCCACACCCAGGTGCATTGGGTCCACCGAGGTCAGGATGGCGCTGAAGGTCTCTGGGGCACAAAGGTCACATGGGTCACTCCAGGCAGGCAGAGGCAGGAGGGGAGGGGAGGCGGGTCAGGAGGAAGGCACCTGGCGTGGCCTGGCTGGACAGGTGCGCAGGGCCCCTGGCAACGGGACGCTCCCCATGGGGTGGAGACTATTCCCAGGGCCTGGCAGGGGAGGAGAGGCCTCACCGGCAAAGAGGGCCCGGTGCTTGAAGATCTGGCCCCGGATCTCGCCGGACGGCTGTGCCTTGGTGACCAGCGAGACGCGGAGCTGCTCGGCCCGCAGCAGCCGGATGGAGGGTTTGTGCAGGTTCCACCACACGCCGCAGATCTGCGGGGAGCGGGAGGTGCTCAGGGGGTGCCCCGGCCCTGGCCCCGGCCCCAGCCCCAGCCCCAGCCCCAGCTGCACCCCGGTCCTCTCACCATGGTGTCCTGCGGGTCCACATTCCTCTGCACGGGGTGCTCGAACAGGACGCTGCCGTCGGGCTCCGTGAAGCGGACGCGGCTTGGCCGGCCCAGCCTGTGGAGAGGAACCGGCACCAGACCTGGCTGAGCTGTGGGGCTGCCTGGAGCTCCGGGACCTCCCAAGTGGTCCCAAACCAGCCCCTGCAGGGCCAAGGGTCCTGGCCAGCCCCTGCCCTAAGCGGGGCTCCTGATGCACTCCCTGGCTGGAGGGAGCACGGGGAGCTGAGCAGTGCCCCGCCGGCCCTGCTGGGCTCCAGGTGCAGCTGGATGGGAGCCAGGCTGCAGAGCTGCCTCCACGCGCCATCGAGACTTTGGGCGGCTGCGCCAGGCCCTCCCCCGCCGCCCAGCCCCTCCGAAGGAGGGAGAGGGGATGACTGCATCTCCTGGGCTGGGTCCAACAAGGCCGGGCCATGGGAGGACACCATCCCCTGGGCATGGGGGGTAAGTTTGGGTTGGGGCACCTGGGGTGAGGGGCACTGGGGCTTCTCCTGGCTGGCTCGCTGGCAGCCAGAGTCTCTGCGTCATCCCTCGCGGGGCCAGGGGCAGGCTGCAAGCGCCAGACATGCATCGGCACTCCGGCGTCTGGCAGGGTGGGAGCCGGACGGGCCTGGCGGGTGACGAGGTGTGTGCACAGGCGCCGTCATGAGTGCATGTGTGCTGGGGATGGGGGTAGCATGGCCAGTGGGGCAAGGTGGAAATCTGTGGAGCAGATTTTTGGGCAGCTTCCCCAAGAGTTTTGATGGGACCCCCGCAGGGACAGGGAAGGGGCTGGGAGCTCCCTGCCCCACCCCACAAGCCCCCTAGTCCTGGCCTGGGGCCTGGCTCCCTGCTCCAAATCCCGCTTAGCGCTTGGGGATGTGCACTTACCATCACTGCCAGGCTTATCGAACACAGGCTTTGCATCCTATAAGGGGCCGGGGCAGGTGCCTCATCTGCACAATGCCCCTAAGGTCAGGAGGCATCAGCCCTCCACCCCTGGCACTACTCCTGGCACTGGGAGGGTAGGGTCAGGCCTAGAAGCAGCCCCAGGATGTCGCCCCTGGGTAGGAGGCACCTCGATGCAATGGCTGGGCCCTTGGCTGTGTGTGCAGAGCCCCAAACCCGGCCAGGGATAATAAGCATTTGAGCTCCTCTGGCTACACGGCTCGGCCTGGAATTAGTCACCACTTTACTATGCAAGGCCTGGAAAGGAGGAGGAGGGCTGCAGTGCTGGGAAACAGGGCCCAGCCTCCCCAGTGTCCAGATGTGGGGATCCCCAGGCCGCCAGGGTGATGGGAAGGGGAGGGGGGTGACAGGCTGCTGCTCCCCAAGCCCGCCTGGGCCGGGGTCCCCGCTAGCAGCAGCTGGGGGCATGGGGAGGCTGGGAGGGGGCTGGGCCCACGACCATGTGTGCTTGGATCTTGTTTATTGGCTGCCATCCCATTCCCTTGAATTTGTTTTTAATAAAAACCTTGAGGAAAGGAATGTTCCTGCTTGGGACGGAGCCTCGGAGCCGCGCGAGCCCCGGGAGGACGGGCTGGGGCAGCCCAGCTGTTCCACACGCCCGGCCAGCTGCCCCGCAGCCATAGCCAGCCAGCAAAGGGTTAAAATACCCCCTCCCAGTACCCGCGTGGCCACGGCCCTTTGCAGCATCAGGATTTGCTTGCCCCTCTGCCCCAGAATCTGGGGTGCCAGGGGAGCCCCCCGTGATGCCCTGGTGGGGGGAAGGCAGGCAGCTGCCGGGCCTCGGGGTGGGGGCACTTACCGCTCATAGCTGATGGAGAAGAGCAGGTAGGAGCGCACGAGGGTGAAGCTGGCTTTGGCCACGGCGCCGGATGCAGGCTGTGAGGCGCTGGTGAGCAGGGCCACAAACTCTGTGGCGGGGGGGACAAGGTCAGTGCATGAGGAGCACTGGCGGGCATGGGGGTCTGGGCACCTGAAGAATGCCACCCACCCTCAGGTGGCATCAGAGCAGGCTGCGTGCCAGGGCCGGGAGCTCCTAGCCTCAGCTTTGCAAGTAATGGGCCAGCCCCTGTTCCGGCACCTGTTCCTGTTCCTGCCCCTGCCTCAGCCCCAGCCTGATCCCAGCTGCCTTCAGCCCACGGGCACCCTGGTCAGGCCGGAGCTACCTGCCCGGCTGTCGTCCCGTGCCAGGTCCTCGGTGCTGAGGTAGGAGCGGTCATTGTGCAAGCCGGCCTCCTTGTCCTGGAAGGTCTCGAAGCCACCCGGGGGCGGCTCGCGGCTCTTCTCAGCTGGGGGGAGAGGAGACACCCTGGGTCAGGGACTGGTGCCCCTAGCGCAATGGAGGGGAAACTGAGGCACGAGGAAAGGCAGGGCTGTGCCGGACTTGCCCTGCCAGGCCTGGGCAGGCTCAGGAGGGGAATGCATGCCTCTCCGGCCTTCCTGCCTATAAGCCACCCTATAACGTCCAGGGTGGGAGGCAGGTGGGCACGGGGGCAAGCAGTAGGCTGCTGCCCTGTGCATTCCTGCCACCCTCTCTCGGGGCAGGGACCCTGCCACCCCTGGCTGTGGCCCCCTGGGTGGTTTCCAAGGGGGGGCCTTCAGGTGCCTGCAGTCACCCCCTGCCCCAACTCCTGGCCGGTGCTGGCGGGCTGGCCCGTCACGTGTCTTCGGTCACCGCTTCCCGTTGCCGTGAGACCCAAACAAACAGGGAAATTCCCTCCACCCCGAGAAACGAGGACAGCTCAGCTCAGCCCACGCCACAGCCACAGCCACAGCTCCCTCCCCGCCCAGCTCGGCCTGGTCCTGCCAGGGCCCGTGCCTGGTATCCCCTGCTAGCCAGGGCCTTACCCTTGGGGCAGGACTTGCAGCAGTGGCCTGGCAGCAGGACAGCCTCGCTGCAGGGCAGGGGGGGGCAGTCGTGCTTAATGTTCTTGCAGCTGACTTTGCCCGTGGCCTTCCCCCGGCGGCTCCGCTGCTGCGGCGGGAGAGAGGAGTGTGCACGGGGGCTGTGGGGGCAGGATGCAGGGAGCCTGCCCGCTGCGGGGGAGGCAGGGTGTGTGCATGTATGTGTGCACACCTGTGTGTGTGCATGTGTATGTGTGCGTGGATACGTGTGTGCATGCGCACACACAGCCATGCATGTGTGCAGGTGTGCAGGTACGTGCATGAGTGTGTGTGTGGGTGCAGGCACATGTATGCGTGCACATGTGTATGCATGTCCCCGTGTAAATGGCAGGGCACCTTGCTGCTCCAGGGGACCCCGGCAGCACCCACCCAAGGGGCAGCCTCTCCCCACCGCTCCAGGGTGAAGAGGGCCTGACGGGGGAGCTGCCTGCTGCAGCCCTGGGGGCTGGGGCAGGTGAAACGCAGTGGGGCTGCACGTCCTCCAGGAGCTGGGGCTGGGGTGGTTTGGGGCTGGGCTCGCATCCCGGGTGCAGTGGGCTGGGTCCCGGTGCTGCGATGCAGGGGGTGGGCTGGGGGCTGCTC
>NW_017728995.1:28697405-28700173 GCF_001723915.1 Gavialis gangeticus | reverse complement strand
GGCCGCTCCCGTGCGGCGGGGGGAGCCGGCCAGCAGGCGCGCGGTGCTGGCCGCCGGGGCCAGGCTCGGGCAGGTGCCGCCAGGACCCAGAGAAAGGGGCTCCCCATGAGCCAGCTCTAAGCTGAGGACTGGGGTGGGGGCTTCACCCCTGAGTCTGCCTCACTCACTGGCCGGGCTCCTCACCCCCCGGCTCCACCGTGCTGATCCGTACAGGCCTTACACTGCCTTGCCCCCCCGGGCCCTGTGACCCACGTCGGTCACGCGCCGGCGTTCCCATCCTGGCCCCCCCTTGGAGGGGCAGCTCTGGCCCGGGGCTCATTCGGGCTGTGGCGCGGGAGGGCCCTTGGGTCCCATCCGCTGTCCTGAGCCAGCTCCCAGCACAGCTCCTTCACCCCCGGGGGGACGTGGCCACGCACCGCCCTGTCGCAGCAGGAGACCCAGGCGCGACTGCTGCAGGCAGCTCACCTGGCTGCACCCCAGGGCAAGGCCCTGCGCTCAGGAGCAGCCGCACCGCCAGCAGGCCTCGGCGCTCTTACAGCACCTGACCACGACATGACGGAGACCTGGCGCGCATGGAGCCAGCAGCTACCCCCGAGGGAGAGGGGCAGTGGTCAGGAACACACAGCACTTACCCCGGGGTAACTCGGCATTTTATCCCGGGGTAACTGGAAATGGAAATTTCCTCCTGGCTTCCCTAGAAATCAAGTCACACTGGAGATCAGCGTTTACTCCAGCGTCAGTGCCACGTACTGTCCCTCCGCTTCTCTGATGTTGAGACTAATCAGGAATAAATGTCATGTGTCTGCATCCCGAGGCCCCTTGGGATACCCCCGGGCTGGGCCGGGGAGTGCCTAGGGGTTAAGGACTGAGCCCCTGAACCAGACTCGCTAGCCTGGGGGTGCTGGTGTGGGGCAGTGGGACAGCTGGGTGCTATGGTATGGAGCTGTAAGTACTTGAGGCCAGACCCTTGTCACTGGCACGGCTGGGGGGTCTCTGGCCAGCCAGGTGGGTAGAAAGCATCGCCTCCCACCTCTCCCCAAGCGCCCCTCACGGTGCAGCCAAATGTGCCTCGGGGCCTGCACTGACGGCTGCAGACCAAGGCTGGAGGGGCTGCATGGGAGCTGAGAGCCCCCCAGCTGGGGAAACGGAGGCACCAGCGGGGCATGAGCTGCCCACAGCCCCTCCATGAGCCAGGGGGTGAAACTGGGATTGAGGGGACCTTTGTTCCAGTGGGGGGGGAGGGGGGGGCGCTCCTTGGTTCAGCCAGACACCGCGCACCACGTGCCGGCTGCTTCCACCCTATCCCGGAGCAGGCAGCTGGCGTGTGTGTGCGTGTGTGTGCATGTGTGTGTGAGCACAGTGAGGAGGCAGGGGTGTGGAGCCGCAGGGGGCAGGAATCCAGGCAAACTCCTCCAGCTGCTGCAGAGGCTGGGAGCTGACAGAGCCGCCGGGGGGGCTGGGCTGGCCTGGGCTGGGGGGGTCCCCAGGAGGCTGTATCTGCGCCTGTCACAGCCATAATGGTGCATTCATGAGAGCAGCCCTGGGCAGTGCTGCAGCTGGGAGCCGCTTCCAGCTCTTCCCCTGCGACGTTGCAGGGAGGCTGGTATGCTGGGGGCACCGCTGCGCCCCAGGGCTGGCGCGTGAGGGGCAAGGCCCACTGCAGAGCAGAAGAGGCCCTTCTGCTTTTGCCAGTCAAGCAGGACCCAGCTTGGCCTCCTTCCCTGGCCCCAGCACCCCCCCGCCCCTAGAGCAGGCTGGTGCGGAGGGCACGGCTCAGCTGTGACAGCCTCGCCTGGTCACACCAGACGGCGCCCAGCACATCCGTGCCTGGTGGCAGCTGGCGGGTGCTGGCCGTGAGCTGTCACTGGAGGACACCAGCTGATGTGCGGGTGGTGAGGAAACAGGCCCCAGCGGTCCTTGGCTGGGCATGGCGGGGCCTGCATGGGGTTCATGGACCGGCCCCACTGGTGTCCCCAGCCTGGGGAGGGGGCTGGCAGGGGCATACGTCCCTGTGCCATGGGGGCTTGCGAGTGGCGAGGGGCAGATGTGAGCCCCCATGCGCCTGCCTTACAGCTGCCCCAGGGTGCTCCTGTCGGGTACGGGCGTGCTGCCCCTCCCCGGGGCAGTAAAACTAGCCCTGCCCAAGGTGGTGGCCACGCCCGTTTCCAGAGGCTACGCCCCCACAGCCTCCTCCACTTGGCAGAGAGCTCGGGGCTTGCTGTTAACCCCCCACCTAGGAGCATGATGGCCCAGCTCCAGAGCCCTCCTCCCTTGAGCAGCCCCCCTGGAAGGCATCTGTGTGCCCACCTCTGCTGCCCTCAGCCCTGCTCTGGGCATCCCCCGTTGTCCGCTGGCATCTGCTGCGCTTTGAACACACCAGGCAACAGTGGACTAGTCCTGGTAGCAGCGCCCAGCCTGGCTACCCCGGCTCCCTGCACCTTCAGGCCGGCTGCGGGGGGCTGGGGGCACCTCCTGTGGGTGCCCAGAGCTTCCAGCACCTCCTCTGGTGACTCACATGGGGGCAGGGAGAGAGTGCCAGGCCCCCCCAGCCTTGGGATGAGCTTTCCCATGACTAATCCCCCCCTCCCTGCGGCCCAGCCTGGGCTGGCTGCCTGCGGTGTGCGGTCGCCCAGGCCAGGCCCTGGTCCCCAGAGCCTGGCTCACTGTGATCTGTGGAAACATCTCATAACTCACGCTGGACGTGGGGATTATGGCGAGCTCCGCAGTATTTGCACAACTGGAGCTGGGCTCTGGCGGCCAAGACAAAG
>NW_017728995.1:28696134-28696942 GCF_001723915.1 Gavialis gangeticus | reverse complement strand
CCCATCAGGCTGGGCGGCTGCAGGGGGCAGCATCTGGGCCCTGTTGATACCAGGACACGATTTGGGGCATCTCAGCCCAGCAGGTCCTAGCAGGACTCCCTGCCAGCTCTTCTCTGCAAGGGGCCCAAGGCAGGCCCTGGGCAACTCCCCCCTGCCTGTGTGCATGGTGGGGGCCATGGCAAGGGCAGCAGTGCCCATGGCCCTGGCAGGGAGTGCTCACGCCTGGGGGCCGGGGGCTCCAGGCAGCCGCTCTCAGAAGAAAGCGCTGACAGACCCGCCTGGGACACATGGCCAGAGAGCAGCAGTTTGGTCACCAGCTTGGAGGGAGACTCAGCAGTGAGGTTGGTGCCCGGGTCCCCCCACCATGGGCTCACAGGGCTGCGGAGCCTCTGAGGCCCCGACGGATCCAAGTCCCTGCCTGAGGCAGGATCAGCCCTGCCCAAACCCACCGGGACATGTCCTCGTTTCGCCTCCTCCCGCGGCTACATGAGCAGCCCTCAGAGGCCCGGGCTCCTGTAATACCCCAACACTACCTGTGTCCGTACCCCCTGCTCCATCGGGCCAATCAAAGGGATCGTGCGCAGGGATCCTGGCCTCTCACAGTCCACCCTGTTGCAGAGCTTCAAGGCATGTTGCCCAGAGACACCCAGAGCCCCTGCACCCACCCTGGGTAAAGCCAGGGGATGAGGCCTGGCTGTGTCCCGCCGCCGCCTGGGTTGGTAAGATGTGCTTGAGACATCCAAGGCAGAGGACTGTGTCCCCTGCTGCAAAACCCTCACATTCCTGTCTGCAACACCATACCACACCA
>NW_017728995.1:28690884-28691134 GCF_001723915.1 Gavialis gangeticus | reverse complement strand
TGGGGGCACCTCCTGTGGGTGCCCAGAGCTTCCAGCACCTCCTCTGGTGACTCACATGGGGGCAGGGAGAGAGTGCCAGGCCCCCCCAGCCTTGGGATGAGCTTTCCCATGACTAATCCCCCCCTCCCTGCGGCCCAGCCTGGGCTGGCTGCCTGCGGTGTGCGGTCGCCCAGGCCAGGCCCTGGTCCCCAGAGCCTGGCTCACTGTGATCTGTGGAAACATCTCATAACTCACGCTGGACGTGGGGATT
>NW_017728995.1:28678442-28685884 GCF_001723915.1 Gavialis gangeticus | reverse complement strand
GTCTGTCACACATGGATTTTATTATTTCCTCGCACTCGCTCCCAAGCTTCCCCAGCCGCATGGCGCAGAGCGGAGCCAGGGAGGGATGTCTGGCTGTGCTGAGGGGCTGGGGCTGGGGCTGGTCCAGGGGGAAGCCCTGTTGCCACGGCCACACTGATGCCAGCTGCCCCATCCTGGCACTGGGGATGCCCCATCAGGCTGGGCGGCTGCAGGGGGCAGCATCTGGGCCCTGTTGATACCAGGACACGATTTGGGGCATCTCAGCCCAGCAGGTCCTAGCAGGACTCCCTGCCAGCTCTTCTCTGCAAGGGGCCCAAGGCAGGCCCTGGGCAACTCCCCCCTGCCTGTGTGCATGGTGGGGGCCATGGCAAGGGCAGCAGTGCCCATGGCCCTGGCAGGGAGTGCTCACGCCTGGGGGCCGGGGGCTCCAGGCAGCCGCTCTCAGAAGAAAGCGCTGACAGACCCGCCTGGGACACATGGCCAGAGAGCAGCAGTTTGGTCACCAGCTTGGAGGGAGACTCAGCAGTGAGGTTGGTGCCCGGGTCCCCCCACCATGGGCTCACAGGGCTGCGGAGCCTCTGAGGCCCCGACGGATCCAAGTCCCTGCCTGAGGCAGGATCAGCCCTGCCCAAACCCACCGGGACATGTCCTCGTTTCGCCTCCTCCCGCGGCTACATGAGCAGCCCTCAGAGGCCCGGGCTCCTGTAATACCCCAACACTACCTGTGTCCGTACCCCCTGCTCCATCGGGCCAATCAAAGGGATCGTGCGCAGGGATCCTGGCCTCTCACAGTCCACCCTGTTGCAGAGCTTCAAGGCATGTTGCCCAGAGACACCCAGAGCCCCTGCACCCACCCTGGGTAAAGCCAGGGGATGAGGCCTGGCTGTGTCCCGCCGCCGCCTGGGTTGGTAAGATGTGCTTGAGACATCCAAGGCAGAGGACTGTGTCCCCTGCTGCAAAACCCTCACATTCCTGTCTGCAACACCATACCACACCATAGCTGTATTGGCAGGCAGGGGTAGCTCCATCCCAAATGTCAACCTATCTGTCTTGACACCTCTGTGAGGGCAGCCACACGAGCCACTGCTCCCCTCCGGGGGACCAGGCCTGCGAGGATCAGGCCATGAAGATGCATCCTGGGGAAGCGGGAAGGTCACGTGGAGAAGCACCAAGCCCCGCTGTACCTCTCTGGGTAGGCGTAGCCAGAAGCCCTGGGGGCCTGATAGCTCAGTGTTAGGAGCAGCGCTGGTCCAGAAGACACTAACACTGGAGGAAAGGCTGTTGTCCAGGGCTGAGTTACCCTGGTGTGTCCGCTTCCATGGGCAGTTGCCCTCCGCCCCCTCGTCCCAGCACAGAGAGCCTGGGGGTGACTATGGGGAGGAAGCCTGCCAGGGTAAAAGCTTGGGGTATGTTACCCCAGAGTAAACACACCGTGTGTCTACACCCCTGGGGGCCAGAGCCTCCTTGCAAGTCCCCCTCCCTAATTTCTCACAGAGGTTTCCTCTGCGGGGGCTGCACAGGGGTGGGGGGAAGGATCAAAGCTAGGGGCTGCATGTGCATGTGTGCTGGGGAATACTTTCTGCCCCAGCCTGGGCTACTGGGACAGCCATGAGGGTGGGGGCTGCTATTTGGAGTGGGGATTAGCTGCCTGGGAACCAGCGGCCCGGGGCTGGGGGGTGTTTGCTGGGGCTGGCTCCCAGCTGCGCCCCCGGGGAGCCCTGCCACACACAACGAGGAGGCAAATATTTGTGCCCAGACTTCACAGCCCAGTGAGAACAGCAGCATTCCTGCCCCCAGATGCCTTAACCCCTTCGTACCTGGCTGGCTCCTGCCCCCCAACCCTGGGCCTGAGTCCGGGGCAGCCCCAGCCCCATGCTCTGAGGGCTGGGCTGCCTGCTGGGCCACGGGCAGGGTGCTGGGCCTGGGGTGGTGGGATCACACATTGCTGTAGGGATACACGGGTGCCACACCCAGTGCATGCAGGCTCGCAGATGCAGGCATGCACACGCCTCTCTGCAACCTCCCCCTGCACATACAGGCCTCTCAGCACACGCAAGCACAGGCACACGCATCTCCCAGCCAAAACCCATGATGTACACGGTAATGCATGTGTGTGTACACAAGCTGCTGCTCCCTGCTCATATGCTCCTGCCACATGCACTCTACCAGCTGGCATGAGCAGGGTCCTGCCCACAGCCCCATCTCCCTGGGCTGGGACCCTGTGTCCTGTCCTGTGCCTGAGCATCCTTGAAGCAGGCCTGGCTGCACTCGAGTCTTGCAGGAGGAGCCCTGTGTGCAGGGCCAGGAGGGGGCATGCAATGCCAGTGCTTGCTGCACCCGACCATCTGGGTACCAGGGGACCAGGATGGCAGCACTTCCCTCCCTGGAGACAGCACCTGCTTCAGGGCTGAGCCTAGGCAGCCCAGGGCATGGGGGTGGCCAGCAGGGAGAGGCCCCATGGCTCTTGCCACTTGGCATTGGAGCTCGTAGCTGCGGGTCCCTCCGCCAGCTCCATACCCGTACAAAAGGGAAGGTGAGGGCAGGAAGGCAGCGGAGCCCTGCCCTGGCTGTGGATGCCACCGTGCCCGGGCTGTGCCCTCCCTGGCAGGTGGGAGGCTCTCAAGGCCTCAGAGGCTGTGAGGTGGGGGTGGGAGGACTGGTGCCCCCCAGGGAGGAAGGCGAGGGGGGCCGAGGCGGCGCGAATGAGGTGCGGGCGGACGTGTTTGCTCCAGATGCGGTGTTTATTAGCCATTTACAAATGCAAAGTGGGACCAGGAGGGAAGCGACAGCTCATCAGGGCAGGAGCTCAGAGGTCCACCCCCCACACCCCAGAGCGCTAGCGGCCCCGGGCCTGGAGCCCAAGGACCCCGGGAGTGCCCTCAAGGTGCCCGTGGCCTGAGCTGCAGCAAAAGTGTCTCCCACTGGCCACTTCCCACCATGGACAGCAGCAGGAGAGTGATGGTGGCGAAGGCGGCTGGCACCAAGGCCCGTGCCATTCACATATGCACTTGGGTGGGGGGGCTCTGCTCATCCCTCCTGCCCTGAATCCCCACTCCCGCCCTGCCCCGCCCAGCACAGCTGGCCCTGAGTATACACAGCTGTTTGCTCAGCAGCCCCCCACCCCACCCAGGGCATTTATGAGGGGGCTTTATGGCCATGGGGCTTCAAAGGACCTGACCCCCCCCCAGGGCCTGTTACCATCCTGGCCTAAATGGGGGGGCAGAATGTGGGTGGCCCCTTTCCTCCCAGCAGCCTGGAGGTGTTGGGGGGGCAGGGGGCCTGCCCTGCGGCATTGAGACGGGCTCCCTCCCCCAGCCTGGCTTCGGTGCTACCATTCACACCTGGGCAAACGGGCTGCTAAGGGCCCCCCAGGAGGCCATTCTCAGCCACTTTGCCCCATGCCAAGAAGCAGGGGGGGGTCACTTCAGCACCTGGGTAGCTGCCACCCCCCAGCCTCAGGGCATGACAGCCAGATGTGCCCAGGGGGAGGGGGGAAGGGCACCGAGTGTCCTGGGGTTCACCCTGGCTCTGCAGCCTGCCCCTGCGGCCCCATGGTGCAGGTGCCTGGGCTCTGCCCTGTGCTCTTGGCTGTGCCACGCAGGGGAAGAGGTCACAGTGGTGGCAGCACTGGCAGGGGCAGAGCCTACGGGCTCCCTTGGGCTGGGGGAAGCCAGTAGCTGCTGCAGGAGCCATGCACGTCTCTCTACCCTGTCATCCCAGGTCAGGGCACGGCGAGCTACATGCCTGGCCTTGCTCTGTGCAGCTGCTGTGCCCCCTCCGGCTGGCTGCAGTGCCCAGGGCCTCTCATCCCATTACCCTGGGGCTAAGTAGCTGCTCCCAGCCTTGCACCCCCTGCCAGGACCTGGCATACAAGGCCCCGGCGTGTGCCCATGGTGTGTGCTCAGGCCTGTGCACATGGAGGGCAGCCCCAGGGAGGTGGGTGGTGTTGTCACCCCTTGTGCCCGCAACTGTGGGTCACCTCCTGCCACGTGCTGCCTCCAGGCCCTGCACCGGGCCCTGCAGCCAGTGCCCAGATTTGCACGCTGGGCTTGGCTCAATCCCAGGGGCATTCCCAGGCTGAAATGGCCCGGGCAGCCCCTCGGGGAGCTCTGGCCATGGAAAGAGCCAGCCTGAGCTGTGGGGGCTGCAGTTTCAGGGCCACATAGTGCTGGCTCCCCATGGCGCTGCCCCCAGACTCCCCTCTGCAAGATGCGTCCAGAGTCGCCGGGGCCCCTGGGGAATGGGAAGGCAATACCCAATGCAGTGGCAGGGAGAGGGGCCTCAGGCAAGCAGCACCCCTCCTTGCAGCTGCAGGCAGCACAAAATGTCAGGGGAGGGCTAGGAGCCTGCAGTCTGGTGGTGGGGCTGGGACCTGCCTCTCCCATCAGGGCAGCCCCAGGGTCCCCCAGCACCAGCATCGGGGCCCCCACCCCTGGTATTCCTCTGGCTCCAGCTTGGTGGGGGCCGGGGCTGTTGCTGGGCCTGGTCCCTGGGAATGCCAACACCCCCAGGCCCTGCATTGCTGCCCCCCTGCCCATGCTGGGGGCCGCTCTGTGCTTGCTGCTTCTCACTGGACCCAAACCAGCTTCGCTGCCCTGATGCCGAAGGAGGCTGCAGCGGCATCCCAGGGCCTCAGTGCTGTGGGCAGCTCGGTGCCGGGACCAAGCCCTGGGTTATGCCATCTTTGTTGGCAAAGCCCAGAGGCAGCCGGGTGGGCATGGGCACAGGGCACTGGTGACCACTCCCAGTCTCTGGTGGAAATGGGGTCAGGGTGGATGCCAGGCACAGCGCCCTCCACGGTGCCCGCTTGCACAGATGGAACCGGGCTGGGCTGCGGGGGCCACAGGGCTCCCCGTGGTGTCGGTGCTGGTGCCAGGCTGGAAGGGTGCAGCCCTGCACGTCCGCAGCAGGCGGAGGCTGCATGTGTCCGCATTGGGCAAGGCCCGGAGCGTGGGCAGCCAGGGGAGGGGCGGTTTGGGGGGTTGACCTTGGTGCTCTGCCTGGTGCCGCAGCCCCTGACGTGCAGATTGAAGTGCCCGGTGGGCTCTCCCCTGGTGCCTGCTCCACTGCCCCGGGCTGCAGGGTGCACTGGAGCCCGGTGCAGCCCAGCCGCTGCCCAGGTGGGTGCCTGCGGGGCTGGGTGCTGTGGGGGTAGGGGGGGAGGCTGGGCCTGGGAGAGGAGACCTGTTTGCTTTTGCCTGCTCTGTCACCCATCCAGCCCCTGCCGGGAACGGCTGGCTGCCTGTTTGTGTGCGTGCCTGCATGTGCCCATGTGTGAGTGTGCACAGCTCTGCAGGGCCCCGTCTTCCCCCCCACCCAGGACCCCCACAGCCCAGCCGGGTGCAGCTGCGGCTGTGCGTGGGCGCAGGGTGACAGGTGTGTTTAGACTGAGCATGCACCGGGCCATGAAGCGTGCAGCCCTCTGCGTGCCAGGGGGGCCTGTGTGTGGGGGGAAGGTGGTGGTAGCTCTGCCGAGGCCCTGGCGGCGCCGCTCTGGGGGCTTCACTGGCCACCATGTGGGCAGTGCTGGCAGGGGGCATCAGCCACCTGCTGGACCACCCCCAAAGGGCTGGGGGTGCCTGCGGTTGCCTCCTCCCACCCCCGCCTGGGCCTGCTCCTCCACCCTCCTGCCCCTGCCACCACCCAGCAGGGGAGGGATGGAGCTGCTGGTCCCATCCTGGGAGGGGGTGAGTGCGTGTGTCTGGGACCGTGTGGGGGTTGCGTGTGCATATGACAATGTGAGTATGTTGGAGGGTTGTGGGGGGTATGTGTGCACACGTATGTGAGGGTGTGTGTGTGGGAGGATGCATCTCAGCATGTAGCTACATCCCTTCCCTGGGGGCTGGCACCTGCCCTGTGCGGTCCCCTGTGCCGGAGGCAGGGGCTGGGACGCTGGCTCACTGCGCCATGTCCCCGCAGGCTGTTCCCCGAGCGGTCCCCAAGCCCTGACCCCATCTCCTGCGGGGCTTTCTGGCCTGAGCCACTCCAGACCTGCGTCAGGCCCAAGGTGCCAGGAGGCTCCCGGTTCACGAGGGCGGTGGGAGCGCCAGGGTGCCAGGAGGCCCCAGCCTGTGCCGGGGAGCTGGTGCCTCTGGCATCCCACTGTGCGCACGCCCCCCGCACGGCGAGCCAGGGAGGAAGCGTCTGGAAGCAGGAAGCCGCTCGCGGGCCAGCACTCGTCCCTGCTCCTTGGAGAAGCACAACAGGAAGCGGTGCTGGGCCAGCCCGGGGCTCCGGCCGCCTGGACTCAGGGCCCCGCTGGGAGCCGCCCCCCATGGCCGCTGGCGAGGAGCAGGGGAGCAGCTGCAGGCCGCCAGGAGCAGGATGTGGCGCCCAGACGGCCCCTTAGCATGGAGCTGAACCGTAAGTGCCCCACGCCCAGGGTTGCTCCTGGAGTGGGGGTAGGAGGGCGGGCATGCTCTGGGGCAGAGGAAACCAGGATGGGGCCCTGCAGGCCACGCCACCAGGGCTCCCAGCCCTGCCCCTCCGGCACCTCCCAGCCCCGTCGTCCCGTGGCTCATTCGCATGAGGCAGCCACGTGCCCCAGCTGGCCAGGCTGGCACTCCACCCCTGCAGGCACGTGGGGCCTCTGCCCTCTGGCTAGGGGCGTTTCTCACCCCTGCCCTCAGCTGGGTGAGAGGCAAAGGGGGTTGGGGGCGCCTGGCCATGGGTCTGGGACAGCCTAGTGCTGGGTCAGGGAGGCTGAGGGCAGAGGGACAGGGTAATGGGGTAGGCAGGGCAAGCTGGGTCAGGGCTGCTGGGGGCAGAGGCGATAGGACCAGGCATCCGGGACCAGGAGGGGAGACCCGGGCACGCCAGGACAAGGGAACATCCCAACTAGCATGCCGCATAGCACAGGAGGCCCCAGGCTCATGGGTGCCCCCAGCTCATGCCCAGCCAGGGAGCTGCTTTGACCCCTGCCTTGGTGTCATCCTGTGGGACCAGGCTGTGGTGCCCCGGCCTCCCTGTACATGATGCTTCTCCCTACGTGAAGCTTGGCAGGCCCCTGCTCCAGGGCCTGAGAGTGAAAGCGGCCGTAGTGCTGCCTGGACATGCACACGCACACGCCCACGCACACACACACACACGTGGGCTTCTTATCGGGAGCGGGAGCCGCAGAGGAAGCCGCTCATCCTCCCCCAGCGCCGCCCGCTTCCTGGGGAGCAGGCCGGCAGGAAGCGGCCTGGGAAACCCCACCCCAGCTGGAGCCTGGCCCCATGGCGCCTGCCCCCCCCAATATCCGCAGCATCAGTATGCCAGCCCCCAACCCCCCGCCTTCATCCCCCACTGGGTGCCAGGTACCTCTGATGGCAGGGCATCCTGCCCTCTGCCCTGCCACCTTTACACAGCTCCCGGCATTGTGAGCAGCTGGATCTGACAGCTGAGGTGCTGTAGACCCCAGGGCCGGATCCTGCCCCACCTAAGCAGGTGTGTTGGGGGTC
>NW_017728995.1:28671425-28673442 GCF_001723915.1 Gavialis gangeticus | reverse complement strand
TGTAGACCCCAGGGCCGGATCCTGCCCCACCTAAGCAGGTGTGTTGGGGGCCACCCTTTCTCCAGGGGCTTGGCTCTTAGGTGCCAGGGTTGAGGGAGACAGGACCTGGCCCTAGGCCTAGGGGGCTGGTAATGCTGCCCATGCTGCTGCACTGCCAGCTCTGCCAGGCTGGTCTTCTTTATGGAAGACCAACCTCCACTCGGCAGGGGGCTGTTCTGGGCAGTGGGGAGGGAGCGAGGTAGCAGGAGGCTAGGAAATGCTGGCAACAGAGCTGCCTTGGAGCACCTGGATGGCTTGGGCTCCCACAGGCAGCTCCAGTGAGTGCAGCAGCCCTAGGTGCCCCCAAGCGTTGCCCATCAGGGACCCTAAACGGGGAGCCCTGGAGCCGGGAGCAGGTGTGCAGAGCTCTGCGCAGGGCCCTGCAGGGGGAATGCCAAGACCAGGCTTTGTCCCCATCTCGGTCACCACTCCCATGGCCTGGATACTACAGGCTCCTGCCCAGAGCAGGGTCAGCCCCTGCCCTGAGTGAACCCTGGGTTGCAGGGGGCAGAGTGGCAATTATCCGCCCCTTCACTGAAAATCAACCCCACCTTCATGCACGCGGAAACAAGTCCCAGCTCAGTGCTCAAGTGCTCGCCCCCAGAGCTCCCCGGGTGCGGTGGTGGCAGACGCGGGCCAGACGGTCACATTTGCACCATAAACAGCGTGGATTCAGCCACCACTGCAGCGGGACAAGTGCAGAGCGGGGAGGGGAAGCAAGAAGGTAGATGGGAGAAGGGCTGCCTGGCCCGGCCCGGGCAGGAGGGAGAGATGCTGTAACAGACAGTGGCCAATACTAGATACTCCACTTCCCACATTCATTTTAGATCTTTGTATCGGAGAAGAGATATTAATTAGGGGTTGGGACTTGTTCAGCGTAACATAAATGATCGGAGACCGCAGTGAGCAAAGACCAAAAGAGCTCAGACCCTGGATTCAAATTCATGTATGTATATGAGTAGTTTGACACAGTGCCTCTCCAGTGTCAGGAGATATACATAGAAGCCAAGGAGCTGAGTGACAGTGCACAAACATTCGCTGTAAACCTAAAGGGCTTGTTTTTTCTATCAACACCAAATGCCCAATTTTCCTCTGGCAGGACATACAGCACAATAGGAATGTCTTGTATATTGTGTGGGGCAAACCTGACCTTGTGGAGGCAGGGCAGGAATGATTTGGGATGATAGAAGGGGTCGTTATTAGGAGAGATGGGACCAAATTAAAAAACAGAAAAGAAAATGTGATGGAGCAGTTGTGTTAGGCTGATGGTCTGGGAAGAAGACCATGCTCAGAGCTAGCCAGGGTCATGGGGGTAGGAGCAGACGCAATGCCCAGCCTGCAGGGGATGGGAAATGCCGGCCCCTTTGCCACCCACAAGCAGGCCACGTCAGGCCGCAGAGAAGGTGTTTCCGTGCCAATAGCCATCCCTCCTGCAGCCCAGCGCAGTCTGCACCCAGCAGCATCTGGCTGCGGGTGCGTACGTGTGGCGAAGCTGCAGGAGGTGGCAAGCAACTCTCATGCATGTGATGCAGCCGGCGTGGCTGGCACGGGCTGCGCCAGCCTGGAAGCTGCCTGGCACCACCCCAGGCAGAGCAGCACATGTGATGCACAGCAGGGAGCGACTGAGACTGGGCCAGCAGCACACAGAGATCAGTGATGGGGGCAGGGAACCCCACTCCTTGTAGGGGCCAGGGGAGCTCTGCTCCTGCCCAGCTCTTTAGGAAATCCAGTGCGTAGCATCTTGCCTTTCTGGTCCCGCAGGCCTGCTGCTCCTCACAGCCTTCCTCCTGCACGTCCGGCTGTCCAGGATGAGCCCGACCCGCCTGGTCTGCGACAGCCGCCTTATCCACAAGTACATCACTGAGGCCAAGGACATGGAGAGGAGAGCGGTGAGACCCAGCCCAGCCTGGGCTGGACCTATCCCCTGGCTGCGGCTTCTGTCCTGATCCCTGCAGCACCCCTCATGGCAGGGCTCGGG
>NW_017728995.1:28670469-28670959 GCF_001723915.1 Gavialis gangeticus | reverse complement strand
CCCTGCTTCACCCCTCATGGCAGGGCTCGGGCGGGGTATCTGGGGGCTCTCCCACAGCCCTGGCCCCCGCTCCCCCTGCTGGGGACCCCTGGCACTGTGGTGAGGGAACAGGGCAGGGTGACCCCCTTCCTGCACAGCCCTTTCCACTCTGGGGCCGAGCCTCCAGTGGGAGCCTTATGCTCCTGCTCTCCCCACAGGGCCTGTGCCAGGAGCTGCTCCCACTCCCCAACCCCGTCCTGCTGCCCCAGGTGGACTTCAGCCTCCGCGAGTGGAAAGCCAAGACCGTGAGTGAGGTGGCAGGGGGTCAGCAAGGCCTGGCATCTGTGCTCCCACCATGTCAGGGACTGTGGGGCTGCCCCTACACATGCAGGAGCATGCCCCTGGCAGGGGAGGTGGGGAATGGATACCAGTAAATATGGGGCTTGCTGAGGGCTGTGCCCCCCCCCCAGCAGGGGGGACTATGTGGCCTTCTAGCACAGCCAACCATGCA
>NW_017728995.1:28663427-28665469 GCF_001723915.1 Gavialis gangeticus | reverse complement strand
CCAAGCCATCATGCAGCTTTGACCTACCTCTACGGAGTAACCCCACGCCTGGTGCACTGCATGCTGGGAAAGTGCCAGGACCCAAAGTATTGGGGGATTGTTCCCCAGCTCCCACCCACAAAAAAATGCAGCCTTCGCTATAGACAGAGCTCCCCCCCAACATTTCAGGCCCACCACGGAGCCCAGCCCAGCCCAGCCCAGCCCAGCCCAGCCCAGCCCAGCGAGGACCTGTGTGGAGAGCTGGCCAGATGGGCAAGGCTTGGACCCTCTGCTGCTTGCGGTGCAGCCCCTCTTCCCAGCCCCACCAGCTCACCCATCCCCGTGCCTGCAGGCACCGAGGGTTGATGCAGCCCCTGCACCCGGAGCTGCAACCTGGCCTCTCAGCGCCTGCCCTGAACACACAGCATTGCCCTCCCCAAGTGCTGGTTTGGCCACAGGCATGCCCAACCCTGGCCCCCAGACCACTGGAGAGAGCAGGGCCCTTCTGGCACATACCCAAGCCTGGTCCCTGCAGGGCTGGGTTCACATGCTGCCCCCCTCTCCCCTGCAGAATGAGACCAAGCGGCAGGAGATCCTGTGCGACCTGGCAATGCTGGCAGACGCTGTGACAGTCGCACAGAGCCACGTGGGGCTGGAGTGTGCGGGTGCCCTGCTAGAGCAGCTCCACCGCAAAACCAGCTCCTTCCATCTGCTGCTGCAGACTTTCAGCTGGCAGGTGAGCTCCTGCCCCACCCCACCCCTGCTCAGGGGATGGCTCCAGGGTTACTGGCCCCTGGGGCACCAGGAACCACTGTCTAACCCTCTGCTCTGTCTTGTGCCAGGTGGTCACTGCGGGCCCCAGCTGCTCCCCACGGACCGTGGCCCAGAGCCACCCCAGCACCGCATTCCTAGCATACCGGCAGCTGGTGCAGGGCAAGCTGAGGTTCCTGTTCCACGACCTGGCCAGGGAGTCGTGTGCTGAGGGCAGCCGTGGCTGGGGCAAAGCCCCAGAACCCCCCAGCCCCTCAGTGGGCTGGTGAGAAGATTGCATGCTGATGGTTAGATACCATGGGCAGAGTGGGGCCCTGCTCTCCAGGGCAGGGCAGGCAGAGGCCCTGCTGGAGATGGGGGCTGCTGCAGCCACACATCCGCACGGATGACAGGCAGGGGGCTCCCCAGCCTACTCCAGTGGTGGGTGGCCCAGTACCATGGGGCAGGGCTGGAAGGAGCCTGGCCCCAGATGGAACTAGCTGGAAGATGTGGCTCTGCTTGGCTCAGGGCTCCTTCAGGATGCAGGGCAGTACATGCTTACAGGAGCTTGCTTTCATGGCAATACAGGGCCTGCAATGCAGGCAGTGCAAAGCCCCGTAGGCAAGGCCAAAGGACTTGATTTTCCCATGGGTACCAGAAGTGACAGCAGGGTGTGCCCCCCATGCCTTCATCCCAGTGCACAGCCAAAGGCCCTGCAGCCAGACTGGTCTGATGCAGCTGACCCAGCCTCTGTGCCTGCTGGTTTGCTGCTGCAGGGATCAGACAGCAGAGTGAAGAGCGGTGCCTGGGACAGAAAGGACAGAGGTCCCAGGGCTTGCTGGAGGCAGGGGTGATGAGGTCTTTCTACTGTGAAAACCTTTTCCAATTAAAGAGCTATTTTTCTACCGTGCCTCCCCAGCTGCTTGCCAAGAGGTGATGGGCAGGGCAAGTGGCTCTGCTCCTACATAGGATGGCTCCACTGGTTATGAGGACTTGTGAGAGATGGACCATCCCCAGGGCCTCAGCCCCCTTCTGCAGATCTTCCCACCACCCAGGAGCTGGGCTTCCCGGCTGAGAATGGGTATTGGCTGATGATAGCCACCTGGCACCCCCCTGAGGCAGCAGCTGGAGCTGCAGACAGGCAGGTGTCCAGGCATTTTCCCAGGACAAGCCCCTACTCCCCATCTGTAGCTCACATCCCTGCCATAGGGGGCTCCCAGGTCATGCCCAGGAGTGACTGAGGCCAGCAGGGCCTGGTTAAAGAGCAGCATAGGGCAGGGGCCCCTTGGGGTGGTGCAGCTGGGCTACCCCCT
>NW_017728995.1:28656304-28658427 GCF_001723915.1 Gavialis gangeticus | reverse complement strand
GTCCAGGCATTTTCCCAGGACAAGCCCCTACTCCCCATCTGTAGCTCACATCCCTGCCATAGGGGGCTCCCAGGTCATGCCCAGGAGTGACTGAGGCCACCAGGGCCTTGTTAAAGAGCAGCATAGGGCAGGGGCCCCTTGGGGTGGTGCAGCTGGGCTACCCCCTCCTCCTCTTTGGGCAGATGGTTTTCCCAACTCCCAAGATAACCCCTTCCCTGCCTGCAGCTCCTCCAGCGCCCCCATTCTCCACGCCTTGGCATTGAGGCTTTGGTGTCATTCATTCATGTTCCACCTGATGCCAAGGAACTCAAGTCTGCAGAGGGGAGGTTGTGCCTGGCCTGTACTCAGACCTCAGCATTTCAGCTGAGGGGCCTCATTTATGCAGCAAACCTTCCCAGACGGCTTTGCTTCCAGCTGCTCCTTCACTAAAGTGCCCTGCCCACACTGAAATGAAAAGGCCAGGTCTACTCTGACATGGCCAGTTCTGTGGCCATGTTGTGCCCCCTGAAACAGTGGACTGCTGCAGGTGGGGGTTGCAAATCCCATCCTTTCAGTAAGTGGGTGCCTTGGATACCCTCCTGCTGTGACTGGGAAGCCCTCGTGGAAGTAACAGCACAATTCCAGTCCACTCGGACAGAACTAAGCCTCCGCCCTGTTATAGTGGAGAGAGAGCAGTGATGTCTCCACCTGTGCATACAACATGGAAGCACCCGCCAGGGCCCACAGGTAGCCTAGAACCAGAGCTCAGAAAGAAGAACACACTGGGCAAAACAGAGGGGTTGCTAATGATTTCACAGCTGATCATGTCAACAGGGACAGGAGCTGAACACTGCATGGCCTGAGAGTCACCAGCCCAGGGCTTGCAGGGGTTCAGTCTTTCGCTGGGCCACGGCCATCATTCCCCAGCGCACTCTGTCCTGCTGCTTACCTACTTCACACCTTGTGGAATTCTGCAGGAGGCAAAAGCCAGGACAAATCTGAAAAACCAGGTTTAATAGAGAACCAGATGGGATGGGCCCAGGAGCTGCTGCCCTCCTTGCCAATACAGCATATGGCCTGCCTGGGTGGGTGGCATAGACTCTACTGCAGCCTGCAGTGAAGCCAAGGGGCAAGAATGCAACCTCCCAGCTGGCCGAGAGCCAGGGGGCAGCATGTGCCATAGACAAGTCCTCCAGTGACTGGCACCTGCAGGCAGGGACCTAGGAGCTCACCTGCATGTGACCAGCCCCTACAAAGGGCAGTTCTTTAGAGACTGGGGCATTTGCTGAAGTTGCAGCCTGCTTGGCAGAGAGGCAGTCTCCTGGCCTGGATGGCAACCCTGCAGAGATGTGAGCAGTGCAGGCCTCTGGGCTGGCTGCACAGACTGGAATGCGTGGCAGAGTTCAGGCACATGCAGATGAGACGTGTAGGAGCCAAACTCCTGGGGCACGGATCAGAGGGCTTGCTGGCAAGTCCATGTCTGTCCAGACTGTCTGCATCAGGCAGGTCCCTGCTGCCTCCCGCAGTCCCTCAGCTCCTGCCCATTAGAAGGCCAGTTTCTTCATGAGGAGGTACACCCTGGAGTCCACTTCGAAGCCATGCAGGTTGTTGGCATCTCCCTGGAGACGCATGAGCAGCCCTCCATAGGACACGTAGGCAGAGCTAGGGTGGAGGGGAAGGATGACAGCAGAGCAGGAACTCAGGGGAGGCTGACCATAGCCCCAAGCTCTAGAAGCCTAGCTAAGAGGCAGCAGCACTGGCTCATGATGGGCTGAGGGAGCTGGCTGCCAGGGCAGACTCCAGCCAGCTCCTCAGGGAAGCAGTCCCACACAAGACCAGCGTACTGGGCAGCTCAGCACAGACTGCTAGCAGAATCAGGTGTTCCTGCCCCCAAGCTTCCTGTCTGGGCACCAGACTGGCCATGGACCACCCCACCCCCTGGCATCCACGAAGGACCAAATTCCCAATGAACGACAGGGAAGCAGCACAGGGGAGACACTTACAGTCGCGTGGCAGCCTCTGTAGACGTCTCATCTCCCTCGATCCTGTACACCTTCCCATACATCACATACTCAAACTGGTCAGCCCTGTGACAGCAAGACAGCAGGGCAAGAATCGGCATGACCCTGGACCCAACCCTCCTG
>NW_017728995.1:28655840-28656280 GCF_001723915.1 Gavialis gangeticus | reverse complement strand
CCACCACAGTGAGGGAGGAAGTGGGATTGGGGAAGGGACAGGTGCTGCCTAGCCGGGGTGGTGAATGGGCCCCTGGGGTGGGTTATGGTGCAGAGTTAGGGGGAGGGGTGTACCTTCCCCAGGAGTACGCACAGCAGAGAGGAGCCGCCTCCTCCCTGGAGCCAGCTCTACCCCGTGACTCACCTTGGGGGCCCATTCACTGCCCCAGCTGTACAGTGCCTGCCCCTGCCCTACTCCTTCCCTCACCGTGGGGGCCTCAATCTGCCCCCACACCCCTTCCCTCCCACAGACTTACCAGTCAGATGCTGCTCTCCACAGTGCCAGGCTGCACTCCTGGTGGAGCGCAGGCTGCAGCTGCTTGCATGCACGTGGCATTTAGTCGGTGATGTTATCAGCTACACTGCCCAAAAAAAGCTGACCACCGATAATGTTAATTGTCC
>NW_017728995.1:28648598-28650840 GCF_001723915.1 Gavialis gangeticus | reverse complement strand
ACTCCCAAGATAACCCCTTCCCTGCCTGCAGCTCCTCCAGCGCCCCCATTCTCCACGCCTTGGCATTGAGGCTTTGGTGTCATTCATTCATGTTCCACCTGATGCCAAGGAACTCAAGTCTGCAGAGGGGAGGTTGTGCCTGGCCTGTACTCAGACCTCAGCATTTCAGCTGAGGGGCCTCATTTATGCAGCAAACCTTCCCAGACGGCTTTGCTTCCAGCTGCTCCTTCACTAAAGTGCCCTGCCCACACTGAAATGAAAAGGCCAGGTCTACTCTGACATGGCCAGTTCTGTGGCCATGTTGTGCCCCCTGAAACAGTGGACTGCTGCAGGTGGGGGTTGCAAATCCCATCCTTTCAGTAAGTGGGTGCCTTGGATACCCTCCTGCTGTGACTGGGAAGCCCTCGTGGAAGTAACAGCACAATTCCAGTCCACTCGGACAGAACTAAGCCTCCGCCCTGTTATAGTGGAGAGAGAGCAGTGATGTCTCCACCTGTGCATACAACATGGAAGCACCCGCCAGGGCCCACAGGTAGCCTAGAACCAGAGCTCAGAAAGAAGAACACACTGGGCAAAACAGAGGGGTTGCTAATGATTTCACAGCTGATCATGTCAACAGGGACAGGAGCTGAACACTGCATGGCCTGAGAGTCACCAGCCCAGGGCTTGCAGGGGTTCAGTCTTTCGCTGGGCCACGGCCATCATTCCCCAGCGCACTCTGTCCTGCTGCTTACCTACTTCACACCTTGTGGAATTCTGCAGGAGGCAAAAGCCAGGACAAATCTGAAAAACCAGGTTTAATAGAGAACCAGATGGGATGGGCCCAGGAGCTGCTGCCCTCCTTGCCAATACAGCATATGGCCTGCCTGGGTGGGTGGCATAGACTCTACTGCAGCCTGCAGTGAAGCCAAGGGGCAAGAATGCAACCTCCCAGCTGGCCGAGAGCCAGGGGGCAGCATGTGCCATAGACAAGTCCTCCAGTGACTGGCACCTGCAGGCAGGGACCTAGGAGCTCACCTGCATGTGACCAGCCCCTACAAAGGGCAGTTCTTTAGAGACTGGGGCATTTGCTGAAGTTGCAGCCTGCTTGGCAGAGAGGCAGTCTCCTGGCCTGGATGGCAACCCTGCAGAGATGTGAGCAGTGCAGGCCTCTGGGCTGGCTGCACAGACTGGAATGCGTGGCAGAGTTCAGGCACATGCAGATGAGACGTGTAGGAGCCAAACTCCTGGGGCACGGATCAGAGGGCTTGCTGGCAAGTCCATGTCTGTCCAGACTGTCTGCATCAGGCAGGTCCCTGCTGCCTCCCGCAGTCCCTCAGCTCCTGCCCATTAGAAGGCCAGTTTCTTCATGAGGAGGTACACCCTGGAGTCCACTTCGAAGCCATGCAGGTTGTTGGCATCTCCCTGGAGACGCATGAGCAGCCCTCCATAGGACACGTAGGCAGAGCTAGGGTGGAGGGGAAGGATGACAGCAGAGCAGGAACTCAGGGGAGGCTGACCATAGCCCCAAGCTCTAGAAGCCTAGCTAAGAGGCAGCAGCACTGGCTCATGATGGGCTGAGGGAGCTGGCTGCCAGGGCAGACTCCAGCCAGCTCCTCAGGGAAGCAGTCCCACACAAGACCAGCGTACTGGGCAGCTCAGCACAGACTGCTAGCAGAATCAGGTGTTCCTGCCCCCAAGCTTCCTGTCTGGGCACCAGACTGGCCATGGACCACCCCACCCCCTGGCATCCACGAAGGACCAAATTCCCAATGAACGACAGGGAAGCAGCACAGGGGAGACACTTACAGTCGCGTGGCAGCCTCTGTAGACGTCTCATCTCCCTCGATCCTGTACACCTTCCCATACATCACATACTCAAACTGGTCAGCCCTGTGACAGCAAGACAGCAGGGCAAGAATCGGCATGACCCTGGACCCAACCCTCCTGCCCAACACAAACTCCCTCCAGGCTAAACCCCTGCCAGCTAACACTGAACAGCCCCAGTCATCCTTCCACCCTCATGCAGCTAATCAGTGCTGCAGGCTGAAGCTGTCTGCCTCTTTTATCATTTGGTGATAGGTTCCCATCCAAGACCACGGAGCTAGGGGATTTTTTTGGCCAATATGGATGGCCACTTATTAACCAACCGTATTGGCCAATGCCAATCTGATAGCCGACATATAGCCTGGCAACCTGGAAAGCAGCATCCAGCCTGCAAGTCTTGGAGGCAGGGGGTGGGGGGTGGGGGAGTGTGTGTGTG
>NW_017728995.1:28646671-28647953 GCF_001723915.1 Gavialis gangeticus | reverse complement strand
CCTCCTCCCTGGAGCCAGCTCTACCCCGTGACTCACCTTGGGGGCCCATTCACTGCCCCAGCTGTACAGTGCCTGCCCCTGCCCTACTCCTTCCCTCACCGTGGGGGCCTCAATCTGCCCCCACACCCCTTCCCTCCCACAGACTTACCAGTCAGATGCTGCTCTCCACAGTGCCAGGCTGCACTCCTGGTGGAGCGCAGGCTGCAGCTGCTTGCATGCACGTGGCATTTAGTCGGTGATGTTATCAGCTACACTGCCCAAAAAAAGCTGACCACCGATAATGTTAATTGTCCTTTTAAAATCGGTGCTGATCTGATATGCCAACGATGTATCTGTGCCCTTGACACGGAGCCCTGGCCAAGAACCACAGAGCCCCAGAGAGAACAGGCAGCGACCCGGTCGGATGCAGCAGGGAGGAGCACCATAAATACACAAGGTAGAGGTTTGAAACAAAACCAGGCTGCAGGCAGAAAGGAAGGAGCAAGCAGACAAGGCTGCGCAGAGGCCAGGAGGAGGAGCGGGGCTCTTTTACTGACCCTCCACGAGGAAGCTCCATCAGGAGCGCTAGGAACCATGGGTCTCCCCCAACGGAGACAGCACATGCTGCCCTGCTGCCGCTCCGCTCCTTCCCCCTCCTTTACCAGCTCCGTGCCTGCCCCGCTACCTGGAGGGCCGGTCATCCGTGGGGTTGTACTCGCCGTCGTCCAGTGTCCCGTCCTCGTACAAGGTGCTGGCGATGACCAGGCGGAACTTGTCACCTGTAACCCGCGGGGTCAGCGCCGGAGCAGGGGGGCTGCGACACCCCGGTACGGCTGTGCGCGCGCCTGGGAAGGAGGGGGGTACACTTCCCCACCCAGCCCCGCCACCTACCCAGGTCCACGGGGTAGATCTGGATGTTGACGTCCAGGATCAGGTCCATCTTGAAGGACTCGCTCTCGCAGTGCAGGCGGGACACTGTGGGCAGAGCGGGGATCAGGGCCCGGAGGGGCGTGGCCTGGGGTAAAAGGGGCGTGATGCGCGTGCAGCGGGGGGGAGGGGGGGGTTGTCCCGACTCTGCTCACCCCGGTCGAACTTCTTGCCCTCGGGGTCGATGTCCTTCACGTCGAAAATATCCTCGAACAAGATCCCAGCCATATCGGCGGCTGCGCTCCCCTCTGTCCGGCGCCCGCCGCGGCGCCACGCGCTATTTCCGCTTCCGGTCGGCGCACCGGAAGTATCTCATCCTTGCGGGGCAGAAGTGCTGGGTCGGGGCGGAAGCGCCGCTCGGGAGGGCGTTTCACGC
>NW_017728995.1:28645511-28646653 GCF_001723915.1 Gavialis gangeticus | reverse complement strand
GGAGGGCGTTTCACGCTGGCCGCCCGTGTGCGCATGCGCGTGCCGGGGCCGGACCTCGGGCTCCCTGCTCCGCGCGGCCGGGCTCGGGATGGGGCGCTGAGCCGGGCGGGTGCATGGCCGACCCACGGAGGAAGAAGCTGACCAGCGTCGCCATCTCGCTGCTCTTCCTCTCTGGGGGCATCGAGTACGGTGAGTGCCTGGCCCCGCCCCTCCCCGCCCCGCGGCTCGCGCTTCCCTTGGACCCGTTTCACAGGCGGGCACACTGAGGCCGGCCAGGATCCCAGCCCCGGCGGTGGGTGCGAGCTGGCTCTCTGCTCCCCCCGGTGTCTACAGACTGGAGCGAGGGATGTTTTTAAGGCCAAAAGGGGCCTTCTTGGACCTGCGGTCTGACCTGTCGTGTCACGCATGGGGCTGGATCCTGAAATAATTCTTCTTCCTCCCCCTGCGTTTTTGCCCTTGCGACACGACAGTCACTGGGTCTGTGGCGTTCTGTGTCCAGCCTGCAGGCCCATCTTTGCAGGAGCGGAGCTGACTTTGCCGTTTCCTTGGTTAATATTTTACAAGGTGCAAGCTGAGCCTGCAGCTCGGGTAGGCCCCGGAGGAGCCCGTTCCTGCTCTTTGCACCAAGGATCTCCGAGAACCGGGGGAACTGGTAGCCCAGCGGGGAGCAGGGCAGGAGCGTTGACTGTCTGGGAGCTCCCGACCGCTGCAGTCCTACCTCTTTCTAGGAGGAGGCTTCAAAGCCAGCGGGGATTGGGGTCTGAGTGCCCGGAGACGTGGTGGATTGCCAAGCTGTCCTTCTCTCGTGTCCTCTGGGTTCTTCCCTCTGCTGGGAGCAGCCAAGGGTGCAGCAAGGACCGAGGGTGGACGCCAGGAGCTGAGTGTCATTCCTCTGCCCTTGCCTGTCTCGCCACCTGGGAGAACATTGCAAGCGCTGTCACTTGTGCGGCTCCACGACATAAACCGATTGCCCCCGCAGAATCGGGCTGGGGGGAGGCGCAGTTGGCATTGGCCATTTGGCTTGCGACGGCAGCCAGGCTAGAAGGTCTCGAGCCCTGTTGTTACAGGGCCTCACCCCACCGCATTGTACCTGGCAAAGCAGCCTTCCTTGGCAGCTGGGTGCTTCAAGCTGAGCTGACCGG
>NW_017728995.1:28639114-28640511 GCF_001723915.1 Gavialis gangeticus | reverse complement strand
GCCCGTTCCTGCTCTTTGCACCAAGGATCTCCGAGAACCGGGGGAACTGGTAGCCCAGCGGGGAGCGGAGCCAGGGAGCGTCTAATGGGGAGGTGGCGTTTGACTGAGGCATGTCAGTCAGCGTGCCGGGCCCAGCCTTGGCAGCCTCTTGCCTGCCTCCTGCCTTGTCTGAGCTTGCACTTCCTTCAGTCTCTGCAGCTGTGGGAGTGCTCCGCGGTCCTGGGTGTTTCTCACCCTTCCTTCTCCTTCCCTTTGTGCCTTGGTGCTTCCCAGGGGTGTTGCCCTCACCCCTTCCCTCCCAGAGG
This sequence comes from Gavialis gangeticus, assembly GCF_001723915.1. Classification (NCBI taxonomy): domain Eukaryota; kingdom Metazoa; phylum Chordata; order Crocodylia; family Gavialidae; genus Gavialis; species Gavialis gangeticus. Next base: position 28,640,206 of record NW_017728995.1, on the reverse strand, counting down.
AGTTGGGCTGCCTTCCCACAGCTGCTGTCTGGGGCATGGCCTCACAACTAAGATGAGCCCCTGCCTCCAAGAGCCGATGGCCCACTCGAATGAGACTGGGTTTGGGGAAATGGGGAGAGGCAGGGACTCAGCTGGATTCACCCTGCAGCTTGGCGGCAGGTGCAGGAGTCTGACTTGGGTGTCATGTCTCCATGCCCATCTCCTGGGCATCCCTGCCTGTATTCAGAGCGTGCTGGGAGGCGCTGGCTGGGGTCTGTGTCCAGCTGTGCCCCTCTGAGCCATGGGAGCGTGTGGGATGGTGCTGAGGCAGGAGCTGAAGCTGCCCTGCTGTGGGTTCCCTCTGTGCCCTGCGCCAGGCATCTCCTCCACTTAAATAGATAGGTATTTATATATGACATATTTAGCTTCCAGCAGAGCATGGGCTCTCCCTCCAAAGGTCTCTGCCCTCCTCAGAGCTGTGGCTTGTGGAAGGGGAGGCACTGGGGAGTAGGTGCCTCAGCCACCTCCTCATGATCTTGGCTGGTGCAACAACCCAGACCCTCTGCGACTCCTCTCCTGGCTCTGCCCACCTCCCAGTCCCCCTCCAGCCGCTGATGGCTGTGCAGTGCCGAAGCAGGGCTATCCCCCAAGCACAGAGCTGGCGCTCCCTGGGCTTAGCGAGGGGAGCATGGGTCCCTTCCTGTGGCAGCCTTCTTTCCAGTCCCCTCGTCTGTGGCTTTTCATCCCTGCCCTGACATGGATGGTCTGACTTGTGCTATCACGCCAGCACCCACACTGACATTCAAGCAAAAAAGGGCCCCAGGTGCCGACAGGAAAAATACGGGGCCAAACCTGTGTCTCATGTCCCACAGCTGGGAACGCTGCAGGGTGTTCATAAATGTCCCAGCTTCTCCCATCACCCCTGAGCTCCTCCAGCATGAGTCAGCTCCACTCCTGCTGGCCCAGCGCCCAGCTGGGCCCTGTCCAGCCTCACCTCCCCGCTCAACCCATTCCTGCCACTCGTCTCCGGCGACCCTCCTAGGTCTTCACTCTACCCTCCTTGCCCTCTTGGGGTTTCCTCTGTTGAGTGAGCCCCAAGAACCCCTCGTCTCC
>NW_017728995.1:28616772-28634114 GCF_001723915.1 Gavialis gangeticus | reverse complement strand
CCACCAATGGATTGCACTCCTCCTCCTCTGTTGCTAGCACTCCATGAACCCCACTGCTTGGTCTGTCTCCCTTCTGTTTCCTCCTGGATGTCACCTCCAGCCTAAGAACAGTAGGGTCTGGACTGAGATCCCAACCCCCTGCTTACTCCCTATACAATTTACAGCAGCTTCCCTTTTCACCGAGGCATGGGCTCATCTCCAGCATCCTCCACGTCCCAACCTTGCCCTTTCTTCCTCCATAATCCAAGCATGATCTGCCCCCCTAGAGCTACCGCTTTGCAGTCCCTGCTCTCCCATTCTCTGGGAATGTGGAAAACTGAGGCCCAGGGGTTAGTCAGTCCTTGGTTTATGCTGGATAGGGCCATAGAGCCAGCCCTGGTGCGTGGGTGGGAGGGTGCTGAGCCCTCCCAAAATGAGCAGGGAGTGGGGAGCTGAGTGCGCTGCCAACTCCTACAGGGGAGGCCTCCAAGGGCACCAAAAAGACTTTGAGCCAGACAGATCTCTCTTTGAGCAGCTGGCTCCGTCGTTGCAGAGGGAAGCGGGGCAAGGGTGAGCAGGTGGGGGTGGGCAACGGTGTTGCAGCACCTCTGTCCCTGGGGGAAAGCAGACAGGGGCGAGCTGAGCCTGGCTGGAGAAACTGGCCGTGGGGCCTCCCTGCCTGACACCAGAGACCTGCCCTGGCCATGCTCTTGGTGTCTGGGGTGACTTAGGGGCCTTTCTGCTTCCTTGGCCCTGGACCTGAAACTCCAGAGCTCCCTTGCGGGTGATCAGAGAGCAGTCACCGAGCCATGGGGCAGCACCACCTCTTGGCTGCCTGCCTGGGACATCTGGAGTTGGCCAGTCGAGATAACCTGTGCTTTCAGGAACGGGAGGGTGCAGCACAGGGGGCAGTCCGAGGCAGGCTGGGGGGATCTGCTGCTAGCTGTACAGAGCTTCGTGGAGCTTTCTAGCTGTGCTACCTGTGCGGAGGAAGCGACATGGCCGTGGCTGCTCTAATGGCATGCCCCGTAAAAAACGCGCTGTCCTTTCCTACTCTTACCGCTGACCAAATGCCTCGGGATATGCTGGGATATGCCGGACTAGCCACGTGCAGCCTGAGTGGGGAGGCTCTGAGCAGGAAGGGGCATTGCAGGAGGTTCCTATGTCTCTGGGAAGCCAGCGCTGTCTCCCGGGGGAGAGGGAAGGACTAGGAGAGCTCGCTGTGGCTGCGGAGGGTCCGTCTGCGTGGCTGACGCTTCACCTGGCTGTGCCAGGCATCCGGAGAAGCCGTCCAGCTGCCCCAATGGCTGGATCAGCTGAGGTGGGCAGGGTGGGACCCCCAGCTGGTGGGTCTCAGGGACCCAGATGGCCTTTGCTGTCCTTGTCACTGGTCAGCCCGTGCCAATTTGGGGGTGGGGGAGGGTCAGGAGCTGGGTGGCCTGGCGCTGCGCTGAGATGAGTCCTTCGCTGGCTGGATCCAGGATCAGGCTCAGTATTGGTGTGGGGTGTCCTGGTGGGACTCAGCCTGGGGCTGTCTCTGACTGTCTGTCTGTCTTCCTTGCCTGCCAGCGGTGATCCTGCCAACCATCTGGGCCTACCTGCAGACTCTCCATGCGGAGCCGTACTTCCTGGGCCTGGGGATCTCTGCCTTCAGCCTCACTGGCCTGCTGTCAGGGCCCCTCTTCGGGCTCTGGTCGGACCGCACCCAGCACACCAAAGCAATCATCCTCTTTGCCAACACGTTTGAGATTGCAGGTGAGGCCGTGAGAGCAGACTGGGGGGGACCTCGTACTTCAGATTCCAGCCCCCCCTGAGGGAAGACAGCAGTGCCCCATTTTATATGCAGCGACTGAAACTGCACGACCCATGGGAAGGCCCATAGCTCAGCGTGGGACCCTCACACAGGCCTGTGGGGTTGACCACAGCCTGCAGTCACACGTGCACCCTGTGACACGCACCCCATGTTGCTGGTTCTGGGGAGCTGTCTCCAGCTGCCTCGGCCCCGTGGGCTGTCTCGTTGCACCTTCCTGTCTGTGTTACCTGTTGCTCTTGTGTCCCCGATTCAGGGAATTTCATGTACTTCATGGGCATCTCCAAATGGCTCCTTCTGGGCAGCCGGCTTGTGGCAGGTAAGAGCTGGAGGCATCCAGGCCTGTATCCTAGGGGCTTTAGGTGCCTGCACCATCTCTCTCACCCCTGGCCCTGCACATCTCTGTCACAGGTGTCGGGACAGGAGCGGGTGCCTCCATCTTTGGGTACCTCACTCGCTCCACCACCTCGCAAGAGCGCGCTACGGTGTTTGCAGTGGTCATGGCATGTCGGCAGGTTGGACTCCTGATTGGTAAGAGCCTCCCTTTTGCTGGACCAGGTGGAGGGTCTGGAAGAGGGAGCACGAGCTGCACAGAACTGGAGGAGCTGTCCGAGCTCGGCAAGATGGAGTTTGATAGAGAAGTGTGCAGGGAGCTGCCTGGGAGGAGAAATCCAAGGGTGAATATGAGACTGGGGAGAGCTGGTGAGGCAGCAGGACTGCAGCGTAGGACCCGCGGGGGCACTGAGCAGGAGGCCATGGCATGGGGCTGTGGAGGGAAAGGCTGGTCTTATCCTGAGAGGCACAGGAGAACCCGGATCATTCGTACCACGGCGGCTGGCAGCTTTGTGTTGGGTCATAGAGGGCTTTTGTCTCAAAGGTTGCTGTTGCACTTAAAAGTTGGTTTTTAAACCTACCTAAGAATTGACACAACACTCAGTTGATTCATTAGCAGAAAGGCTTGCTTTAATAACTACCAACAAGCTACAAAGCTGAAAAAAGACTCTTGCCCAACATAAAATGAGCTATTACAGAAAGTCCTAATACATATTTAGCTGCAGCAGTGTTTTCTTCCCTACGCAGGCAGGGAAGCTAGTCTTGCAGCCTTTACAAAGTGTGGGTCCTTTACTCCCGGGCTGGGTGCAGGATGGCTTCTTGATCTTTTCTGGGTTGCACACCTTGCTGGCAGTTCTGTCTTGCTTTTTATACTGTTTTAATTATATAGCCTCAAAGCATTTTTCCTTGATGGTTGGTCAGTTAAAGTCAGAGCAAAACAGGGAGGAAAAGGGTGACCGTCACGTTACAATTGTTAAACTGCCTGGCTCCTGTTTTTGGATTTGTCCAGGTGTGAAGAACTTGTGTTTCTCGCAGCTACTGAAGTTATGGGTCAGTTAAATGTGATGGGTCTTGAGTAGCTAAACAGGATGCCTAGAGGCATTGGTTACCGGGCCTGTTTTGGAGTATTTGTTTATCAGTGAGGCAAATTTGCAATAGCTTGTACTGGTGATGGTCTGTCTACAAAACTTCAGACAGACATTGAATGACTGAGACATTTGTAATGCTTTAGACACTGGATGCCTGTTTTGAGAAATATGAGGATGTCACGTACAGGACATCTTTCCTGTATTCAATGCACCTTTTACAGGTTTTGCTTGAAATGCATATTTTGTTTTCTTTAGTTGCTAGTTCAGTTGAAATATATATGTAGCTTCCTTGCCTTCTCTAGTTACGCTGGCTCAGCCTCTTCCTTGCTCTCTGAGCTTGGAGATGCACGTGTTGTGTGTGTCAGGTCTTTGCCAACAATTTTCCTTTTAGAGGAACCATCACTCTTATTATTTTATGGCATGGGTCTGGTATTGGGTGCCACAAGCTCCACTGTCTCTGTGCCTTAATAGGTTGCAGCCATCGCAGAGACTTGATTTTCTTGTGGCAGGCTTGTCACCACAACCCAGTTCTTGCCCCAGCCACTGTCTTGCATTTTTGTGCAAGCTTTCACAGCCAGCAGTTGCTTCTCCACCTAGCTGGAGCACAGCTGCATCCTGCAGAGTGGCTTGGAGAAGCAGCGCCCTGGGCAATACAAGCTGCAGCAAACAGCTCGAGTGCCTCAGGAGCCCTGTGCAGCTGTTTGCTGTGGCTCTCTCAGCCCCTGGTTACTTGGCAGGTCCTTCTCTCAGCCAGGGTTCAGGAAGGGACCTGACTCTGCAAAGCCTCTGGGGTTGGCTGGGCTAATGGGCATCGTGTGTCAGAGGTGTTAGCTGCTCTTGGTGCTGGTGAGGCCTTGGCTGGCGTCTTGTGTGCAGTCCTGGGCACTGTGCTTTGAGAGGTGGAGGTGCTGGAGATGGTCTGGAACTGAGGTCAGGAAGGCTGAGATGTTTAGGAAAGTCCATCTAGGAGGCTAAGCAAGTTGGGGTCTAGGGATGAGAAGATGGAGGGACCTCAAGGCTCCTGGGGCAAGGCCCTCTCCTCCCTAGGCACGAGGGGGATGCACTGTTCCTCACATCCCCCCGGGGCAGAGTGGGGGGTAATCGGCTTAGCAGACTTGGGGCTGGGAACAGCACGGTAGTGGAGCAGGCTGCCAAGAGAGGGGGCAGGGGAGCCTTGCACGTGCCGGCTTGGACAGATCTCTGACAGGGTTGGTCTGGATGTCCTTAGCCTTACCTCAAAGCCAGGGAGGTGTTTGTGTGCATGTGTTTGGGGGGCCGAGGCTCTGCTTTACCAGCTCTCAGGGTTTGTGGCAGGCGCCTCCTGAACGCTGTCGCTGACCACATGCAGGAGTGAAGGGTGGGCCTGGGACCCTGGCATTTCTTGGGTGGGGATAGGGGCTGTGCCTCTCTTGGGGAGGGGATTCCCTTGCTGGGTCCCTTGCAGAGGGTTTCCTGCCAGAGCACTGAGCGCTTGTCAGTGCAAGGCAGTGAGGGGAGGAGAGGGGTGCCCGTCAGGGTAGAAACACCCTTGGTGACTGGCCTTGCCCCTCCTGCCCTGGGGTGCATGGTAGCAGGGGGGCCCAGCACTCCTTGCCCTCCGGTTTCCTCCCAGTGCCTCTGACCCGCTATCTGTCTGCACCTAGGACCTGCCTGTAACCTCTTCCTGCGGCTCTGTAACTTCCGTCTGGGGCCCTTTGAGGTCAACAAATTCACATCCCCTGGAGTGAGTATCTGGGGCTCTTGGTCCTGGGCTTCTGGGGATGGGGAGGATGTGCAGAGCTCTGGGGGGCCCTGGGGACCCTGGCAAGAGGCCACAGAGGCTCTGCTATCCGTCCTTCTGTCCCTGTGTCCACACAGCTCTTCATGTGCTTGCTGTGGATCCTGCTCCAGTTCGTCGTCATGGCCATGTACTATGACCTGCCGCCCTCAGCCCACCTGCAGCGGGCGGCCCTTGTGCCACAGGAGGAGGAGGAGGAGCCCTTGGTGCCTCATGATGCCGGCCTGGAGGAGGGGGCCGAGAACAGCCGCTACGGCAGCACCGGCTCTGACCTGCGAGCAGCCACCCCCGGCGGTCCTGACCCCCATGCAGGGGATGAGTACCGCTACGTGCCCAATGGACACCTGGCTGAGGAGGAGGCGCATGACAAGGGGAAGAGCCAGCTCCAGAATTTAAGCACCATGAAGGGTGAGTGCCCATGGTCTCAAGGGGGTCCTGGCAGCTGCCCGGGGGGGAGCACAGTAGTGGCCCTCCCTGTATGGCTCCTTGGCCTGGGCATGTGCCAGTGGTCCTGGGGATGGTGCCCACAGCTAAGTGTCTCCATGGACACACATGGTGAGTGTGGGGTGTGGCAGGCAGGGGTGTGCTGGCCCCAGAGGCCACCTGAGCTGAGCCAACAATGGATTTCGTGGGGAGAGGAGGTGTACCCAGAGGACCGCCCCCCTGCACCTGAGCTCGGGGCCCTGTTGTGCTGGGTGCTGCCCATTCACATTGTAAGAGTCAGGCCCTGCCCCAAAGACAGGCCAAGGGCAGGGGAGAGCCTGACTCAGCTTCTACTGGGTGCCTAAAGCCCACCAGGAAATGGGAGACTCTCCCTTCAGTCCACCAGAAGCAGGGCTTGTCCTGAGGGGACTGGGCCACGTGGGCTGGTGGGCCAAGCTGGGATCGAGCCCGCAGCTCTGATGGTGCCCTCAGTAGCTGGGGGATGCCGGGAGCGTGATCTGTCAGCCCAGCGTGGCAGGGGCTCACGGTTGTGGAGTAGTGTCGTCCTTGAAGCAGCTGTGACGGGAACCAGCCGCATCCAAGTGTCTCCATGTCCTGCCTGCTGTCTTTGCAGAATACCTGCGGGAGGAGGTGGTGGTTTTGCTCACAGCCCAGTTCATCACGCTCTTCAACCAGACGGCCCTGGAGGTGAGGAGCAGGGCGCTGCAGGCAGCTCCCACCCTTCAGCACCCACTCAGACGGGCTCTTGTCCTCCAGAGCTGGGGTGGGGGTGCCTTGGGGTCCCAGCCCCACTCAGAGCCACCCTGGGGTACGTATAGGAAGGGTGGGACGTCTTCTCTAGCCCCTCTGAGGTTCTGGATGTGATTGTGGGGGAGCTGGTGTCTGCCCTTGCCTCTGCTTCGTGCCCTGGACTCCTTCCAGCACCCAGCTGGGGGGGTGAGGATGCTTCTCTCACCTGGGGTGGGTGGCGGGCTCTGAGCCCCTGGCTCCTGGAGACCTACCTGGTGAAGGTCTCCTTGTGGGGCAGGATGTGGCCATGCCCAGGCAGCAGAAAACGCCGTGCTGGGCAGGGAAGCCCCAAGGCTTGGCTGCACGGCTGAGCAGGGCTAGGCAGCCTGCAGGGGAGGGCAGTACACACCACGGGCACTGCTGCAGGCAGCCTCCTCAGACCCTTCACTGGAGCGTGGCACCTGCCCTGCTGTGGAGGAGCCCCCATGCATCTGTCTCTCTCCAGACCATGGTGACCCCCATCACCCAGCGCTACCTGAACTTCGGGGAGCTGGAGAACAGCATCATGTACTTCCTGTGTGGCATTGAGGTGAGACAGATGCCGAACCCCAGGGCGGGGCATTGTTTGGGGCTCATGGTCCTTCCTTCTGCCCTAGCTCTGTGCCAGGGTCCCCACATGATAACCCCACTCCCCTCCCTGCCCCAGGTGATCTGCGGCTTCTTCCTGGTGCGCTGTCTCAGCATGCGCCTCCCCGACCGTGTCATCCTGGTCCTGGGCCTCATCATCTGCAACGTGGCCTGTGTCTGGTGCTTGCTGTTTTTGGCTCGGCCCCAAGGTAACTTGCAGGGGCCTGTGTTTGTTCCCTGCGGCCAGGGGTGGGGAGGGTCCCACCAGCCCTGCAGAGGATGCTGTGGGGTGCCTGGTGTCTGGTGGGCTGGCCCAGCGGGCTTCATATTGCAGGGCAGCAAGGGGCTGCATCCTCTGCTCCCAGCCTCCTCCAGCCCCATCAGGATCCCTAAAGCAGGTGAAAATCCCCCATCACTTCCCTTTCTTTCTTGGAGGTGCATGCTTGCCTCCCCTGCAAACTTCCCTGCCTGCTATTGCTGCTTTCTCAGGGGCTGGGTCAAGTCTGGGCTCAGCTTGGGAGGGCTCAGAGTAGTTCCTCCGCACCCCACCCCACCCCACCTCACCTTATGTGGTTCCCTTGGGGCAGGCACAGGGAAGGGGCAGCCCTGCCCATCACCACTGCACCTGTCCCCTCCCCAGCCACGTGCAGCCCCCCACAGGCGGGAAGGGCTCTGATGCTTCCACGGCTCCTGGGACATTGGCAGCAGCAGGTTGGGGAGTGGAAGGAAGAGGAAGAGATGGGTTTGCCTCTGAGAAGCGAGTGGGGACTTTTACCTGCTTTAGAAACTTCAAAATGCCACTGCATCCACCTCCGTACGGCCCCCCGTCTCGATGTGCAGCAGAGGTGTTCCCAAGGGAGAGGATGTGAGGGTGGGCTTCATCTGTTCTTTTGCTCCATGGCTAAAGGTGGCAGTAGCTGGCACAAGGTAGCATGTGGGGGGATGTGCCAGGGGCTTAGCTGTCTACTGCACAACCTGCAGGCCCTGGCTTGAGGTCTCTAAGGAGAGTGCCCAGGGCTGGCTGCAGCTCCCAAGGGTCTGGAGGCTTCTCCACCCTTGACTGACTTGGCTCTACTCGAGAGGTGCATCTCGAGTAGAGCCAAGGAGGTGATCCTCCCCCTCTACGCGATGCTGGTCAGGCCACAGCTGGAGTATTGTGTCCAGTTCTGTGCGCCCCATTTCAAGAGGGATGTGGACAACATGGAGAGGGTCCAGAGGAGGGCCACCCGCATGATCCGGGGACAACAGGGCAGACCCTACAGTGAGAGACTGCGGGACCTGAACCTATTCAGCCTCCACAAGAGAAGGCTGAGGGGGGACCTGGTGACCGTCTATAGACTCACTAGGGGGGACCAGAAGGGTTTGGGGGAGACGCTGTTTCCCCTAGCGCCCGCTGGCATAACAAGGAGTAATGGGCACAAGTTGATGGAGAGGAGGTATAGATTGGACATCCGCAAAAACTACTTCACAGTTAGGGCGGCTAGGAGCTGGAACCAACTTCCAAGGGAAGTGGTGCTGGCCCCTACCCTGGGGGTCTTTAAGAAGAGGCTGGATGCCTACCTGGCTGGACTCATTTGAGTCCCGTTTCTTGTTTTGGGGTTTTGTTCTCCTGCCCTGGCGGGGGGTCGGGCTAGAAGATCTACTAGGTCCCTTCCGACCCTAAATCTATGAAACTATGAAACTATGACTTTTGTCTGCTGTGTCTGCAGGGAGCTTTGGTGTCCTGCTGGGAGAGCTGGTGGTCGGGGTTTTTTTGCAGGTCCTGGGGCTCCCCTTTGTGGCCGTCTCCCAGGTCTCGCTCTTCTCCAAGGTGACAGCTGAGAGGACACAGGGTGAGTTGTGGGCTGTGGGTTTCCCCACACTGCGCAACACAGTTGCTCGACAACCCCCCCATCATTGCCTCTTTTCAGTGGGCCCCTCCCCCAGAGTTCAGGCGTCTGCACCCCCTTTGCTCCCAGGTGCCAAGGTGAGGGCAGTAATGCACTTGGACCTTCAGGAGGCTGCTCTGCCCTCCCACCCCCTTTGCTCAGGGTCTTCCTTCAGGTATGCCTGGTTTGTGCCCTGGGGCTCTGCGCTGGGGCCTGGCTTTGGCCCCCAGAAAGCCGGCAGCTGGGGAAGCATCAGGGAGATGTTCTTCATCTCCCTTTGTCAGCAGGCTCCCAGGGGGATGCTCCCTCGTTATCCAAGTGCACGGCAGCTGGGCTCTCTCAACAGGGCTCACTGCTCCCTCTTAAAGGGACGGGCCTCTCTGTTATGCCCTTGTAGCCAGATCTTTGTCCTACTCGCAGACCCTGCGCTGATCCCCATCTTCGCAGACCACTCGCTACATGGCACCCTATTGAGTGCAAGGTGACGGGATCCGAGCATCCTTTGGGTCAGGCGAGCCCCGCGGCTCACAGTGTTGATGCAGCAGTATTGTCTAATCTCCCTTGGGTTAAACCCACGTTGCTTTTTACCCTGCTTCTGTTTCCAGCCTCCCCACTTCCAGACGCAGGGTCTAACCCTTTGTGCTTTTCGCCCGCTGCAGGCTTCAGTCAGGGGCTGCGGCGCTCGGTTGGGGGAGTGGCCACCATCCTGGGCCCGCTGTGGGCCGGAGGCCTGACTGACAACCTCTTCATCATGCTGGGGGTGATGATGGGCCTACTCAGCCTGCTGACGGTGAGCATCTCTCACTCCCCCTGGCTCTTTGATTCTGCGAACTGCTTGCTGATGGCTTTTCTGCTCCCACAGGTGATGGTTGGGCTCTCGTATGCCTACCTGGTGGAGTCGCCCAGGGGCTACCTGTCAGAAACGTCCCAGGAGGAGCCAAGCTCGTGACCTCTGACCCCTCCATGGGCTGCCAGGGGGACAGCATGGACTGAGGTGAGGTCACTAAGGTGAGAGCATGTGGGGGCTCTGAGTCAAGCATGCCATTGTGTCTGGGGGAGCTGGCAGGAGCCCAGCAGCCCCTGCTCCAGGCTTCAGCCAGGCAGAGCAATGGAGCTGTGTCCTCCGGGCGGCGCCCCATAAAATCACTCGTCTGTCTCAAGCAGGAGTTGGATTAGATGACTTCTGGAGGTCCCTTCCAGCCCTGCTTCTCCGTGATACAGAATTGTGTGAGGACAGCAGAGAGTACACAGCAGTGACAAGCTTCAGGCTCCCAGTGTGGGCTGCTGTCACTGCTCTGCAGCGTGCAATCATAGAGAAGTGTGGCTGGAAGGGACCTGCAGAGGTCATATCTAGTCCAATGCCCTGCCTCTGGCAGGGTCGTCCCTACCCAAACCATCCCATACAAATACATCATCTAAACACTATAGTAAAACTATCGGCAACCTTGACGCAACACAAGACATTGCACCTGAGCCTGCCACAGGTAAAGCAGGGGAACCACAGCAGTCAATGTCCTGTTTCTATAGAAGCTTGTAAATATATGCTGAAGAGATCCCAGGTAGAAGTTATGCCTCCTGCTAGGGAGGAAGGTTGAAACCTCCCCAGTCTGCGCCAATCCAACTAGGGGGCAAAATTCCTTCCCGACACCAAATGTGGCATCAGTCTGACTGAGTGGAGGGTCAAGACCCTTTAGCCAGGAACCTCTGGGTTTAAGTCCCAGCAGGAGCACTGGCACAGCCCAGTCAAAGTGCCCAGCCTTGGGTGCAGCCAACACCCAATTCCTCTGAGGGAGGCTTAACCGCCCCCGACACATCTGGTAGAAAGGTGGGGAGGGGGTAACCAACAAAGCCCAGATGCATGAGCAGTATCCTTAGTAGAGCTTGGGCACAGCTACACCTAGATTGTCCCCACCAGTGGCTGTCCAACCTCTCCTTGAACACCTCAAGCGATGGAGAGCCGGCAGCTTCCCTGGTGTCTGTTCCACTGCCTCCTTGCTGTAACAGTGAAGCAGCTTTCCCTGGGATCCAAGCTAATCCCACCTTGCTGCAACTTCAAGCCAAGGTGGTACAAACACCTTGACCAGGTTTATCAAGATCTCTTGGCAGCCAGAATATAGGAGGGAGCTTAGGGCAATGCCACTGGCACCTGTGGAGGGTTTTTAATCGGAAGCATTCACAACAGAAGGTAGATGTACTTGTCCTAACACCCTTAACTCTGCCCTCCGCCTTGTCTTGGAGGTAGTGTCAATCCTGCCCCTAATTCCCTGAGATGTCTATTGCCTATCCCCTTCCCTTGCTCTGTATGAAACCTCCCAGCCCTGATGTCCTAGTCACAGCCTCCTTCCAGGTCACCTTCCCATTACTCAGCCAGGCCACACCAGGTAGGCGAAGTGAAAACATGTCCACTCTGGAAGGAGCGCTGATCTGCAGTGGCTGGGCTAAGAACAGCTGCAGGAGCAGGGGTGGCAGGGTAGTGAATGCCATTCCTATCTTTAGAAAAGGCTTTTGGGCTGACTGGAGGAGTTACAGCCCTGGAAGCCCCGCAGCTGTGCCTGGCGAGCTGGGAAACCAGCATTTAAACAGCCCGTTTGTCTGTCAGTCTCTCATCTGATCTTAGCATTGGGACGTGTTGGGGGATGAGTGGATGAAGGAGAATGGCTTGACACAATTGCTTCAGCTTTCTAATGGCCCCCACAGGATCAGTGAAAGATGAGCAGTGAGGAACGCAGTGTCGCCCTCTGCCAACATCTGGTTAAGAGGCAGAATAAACGGGTCTGTTTACTTGCTGGCAAACAGCTGACAGCAGCGGTCCTGGTTTTGCTCCAGCTTTGAGGGTATTTGCCCCATGGTGGCAAAATCTGCCATTGCTGAAATGTTGAGGGAAGGGTAGAGGGACCTGAGGAGGCTGTGAGGAATGGCAGAGGCCTGGTGCTGCTCAGTGCATGAGTAGGGTGAGGATGGAGGAGAACCACGAGGTGAGACCGGCCGGAAGGAAAAGCTGGAGCTGCTGTGGAGGGTTTTGGTGGCCTGATACAGGCTCAGGGTTGGAGGTGTTGGTCTGCGGACAGCAGGGTGAAGCCCAGCTGCTTGGCCCAACGGGTAAATGTGGGGGGTGGGAAGAATGGAGGCCCAGACTTGCTCCTTGGGCAGAGGACAGGGCCGTTAACTCAGGACAGAGGGGCTGTGACTAGCAGCTGTCCAGACGAGGCCCAGGTGGCTGGGTGGAAGCTGCTTCCTGCAGCATGGGAGCAAGGAGGCATCAAGGAAGGGCAGGGGCGGCCAGCTGCGTGCATGTGCCCTGGCTGCCCCAGGAGGTTGTGGGGTCCTTAAGTCTGGCAGGACACAAAGAGGGGCTGGGCACACGTGAGGGTGACGAGGGTCCCTAGTCCCAGCAGGCGGAGAGACAACGCTTCTGGCTTTGGGACGGGGTTTAAGCCGCATTATTCCAGCCCTGGCGCCAGACACACCTTCCCCTGGGGCAGTGGACACTCGGGTAGATGGGCTCAGGGTCTGGGAGTCCCCGTTTTCACCTTGACCCTTCACCTATGTCCCCTTGCACTCCTTCCCCATCCCACAGCTCCCGGTCACTAGTCCACACAACAGGGGTCCGATCCAGCCCCAGGCTTCTGCCTCGCGCTAGGCCTGGTGGTCTGTGCCCCCCTCCGCCCCCCTACCTTAGCGGCTCCTGGCTGTGCAGGTCCACCCTAACTCTCCCCCCACCTCTTCTCTCAGGCAGGTCTCGCTCCGGCTGGCACTGAAGATCCATGGGCCCCATCCTGTTACCCTGGGGCTGCTCCCCTTCTGGGCAGGGGACAGGGGAGTGGGACCAGAGCTCACATCCTTCTGAAGAGCATCAGTGCTGTCGAAATCGGGGAACCCCCTTCCTGCTCGTCTGGACTGGCATCCCCTGCCCCCATCCCTCCTGGGTGACACTACTCCCCTTCTTCCCCATGCCAATGGGGCCACAGCTGCCTGCTGCCTCTGGACAGAGGGCAGGATTCCCTGGTGGAGAGGACAGAGAAGCGGTGCTTCTGGCCTCTGTGTGGGCAGCTGCAGGTGCTGAGCCGTGGACCCCGTGGGTGCAGGTCTCTGTCTTTGGTGCTGGATGCCTCTCCCAGGCTGAGCTGCTCCTGGGGGCTGTAGGTGGCTGGGAACTGCCTGCTCATGCCAGGGCTGTGGCACCCATGGTTAGCAAACTGGTGTTTCCTCTGTCTTTCACTCTGGGCATTTCCCAGTATTCCCATCTCTCGCTCCAGGTGGGGGGCTGCTCCCCCCTCACTCCATGCCGGCAGGGGTGGGTGAGGGAGGGCTGGGCCCCACTCTCCTCGTCTCTGTGTCTGTAACGTGCGTGTGTATGCGTGTGTGCAGAGATAAGAATAAACCCAGGTTTAGTGGCCAGGTGGCTGTGGGGCTTCATCCTGCCAGGCCGCCGTGCGGGTCCCTGCCCCATCTCTGGTGCACCGGCTCTGTCTGACAGGGCCAAGGTGGGGTCCAGAGGGAGAAGCAGGTGGGTGGGAGAGCTTGGGGGGGTCTCAGGGAAGCCTAGTGCAGCCTATGCATCTCATGCTGCTGGCTTGGGGTGTGTGTGGAGGGGGGGAGCCTTGCAGTGGCTGCAGGGCTGGTATGAGCCATTCCTGTGCCAGCCGCAGGCTGAAGGAGGGCAGTGCCTTGCTGGAAGGAGCAAGGCTGGGTCTTTCAGGTCCAGCTGGGGGCACAGATTGCTCTGCAACCCCTGGTGCTGCTGAGTCGGGGCAGGGGCAAGCCCCCGGGCACCGGGCTGCTGGCAGCTCCTTCAGCTGGCAGCGCTGGGTGAGCTGGGGTAGGCCTGGGAGAGTCCCCCCTGAGGCATGCACAAGTTCCTCCGGGGCCCTGGGTGCTGGTTCGGGCTGTGGTTGGTGGCTCGGCTCCATGCTGGTGGCAGGGTGAGCAGAGCGCAGACTTGCCCCTGGAACTGGCTGGAGCTGACCAAGCAGCTGAGCCACCCAGTGCCAGGTAGGACTGCCAAACCCTGGATGCTGTTGGGCTGGGAGGTGGGTGAGACTCAGCGCAGAACCGGAGGGGCAGGGGGCTGAGCTTCGCCTGCTCTGGGGAGAGGCAGGGTGGGAAATGTGGGTGCAGGAGCCCTGGGGTAGTGAGGCTGCCTGGCATCGTGTGTCCATGTGGGGATGCCCAGTCTGGGCTCCACACCCCCGAGATGGGACTAGTGGCCCAAGGGAGTTGCTGTTAGAGCTGAGGAGCAGGGTGCCGGTGTACAAGCCCCGGGCTTGGCTTTGCACCACAGGCGATGCCTGCACCCCTCCTTCCTCTCCCCAGCTAGCATCACCCAGTGGGTACCGTACCCCCCAAGAACCAGTGCAGGGGGGCATCAAGGGTTGCTGCATGGTGCACTGTGTGCCCCCTCCCTGCTGGCTCCCCCATCTCTGCGCTGTCCCTGTCAGTCGGACTTGCCCCACTGGGGTAAACCTCTGAGCTGGGTGGCAGGCTGTAAGGCCCTAAGGTGTCTCCCAGTGTGCTGGGACTCTTCCGGGCAGCTTCCACTCCCCGCTGGTTACTTGCCCTGCTCCCTGCCAGCACCCCGCTGCAGGGGTGAGCTGCTCCCAGCCCACAGCCAGCTTTGCTTTGCCTATGGGGAGGAGTGAAATGGGGGTGCACTGGCTTGCAGGGTCTCGGGTTGAGGGGTTTGGCTGCAGCACTGGCAAGGCTGTGCCGCCAGAGGGCACTGCGGCACTGCAGATGGCTGCCAGTGCAGGGAGGGGGGCAGCCCAGGGCCCATGGAGGCTGGGACCCAGACTGGTGCCTGTGCCCTGAGTCTGCTCCCGGTCGCTGTGGGGCAGGACCATGCTTGGCTTTTCCCTGCACTGGGCCCTTCCCTGCTGCAGCCTGGGCTAGAGCTCAGCTGCTGGGCACAAGGGGCACGAGCGTGCAGGTCTTAGCTGGGCCCTGTGCGAGAAGCAGGGGTTGGGGGGTGGCATAGGGGCATCTGAGTGGAGATGACGCCAGTCCTGCTCCTGGGAGGAAGGGACCTGAGTTAACTTCCCTGGGGCTGGGGGAGCCCAGGTGGTAGCAGCTCGGGGCTGGCATGCAGATAGACCCCAGGCCCAGATGCCATGGGGATGGGCTCCCGCCGGGCCCATCCTGCTCTATGGGTCTTTTCCCGAGGGCTGTAACACTGCCTGGGAAGGTTTGGGTCCTGCCCTGGCACCTGGAGGTGGGGGTCCTGGGCTGTGCCAGGCTGGGGGCCTGCCCCTGGGGACATAGGGGGGAGCTGGGGGGGAGGAAGGAGGGTGCTGCCCTCCTTTCCCCATTCGATGCCCCTCCCCAGCTTGCCCTGCCGTTCACCCTTCCCATCCAACCCTGTGTGGTTGCTAAATATAACCCTGGTGGCAGACGGGGGCTGGGGGGCGCGTGAAGAACGTGCCGACTTGCGTTACCCGGTGGCCTGCAAGTGAACCGGAAGGCCGGCTTATCGGGGTGGCACGGGCGGCGGGCCCTTGGCAGCCCCATGGGGCACCCCGCTACTTGGCATCTGGTCAGGAGCAATGTGGGGTTGAAAGGTCAGCCTCGCCAGCACCCCCCACGCATGCACACGCTTTCTCCCCGCACCGGTCTCCTTCCTCCGTGCCTTTTGCTCCGCTCCAGCTGGCGTTAACCCGTCTTCCCCCAGCTGGCACAAGACCCGATGCTGTGGGTAGGGAGGGCGTGCCGCGTGGCCCGGCTGGGAGCGCCTGGGCTGCCCCGCTAGGAAGCTCCATGTGTGGGTGACGGGGGTCTGAGGGGTCCCTGGTGTGTCCGTCCCAGGCTGGGGGGCCAGTGGTGATGCCCGCAAGGGCAGAGACCTGCCGTTGGGTGTTGGGAAAGCTGCCAGCGAGAAGTGTCTGGACGTGGCACAGAGCAGCGAGGTGGCTGAGGTTGGAAAGCCACTGATTGCTCTTGCTGGATGCCTGGTGCCGACAAAAAGTCTGTGCCCCCGACGGTGGGGATGCCCTGGGCACGCAGTTCAAGGCAAAGGCTGGGATGTCCCGGGCGTGCAGGTCGAGGTGACGAGCCCGTGATGTCCTGTGTATGGGTGGCAGAGGTCAGGTGCCAGGCAAAGGGGAGCTGGAGCTGATGCCGGCTTTGGAGTGACATCTGGGGCAGGGGAAGGACGGTGGCATGGGTGTTGGGCACAGCGGGAGGACGTGGGTGCCAGGCAGTGGGGGCGTGCAGTTCATGGCGGGGTCACCCTGCAGCACAGCTGCCGAGGCAGGCCCAGCTCCCAATCCGCTCATGCTTAATTCATTTGGACGTCGGCTGCAATGGCAGCTGGCTCCAGGCTCAACCTCCCGAGATGGAGCCGACTCCTCCTCCCGCCTGCCGCCCCCCAGCGCCCGCCGCAGCCGTGCGCTCTGCCCTCCCCGAGCCCTGGCAGCGTGGCATGCTCCGGTGCAGCCTGTGCAGCCCACCCTGCAACTGGGGCAGTGGGGTCCTTGTCTGGGAGCCCCCCGGATGCTGGGCCTGGGCTTTGGTGCACAGGGAAGCCGGTTGCGGGGCAGAGAGCCAGCCATCGCACCCTACAGCTTG
This sequence comes from Gavialis gangeticus, assembly GCF_001723915.1. Lineage (NCBI taxonomy): Eukaryota > Metazoa > Chordata > Crocodylia > Gavialidae > Gavialis > Gavialis gangeticus. Next base: position 28,617,899 of record NW_017728995.1, on the reverse strand, counting down.
AAAACCTGCTCCCTGCTCCTTCCCAGCCCTGGATCCCTCAGCCCAGCCTGCCACTTCCCTGCCTTGAGGCTCTGGCTGCCCACGGCCGTGGCCTCGTGCATGGCTGGTTGTGGCTCCAGCTCTCCTGGGGGGGGCAGAGACAAGTGCATCCACAGCAGGTCAGGTATCCATCTAATTGGCCTGATAAAAGATATCAGCTCTACCATGAGACCCCATTGCATTTTCCGTGCCAGGTCTTTGCTTTACTGTGCCTGGCTCGTGGAGCTCAGCTGCATTCCCTTTCACCCGGCCTGGCTGGATGGACAGCTGTCCCAGCATCGGCCGGCTCGGTGCTGTGCTGCCTGAGGAAGATGGGGATGTGGTAGCACTGGAGCAGGCCCCCTTCCCCACAGCCCATCAAGCACCTTGCACTGAGCTCTGGGCCTGCCCACCCCGCCAGCCCCATCTCTGCTCCAGCCTCTGCAGTTAGCCCCATGCTTGGTGCCAGCCAGAGGCTCTGTGCAAGACATGAGGCAGGTCCTGGGAGGGCAGCGGGGCTTAACCAGGGGTGGTTTCCATGGTGGGACATATCCACCTCCCAAGTGCAAAATTCATGTGTCGTACTGTGTACACACAGCCGCCTCGTGTGCACACGCATCCTGTATTCCTATAGGATACATGTGCCTGTGCCCCCCTGCTCGCACATGCATGTAGCCCCTCTCTCTGCACATGCACCTTCCCTCTCTATGTGCACGTACATCCCCATGCTGATGCACACTCATCCGTGACAGACAGCCTCCCCCAGCCTGTGTGCACACACGTCTCCCTGCCTTCTGCTGCCTGCAGGGCACTGGCTGCTCCAGGCACAGTGCTGGAAGCGGTTTGCATGGTACAGGTGGGGGTTGTCCCCACCCAGCCCGGCTGGAGCCCTTCTCCCCCTGCCCTCTCTGCACCCCGCGTCCTGGGCAGTGCAGCGCTGGGTGCTTTGTGCAAGCCGGAGCTGGCGCTGCGTCGGCACGTGTCCGGCTCTGCGTGGGAGGGGAAGAGAGAGGCGCACAGCCCCTCCCGTCGCTCTGTGCCCCCTTGTTCACCCTGGAAGTCTGTCTTCGTGAACGCGAGCTGAGAGGTCATGAGCTGCCAGGGGCCTT
>NW_017728995.1:28610274-28611772 GCF_001723915.1 Gavialis gangeticus | reverse complement strand
TGGAAGTCTGTCTTCGTGAACGCGAGCTGAGAGGTCATGAGCTGCCGGGGGCCTTTGCTCCAGTGATACACAGCCGATTCTCTGTCGCTCCCGGGCGGGCCCCGTCTGTCCCAATCACTGTCCCTGTCACCCCGGGCCGGCCTGCGTGCAGCTCAGCTGGGTCCAGGCTGTGTCTGTGCCTCCCCTGCTTTTACAGGGCAGGCTCCCTCCTCCTTCTGCAGGGGTTAACGGGCAGGGCTGGACCCTCTGGGAAGGGGGAGCAGGGGCCTTGTTCCCCAGAAAGCCTAGGGGTGCTGGTCGGGGCAGTCTAGGACCAGCCCCATGACAGGCACTGGCAGCTGTGGCAAAGGGAAATGAATGCATGGAGAGGGCAGGGCAAGACAGGATAGGTGGGTACAGTGGGAATAGGGCATTTGGAGGCTGTTTGGGCAAAGCGGGGTGCTCCAGAGACAGGCGGAGGCTGGGAAGGGGGCAGCTGGTGCCAGGCACTGTAGGAGGTAGCATCGTCTCCACGCCCTGGGCTTGCATGGAGGGGGAAGCAGCCAGCTCTGGGGCTGGTGCAGGAGGAAAGCCAATGCAATGTGGGACCCCTCCTCTCCGGGGCAGGACCCACAGCCCAGACTCTCCTGGGACCTGCCGAAACTTGTGTGACGGGCTAGCTGGCAGTGACCTAGCTCAGGGGTTTTGAAAGGGCAAAAGGTGATTGGAGGACTTGGGATTCCCTTTCCTCACCAATCTGGTAATGATTTGGCCCAGGGGTTTTGAAGGGGTAAAAGATGATTGGAGGACTTGGGATTCCCTTTCCACACCAATCAGGCCCCAGAGACTCACCCCCTGTGGCCCCTTGGGTCACCTGGAGGGGGATAAAAGGGGCAGCGTGGGCTGACTTAGGAGAGACCAGCGAGGGGCAACAAGGAAGGAGCTTCACAGAGCTGGCAAGAGCTGAGCCAGTGGGGCAGGAGCAGTGCCCCGGAAAAGCCTGAAAGAGTGGGACCTGCAGGCAGCAGTGGGACCCTCTGCAGCGTGGCGTGCGGCTGGCAGGAAAGGGCCCCACTGGGCTCCAGGATCCCCTAGGAGAGGCTGCAGCCAGCAGGAGAGGCTCCCCCGCTCCAGCAAGGATCTGAGCAGTGACCTGAGGGGTTCCCAGCTCTGCTTCCAGCTCCTCCAGTCAGAGGCCAGGCAGCGCGACATGAGGCCGGGGCTCCGGGAAGGTCAAGACCCCTCGCAGGTGGGAGCAGTGCCACCAGTGGTGGCTGTGTGGCAGTGTTCCTGCCTACTACGGGGCGCTCTAGGTTCAAGTCCTAGCTGAGGTGACTCAGGGTGAGTGCGATAACAAGAAGCAAATCTTCTTGCATTGGAAAGGGGCCATTGTGTTTTCCCCCCTCCAGATACCAAGGCGCTATGTTTCCTTGGCATTTTGCATTTTGTGCCTTTTATATTTCACCAACCCGTATTATTTGTTCTGCTGTTCGTGTTTTATATTTTGTTAACCCTGTTT
>NW_017728995.1:28607135-28609782 GCF_001723915.1 Gavialis gangeticus | reverse complement strand
GGCCCCTTCCCCAGCTTTGGCAGGTGGCCTGTGCTCCTTTCCGGGAGCCTGGCACTGAGGGGGGTGATGGCAGAAGGGGGAAGTGTCTGCCTCAGCGGACACCAAACAAGCTACATGGGTTTCCACTTAGAGGGGTCATGAATAAGCTATGCCGCACGCAGCTGTGCTGGGGTCTGCATGGGCCACCCCCTCCTGCTACTGGGCACTGTGGCACGCAGAGGGAGCCAGGCTGGAGGTGTAAGGCCTGGGCTGGGAGCCAGGCAGCGAGGGCTTGAGCCCCAGAGAGGAGAGCAGCATGATGTGCACAGCCCTCTGCCCGGGGCGCGTGCCCTGGGCTTGTCTGGGGCAGCAGTGTTGCCCTCCAGGGAAGAGCCAGGACCCTGTCCATGTCAGGCAGGCACCGGACTGGGATAGGGCACATGTGTGGCCCCAGGGCACATGTGCAGGGCTCTGGGGCGCACTGGCATGGGCAGGCACCAGGGTCTCAAGGTTTCAGCGGGGTGTGGGGTGGCTGGCCAGTGGTGGGCCCTCAGTCCCCACCAGTGCAGTGCCCTGTGGCTTCATATGGCGTTACGAGGTGCCCCTGCTCCCCAAGACGTGGTGACAGCTCCCGCCAGCCAGCTGCAGCTCTGAGACGGCACTTTCCTGCCGAAACACCACTGCCCTCTGGGCACAGCCACTGCCAGGGCTGGCCCTGATCCCGACCCAGCAGCCCTGGACATGGCATGTCTGGGATCGCGGGCGGTATGCACATCCAGGGTACCCAGGCGCTGCAGTGCGGGGACCGTGGGAGTGTCTCAGAGGGGCTGAGAGGTCAGCCATGAGGGCCTGAGTGAAGCCCCCCTATGAGAGGCTGGCTCCTGGGGCAATGGCTGGGGTCTCCCCCATCCCTACGTGCAGCTCAGGATGTGCCTGAGTCTGCAGCCCCCAGCTTGAGCGTGCCACCCCGGGCAGCCTGCAGCTCTGCCAGCCCCCAGCAGGGGCCAGTCTTGCCCCAGGAATGGGCTGGCATCAGGTCACAGGGCCCCCAGGCTGGGGGTGCCTGGAAGGGTGGGGGCAGCTGACGGGGTGCTGGGGCCCTGGCGGAGCAGGGGTTTCAGTGGTCACAGGCTCAGACCCCTACCAGCCCCACTGCTGCCCTTCCCGTGGGCATGCCAGCTTGGGCACAGGAATGCCACGGCTGCCCCTGGGCAGACCCTGCCCATGTCAGCTCAGTCCCCTGCCTTGGGGGGTGACCAGCAAAAGAGGAACTGCTCCCCTCTGAGCTCAGAGACCCCAAAGCTTTCCCTCCTGTCTCACATCCTGCTCGTGCTCCAGGCCCCGTCAGCTCTGCCTGGCAGAGAGCTGCAGTGAGCAGGGTGCTTGGGCTCCTTGCCCTTCCCTCCTCCTCCTCCCAGGGAGGCAGCCTGACTCTGCCAGCCTCCAGCTCCGTCAGCATCCCTCAGGAGGGAAAAGGAGGTGCAGAGCTGCCCCAAAGCACCTGCTATTCCTGCCCCCTTCCCCGTGCTCCTCCTGATCCCCAGCCCTGTTCAGGGTGAGAGGACTGCTCTGAGTGCAGGGACACCAGCATCACCTTGGGCTTCTCATTGCCGAAGGGGCAGGGGCAGGCTAGGGATAGCAAGGCCCCTCTTGAGCCAGCCTGAGCTTGGGGGAGGAACCCAGAATCCGGCATTGAGACCCCTGGTAGGGGGCATCTGCTGCTAAGCTCCCCTCGGTGTGCCTCCCCACTCCAGCTGGGCGCTGCGGTCAGGGTGGGAGGCAAAGGTGCCCAGGCGGGCCTTGGCTTGGAGAAGCAGGAGCACCAGCCCAGCCTCTTCCTCTGAGTGCTGCTAGGAGTAATCCTCCTGCTCCTCCCTGCACTGCGGCTGCATGTCAGGGTTTAATTGGGCATCCAGTGACCTGGAAACCTGCCCGCTCCATTGCCTGCAGCTGGGTGCCCTCCTGGCCAGTGCTTCCCCCTGCCTTTCGTTAACATTAAGGGGCATTGGCAAGGACCCCCTCTTCATTGCAGGGCCATGGGCGGGGAGCTGAGAGAGGGTCATTGTGGGGGCTGGTGCTATGGCATGCTCAGCCCAGGACCCAGAGCTGGTGCTGATGTGGTGGGGTCACCCCCTCCCCTCCACAGACCTGGAGAGCTGGAGCAGCCCAGGTGAGAGCTCCCTGGTTATCTCATAAAGCTCCAGTTCCCAGAGCCACGCGATCCGGGGAATAGCTGAGCTTCTGTTTGAAGGTGCTTCCCGTTTCCGGCCCCCCTAGAGCAGAGAAGAGCTGAGAAACGTGCCCCCCAGATGCCAGGAAGCAAAAGGAGGTGTCCCACAGTATGTGTGAGAGAGCTGGCGGTGTCTGAGATGGTCTCGTGGTTGTGGGGGGCTGATGCTTGGGTCTCCCAGATGCAGTGTTGTCTCCCAGTGCTTGCAACCCCCTCCACTCCTGTTCCCCATCAGATGAGATCTCTCCCTGCGTGTGCCCCAGAAGAGAGAGGCTCCTGCAGGCCCAGGCCTGTGGGGCTCAGCTCCTCTCCCCTGGGGACAAAGGCAGGCCTCCACCTCGATGTGCAGCACACGCACTTGTGATCGAAGCCAGTGGGGCAGGCAGCCTCCAGCCCGCACTCTGCTCCAGGGACCACGGGTGGGTGGGTTTCGGTTTG
>NW_017728995.1:28600627-28602135 GCF_001723915.1 Gavialis gangeticus | reverse complement strand
AGCATCTGTTTGAAGGTGCTTCCCGTTTCCGGCCCCCCCTAGAGCAGAGAAGAGCTGAGAAACGTGCCCCCCAGATGCCAGGAAGCAAAAGGAGGTGTCCCACAGTATGTGTGAGAGAGCTGGCGGTGTCTGAGATGGTCTCGTGGTTGTGGGGGGCTGATGCTTGGGTCTCCCAGATGCAGTGTTGTCTCCCAGTGCTTGCAACCCCCTCCACTCCTGTTCCCCATCAGATGAGATCTCTCCCTGCGTGTGCCCCAGAAGAGAGAGGCTCCTGCAGGCCCAGGCCTGTGGGGCTCAGCTCCTCTCCCCTGGGGACAAAGGCAGGCCTCCACCTCGATGTGCAGCACACGCACTTGTGATCGAAGCCAGTGGGGCAGGCAGCCTCCAGCCCGCACTCTGCTCCAGGGACCACGGGTGGGTGGGTTTCGGTTTGCGGACTCCTTTGAAGATGCTGAGTCTCCCTCTGCTTGGGCAGGTGAGGTCCTTCTTCTGCCTTGAGGCTCATTTCTTTTGGGGGGGTGGGGTGCAGACCCATGCAGGAAGTGTGCATGTGTGTGTGTGTGTGCATGTGGGGGGGTCTTCTCTCCCTAGTGCCTGTGGGGGCTGGTGGAGTCATGGGGTGGGTGCATGCGGGAAAGACCCCATGGCATGGAGCTGGTGGGCGAGGGCATGGCCCCACAGCTCCTCGGCCTGGCAGTCCCCCGCTCCCAGGCTGCCTGCATGGGGTGGTGCTTGAGCCCTGCGGGTCATTTACTGCCCTGGCAGCGGGTCTCCTGGGTGAGGGGTGCTCGTGGCCTGGGCTCTGCTCTCCCAGCCCTGTCCCTCCCCTGGCACTGCAGATGCCAGCTGGCTCCCTGGGGAGGTGGGAACTGGTATAACCCAGCAGTGGTCTGACAGTGGGCCAGCATAAACATGGGGTGAGATTTTCATGGGGTAGCACTGGGGGGAGGAGCAGTGGCGGGGCTGGGCAGGACCCTATCTCCATCACTGTGCCAAGCACCCCGCAGCCAGTCCCCACCCAGCACCCTGTCTCCATCCCTGCCTCCATGGCCGGGTGCTGGTAGAGAGGCTGGACAGGAGTGGGGGTCCCAGGAAAGGAGGGCACAAGGGCACCACGGTGGGGGCTCTATGTGGCAGGGGGCAGAGCCAGCCCCATGGGACGGCTCTAGCAACTTCTCGCTGGCTTGGTGGCGTGGCACTCCCCACATGGAGAAGCCTCCTTGGTTGCTGTGTGCGGTCCCCAAGGTCAGCTCAGCCCCCCAGGTCTCTCCCATGACACCCCTTTAAAGCAGCATGTGGAGAAGGGTCTGTCTCCCTCTCATCTCTTGGGGCCCTTGACCTCCCTCAAGTGCTGGAGCCTGTGGCTGCCCCCATCCCCTCTCCTCCCCAGGGCCAGGCTGCCAGGTCCATCAGCACCTTTGTGCCCAGCATGTGCATCTAGGAGGCAAGCAAAAGGCCAGCTTGTCCTGCCAAGCTGTGACCAGGGATCGACCTTGCATGGGGGGAGC
>NW_017728995.1:28594960-28595627 GCF_001723915.1 Gavialis gangeticus | reverse complement strand
TGCCCAGCACGTGCATCTAGGAGGCAAGCAAAAGGCCAGCTTGTCCTGCCAAGCTGTGACCAGGGATCGACCTTGCATGGGGGGAGCAGGATTAGAGCCCGTGAAAGCTGGGCCGGCCTGGCAGTCAGATGCAGGTGCCAATTTCCATCCAGTACCCCCTGAGCCCAGACCTGGCAGTGCCACACAACCACTATGGCCAAACCTGGGGCTGGGCGGACCAGAGTAGAGCTGCCTGGGGGAGCTGGGAGAGCAGCGCAGAGGGGCAGGGTCTCCAGAGAGACACGCGGGGCAGTGGGGAGAAGAGAGGTGAGGGGAGGGAGAGCAGGGGCATAGCTGAGAGCACCCCGGCTGGGGAGACCCATGCCAGGAGAGGACATCTCCCATGCCTTGCACACGCACATGCTGCATGCATGCCCATGTGTGCAGACATGCCGTACATACATGGCTCATGCTAATTGCATGCTCCCAGTGCACACGCTGCTCACACCTGCACTAGACCCAAGGGGTTATTAAGCACGTGTACTACATGTCTGCACGTGTGCTACTCACACCTGTACGGGCTGACAAAGCCACTTGCTGACAGACTGAGGCTCCCACGTGCGGAGCCCTCCACGCTGGGAGAGTATCTCCCCAGCCTTGGCTTGGGGGCAGAGCTCGGGGTGCACAG
>NW_017728995.1:28592383-28594944 GCF_001723915.1 Gavialis gangeticus | reverse complement strand
GCTCCTCAGACTGGGGTGCCAGCGTCTGCCCACCCCTTCTGACCCCCATGCCTTGTGCCTGCCTGTTCTCTCTGCATTGGGGCAGCACCCTGCACAAACAGCTGTGGGCTTCTCTTCCCCCTTCCACATGGGAACAGAGGAACAAGGGGCTGGGGTTGGGGACATGACAGGGGGAGCCAGGAGGGAGCACAGGGCAGAGAGTCCTGGATGGCACTGCTGGGGGGTGCCTGGCACTGCGGCAGTCCTGTCGGAGAGCTGCGCTGAGTGGGCATGGCGTCCCCTTGCACTAAGACCCACCCAGGAGGTCCTCGGGAAGCCTCTGGGCTCAGAGCAATGCCTATGGGGTGTCCATTATGAACCAGCGTGGGGCAAAGTACAGGAGAGAGGGGCTGGCGCTGAGCGGGGCCTCACTTTGCCACAGAGAGGGCAGGGGGAGCCCATGAACCCCATGGGCACAGCATGGCAGAGACCCCAGCATCAGGCCACGTGTGCTGGGCTTAGGGCAGCAAGTCCTGGCACTCAGGGTCTGGACAGGAGACCTTTCTAGCCAGACACCTGATTCGCAGCAGGCAGGCCAGGGGTGGGTGTGGGGGGTCAGACTGCGGCCTGAGCCCCGCGTCTGTGTGCGGGGGCTCCTGGACCTGTGATTAAGGGGCTTTGACAAGCAGATTACAAGTGGGCTCTAATAGGCCCTTAACCTCTGCCCCCCCAGGGAGCCGGGGGAGTGGAGCCCTTCCTCTTGACAGGAAGCGCTGTCTTCCTGCGCCGCCAGCCGCGGCTGGGAGGGATGGTGAGAAACGAAGCCATGCGCCTGTCTGAGGCTGCGCGGGGCAAGGCGCAGGGCAGCTGGGGCGCGGGGAGGGTCTGCACCGTGGGGAGTGGGTGTGACAGGATCCTGGGGGCAGGCACAGCATGTGAGGCATGGAGATGCTGGATCCTGTGGGCCAGCCCCTTTCATACCAACAGGGAAATGCAGCTGCTTCTGGGGGGGAGCATGCGGCAGTGTCTGCCAGGTCCCCCACACGCAGCGCTGAACTGTGGCTGTGTCTTTGCTGGGCTGTGGCTCCTGTCTCAACATTGGGCGTGTCAGCCGGGTCCCCGCGCCTCTCCCTGCAGCAGCCGGGTGGGTTTGTCCCTGCTGCCTGCTCCGGCTGGTGAGATGGAGATGCCTGCAATCGGCGCCCTCCACAGATCACAGTGGATCAGCTGGATCTGACCCCGGGGCAGGGCACCGGGCAGGCGGAAGGCAGATGATGCATTCCTCACGGTTCTTCTTAGCAGCAGCCGAGCTCCTTTGGCTCGGTTTGGGGACTGGGCCCAGCTAGCCGGGGTCTCGGGGAGGTTTCACACCATGTTGGGTGGGGTGTGTGGCCAGACAGCCCCAGCGGCCTGCTTGGGCCCCAGTGTGGCCTGGGGCTGGTCCCCAGGTCCCTTGCCCGATGCCTTGCCTGGTTCCCGGGCACAGGGGAGCGACCCCTCCCTGGGTAGCACCTGAGCTCTGCAGGCAGTGCAGTCTGGGTAGCATTGCCCCGCTGACCCCGGCGCTCAAGCACTGCTCAATCCTGCTAATCTCCCGCTCCCGGGAAGGCGAATGAGCCGCTTTATCTAAGACAAACAGGCCGAGCGACACCCCTCCTCTCGCCCCCCTGCATTCCCAGTGTGGCTGCCACCAGGGGAGACTCTAGCAGGGGCATGCCAGAGATGTTTCACTCCCTTTGCCCGCGTGGCATCCCTGCTGCCAGGAGCCAGGCTAATCCACCCTGGGCCCACGCCCCTTGCCCCCTCCCACGGCCCTGGCACTCTCCTCTGCTCACAGCCAAGGCCAGTGTGGGAGCTCAGCCATTGCCCCGTCTCTCCCTCCCTGCTGCATCGTCCTCTCCTGCTTCTGCCCACACCCTGCTCTCCCCGTGGCGTGCAGGTGAGACGGTGTAGGGGCAGGGTGGGCAGCCAGGGGCTGGCAGCGGGGTGCCCCTCGGAGCACAAGGGGTCACTTTTCCCCTCTGATTCCAGCTCCCTTTTCCAGTGACATTTGGGGACAGGGACAGACTCAGCCTGCTCCAGCCCCTGCCCCCTAAGGCCTCGTGAAAAGTCCCTCCCATGCCCAGTGCCCCTCCCACCCTCGACCCCAGCCTCATCATCCCTGGCACAGATGGGTGCCAGCTTCTGCCAGGGAGAGCAGGACCTGCCAGCTGGTTTCTGGACTAGGGAGCGAGCTCTGCCGGTGGCCGTAATCCCGGCATGACCTGCCCAGCCATCTGCCTCATGGCCACCGTGGCTGTACCCAGCCAGCTGGGTGCGGGGGGAGGCAAAGGCAGCAAATGTTGGGCACAGGCTCCCCTCAACTCCTCTGCTCTGCTCTCTCCTCTCGCCTTCCTCGCAGGTGCCTCCCCCCAACCCAACATGGGCTTCATCCTGGGAGCAGGGTAGTGGTGCAGAAGGTGCAGTGTCCGACAGGGAGAAGACGCGTGGGGCAGGAATTGTTGCGCCCTGTGAGGCAAGTCTGGATACTATAGTGGGCAGTGATGGTTTTGAAGCTTGTCCCCTTTGGCCTCTTCCCCAGG
>NW_017728995.1:28581691-28587383 GCF_001723915.1 Gavialis gangeticus | reverse complement strand
TCCCTTTTCCAGTGACATTTGGGGACAGGGACAGACTCAGCCTGCTCCAGCCCCTGCCCCCTAAGGCCTCGTGAAAAGTCCCTCCCATGCCCAGTGCCCCTCCCACCCTCGACCCCAGCCTCATCATCCCTGGCACAGATGGGTGCCAGCTTCTGCCAGGGAGAGCAGGACCTGCCAGCTGGTTTCTGGACTAGGGAGCGAGCTCTGCCGGTGGCCGTAATCCCGGCATGACCTGCCCAGCCATCTGCCTCATGGCCACCGTGGCTGTACCCAGCCAGCTGGGTGCGGGGGGAGGCAAAGGCAGCAAATGTTGGGCACAGGCTCCCCTCAACTCCTCTGCTCTGCTCTCTCCTCTCGCCTTCCTCGCAGGTGCCTCCCCCCAACCCAACATGGGCTTCATCCTGGGAGCAGGGTAGTGGTGCAGAAGGTGCAGTGTCCGACAGGGAGAAGACGCGTGGGGCAGGAATTGTTGCGCCCTGTGAGGCAAGTCTGGATACTATAGTGGGCAGTGATGGTTTTGAAGCTTGTCCCCTTTGGCCTCTTCCCCAGGCACTGTGCCCACGCACGCTTCATGCCATGCAGAGCGACTGCAAATGGCTGTTGAGTGACCTGGGCAGGGCTGGAGTCTGGGCTGGGAGTCAGAGACATGGGGATGTGCATGAGTGACTGGTGCCTCCTGAATCTGGGGGTGGGGGCACCCACAGAAGCCACCGACCCTGTCAGGGGGGCACCAGCCCTACTGACAGCATCAGTGTTGGCCGTCGTGGGGGGCACGTGCACCCCCTACCAGTTGCTGATGGGGATGTGGCACCTGGTTAAGGGCGGGGGGAGTTTTTTTGCTGCAAAGCTGGAGGCAGGCTTGGCCCCGGGGCTCAATTCAGACCCGCAGAGCTCAGCAGCGGCAGGAGAGCATGACTGTCCATGGGACTCTCCCACTCTTGCTTGGCCTTGCTGCCCTGGACACCAGCCAGACCGCTCGCCCTCAACAGCCCCCATCAGGTAGCCAGGAAGGAGCAAACAGCAGCCTCAGCGGGGCAGGGGCATAAGGGCGCCGTGCTAGATGGCTCCATTGGAGACACCCTGGCTCGGAGCGGGTGCAGCGTGGCTGTCACACTCAGCGCCTCCCTTCCCGTGTCCCACGGCCCCTTCTCCGTCACCCTGATTCCCTGTGCTGCCAACAGCGGTGGGGAGCGGGACGGCTAAGATTTGGTCTGAGCATCATTAAAATGAGCTCTGGCCCCAACTGTGGCTGCTAGGGCTGTGGCCAGGGGCAGAGATGGAGACGCTGGCTCTTTGCAGTGTGGGTGGGGGAAGGCATCTGCTAAGGAGCATGCTGGGGTACTAGACACGGGACATCTGCACACCCTAAAACCTGCCTGCCTCCTTTCCTTGCTGCCTGCAGCATGGCTCTGGATTCAGTCTCATTCATACGGCAGCAGAAACAGCCACACCCGGGGGCTTGTGGGGCAAGACAGCCCCAGTCTCAAGGCATGGCGGCTGTAGCTGGGCAGAGGTATGGGGGTAGGTGGTCCAGGGCCCAAGCCCAGGCCCCCCCCAAAAGGCTTGTGGGCCAGCATTTCCAGGGCATGCTCAGCACCCAGGATGTGCAGGGCACATCCAATCTGGAGTCCAGATGGGAGCTAGCTGTCCCGTCCTCACCCCTGGCCCAGACCCTGTATAAGACGAAGTGGGCCAGGGCATGGGGCATGCCAGACATCCTCCTATTCCTGTGGGCAAAGTACATGAGCCAGATCTGTAAACCGGCGATGGGCGCGGAGTCCAAAACAGCCTGTCTCATGAGATATTTTGCAGGACACTGCCTGAGACGGCGGGCATGTTCACGCCGGCCTGCGGAAGACCTTGGCTCGTGTGGATCTATGAGACCCTGAGCGAGATGCGCAGCACATACCGTCTACAGAGCGCAGGCCCCGCAACCACGGCCAACCACAAGAAGATACAGGAGGCGGTGAGAAGCAGAGACCTCGTGTTGCCTGTGGACCTGCTTCCGGGCGATGCTTGCCAAGCCGTGTGGGATGCATCTTCCACAAGGACCTGTGGAAAGACCACACAGGCCTGAACTGGCTGATAGCCCACTGGGTCCTCCCAGCGAAGGCTTGGAGATATAAAGAGGGGCAACCGGGGAGTCCGAGCTGCCCGAGGGCCATCTGCCGAGGTGCCACGGAGACTATCCACCACCTCCTATGGCTCTGCTCATACGCCAAGCAGGTGTGGGAGGGAAAGCGGCTCTGTGAAGCAGTGATAGGGATCAGACAGCTGTCAAGAGAGGCAGCTCTGTGCAGACACCTGACTAAACCCCGGGGGAGCCCGTCAGCCCACTTCGATCAGTTCATGTCTAGCATCAGGAGCGCCCCGTGGAAGTCCAGGAACCTCCCGACGTACGGGCACACGGACCTCGCGGTGGTAGACTGTGTCAAAATGGCTTTGAGCGAACTCCAGTCCTACCACTGGAAACTGGTAGCAGAGGATGGGGAGGTCGCAGCCCAATCCACCTGGCAGAGGGACGCTTGGCACGGGATCTTTCAAGACCCCCCCAGTGAGGAAACAGACGGTGACAGCGAAGAGGACATCGAGACAACCAGATCCAAAGACAGTGATGAGGATGGCAGCGGGGACAGCAGCAGTGAATGAAGTGAGTTTTAAACCCCGTATTCGGGGATGGGACTAAGAGACAAGGGGCTGTGTAAGGGAGACAATAGAGGATGCCTGGTGGACGGGTGCGTGGGAGCGCCGTTCTGTGGGTGCACGTACTGTAACGGGTGCACGTGTTTCACCCTGAGGAAGGGCCTTGCTTCCCAGCAGCTGCAGACAGATTGGGGCTACTCATGAGGGGCCACATCCTGGGAGGTGCTAGGCAGCTCTTAGGAGGCAGGCAGGATGGGGATGCCCAGCAGGTCCAGGCTGTGTATGGCATCCAGAGCCAGGAGGAGGTCCTGCCATGCCAGTGGCAAGGGTGGAAGGGGCCGCGGCCAGGGTGCTGAGCTGGAGCTGAAAGGCAGGGGAAGGCGGAGGGGCTGGGAGGGCGGCGAGGAGCTCACTGGCAGGTGGGAATCCACAGGGACGTGGTGCAGGCAGGAAGGTCAAACCACTTTGCTGCGCTTCTTCTGCAACCAGCGGCGCCTGGAGGGGAGAGGCCAAGTGCACACGTGTGTGCAGGGGTGGGGAGCTGCACCACTCCCCAGGCTGCCTCTGCTAGCAGCGCTCCTGCCTGCTGCTCACTCACCCCAGCTGGGAGCAGGGAGATTGTCCAGCCCTTGGACAGCCATGGGGGGACCCAAGGCAGCAAAGTTGGGCTTGTAAGGACCCACCATGTATATCCCAGGGTCCTTTAGCCAGGACCTGGAGGGGAAACCAGGGTGGGTTAGAAGAGGGGCTTCCTAGAGGGGCCACGATGTGCCGGGGGTGACAACCACTCCAGCCAGAGTATCCCTGGGAGAGGGGAGGGAGGACTTTATCGGGCTAGCTAGACTGGCACAACTCCTAGTGCTGGGCCAGGTACATGAAGGTGCCTTGGGGTGATGGAGCTTATCCCCTTCCCAGAACAGCTCCTCTGGTGTGAGCACGCTTGCTCCCACATATCGGTGTCCACGCGGGGCAGGTGGTACCGCTGCTGGTGCTGGGCTGCAGTAACACTTGTCTGGGGGCCCTTCCTACAGGTTCCCATCCTTCACAGAGCCCTTTTGGGCTAGATCCTGGGTGAGTGTGCCCAAACTACAGATGGGGAGACTGAGGCACGGGGAGAGGTGGGATCTGGCCAACTGGCTCTGAGTGGGCCCTGTTCAAAGAGGCACCCCCATCTCCGACAGCAGTCGCTGGAGATGCCTGCGTGGGGCCCAGCTTTGTAGCTGCAGGCGGGAGCTTTGCAAAAAGCTGCGGGGTGAACACCATGATCTGCGTTGCTCTGTGAGGAGCTGGGACCTGACGCCAGGAGTCCTGACCCTCCTGCTTTGTCCACAGCTCAGTGATGTGCACCCTCCGGCCAGGAAGCCGGGGTGCTCCCAGGTGGATAAGCCCACAGCCTGCCAGGACACGAAAGACCCTGGACCCTAAGTTGTGCCCAGCAGCCCGCCCCATCGGAGCACCACTGCCTTCTCCGAAGGAGGGGACTGTGCAGAGGATTGGCCCTATGTGAGGGGCTGCTTGGCTCAGTGGTGGTAGGGGTGCTGGCAGGGGCCCGGGCAGCGCTAGGACCCAGCAGTGAGAGCAGGGTGCGGTGAAAGCAGCTGGTGCTCTCCCGGGGGGCAGCAGGGCTCCTGGGGTCACGCGCCTGTGCTGGTTCCTCACTTCTGCTTCCTAATTACAGCCCTCTCCGTGTTGCCAGTAAACAGTAGTGCCTTCTAACGCCTCCACCAAAGAGCCGCTGTCTGCATTAAACTGTCTGCTGGCATCGCTCACGCCCGGCTGGGCCCGGCGCACGGGGCGGGCAGCGCTGGCACCCGCTTCCACATCACCCCGCCTGGGACGGGGCCCAGCCGCACTGGGGCTGGGGGAGGGCAGGCCTTTGTGTTTGTGGTTCGCTGGAAGGCACCTCCGGGCATCAGGGGCACGTCTCTGCATGGGAAGCACAGAGTGGGGCCAGGCAGTGTGCCAGGTACCTGCCAGCGTTGCCCGCAGAGAGAGGCCCCACTTTTCTCCTGCCAAGTGTAATTGGTGGGATCAGCATGTCCTGTCCTCGTGCTGACCCTGGGAGATCTCAGCAAGGGGACCCCAAGCCCCAGCTCTGCTCCCAGCTGGGGGGCCGGAGGGGTGTCCTTGGCTGGGTCGGTGGTGCAGCACACGGCGTTGCTTTCCGCAAGGGGCAGCCCATCTCCAGGGCCTTGTGCCACGAGGCCGCACCAGCTGGGCAGTCCTGCTGGCTCAGCCCAGGGGCTCTGAGGCCCTTTTCCGGTCCCATTGCTCAGTGCCCAGGTGCATGCCGGCCCAGCACTGTCCCACGCTCCCTCCGCCCTGAGAAGGGGAGAACCCGCCCGGGAGCTTGCTATTCCCACGGGGCTCTGTGCCAGGCAGCTGCAGTGCTGGCACCTGCTGGGTGGGACCTTTCCATCCCAGACTCACCCAGGACCCCCCTTGCTGGGGCAAGCATGGGCTGGGAGGGGGCTGCCCCAGAGGCTGGCTGCCAGGGGCAGGGTGGTGGGGTCTGTGGCGGGTGCAGAGATCCCACCTCAGGAACACAGCTGGGTATTCATACCCCTCCGCTGTTTCCACCACGTGAGGCGGGCCAGTAGGGGGTGCTCCTGCGTGGAGCCGCCCACCTCCCTGCACCCGACCACCTTCCAGGCTCCGAATGCCTCCCTAGGGGCGCCTTATGTCCGGCCGACCCCTCTCCCGGAGCACACTCGCTAGTCTGGGGGCTCTGGGGACCCTGCAGAGCCCCCCTCTGAGAGTGTGGGGAGGGGTACGGGGCGGGCTGCTGAGCAGGGACTCTGGCAGGGGCCCAGAGGAAGAGCTGTGTCTGGTTGAGGGCCAGGATGCGGCACCAGAGCTGTCTGGGTCTCAAGCCAAACCAGGTCCCGTTGGATGGACCTGCCCTGGAGGGAAACCGAGGCAGGATAAATAGCTCGACAATGGCCATGAGGGGGAGCTGTGGAGGCCGGCTGTGCCACAAGCCTGCCCCCCACTTTCACGCAGCGGGGGGGGCCCCTCCTAGAGCTGTGTGCCCTCCCGGGGCCTGGGC
>NW_017728995.1:28574854-28581674 GCF_001723915.1 Gavialis gangeticus | reverse complement strand
TCTCGCAGCGGGGGGGGCCCCTCCTAGATCTGTGTGCCCTCCCGGGGCCTGGGCATGTCCCAGCTCACTCCTGGTGCCATGCTGGGGGCTGGAGACATTGGTTATGTTATGGGGAGTCTGTCTGCAGACAAGCCAGGCCCCTTCCCCGCAGGGTTTGGCTTTTGCTGAGGGTCCTCCATGGGCGTGAATCTGGATGGTGTGGTGGGGCACCCGCTCTCTGGGCAGGCGCCCTTCCTTGTGCCAAGCATCCCTGTGGCTCTGCTACCCCGAGATGGCACCGTGCAGCCCCCACATCTCACCGTGGCTCTCCCAGAGACACACACCTGGGGGGTTCCTGCTCCCATGTTGCCGTCTGGCCAATGCCAGGCCCTGTCTTTCCTCCCAGCTGCCAGCTGTTAAGCCCACGCCTGGTGGTACATGCTCCAGCTGTGTCTCCAAGGAGCTCCGTTCGCTTGTTGGGTTCAAGCAAACCAGCTCCAGAAGCGACCCGTGCCCTGTGCCGCCTATCCCAGGGGAGAGACTAATCCTTTGCATCCGAGGGAGCTCAGTAAAAGGTGAGCGGGGAAACCGAGTCATGTGTGCTCCTCGTAGGAGAACGGAGGAGTCCCCCCATCCCTCAGTGGTGTTTTAACACTCATGGTGAATTATTGATGGTGCAGCTAAGAGCTTTGTGTGTGCTCCCTGCCCTCCCCTAGCCTGGCCCTGCCGATGGAGCTTGCTTGGGACACGCGCCCTGCGCTCCCAGGCACTGCCCCTACCTTTCTGTGCCAGCATCCTGGGAAGGTGGCATGCACCAGGGTGGAGATTTTGGAGTGGCAGCAAATGCAGAGGGGCTGCACGATCCCACCCCCACCCTGCCTTGGAGGGAAGGGGCCGGGAACCCAGAGCTGGGGAAGCTCAGCCCAATGGACTCGGCGCCAAGCTTGCTGTGATGTGGGGACCAGCTCGGTGATGGCTTGGCTCAGTGCCACGGGGGTGCAGGCCAGTGATGTGCTCGGGGGCTGTCAGGTGAGAGCAAGCTGCCCATAACCCCTCTTGCGAATGCGGGAGGCGGGTCAGGGGCTGGAAGCAAGACTGGTCTCCGTCTGCCGCAGGGACCCGAGGCCCAGAGCCCTGCTCCAGGCTGAGCTTTCTGCCATGCTTGGATGCCTCATTCCTTCCCTGTGGTGCCGAGGGGAAGCCCAGCTCTGGGGAGAGCAGAGCGCAGAGGCCTCGGGGCTGGCCGCTGGGGCTAACGCACTCGTATGCACCATGCACGCACCGTCCGGGCTGCGAGGCCCCTTGCTCGCAGGCCCCGAGGGCTGGCTGCCGGCTGCCCACCGCGCTCTTCAGGGTATGCTGCTGTGTTGGCCGCCCTGAGATGGCTCTGCCAGGGGTGGAAAGGCACACGCAGGAGCCTGTGTGGCTTGTACCCAGGACTCGGGGCCCTGGGCAGGTCTGGACATCAGCTATGGGCTCTTCCCTTCTAAGCTGCTTCCTCTAGAGCCATCCTGCAGCTGGGTACAGTGGTGGGCAGAGGGCCAGGGGCAGGGGCCAAAGACATTTCAGTGCCAGGGATGGAGAGGGGCTGATGGTGGGTGGTCCCCACGGCCTCCGAGCCCCTCTGCACCATCAATATCTGCTCCGTGCTGCCAGCCTGCCCCCTCCTCTGTGCCAGGTTAGCACAGGGGTTGGGCTGCAGGAGCCCAGTGAAGCACAGCCCTTGTGGGTGCAGGTCAGCTAAGCCCTGATGCCCCAAACGCAACCCCAGTGCCAGGTCCCCGCAGCGTTGGTCAGGAGCGGAGGAACCTCCTGCCCATTGAAGGGCTAGATATTGGCAGCAGTGCCCACGCAGGGTCCCGGATGGCGCTGGGTTGAGGTGGGCTTCGAGGCTGTGGGCAACTATTGCCTCCTTCCCCACCTGGGAAGGAGTCGCCAGACCTCAGGCGTGACCAACTTTGGCCATGATGGCTCGGGGCTGCCATTTTGGGCCCAGGTCCCGCCAGCCCCTGAAGGAGGAAGGAGCTTATTGCATCTCCTGGGAGCAGATTTAAGGCCCTGGCATAGCTGCCTCTGGCTTGGAGGAGGCTGGGGACGAGGGCATGAGTCCCACGGGGAGGCTCCCTGGCCCCGTGAGCCCCAGGCTGCTCCTGCCCCGCGTGCCCCCGTCTCCCCGGCGCGGGGCCAGAGGGCAGTGCAGGCATTTGCTACTGTAAATAAATGTTTGTGGAGCTCAGCTGCGGTGGGAGGTTGTGTTTTTTTTAATCTAATTGTTAATTACGGTCGCAGCTGCCCCGGGCGGGAAATCCCCGGGGCAGACGGGGTGAGCGGGTGCTGACAAACCGCTCTCTGCTCGCCGCGGATGGAGTCCAGATGGCTCCGCTCCGGCCGCATGGCACAACCAAGCTGGCAGGGGGCCGGAGACCCCTCTCTGAGGGCAGCGCGGGGACACCTGGCACCTCGGAGGGGGTGGCACCCAGGGCTCAGCGCCCACCTCACCTAGCTGTGCCATCCTGCAGCACTGTGAGGGGCTCTGGGGCTGGGCTCCCCCTCCGTGTGTGTGCCCCTGCACTTGGGGTGTCCCTGGGTACAGGGTGATCCATGGGCAGAGCTGTGCTGGCCCAGAGGCCACCCCTCGCTGGGTCGAAGGCTGTTCATGCTCAGTCCCAGCCGCTCTCACGGTGCGTCCAGGCCAGCGGGTGGAAGTGCCCTGGGCTCGGGGGTCACCGGTGTGTGACCCCAGCAACCTCCGAGAGCAGCCTCTGCTCCTCACCGCCAGGGCGAGGCCCCCCTGAGCACCTGCCCTGCATGATTGCTTTAGGATGGCACCAGGGAGCAGTGCCAGCCTGATGCGGGATGGGGCCAGGGCAAGCCTGGGAGAAGGGCTGGGGGGCAGCGGAGTCATCCCTTCTCCTCCCTGCTGGCATCCTTTGGACACCCTCCTCAGCACTGAACACAGTGCCCATGCAGGGAGGGCATCTCCCCTAGTAGCCCCCACGTGGCCCCTTGGCACCGCGCTCCCTGCTCTCGCTGCCTTGGCCGGTCTGAGCTCGCAGCAGCAGGAGGCTGTGCTGAGAGGCGGGGGCTGCAGCTCCCTTGCCCCCTGGCACTGACACCCATCCCAGGCTCTGGGCATCCATCGGGGCCCAGCTCTGGCTCATAATCACGCCAGGTGAGATGTCTGGGGACAAGCAGGCTCCTGGCCGGATCAGAGGCACGGGTCAGCTCTGCAAAAGCGAAGCGCTGGGTGTCTCTCTGCGCGAAGGCTGTGGTTGTGTGGCCTGGGGGCTAGCTCGCTGCTCCCACCCTGGCTCTGGTCTTTCGTGCTGCAAGAGGGGAGCAGAACGGGATGTGTTGCGGAGGGGTGAGCCCGCGGTAACTGTCCTGGCCCCTTCTCCCCCTTGGCCCCTGCCCTGCCCCCTCCGTTCATCCTGCAGCTTTCTCAGCTCCCTCCAGCTGTGGCACAGCCCACCCCCTGCCTCGGTGCTGCCCAGGCCCCTCGTCCCCCTCTGGCCTTGGCCCCTGCCCTGGCCCATCTGGGTTTGATCGGGAGGGAGGATGTGACCAGGGCTCCTGTGCAGCGCGCTCTCTTCCGGGCGTCGCTCCTGTCCTCGCGGCCTGTCTCCAGTGCATCTGCTTCCCATTACGGCCGCGTGTAATTGTACCGGGCAGGCTTGGGAAGGGAGTCCTGCTCCTGGAGGGGCGCGGGGGTCCGGCTTCTTCTGGGCCGGTCTGTGGCAGGCAGATGGCACGTAGCGAAAGGCAGAGGGGAACCGGGGAGGCTGGATGATAGGGAAAGGGGCAGGGCAGAGGCCTGGGGAGTAGGGGGGATGCATCAAGCATGGAGCCCTGCTGCTGCTGCCTACACCGGAGCTGATGCCTCTTGCTAAGCCGGCATGGCTGGCAGCACTGCCCCCCTCCAGCGGCCGGCAGGGCCTGGGTTTTGCAGGCCAGGCTCCCGTCCTGGGGCTGAGCTTACGCTGCTGGAGCAGGGGCTCAGAGCAACCTTGCTGGGAGTGGAGAGGGCTCCTGTTCATCCCTGGAGGGCAGAGCCATAGGGCAGGGTGCTGGGAGCCCCCCGGGCTCTCCTGGCAGGCCGGGCCGGGCTGCACAGCGAGAACAATGAGGGGGTTATTCCACTCTGGCGGAGGGGGGAGGAAAGGCCTTTGCGAGTCCATCAATCTTTGCATTTTTTCCCACTGACTCCGACTGTCTCTGGTGGCATCAATAAATCCTGCTGACAGCTCCTCACATGCTACAGTGGTTATATCATGCCGCGCGCTCAGTTATTAAAGCCATCAAAGCAGCTCGAGGGATGGCTCCGTGTCACCCTGCCACACGGGACTAATTACTCCCTCTCCCCTACACGGGCACCCGGGCCAGGGAACTCTCCCCCCGACGGCCCCCGGGCACGCAGGCGAGTCACGGCCCAGCCACCCCCTGACACGTCAATGGGAGCGAAGCAGGAATTCCCCAGCCCTTGTCCTGGTCCTTGTGCCACGCTCCTGCCACCTCTGCTCCATGGCTCGGCCGTGGCTGGCCCCACTCCACATTGTCTCCTTGCATGCCAACCTCTTCCCGGTCCTGCCAGGCACAGGAGCCTTCCCCGGTGCCAGTCCTGCCCCTTGTAGTCTGATGAGCCCCCACTCAGCCCCCTGCTCTGACCCCTCAGCCCAGCTGCCTCCCCGCTCACCCCCCCTTCCGGCCACGCCAGCCTCTCCCGCTTCCCCCAAGTGCCTGGATGTGGCTCCTGCTCTGGCCACTTTGCCTCCACCCCCTGCCCAAATGCTGAGCAAGTGACTTCTGCCCTACAGTGTTGAGGGCACCGGGCACCCTTCCCTGATAGATGGGGAAGTCATCTTGCCTTCAAACCTCTAGGGTGGTGAGGGCCTTGGCTCTCCCCTGCATTGCAGTGAATGCAGTGCCAGCTCCAGGAAGGGGGTCCCTAGGATACACGGGACACCACATCTGTGCCCATTTCTTGCCCGCAGGGTGACCACTTTTGGCTCGTGGGCAGAGCAGAGGGGCTTCCCACAAGGTGTCCGGCCCTAAGCTTGCTCCGTGGCTTCCGTGACAGAGACGGCAGCTGAGGTGAGTGGTGCTCAGCTCAGTCCGACGGCCCCAGGGGCACGGTTGGGTTGTCCTGGAGAGGGGGCAAAATCTCGAGGTGCCCACTTCCGTGGCTGGGCCCTGCTGGGTGGGGATCTTGTGCTTTGGGGTCGTGCCCTGTGGTGGGATTCCCGGCTGTGAGGGTGGTGCCCCATGGAGGGAGGGTGCCCTGTGAGGAGCACCCCAGTGCCGTGTCTTGTGGGGGTGCCCTGACTTGGAGCATGGTGCGGGGAGGCTGTGTCATGGGGCACAAAAATCCCACAGGCTGGCAATCCCTGAACTGGCAGGGGATGGGGGGTGGAGGCCTTCTCCCTTCCTCCACCAGATGCATCTCCCTGGGCAGCCTGGAAAGGACCAGCACGTGCCCTGGCTGCTCCTGTCGGGGCAGGGAGACGTGGCGCTGACCTGGCCCAGCCAGTGTGGTTGGCACTGAGCGGTGCTGGCAGGGTTGCAGGGTCTGCTCATGCACCTTCCCTGGCCCGGAGTCCAGACTCCTGATTGCCTTGGGCCAGCCCTGACAGGCTGCAGCAGTTGGCTTGCGGGGGACCGAGAGACTGGACCCCTGGGCTCTCTGGCCAGCTCTCTTGGGGGCTGTGGGGTTTAGCCCAGGGCTGGTCACTATGTCTAGGAGCAACGTGCTTGCAGCAGCTTCCAGAGACAGAAATCGCCGTGTCCCGTCTGTTTATAAAAGGCCCCTGGCTGCACCCCTGGACCGTCCCCGTGAACAGACTGGGGAGCTCACCCTGCTAAAGGGGAGTCCAGGGGCCAATTGCACCTGAACAGAGCACAGTGCCCAGCTCTGCCCAAAAACATGCTCTGGGCCTGGATGGGCGCACGACCGCTGTCTGGGCACGGATGGGCACACCCTACCCGCTCACATGCATAATTAGGTGTCAGAGAGTAGCCCGATGGGGGCCTGGGGATACGGAGATTCGGGCCAAGGCAGCCGCCCGAGGCCAGGTACAAGGGATGGAGGGCAGTGGGGATGGGGGAGAGGCACCCTGTGACCTGGCTCACCCTGCAGGTCTCTCTGAGGCCAGGGCTGTGACACCAAGCCACCAGAGTCCTGCCCTCCCAGCTGGCATGGGCATGGTGCCGGCCGGGGGCCTGTGAGCAGCAGCAGGAGGCCGCCCACTGGCCTCTTGTGCGTTGGTGCGGCTCGACAGCATCCTCCCTGCCAAGTTCTCCTCAGCTTGGCCAAGCCCCAAGGCTGTAAATCACATCGTTCCTTGGCCCACTGCCCCTCTCTGAGGCCTGGCGCTGATGGGAGCATGTATGGCAGGGCTAATGCAGGCACAGGCACCCCGGGGACATCCGGACAGACCCATCTGTCTGTCTGTCTGTCCCCCTTCACTTGTCTGAGGGGCTGATGTATGGGCAGGCCCAGAGACGCCGGCTTGCAGTGCGTGCCCCCTACATAAATCAGTTTGCAGCAGGGGCTGCCTGGTGCTGCTGCTGAGGCGAAGAGGGGAAGCTTCTTCAGCTGGCACCCCGAGGTCCCTCATCTCAGCCTCCTGCCCCCTTTTCTCCCCCTTAGCTTGCCCCTGCCCACCCCGGCTGCCAGCCAGCTCCCTGCGGCACTCCTTGAGTCTGAAGCCCTAGTGCTACCCCCTGCCCACGTGGCCTAAGACCCTCCAAGAGCAGGGGCACCTCCTTTGCCCTGGCCTGAGAGGGTGCAAGACAAGGGGCTAGAGTGTGTGTGTGTGTGTGTGTGTGTGTGTGTGTGTGTGTG
>NW_017728995.1:28568226-28574676 GCF_001723915.1 Gavialis gangeticus | reverse complement strand
GTGTGTGTGTGTGTGTGTGTGTGTGTGTGTGTAGCAGAAGAAGGGAGAAGGCAGTCAGAGGACTGGAGCACAGGATGCTCAGCTGGGAACAGGCCCAGGCAGAGGGGATGGAGCCAGAGACACTTCAGAGCCATTCCCAAGCAAGGAGCTCCCCTCACTCAAGTGGACCTGCCTCTCCGCCACATAGGGCCTGAGTGACCCCAGCCCTGACCCCCAGCCTGCCTCCCTGCTCTGCGGTGGGCAGGGAGCTGCTCCCACCCTCTGAGCGGCTCCTGGAGCCAGCAGGTGTCAGCCTAAGCTCAGGAACCTCCTCGGGGCTCCTCCCAGCCCCTACCTGGGCCTGCACCCAGCACCCAGCACCCAGCACCCGGCAGGACGGTGGAGCTGGCTGGGGGTGGGGGAGCCAGAGAGGCAACTGCTGTCGCTCCCCCAACTCCAGCACAGCTCCTGCTTTGCAGCCGCCAGCTGCTGACATGCACACACACGCGCGCACATGTGCACACTCCTGCGCTGGCATGCACTCTCACACACCCGCTTGCCTTGTACATGTGTACATGCTCTGCCCCCCGCCTGCGCAGCCCTGTGCGGATGCTTGTCCCCGTTCCAGGCCTGCGTTGACTCGTCGGAGCACGTTCCAGAGGCCGCTCGGCTCGGCCGCCACCATCTGTGATCTTCCCGCCGCTCCCACGGGGTGCCCAGCAAGCCCGTGTCCAGCCCTCGTGTCCGGAGATCTCAGGCTGCTCCCTATAGGGAAGGAAAGAGATCTTTGTGGCTTGGGTCTTTTCCAGACATTTCCCCCTCAACCCTGGCAGACGCTGGGCCCACCTCCAGGCCTGCGAGTGCGAGGCACCCTGGGGTGCTGCATGCAGGGCTCGTGATGCCGCAGGCTGGAAGGCTGAGCCCCCCACCCGGGGGGCCAAGGGTTGTGACGGTGCCAGGGTTTGTGAGCAAAGCACAGGCAGCTCCCGCCAAGGTTTCCTACTGACTTCAGCCACAAACTATTACCCTCCGTTTTCCTGGCAGGGCAAACTCCTGGCTGCTGTCCCAGCAGGAGGCACTGTACCCCACGCTGCCAAGCCAGGAGCACTTTGGTCATCTCCAAGCTGGTCCAGCTGGTCCCAGGACTGGATGCTGCCGCCAAAGGTTAATTAAAAGGAAGCCCTTTGGAGGAGCATCGGCCCTACCATCAAATGCAATTCCCCTTATCGGGCCTGGCAGCCTGCGCGGGGCCCAGCGTCAGACCCACTGTCGGGCAGGAAGGAGTGCGGCACCCACCCCAGGACAGTTCCCTGCTCGGTTAGTGCAGGGCCCAGCAGCTTTAGGAGCCAGGCTGGCCACAGGCACCCAAGGCCCAGACATCTTCAGGTCACTGCAGTGCTACTGCACCCTGCACAGCAGGCCTCTGAGAGCGGGGCTGGGGGGGCCCTGGGGACCCACAGCAGAGCATGGAGTAGCCTCCCCTCCCTCCACACAGCCCCAACCCTGTGGGCCTTGGAGCTCCATCCCTTGGAGACAGTGGCTTGCCGTGACCCTGGGCCTGGCCTGCAGATGCGGGCTCCCAGCTCCAGAGGCTCCCCGGCTGTTCACTGGCTCTGCCATCCCACGCAGGGCAGCCCTGGAAACCTCTTGCGCCCCGTTCTTGCCTCGCGATCCCTCCTCTGCCTTTCCCACTCCCACGCTCCTCCTCTCCTGCTCTCATTCCTCATCCTTGTTCCACTCCTGGTAGGAAAGTGGCCTGGTACATGAATGAGCCTAGCCCCTGGGCACTCACCCACCTGGCACTTGAGCCCTGGGGACTTCAGCCCCTGCCTTGGTGCCATGAGGTCCCTGTGATGCAGCCCAGGTCCCTGTGTTGGTTCCCCCTCTCCCGCCGTTCCCTACCCCAGTGCCTTTGTAAAGTGCCCCCGAGAAGAGGGTTTTCCTGACCCCGCTGGCTCCCTGCCACCAGCCAGCATGGGCATGCGCCCCATCCCCCTGGGCACAGGCAGCAGGGCCGAGCTGCTGCCTTGCCTGTCACTGCTGGAACCTGGCAAACTGGTCCGATGGCAAAACTGGGAGGCGGGGGCCTGCTTGGGTGGGAGGACTGGGGCTCCCGGCCTCTGGGCTATGCAGGGCTGGGTTCAGCTCCTCACTGCAGCTGTCCACACTCGAGCATCCCATGCAGAAGACTGGAGCGAACCAGAGACCTGCTCACAGCAGGGATGAGATGCCCAGGTTGCGACTCCCGTCAGGGTCGGGAATACCCAGTATCTTCCCAGCGCAGGGTCACGTCACCCACTGCCTGCCTGGGGTGGGTCGGCCTGGGTCAAGCTGTGTCCGGAGCAGACAGCTTGGCTCTGTGTCCTCCCACTTGGAGACAATGGCTCCCCTCACTGTCTGTGCCCAGACCGTCCGCCATGCAGTAGCCAGTTCCCTGGGGAGTCTCTGTTTCCCTTGGTTGCCCCTCTCCTTCCAAGCAGGCACCTCTGGGCTGAAACAGGCACGGGGTGGAGGGCAATGTCGCTTATCTATGGGGCAGGCTGGTGTTGCCTCCCTGCCATCAGGTGCTCTGCTGGGCAGAGAGGGGCTGGGCCTGGCGTGAAGCACCAGCAGGTGGTTAGATGGAGGAGGAGGTGGGATGGCACGGCTGGACAGAGAGCTGGAGATGCGGGTGGAAGGAGGGAGCACGCACATAGAGGAGATCCTGGCTACTGCTCCACTGCTTGCAGCAGCTCCTGCTGGGAGAGGCATAGGGCTGGGACAAGATGCAGCCTGGGCTCCCTCAGCAAAAGACAGCTCTCCCCTCCCGGGCTTGCCAGAGGCTGCTCCCCCACTTCCCTCTGGCCTCCCAAGGCCCTGGCTCCTGGAAACTCAGCGCTCAAGTCCACCCTTTGTTGTTGATTCATCAAAAGCTTCTTAACTCCTGGCCAGTGTTTGCTTTTGAGCTTTTTCCACCATCACTTTCCCAGGTTGCTGCAGATAAGGCAGCCACTGGCTTCTGAGTGCTGGGACCCGTCAATCCCGTAGCCTGGCACCAGATGCCAGGGGCAGACGGGACTGGGCTGGGAGAGGCCGTGGAGGCTGTGGGAACCGGATGGGGAAAGCGAACACGTGGCCTGCCAGGAGCCTGGCTTGGGGGGGGGGTCACATGGGACACGGTGCCAGAGCCAGCCTCCCTGGGAAGGTGCTGGGCCCTGTCTGCTCCCGCCTGGGACAGGGGCCACTGCTACCATCCATGCAGAGCTGACAGGGGCGTGTGGGGCTCCCTGACCTCACTAGGGTTTCCTGGGGGCTGAATTCTTAGTGCTTCATTTTCAGGTTGACATTATTCAGGGACTGAGGCTTAGTTTGCCCCAGCCTGACCCACCCCAGGATGGTACTGGGTGTGCATGACCCTGGGCATCTGTGATTCCAGCCCAGACAGGTGCTGGGTGCTTATGGTCCGTGCCCGGGGAGCACTGGGGGTTTATGGTCCCAGCAGGCACTGGACATACAATGCCTCTGGCAGCCCTGGTCCAGCTGGCTGCTCAGACACACAGCAATATTGCACCAGTCTTTGCAGGGTGGGGGCTGATCCTGCTCCCCTTTACACCAGGGCAGAATTGGGACAGTTGGAGTCCAAGTGTTGTAGTGCAGGGCTCAGCATGTCCCAGAGCCTGGAGCCTCTGCTAACCTTGGAGCCAGGCAGGAGCCTTACTGCTCGCACTGCCTGGCCCAGAGCGGGCCCCCCCCAGGGATGGCTGGCACTTGTCCCGTGCCCAGCACCACAGTGTCTGGGCCTGGGCAGCCATCTGGAAGCATGGGCAAGGTCACAGAGGCTGCATTGCCAAAGGTAACCCTGCTTGTCCCCTAGGGTTTCCCAGGGCCATCTCCAGGCTCCCAGGTCTTGGGGCTGAAACCCAGGCTCCAGCTGCTGCCTGCCAGGTGCAGTGAGCATGGCAATCTTTTGAAGCTCTTTATCTAAATCCCCTCTCAAAGCACCCGCTGTGTTTGTTAAGGCTTTATCTTCTGGCGTCAAGTACAACAAAGCCCATGCCTTAGCGCCGGGCTCTGCCAGGGCTCCCCAGCCACGCGCCCGCTCTGGGAACGGCAGCCTGTCCCCCATGGAGGTCAGCTTTCCATGTCCCTGGAGGTGGGTGGAGTACATGGGACAGATCCAGCCCAGTACCGAGTGGCCGGGACAGGAGCTGGCAGCCTGAGGGACAGAAAACTGCAATGCAATGATCACAGTAAAGGTGCAGACACCCATGCCGCTGAGACAGGAGAAGAAAGCACATGAGGGGGGCATGGGAGTCAGTCTTCAAGGCATGGGAGCTCCCCGCTGATCCCTGCAGCCTGGCGTGGAGGGTGCAGGTGCTGCCAGTGGGAAGGGAGTGTTCCCATTTCACCTTCTCACCCCAGGGCATACAGGCCCTGGCAACCCCTGCCTGCAGCCCTCGTGGCTGGGAGGGGCTGAGCTGAGACCCAGGGAGCTGCCTTTGCAAGTCAGGTCCCGAGGCTGTGAGAGGCACCAGGTTCCAGGCTCAGGGCCCTGCCTGCCTGCTCGTTATCTCCTGATTACACTAGCCAGCCAGGTCCCAGGCACCGGCTGCCACCACCTGGCTGGCCCCAGCACCTGGCCTGTGCAAGAGCCCGTGAAGTCCCCTGTTGCTCTCCTGGGCTCTCTGCAGACAGACACCCCGGGCTAAAGCTGCTCCATAGCAGATCACACATGTGCTCAGCGTGGTGTAATGGCAGCAGTACCAGCCGCTTCTCCACGCTGCTATGCCTGCCGGTGGAGCTGCAGAGCTTGGCTGCCGGGCCCAGGCTCCCCACCTGAAGGCCTTTGCCGTGCCCAGCTACACACGGGAACTCACAAATGCTGAACCACCCTGACAGGCCGTGCACAGCTGCACCGGCGCTGCCCACAGCTGCTGTCCCCTTGCAGGACAGCTGGTCCTCTCCAGGCATGGCAACCCCAGCTCTTGGCTCTAATTGCCTCCCGGATAGGCCTGGGGCTCAGCAGCCCAGGGAGAGTGGGCAAAGCCCAATAAGGGAAGCTGGATTTGAAGAGCATCCTGCTCTCAGCAAAAAGAGCAGTAGCAGCCTCCTCCCCACCCTGGTACATGGCATGCATCCACCCCTGGAGCCATGTAGTGTGAGGGTCCTAGGCCCAGTGGAAACAGATATCTCATACTTGGAACAGGGATGGGGGTGAGCCCTCGGCTGAAAGGAGCAGGGGAGCCATGCTTCACGGCTGACGGAGCAGGGTGTGGGCTGGCTGGAAACCTTCGGTTGCAGCTGGACAGCTGGGGTGACAACGGCTACAGAAGAGAGGGGAATCGCCTAGCCAGGAGCAATTCAGGCTGGACTTGGAAGTCAGGCTCCAACCCAGCAAGTGGGATGGCCTGTGACAGGGCCCGGCTGGAGCAGTGTGGACGGATGATGGAGCTAGTTTCCAGATGCTGCTTGGTAGATGCACCAGCTGGATGCCCAGCAGGTCCCCTCCACCCCGGTGCTGAGATGCAGTAACGTGGCTGCTTCCCTCCGCACATTGGAGCTAGCTGCTTGCTGACAGCTCCCCTCCCTACCTTATTTTTCAGGATTTTGGGGAGCAATTTTCCAAGGGCGGCAGGGGAAAGATGGGAGCTTGGAACCAAACTCAACAGGAGAGGCCAGAAGACTCCAGCGCTGTCGCCTGAGGTGGGCCAGACTCCTGCCGTATCCTCCAAAGAGCGCACCTTTGACAAAGCCCTGGCTCCCCCGTCCAACCCCACCCCTCCAGGAGGGAGACAGGCTCCACGTGGGGAGAGCAAACCTTCCCGGGACGCCTCTCCTCGCACCCGGTGCATCCAAACCTGGTGCTTCCAGCCAGGGCCCAAGCACCTGGGGGGAACCCACACTCAGCGCTCCCGGAGCCGACGGGCTCTGAGCCAAGCCCCCTCCATGGCCTGGCTCATTATCTGGGCTCCCAGAGGTGCCCCCTCGGTGCTCTGCCACCGTGACTGGCATGCTCCCTGCCTGCCCCGCAGGCCTGTCTCCGGCGGCGGGTCAGGGCGCCGCATTAACCCCGAGGCGCTGGTCCTGGCCCCGTTTCGCCGTAAGGAGATAGCGGCAGGCAGTGGGGGAAGGAGCCCGCACCTCATTAGCCACCTTGTAGCTCTCTTCAGCCGATAAATTATAGAACACAGGCACGCCTTTGAAATGCAGCCGGGCTCCTAAATCTAACATTTTTTCAGGTTCAATGTAAGTAATTTAGCAGGGAGCGAAATGTCAGCCTCCAGGATCCTGAGTAAGGAGTTGGGGGTGGGGGGAGTTAATTGAAGGTAGGAAGGCCAGGCTGAAGGGGCTTGAACTGAGATAGAGTTGGGGGGACCTTGTGGTGGGGTGGGGTGCCCAGAAAATTAACTAAGCACCGGGATGGGCAGGAGTGCCAGGGGTGAGGGAGAGTCATGTCTGAGAGGAGCGGAGGGGGAGCAGGGGCAGGGGCAA
>NW_017728995.1:28557628-28563226 GCF_001723915.1 Gavialis gangeticus | reverse complement strand
GGAGCTGGGGGTGGGGGGAGTTAATTGAAGGTAGGAAGGCCAGGCTGAAGGGGCTTGAACTGAGATAGAGTTGGGGGGACCTTGTGGTGGGGTGGGGTGCCCAGAAAATTAACTAAGCACCGGGATGGGCAGGAGTGCCAGGGGTGAGGGAGAGTCATGTCTGAGAGGAGCGGAGGGGGAGCAGGGGCAGGGGCAAGGGTTGGGGTGCAAGGAGCAGGGTTGCTTGGGGGCTGGGAGCTGGGCTGGTGCGACTTGGGCCGTGGGGAGCTTGTCAGTCTGCCTGGCATGGCCAGTGCCCCCTCTCCGCAGGGAACGGCAGCATGATCCATGTGGGCAAAGCGCCTGAGACGGGGCTGGGCGGTGCTCACGTGTACCTGCTCGACCTGCCTCCAGCACATCCTCAGGGCTCTCTCCGGTTGGACACGTAACCCTGGTGATGCTTATAAACCACGTGTGTGTATGGGGGGGGGGAGTGTGTTGGGTCCAGCTCACGGTAAGCATGTGCCACAGGCAAGGTTCCCACG
Source organism: Gavialis gangeticus (assembly GCF_001723915.1). Taxonomy (NCBI): domain Eukaryota; kingdom Metazoa; phylum Chordata; order Crocodylia; family Gavialidae; genus Gavialis; species Gavialis gangeticus. The sequence goes on along the minus strand of NW_017728995.1, from coordinate 28,562,702 downwards.
GTGTGTGCAGGGAGGAGGGTCCGGGGGTGGTGGGTGCACCAGCACGTGTGGGGTGCATGAGGCTGGAGCGTGTGGGGTGGGCGTGAGAGCATGAGCCGGCTGCGTGCGCAAGGGCCGCCATGCGGGCACCCCCAGAGAGCGGCTCCGTGGCGCTTGGCCAATCTGCCAGCCTGGCGCAGGCTGGGAGCCGAGTGGGTGAGAACGGGCTCGTTATCTCCTTTCCCTGTCAATGATTAGCTGTGCCGAGCCGTGGGCATCAAAGCAGCAGCGTGGCACGTGGCTTGGGGGGGTGGGGGAGGGGGGAGCTGAGACAGCCTTGCACTCGCGGCTCTGGGGGGAGCAGGAAGGTGGCACAGGGCAGGGCAAAGTCCTGGGCAGAGGTGCCCCCCTCCCAGCTCCCATCCCCATCCCCATCCCCACAGGCTGCTCTGTGGCCCACGTCCCTGGGGCAGGAGGTCGGGGCTTCCCTAGCAGAGGGGAATGACTAGGGGAGGCTCTTTTACAGGGACACAGGGAGCAGTGGGGTGAGGTGAGGGTCCTGGGAGCTCCCAGGCAGCTCCCCCATCCTGGGAGACTGAGCTGGAGCAGCCTCCTGTCCCATCTGCACTGAGAGGGGGTAGATAAGCTGCCCTCAGATTTAGGGGTAGGTGGGCCCAAGGTCGGAGAGGCCCAAAGATGCCCCTGCGTCTGTCTTCCCTTGAGGTCTAACCCCACTGCAACCCTCCCATTTTCCTGCCAAAGGGGGGTCCAATCCTGATGGGGACTGACCCACCATACCTGGCACTGAGGAAGGGGGCACAAGGGGTTGTGCCTCTGGCCCTCCCCAGCCCTGCTCCCTGGGTAATTTGCTGGCAAGGGGAGCTCTCCCTGCCTGAACCCTCAAGCAGGGGTGCCACCAGGGAAATGCCAGGCTGGAGATGCCCTTTCCCACCTGGCACAGGCCATGCTTCAGGTCCCAGAGCTGGGGCTGGGCTGGTGCCCCTCACCCCACCCCTTCATGCTCTCCCTGGGGCTTGGGGTATGAGGGCTGGCTCTGGGGCTTCCCCACAGGGGCACTCTCCAGGTCCCTGATTTCCCTCCTGCTCCTTGACCAGGCTCCTTGCACAGGCAGGTTGTGCTGTAAGGGCAGAGTTAAGGCCACGTGGGCATCCTTGTCCCTGGCATTTCCTGACATTTCCCAGCCTCTGCTTCCCCGCCACCCCCCTAGTTTCCTAGATGGTTTCAAGGATGGGCAACTGCAGAGGAGGGGAGGCGTTCCCATCAGATGGGCATCTAAGGAGGCCAGGCTCTCGCTACCTCCAAGAGGGCAAGGAGGGAGCGCCTGAGGTCCTTTCAAACCATTCCCCTCCCTTTGCCTCTCTTCAGGCCCCATCTCCCACCCACAGGCTTGCTGCTTTCTACTCCCTCAGCTCCACTGACCCGATCCCAGTGCCCCGGTGCTCAGCCCTCTGCAGTGCCCTCTTCCCCCGCCTCTGCCCTGCCAGCCCTCTGCCCCACGCTCCCTCCTGGCTGGTGGATGCGACTCATTTCCTCACTCTGGTGATAAAGCAGTGTCCTGCTTGCCCGCTGTCCTCGGCCGTCTAGTCTGTGGGGCATTGACTGCTGCTCCCAGCCTCCTGTGCAGGGCTGCGACGGGGGGAGTTTAATTTGTCGGAGCCTGGTGCAGTCGACATGAGGTTTTATGCCCAACATCTGGCTCGCAGGAGCTGGCAGGTGACACTTCCATTGCTCAGGGCTCGCTAGGCAGAGCCCAGGCTGCCTCTTATTGGAGCCATAAATAAAGGCTTTTTAATGCGGAGGTCTGCGTGCGTGTGGAGCTGTTGGATATCTCTATTAGCTGAGATGTCTGGTGGGGGACGTACGCTGCACCATAAGGCCCGCAGACCCCAGCCAAGGGCCTGTTGCTTGATTGAATTGTTCTCTCACTGCATGAAAGCTGTAAAACCCGTGCCCGCTCCCTGGGCAGCACCCCCTCAGCTGCCAACATCCACTCGTTTCCTCTGCTGTCTCCCCAGCAAATGTTTCTTGGCAGGGGAGTTGCATCTTGATGGGCAAGAGAAGATCAGGGGAGATATACGGGGTGGGGAGGGAGAAAGGGGGCAGTGGCTGTTGAGGAGAGAGTGGGAACACGGCAAAATAGTCCTCCCTGCATGCACCATTGGCCCAGCTAGAACAGGCTCCAGGCCGCTTGGCTGTATTGTCTTGGACCAAGGGGCCCATCCAGCCTGGCACTGCCTATCAGCCAGGTTGGATCAGACCAAGAGGTCTGTGCAGCCTGGTGCCCCGTTAGGCAAGCTGGATCAGGCCAAGGGCCCCATCCAGCCTGGTGCCACATTGGTCATGTTGGATGAGACCAAGGGGCCTGTCCTGCGTGGTGCCCCATTGATCATTTTGGATCAGACCAAGGGGCCTGCCACTGAAGTTGCAAAGGCGCCTCTGAGCAGTGCTGTCCCATAGCCAAGCTCCTTCCTGGGGCACCTGGGCACTGTGGGTGCCCAGCTTATACCTGCAGGCCTGTGGCCCCAGAGCCCTTAGCATGGGACCCGCTGCAGTGCTGTTAACAAGCCTCATATTTGCAGGAATCTCAGACCCCTTCACTGCTTCCTACCCAGCCCCAGCATTTGCTCAGCTGCATCCTGCGCCAGGGAGCTCCCAGGGAAAAAGCTGACACCTCCCCCATGGCACTAGGGCCTTGATGGGCCTGCCAGCCCCAGCTGGCCCAGCATGGCCTGCTACTGGCCTTTGGGGCCAGACTTAGAGGCTGCCCAAGCAGCTGCTCTCCAGCTGTGAGATGCGTGTCACTCCCGAGACCTGCCCTAGCCTGATGGCTGCCCCCTTGTCTTGGCCTCTGGCTTGGTCCTGTCCTGCGCATGGCAAATCCTGCTTCAGGCCCTCTGCCCCCTGGCTCAGCTCCTGAGTCTGGCCCTTGGACCCGCCACCCCTGCACTGAGCGCTGGCTCTGCCCACTCCTCTAGACTGCCTGTAACTTGGTGCTACTGCCCAGGTCTGTGACACGAGTGGGGAGCTGGCTGTGTTTGAGGGACCTGGTGCTGACTTCCCCCAGGATGGGGCCATGTGGGGCATTTATACACATACTCCAGGAGGCAGGGCAGGAGTGTGCTTTAATTAGAGCATCTCCAAGAGCCGCTTTAATTAAAGTGCCCTGAGCATCACGTGTATCAGCATCCCAGTGCTGAAAAAAACTGCAGTGGGGGTGCTTTAATTAATGCTTGTCAATGCATGTGTATAGGCACCCATGGTGTCTGGCTAGACAAAGCCTTGGCTGGGATGATGTAGTTGGGGCTGGTTGTACTATCTCCCCAGCTCTGATACCCCACTTCTGGGCTTCCTCCTGGCTCCCTCACACCCGTTGTCTGGGCTCTTAGCTGCTGCTCCAGCTCTTTCTTCTGCAACAGGCCCCTCAGAAAGCTGCCTTCCCTGCAAGGCCTTGGCCCAACTGCTGACTGACCAGTGCAACCTCTGTTTGCCAGCCCCTTGCTCTGAGGCCTGGGAAGGACAGGCTGAGAGCTGAGTTTCTCACACACCCTGCAGGCTGGGCTAGGGCTGCTCTCCTTCCCGCCTGGCTCGTAGCTCCGGCTTTGGGAGCTCACGCTCCTGGTGTCCCCTTGGGAGGCTCCCTCCCAGCCCTCAGCTCTGTTTTGTTGCTGGTGTTGAACTCTAGCATAGAATCATAAAATCACAGAGAATGAGGGTTAGGAGGGACCTCAGGGGGTTACATCTCGTCCAAGCCCCTGCTTAAAGCAGGACCAGTCCCAACTACATCATCCCAGGCAAGGCTTTGTCTAGCTGGGCCTTAAAAACCTCCAAGGATGGAGCTTCCACCACCTCTCTGGGGAGCCTGGTCCAGTGCTTCAGTACTCTCCCCATGAGAAAGTTTTTCCTAATATCCAGCCCAAACTTCCCTGGCTGCGACTTGAGCCCATTGCTCCTTGTCCTGTCGTCTGCCCCCACTGAGAACAGTCCAGCTCCATCCTCTTTGTACCCATCCTGCAGGGAGTTGAAAGCTGACAGGCATGATGCATGCAGAGGGTTTCGACAGAGCTGACAGGACTCTTCCGTGAGGACAAGAGACCTACTTGCTACCATCTTTGCATCACCTCCACCCTTCCCCACTCCCACCCAGGTCCTGGCAGCCAAAGGGCTCCTTGCACCCATTGCTAAAGGAGCCCAGATCTTAGGGGGCCACGCTAGGTCCTCTCTCCCATCCTGAGTGTGCTGGGCACCATGCAGGCTGCTTGCAGGGAGCAGTGGCTGTGTAGGGCGTGGGCTGGGGAAGTAGGGTGAAGGGAGCATGGGGCAGCGGGGGCTCTGCTCGGGTGGGGGGAACTGATGTGGTCTGTGAGGGAAAGGAGCTGTGGCTCGGGGAGCAGGAGGGTGCTGGGCGGGGATGCGGAGGAGGTTGGGTTCATCCCTCTGGAGTCTGGGCTGCTGGGGTTTGACCAGTGAACCCAACCCACGACATTGCCCCTCTGTGTCACTGGCAACGGGAAAACTGAGCAATCGCCGGCCAGAGCGCTGTAGGGCACAAACTGTCTGAGGCTGCAAGGCCCCGGTGGCAGTGAGTGCAGGGGCAGCTCCATAGGAAACCCAGCGGCTGGAGCAGACCTCACACGGCCAGGCACCCCCATGCCCATGCTGCAGCTGGCCGGTGGTCACAACTGAGCTCTGCATGCACACACGTGCTGGGCACTAGCACCGCACCCACCTGTTCCCTTGGCAGCTGCCTTTGCCTCAGCTGCTACGGCCCTACCAGGGCAGTGCTCCTTCCCTGTGGCAGCAGCGTGCAATGGTTGGAACAGATCCTCCCTGCCCCCGGTATAAGGGGAAGGGGTGTGAGTGTGGAGAGCTGCCCTGTATCTCCTATATATACTCACTGCTGCAAAATCAGTGGGGAGAGGGGGGTGGCTGTGAGCATGTGGGGAGAGCCGGGCAGCAGAGGTGCATTGGGCCAAGTTCAGATTTGTGGCTGTGACAGTGGGGACCTGACTAGGCGGGTGCTGGCTCTGTGACGGAGGAGGTGGCTCCGAGGGGCTGGTGTAGGCAGGCAGCCTTG
>NW_017728995.1:28550154-28552628 GCF_001723915.1 Gavialis gangeticus | reverse complement strand
GCATGTGGAGAGAGCCGGGCAGCAGAGGTGCATTGGGCCAAGTTCAGATTTGTGGCTGTGACAGTGGGGACCTGACTAGGCGGGTGCTGGCTCTGTGACGGAGGAGGTGGCTCCGAGGGGCTGGTGTAGGCAGGCAGCCTTGTGTGCTGAGTTTCAGACTCAGGTGAAGGAGTCTCTCCTTTCCCTCAGGGCACCCTAGCACACTGGAGGCCTGCACACCTGTCTGTGCATGCAGCTGCACACACAGGGGTGCAAAAATGCTCAGGTTCACACCGGGGGATATGCTGCTACACTGCCACAGCCCATCGAGGAGATAAGACTGGGTTCACCTGGCCAGGCCAGGCTGTGCAGCAGACTGACCCCAACATGCGAGGGCTGTGCTGCTGGGGGTTTTAGAGGGGGATGCCAGCCCTGTGCTGTCATCCAGCCTAGCTCTCTCCAGCTTCGATGGCCAGGTGCTGGGACAGGAGCTGAGGAAGGTGCAGGGCTGGGTCCCCTGGGGACTGTGCTAGACTAATCCGCTTAGCTCCAGCAGCCGGAGAGGACGGAAAGAGCTGGAGAGCCACGGGGAGGGCAACAGCCTGGCCTGAGACCCCCATGGGCAGGGAAGCCTCCTCTGCCCACACTTCCTGGTTTGGGGAGGGGATGCCTCGGGTCCTGGGCCCTTCTGGAGCAAAGCCCTTCCTGCCCTGTGGGCCTGGCCTGCTTCAGGGGGGACGGGGATGATGCAGGGGCCACAGCTGGAAAAGCAGGGAGATGCCAGCCACCGGCTGCCGGCTCTGCCCCAGTCTTCCCTGGAGGGCTGAGCCCCGCTCTGCCCAGGTCCCCATGGAGGAGGCAGCTGGACCTTTGTGCTGGGAGGACAGGGGGAGCTTTGAGATCCTCCATGTCACTCATGAGAGGTTTGGTCACAGGAGCAGGCAGCAGACGGCATCTCAGAGCCACGGCGCCGGGCATCAGCCCTCAGAGACGGACCCCGGCAGCCTCCACGGCTCATAAGCCGGTTGGTGCCAGGCCTTCACCTGCAGGGAATGGGGCCCTGTGCGCAGCACGGGGGCTTTGGGAGGTCGTGGGGCTGGGCAGGGCAGAGGGGCACGGGCTGGGGCTGGGACCAGGCCTTGCCAGAAGAGACCTGTCGTGCCAACTCGTTCCCACGAGGCCTGGAGCTCAGGGGCGAGGCGGAGGTGGGCACGGCTGGGGGAGCAGGTGCGGCTCCTCCCTGCCCTCTGCATGCAGCTGCCCGGGGTTCCCATGGCTGCGTGGCAGGGGCAGGTGCCCAGCCGGAGCCTGTTGACTCTGCGGCTCTGGTGTTTGAACTCCATAATGGCTGGGGAAGGGAATGTGGAGCTCGCTGTTGACTCACAATATTTACCCTCCGGTGACTCATTTATTTCCTTGCCGTGCTTTGAACAGGTGCCGCAGCTACTGCCCTGGCAGTGCTTTGTTTGCCCAGGGTCCTGCTGCCTGCTCTGGCCGTGTCCTCAGGGGCCCGGGAGCCACCTGGCTCTGCCGCCTGGGCAGCAGGGGGCCAGCGAGCACCATCGTGGAGCCAGTTCGGAGTGAGAGCAATGGGGAGTTGGCTCTGTGGAGTCTGTGCCAGGCCCTGGGGGAGCTGGGTCCTGGGTCTGCACTCTCAGGAGAGCTCAGGGCTGTGGCAGGCCCCATGCCGGGCTTCCTATAGCAGCAGCTTTGCTGGCTTCACACATGCATGGGGTACATGCCCCAGGAGGTGCATCCAGCGAGACACACATGCTTCCGCACATTGCACCTGCGTGCAGCCCTTAGCATGCACGCAGCACACCCAGTGTTACATGCACATGCGTGTCTCTACCCATTCATGGGCCACTACCTCATGTACATGCGATGTGTGTGCTCAGCCTCATGTTGCATGTGACGGTGGCCAGCAGCGTGCTCACCTGGACATCACATGGATATACACTTCCCCTGTACACGGGCTCAGACCCATACACAGACACGCTGGGCTGCTATGCAAACCCCTCAGGGGCTCTGCCTGAATGAATGCACTCCCTACCTGAATGCACTCATTTATGTAGTGCCAGCCACCTCTTGCAGATGCCCCTGCTCCTCCCAACCGCTGATGCCCTCTGTGTGCCCCAGGCAGGGCCTGCTCCTCTCCGAGGCCTGTGCTCCCAGGGCAGGTGGCCATGACTCAGCCCCTGGGTTGAGTTGACAGCTGGGTGGATGTGGCTCTGGAGTCACTCCTGTATCGGGGGCTGGACACTCCTTGCCCCTTACCTGGTGAGGGCTGGCCAGTGGAGTGGGGAGGGGTTGGAGGTCACCCCCAGCACCATCCTCCCGCCATGAGCTAGGGGCTGCGGCCATCACCGTGGAGTCCTCCGGGTCCCCCCATGCACTGCCTGTGCGGGTCCCCTGGGATGCAGGGATGGGGAGGTGGCAGCAGCAGTGCAGTAATTGCTCCCCAGGGATGCGCCGGGCTCTCCAGAGCCGTCTGC
>NW_017728995.1:28526448-28540051 GCF_001723915.1 Gavialis gangeticus | reverse complement strand
CCGAGGCCTGTGCTCCCAGGGCAGGTGGCCATGACTCAGCCCCTGGGTTGAGTTGACAGCTGGGTGGATGTGGCTCTGGAGTCACTCCTGTATCGGGGGCTGGACACTCCTTGCCCCTTACCTGGTGAGGGCTGGCCAGTGGAGTGGGGAGGGGTTGGAGGTCACCCCCAGCACCATCCTCCCGCCATGAGCTAGGGGCTGCGGCCATCACCGTGGAGTCCTCCGGGTCCCCCCATGCACTGCCTGTGCGGGTCCCCTGGGATGCAGGGATGGGGAGGTGGCAGCAGCAGTGCAGTAATTGCTCCCCAGGGATGCGCCGGGCTCTCCAGAGCCGTCTGCAAGAGGGGAGGGGAGCCCCCAGGGAGGAGCCATGCGACTCCCTGGTGAATTAGGCACCCATTCAGGCAGGGCCATGGGAGGCTCTGCCGTGCGGGACGTGGTGTTGCGCAGCCCAACAGCTCCAAGCAGGGGACGGGGGCTGTGGAGATGCTGATGTGCACCGAGCTCTCCGGGCCATGGTCGTGTGCAGGCGCCTGGCACAGGGCCCGCAGCACAGCGCAGTCCACTGCTGCATGCCTGGCACTGTGTGCCCAGGACCCCTCAAGGAAGCTTGGCAGGGCAAGGGCTTGGAGATCTCCCGCCGCCCCACCAACACGGACGTGAACTCCGACCCCCGGCGTCTCTGCCGGGTGCTGGGCCCTGTCCTGGGCCAGCGGTGAAGGGCAGCTTGCCCTGGGCTGGGGGAACACGAGTCGGTGTGGAGCTGGGGGGAAGGAGAAGGAAGGCGTGTGGAATTAAGCCCTTAATGAGTCGTCTGTCACCAGCCTGTCAATGATGAGGGAGGAGATGAGAGGCCAGGGGCTTCTCCTGGAGCAGGATGCTGGGGAGCCCGGCATGGGGAGAGGTGGGGGACAGACAGGAGCTGGGACACTGCCACAAGAGCACTGGGGTCCCAGGGGCTTTGGCTTAGATGGGGAGGGGCGGGAGAGCTGCGTGGGCAGGCAGGACGGTAGGACCCCCGTCTCACCTGATGGGCAGGCTGCACGGGAGCATACAGGGCCTGATCCCTGCTCTGTGCCTCGCACACCCCCCCCTGCGCAGGGCAGGCAGGGCTGGGGCGGGCTGACACGGTGGGAGCGGCAGTGCTCAGACCCTCCACTGCCAGATCAGGCCCGGCTCTGTCTGGAGGCTGGGGTCCCAGCTGGGTGGGACGGGACGGAGCCCACCTGGGCCAGTCGAGGGAGGCTGCTATTAGCTGCCTGCACATGGATGCTCAAACCTGGCGGGGAAACCACAGGACTCCCCGGCCCCTCTGCTCTTGTCTCTAGCTCCTCTCCTTGCAGCAGCCGAGGGGGAGCCACAGCCCCCAGGGAGCCCCCAGGGAGCCCCCAGGGTCTGTCCCTCTAGCTGTCAGCACGGGGTCCTGGGAGTGCCTCTGTTAATTCCCCTCCTGATAACCAAGGGCTCGGCTAATCCCCCTCATTAACTCCCCCTAATCCCGAGTGAAAAATGACTTGGTGATGGCCATTTTAGCAGCTCCATGCTTTCAGCAGCCTCTCCCCAAGCCCCTGCCGCCTGGGAAGGAATAAGCCCCCACCACCCTTCCCCGTGCCCCAGACAGCGGTGCTGAGGGAGCAACGAGGGGGAGCAGGATTTGGCGGGGGCAGACGGACCCTGGGCTGAGCCGGGGGCAGGAGAGAAGACTGCTGTCCCCGCGCTACTGCTGGTTTTCCCTGGGATGGGGCCAGCCTGGCTGTCACAAGCTGAGCAGTTGCTGCTTGTGGGTCCATGAAGGCATTCAAGGGACCGGGCACCGAGATGCCCAGGGGGAAGATACAGGAGCTAAGCACAGCCGTGGGTCCTGCAAGGGACAACGTGCAGTCCTGGAGACTCTCCCAACCTAGCTGCTGCCGGCCACCAGCTCATCCCAACTGGTCACAGCGCCAGTGCGATGCCAGCATGAGACCTCCCATGAGGCTGGGCTCTGCCTGCCCTGTGCGGCCCGTGCTCCTCCCAGCCCGTTCCCCGGGGTCTCTGCCCACCACAAGCCCCCTGCCCCCCTAAGCCGGCACCTGTGGTTGGCACCCTGGCCTTGGCCCCTCTCCTGGTCTGGCAGCTGGGGACACGTGAGCCTCACTGGAAGGGGGAAGAGACCCAAGGGTGTTAGTGCCACTGGGTCATGGATGTCTACCGTCATGCGGATGGCTCTTCCCAGCCTTGGCGTGGGTGCATCTAACTGCACGGTGGGCCCTTACCCATCCCTGGCCACCAGCCCTCCCTCAGCCCTGCCCCACCATTCCTGCCCTAATCCCTGGTGAAGGTGGAGGTGGGGACAGTTTTGGGCGGAGGGTGAGGGGCCTTTGAAAGGCAACTGAAAGGGAAAGAAAGTGTGGAGCACTTGGGTCCTCTCCGGTTACTGGCCCTGGAAAATAGCAGCCAATTAAAGGTAATTTCCCCCCAGCCCTCATTGTCTGGCAGGCTCTGGGAACGGGACTGGGGGGCAGTGCTTGCCCCAGGGCACGGCAGGTCACTTCTACCTCCTCCCAGGGTCACCGGGGCCCCTTCCCTGGATTCCCAGACAAGTCTCCTGTCTGCCCTTGCCTGGGGGAGGGAGGCTGGGGCTGGGCTGGGGCTCAGGGGAGTCCTGCCTCCCCCAGAGTCCCTGTGGTCTGGTCGCTGGCTGTCCCTGGACCTCAGGTCCCCGTCGGCGTGAGGGAGCAGACTTTACTGGACAGGGCTGAGTGGGGCTGGCTGAGAGATGGAGGGAAACCTCTGCCCTCTCAATGCAGATGCACACCAGAGTCACCCTGAGAGCCCAGCTGCGCTTCCCCTTCCCTGCTCTGCACGGGAGATGCCTCCCTGGAGCCGGGACTCCTGGCCTCTATTTCTGCATCAGCCACTGATCCACTGCATGGCCTCAAAGTGCCCTGCTCAGCTCTGGGGTCTCTCCCTGCCCCTCTCCATGCTCAGGGAGGATGCCACCCGCTCCTCGAGGCTTCTACAAAGGGCTCAGAGAGGCCTGGGAAGAAGGCAGGAGGGTCAGAAACTGCTCCCTGCCCTGGAGCTGGATGAGAACAGAAGCCCCATATTGGTGGAGACGAGTGGGGGTATGGGGTTACCCACTCCCGTCCTCGAAGGCTACTTCAGCAGGGCCCCTGTCCCCCTGTATGGGTGTCTCATGGTCGTGCGTGTCCTGGCAGCCCTGGCGCTCTTGCCTGGGAGGGCCACGCGGTGCTGATGGGATGCTGATGGGATGCTGTTTGTCAGCCCCAGGCTGGCAGTGCCCGCCTGTCCCCTGTGACACAGAGTGAGCAGCAGTGAAATGTTAACAAGCCACTTCCTGGCCACGCAGCCAGGCAGCTCGGGTAGAGGAGGTATGGGTGCATGGGGCTGGGCAACACTCAGCTTCTGCAGGACAGCTCACCACCACCCAAATGCACCCACCCCGCACTCCCCACCTCCCTGGGCCAGCAGCTCTGGGATGCCGTGGCTCAGGGCATCCTACAGACAGAGCGGAGGTGGGGAGCAAGGGCAGGGGGCAAATCTGTACCCTGCTTCCCCCTTGACCTGGCACTCATTCCTGCCTAGCAGCCTGTGCAAATGTCCCTGCCCCACCCCCCTTCCATCCATCCCCTCCCCCTGCTACACCCTGGGGACTCTTGGCCCATCGATGATTTGTGATGCAGTCTAGACCGGAGTCCGGGGGCCAGTCCCCAGCCCACTGCCCTGCTGTAGCTTCTCTGGAGGGCACGGCCCAGCTCCCAGCCCCGGGAGTGAGGATGCTAAAAGGCTGAATGCCACCGGGATGACGTCAGCCTCTCCATGTCCATGACACCTCTCCCGAGGGGCTCCGGCTGGAGTGCCGGGATGGCGGGGAGCAGGGCCCTGTCCCTCCAGCTGTCAGCAAGTCGTCCTGTGTCCGTGACACCCCTTATCTGTGTCTCTGCAGAGCCCTCCATGGGGGCCCTGCCCCGAACTCCCCCCACGCCTGCATGGGACGCTGGCCTGCCTTTGCCAATCCCTTGCTGCCTCGGGGACAGAGGCTGGGAGCGTGGCAGCTCCCTCTATGGAGCCGTGGGGCCGGCTGGGCCCGGCAGGGTGGGCTGAGCCTGGCTTTCCCAGAGACAGAGCCACGACAGCTGGTTCCCTCTGCTTAATCCCAGGGGCTGGCGGTGCGACTGATTCAGGGGAAGCGAGAGCTGCCGAGGGGGGTTAATTAGCTTGGGCTGGTCTCTGGGCACCAACAGGGCTGGCACTTGCTCTGGGCACCTGTTGAAAGGAACCTGACAGTTTATAGAAGGGATAAAGCACAGACAGGCCCTTGCTTATGTTATGGGGATTTCCTAATGGGCCTGGAGACAGGCTGCGGCTCAGCCGTGGCTCCCCCAGGGGCTGCTGGGGTTTGCCTGTGGGGTTTGTGGGGCTGGCGGGAGTCCCGGTGGGGGACAGGGTCTGGCTGACAGGTGCCTGCCCTACATGGGCTGCTCCTGGCTGCCAGCCCCATGTGTCTCACTGTGGTCCTGGAGTTGGGGCTCTCATTCAGTCACCACGGGCCTGCTGGGGGGGTGGGATGCTTGGGCCCCAGGGCAGCACAAACCTGCATGGGTGATAGACATGGGTGCTGGCATGGGCTGGGACCTGCTGGAAATCACGCCTTGTACATGCATCCTGGTACCCCCCTGCAGAGCTCAGGCCCATTTGGACCTGGTGCCATTTGCCCTGGCACAATGGCTGCACACTTTGCTGGTTGCTGCATGGGGCTGGGAGGGAACCTGCCCCTTGCTCCTTACACGCCTTTCTTCTACATTTGTCAGGGGGTTTTAAGTCTCCTCCAGAAGCACTGGGTGTTGGCTGCAGCCCAGGCTGGGGATGGGGATTATGCAATGCTCCTGCTGGGACTTAAACCTGAAGGGTCCTGGCTAGAGGGTCTTGCCCTTCCGCTCAGGGTCAGGCCGACGCCATATTTGGGGTCAGGAAGGAATTTTACCCCATGGCCAGATTGGTATGGACTGGGTGGGGGTTGCTTTCGTCTTTAGCAGGGGGCACAGCCTCTACCTGGGATCTCTTGAGCTTATTTTAACAACCTTGTACAGAAGTGGGGCGTTGAGTGCCGTGGTGCCCTGGTTTACCTGTGGCAGTTTCAGGTGTGATATCTTGTGTTGTGTTGGGGTTGACAGTAATTTTACTAAGAGGTTAGGTGATGGATGTGTGCAGGATGGTTTGGATGGGGCCGATCCTACCTTAGGCAGGGGGTTGAACTAGATGACCTCTGGAGTCCCTTCCAGCCTGACTGCTCTACGATTTCTATGGGCATCAGAGAATAGGGACCACTCCCCCCAGGTCCATCTTTGCACCCACTGCTCCCTTTCTCTAGCCAGAGCCTTCCCATTCCCTATCCGTCCTCTCTTTCATCCTCCTGCTAGGGTGGCCCCTGCCAGCATTGGTGCTGGTGGGCGGGGAGGCTCTCTCTCCTGCAGAAGAGCGGGCGGTAATATGGAGTGACAGCTCGTGGCTGTTCCTTGCTGCTCCCGCTTTATTTCCTGGCCGGGGGAAGATGGAATTAATTGAATGCACATTTCCCGCAGCACGGGTGGGAGCGCATGGGGCAGGGACCGAGGGGCGCTGGGCACCCGAGCGAAAGGTGATCTGCCGGGTTGGATTTGCAGGTCACCTTTCAGGCTGCATTTCCCTCAGCAACCCATTAAGTGCTACCTTTGACCTGCGCAGCCATTAGTGGCCTTGGAAAGAAGCAGGCAGATGGCTGCAATCAGGCATTTTGGAATCAAATGAGAAAGAGCTGAGTTTGATAACCACCCCCTCCCCAACCTGTCCCCCCGAATGTGGCCTGCTCCTCCCTGAAACCTAACCAGCAGCCACAGAGGCAGGACAAACAGCCGGCCTGCAAGCCAACCCCGCCAATAAGAAGCTGGGAGAGCCGAGGTGGAGATTACAGCCAGAGGAGTTAGAAGGCTCTAAATTAACTTAATGGCTTTGGAAGACAAACAGATTAGAGAGATAGAGCGACTGAAGGATGGATCAGCTAAATTGGAACCAGAGCGGGGCTGCACGAGGGCAGCGGTAGCTCACCGGGACCCGATCGCTCATCCGCGCTCTGTCCGGCGCGTGCCTGGTGCTTGGAGGCTCACCCTGCCAGCCCTTTTCCAGCCCGATGCAAGTGCAGGGTCCCCACTGTGCCTTGAGTTTGGAGAAGAAGGCTGCTGGCAGCCGGTGGGAATATTTTTGCCTACAAAGGAGGTTGAATTTACATAAACTCAACTGCTGTTTCATGGAGAGCACCTGTCAGTGTGTCCAAGGCAGAGAAACCTTTGGCATTTGCCATCCCTCCCCTCTGATTTCCCCCCTTGGAGGGACTGGAAGACGATTCAACTCCCATCTGCGTTAATTCTTGCTATGGACTGGGGGTATTTTTCCCTATCTGGGAGCATGGCCTCTACCTGGGATCTCTTGAGCATATTTTAACAACCTTTTATAGAAGTAGGATGTGGCCACTGTGGTTCCCCTGCTTTCCCTGCAGCAGGTTCGGGTGTTGCTGTGTTAGGGTTAACAGTAGTTTTCTGAAGAGTTCAATTAGGGTTTGTACAGGGTGGTTTGGATAGGGCTGATCCTGTCTCAGGCAGGGGTTGAACTAGATGACCTCTGGAGGTCCTTTCCAGTCTTGCTGCTCTCTGTCTCTAGAAGCAAAGTGCTCTGTCTTTTTCCATACAAGGACCAGCCAGCATCCACACTCTGGCTCTTCCCCTGGCCTTGACTCCCACAGCAGGAGACCTGGCCTCTTAGTATCTGTTGTAGGGCCTGGGGCCTTCCTGTCCCCTGGAAGACACTTCCCAACTCTTTCTCAGCCATCATCATCCTGCCTCTTCAAGAAGCTCATGCTCCTGAGAGCTTAATGCAGTCTGAGCCCCAGAATGGGCATCCTTCCTCCTGGGCTTATTGTCAGTTGGGTCTTCTTTCATTTGCTGATGATTACGCAGCCTCCTCGTTTCCATATGCCTTGAGGGAGATGCTGTCAGCCTTGGGTTTGACCCATTTACTTCCCGGAATGAGTGAGTTTTCTCTTAGCGCTAACTGAATGATCTCTAGCAGCTTGTTGGCTTCTCCATCTCTGCCCAGCTTAATAACTGCCCTCCTTGTTGCTAGGCTGATGGTCCATCCAGTTTTTACTGCAGTGGTGGGCACTGCTCTCAGAAAACCTCATCTGAGCCAGCACCTCTGGTTGCCCTGGCAGTCTGCAGTGTGCCTAGCTGGCTGGTGCCTGCAAAGTGATGCCATCCACTGCACCTTTTCCATCTTTTCCCATGAAGCGGGCATTGTCTTAGCTTGTGCAGAAGGCTACACATTCTTCTTACTTGCCTATCATTTCGGGTGGTGGGTGTCGTTCTGCTTCAGCTTCCTTTTTTAGTGGTATTTTGGGTCCGTGGTCATGCCAGAGCACCATCCATCAGCTTCTTTTTGGACTAAGTGACTTCTGCAGCTTGGGAGATTCCCGTTGCCTTGCTAAGGGCTAATGTTGGGCCTCCTGGAAATCTCTTTCTGAGCCTCTTGCTGCAAATTCCAATGGCAAGTTGGTGTAT
Source organism: Gavialis gangeticus (assembly GCF_001723915.1). NCBI lineage: Eukaryota > Metazoa > Chordata > Crocodylia > Gavialidae > Gavialis > Gavialis gangeticus. The sequence continues at coordinate 28,532,459 of NW_017728995.1, read as the reverse complement.
TATGAAGAACTTGGCAGGACCAAAGATTCATGAGATCAGTGCTGGAGCCTCGGAGCAGTCACCTACTTGTCCATCATTTCACCTCCTCCTTGTGTTCTCCTTTTCCGAGGCTCCCTCTCGTGCTTGGCCTGGAGTGAGGCACTTCTCAGACTCTTGTGTTGCACATTCATAGTTTTCTTCCTCTGCCTGAGTAAATGAAAGCCCTCAAGCACCTTGAGTGCCTTGGGCCCTTCTACCTAAACTCCTTTTCACTGGCCCCCGTGGCTCATGGAGCCAGCTGACGTGTGGCTTAAACCTCCCGCTCAGAGACTTTCAGCTGTGGTGAAGCTCCCAGCTGCTCCGTTCTTCAATGCGGGCTGTTACTCTATTCCCTTTTTTAGCTTCTGTTTACCACAGGGTGTTCAGGAACCACTCTGAGCCGCTGGTGCCTCCTTCTCTAGCAAAACCCAGGTGACTTCAGCCTGTCTCCAGGCCTCCTGCCTCTGAAGCCAAGGCTAATGTCTTGTGCACGGTGGCTCTGTGTGCACTGAAAGCGCTTGCATTTACCCTGGCTGCCCCACGCTGTTTTGTCAGCAGGGGACTGCAAAGGTCTATGGAAACCCTGTCCCACTTCTTCAGTGGCCAGAAGAAAAATAGCAGTTTCTCCCCCACAGCAGAATTGTTTGCTGGGGGAACAAGTAATCTCTAAGGCTGTTCTGGGAAGCCCAGAAGGCACCTGCAGCCAGGATTTAGTTTGGGCCTCATGTGCAGAAGGGTGGCAGCTCTAAGCTGCTTTAAAGCAGGCGGGGAGGAGGGAGGGAGCTTTCCCTCAGCTCAGCCTGGCCAATGCCCCCAGCACCCAAGTGGAGCTATGGGGCCCTGGGGCCACACGCTAGGGCTAGACGGGTGCCAGACGAGGCAGAGCGGCACATGGGAGCCAGGGGAAGAATGTCACTGATCATCAGGGATGGGGCAGCAGAGCCTGGTCCCACAGCAAGGGGAGGGCCTGAAATGCTTCTGCCCCTCGTGGTGTCTGGGGCTCTGCTGCAGCTGCCGCTGGAGCTTGTGCCAGCTCTTGTCAGAGTCTCTCACACATGCAGCAGGGCATGAGCAGGGTTTCCTTCCAGTGGCCAGGGGTGCTTGGGGCAGGGGCAGGGTGACTGCCCATCTGGTCCTTTCCATGTGCCCCTGTGCTGCTGGCCAGAGATAGAGTGTGTGTGTGTGTGGGGGGGGATGTCCAGTGACCTCAGGGCCTGGAGTGGGTGCAGTGGGAGGGATGTGTGGGAGTGCATCCCATGCCCAGCCTTCCTGGGTGGTACCCAGTGCTAGGCCCAGGCGCTGTGGCCAAGTGCCAGCATCCAGCGCTCGGGCATGCCCGGCTCGCCAGGATGGTTCTGATCTTCAGGGCTTGTCTTCGAGAGCCCTGGCAACAGGACTTTTGTCCCCAAGGTCAAACCTGGTCCCAGCTCAGTGCCAGAGACCTGCTCCATGTACTGAAAGTGTGAGACGGTGGCAGCTACGCTGTGACTGTTAAGGGGATACCAGGCCCACAGGTTTGGGGGGCAGCCAGCACTGCGTACAGGGTGCTGGTTGCTTTAGCCCAGCCGGAGACAGATTTCTAAGGTGTCTGGGGACCAGAGCATGACCTGGAGCCCAGCACGGCTCTGCTCTGCAGAGCTGGGAGCTCCTGTCCTGTGAGTCTCTGTGCGGCCCCGGGTGAACACTCCTGTAGGTGAGGGTCCAGGGCAGGCCAGAGCTCTGATCCAGATGTGCAGCCTCTAAGTGCCAGATTGGGGCTCCTGTCAGATGGACTGGCTCGCCTGTGTCCTCCAGCTGTTGCAGCTGAGGACGTGCCTTGTACAGTGGCCAGAGGGGTGGTGAAGCATCGCCTCTCCAGGTGCTGTGACTGATCCATGTGCAGAGTCACGGCCGGGAAGGAGGGGGGATGTGGCTGGCTGCCTGCCAGCCCAGCCAGGCTCCCACCCTCTCTGGCTTCTGCAGGGGTGCGGTGATGGATGGACCTCCACACCCCCACGTCACCCCCTCCATCTCGGGCCCTAGCAGGGCGTGCTCTGCGGGGGCTGCTGGCTGGCGTGCAGGCAGGACTCCTGGCTTCTCCCCCTGACTCTGGGCAGGGGAGGGGTTGGTGGCCAGGACTCCTTGGTTTTTTCCCCCAACTCAGTGCATAACGTCGGGGGGCCCTGTGGGGCTCCTGGTGCCTGTGACCTTGCAGGGAAAGCAGGGAAGAGAGTAGGACAAGGTTTGCGAGGTCCCACTCTTCCAGCTTTCCCTAAATCTTCCCTGCTAGACACCTGCTTTTAGCACAACTTCCTCAAAAGCCCCTGGGCTCCCCTGTGCCCCTTCCCAGCTCTGCAGGGCCTGTGCCTTACGGGGGTGGTGGATGAAGCTGGTGCCGGAGCTGCCCCAGCTCTGGTGGGGTGAGCTGCAGGGGTTCAGGCTGTGTGAGATGGGCATGAAGCTGCAGGGCTGTGTGTGGGTGCGGGGCCAGACTAGGGTCAAACCTGCCTCCCTTTCTTCCCTGGGCTAAAATTAGCTGCTGCTGCAACCAGGCTGTCAACACATCACCAGCACAGCTGGCCGATGGGAGCCAGCATGAGAAAATGCCCCCCTGCAGCCTGGCCTGGCGAGCCCCCAGCCCCCTCGGGGGACCCTCCGGCCTGGAGTCATGCTGCAGGCACATGGGGCTGATAACGTGTCAGCACCAGAGGGGCTCTTGCAGCAACACCTCGGGCTGACGACGCGCCCTCACCCGGCAGCTCCAGGGCTCAGGGCAGCAAGAGCCTGGAATCCACCCGGGAGGGAGCCACCTGCCCCCGGAAGGAAGGGCTCTCAGCTGAGCCAGGGCTGATAAGTCTGAGCGGGGGCCCTGGCCTGTCTGCACGGGGGCAGGGATAGGCAGCACAAGCTGATGCATGGCCGGAGCCACGCTCCTGCCAAGGGTATGAAGAGATGGATCTTCTCTTAGGGGTGCATGTACTTCTGGGGGCACTGCACAGTGCCCCCATGCCCCAGGATGGCGCTAGGGAGTGCTGTACCCCTGGGGGGCCCTACCTTATCCCTGGCCCTGCCTCGTGTCCCCACGCTCCCGCCTGGCACTTGGAGGTGCTGTGCTATTGAGGCATTGGCACCGGCATGGCTCCTGTCGGCTCTGAGGAGGGGACACCAGCCGACTGAGGTCTAGCCAGCATCCAAGTCTGGGGTAGCAGGTGTCCACCTACCCCAAGGGCCCGTGAGCCCCGCTGTAGCCAGGCCTTCCCCCTCCCTGCCAAATTTGGTGGCTTTAGCATTGCCCTGTTTGTTTATACATTTTTTTCCCCTGCCCCTGCTGAGCAAAAGCCCCATCTACACCCAGGCAGAGCTACACTACCAGTGTGATGGGCATGGGCATAGGAGAGCCCGAAGCCGGAGCCAGCACCAGTCTGGGCAAGGGAGGATGTGATGCTGATTTACCCTGAAAGGCCTTTTGGGCCTGGTGCTGCTTTTGGAGCCGACAGCCCCATCCCATGCAGCTTCCCAATGTGCCAGTGATGGGGAACTATGTCTACAGAGCCCCCTCCCCGGGATCCACAACATGGCGGAGGTGAGAACTTGTTTCTTCAGTGCAGAGGAGACCTCAGCTTCCCTGCTTAGGTTGTCTTCACGCCAGCTTTGGCCTTGGGGGCTGGACTAGATTACCTCCGGGGGTCCCTTCCAGCCCTCCTCCTCTCTCATCTCTTTCCATTCCCTGCTCTTGCCCCGGTCCCCCAGCCCAGGGCTCACGAGCAACATGTCACCATGAGACCCACCAGCACTGCTGGTGAAGGAGTTAGTGAAGTGGGCAGGGTGGGAGCGCAAAGCCCACGTGGGCTGGGTGCACCATGGGGCGAAGGGACCACAGCTTAGAGAAGTGTCGCTCAGACATGTATCACGGCAGCTGCTGAGGTCGGACGTCGCCCCAGCTTCACCATCCACCTCCCCAGCCTCTTCCCCTTTGATGCCTGGGTCTTGGCCTGTTCCCACCCCCACAGCGAGGGATGCGAGTGTTGCAATGAGCAGGCTCCCAGCCTCCTCCGTGTCATTCTCCGTGTTAGAAAAGAACCACTTTCCCATCTAACTGGGCTGCCTCTGGCTCTGGTGCCCAGCCCTGGGCCCTCCCAGCTCCTTGCCGCTCCCCTCCTGTAATCACCTCACCTCTCAGTCTTCCTTTTGACAGGCCAAGCAGCTTAGAATCACAAAATCCTAGAAAATGAGGGTTGAAGGGACCTCAGGGGGTCACAGCTACTCCGACCCCCTGCTCAAAGCAGGACCAGCCCCAGCTACATCATCCCAGCCAAGGCTTTGTCTACCCAGGGCTTAAACACCTTCAAGGATGGAGACTGCACCACCTCTCTGGGTCACCCGTTCCAGTGTTTTACTACCCTCCTAGTGAGACAATTTCTCCTAATATTTAACCTAAACTTCCCTTGCTGCAACTTGAGCCCATTGCTCCTTGTTCTGTCATCTGCTACCACTGGGAACAATCCAGCTCCAGCCTCTTTGGACCCCCCTTCAGGTAGTTGAAGGCTGCTATTAAATCCCCACTCAGTTTTCTCTTCTCCAGACTAAATAATCCCAGTTCCCTCAGCCTCTCCTCATAAGTCATGTCCCCCAGCCCCTAAACCATTTTTGTTGCTCTCCGCTGGACTCTCTCCAATTCGTCCACATCCTGTCTGCAGTGGGGGGGCCCAAAACTGAAGACAGGACTCCAGATGTGGCCTCTCCAGGGCTGCATAGAGGGGAAGAATCACTTCTCTTGATCTGCTGGCAACACACCTACCAGTGCAGCCCAGGATGCCATTAGCCTTCTTGGCAAGAAGGGCACACTGCTGGCTCCTGTTCAGCTTAGAGATTCATAGATTTCATAGACATTAGGGCTGGAAGGGACCTCGGAAGATTGAGTCAAGCCCCCTGCCCCAGGGGCAGGAAGTCAGCGGGGGTCACAGGATCCCAGCAAGATAAACGTCCAATTGCCTCTTAAAGGAGTCCAGGGTAGGTGCTCGCACCACCTCTGGCGGCAGTCTGTTCCAGGTCTTGGGGGCTCGGACAGTAAAGAAGTTCTTCCTTGTGTCCAGCCTGAAACAGTCTTGGAGGAGTTTGTGACCGTTTGACCTTGTCATCCCATGGGGCGCTCTGGTTTCATAGTGTCATAGTTTGTAGGGTCGGAAGGGACCTGAGCAGATCATCTAGTCCGACCCCCTGCCATGGCAGGAAGAGCACTGGGGTCAAATGACCCCAGTAAGGTGGTCATCCCCCCAGATCCTGGTGCGTACCCCTTATATGTTTATAGGCAGCCACCAGGTCCCCTGAGCCTGCGCTTTTCGAGGCTGAAGAGTCGCATGGCTCGCAGCCTCTCGTCAGAAGGCCTTGTAGCAGGGCACTAAGGTGCCTGCTACTGGAAAAGCAGCAGCATGGGCTCAGGTGCTGGTTGCTAGGGGCAACCAGGAGGAGCTAAGGGCCCACACCTGCTGAGTCCGCTGACCGGAAGGGGCAAGGCTGACCACTATAAGACCCAGACAGGAGGCTGTGAGCGCTTGCTCGCTCTCAGCTGGCAGCCAGACAGAAGGAGCACTGCTTGACCAAGGAAAAGAGCTTGGCCCTGAAGGTGGAAAAGGGAAAAGGCCTGGGTGCACAAGCTGCTAGTTACATGGGTGAGAGATCGTTTTAGCCAGGAGGCTTAGATTTGCATTATAGCCAATTGGCTTGTGTTACTGCTTCTGTTGTTGGTACACCGGAGGGCTGGGTGAGGCTATTAGGGGTTGGAGGAGGCCTCGTAGGGGCTCCACGGTAGTGTGGGGACCCTGGTGCCAGAGAGGGCACAACATTCAGGGGTGCACGGACCCCAGCCCTGAGGAGGGGAGCAGAGGATTGGGAAGGGGCCAGGTAAGGCCGAGGCCGCCTGAGCCCTAAGGCGAGAAGCCCCAGAGCGGGCAGTTGTGAGAAGCCCCAAAAGGGGGCCGGGCCAGAGAGCGTCGGCGGGGCGCGGGCTGGGCCAG
>NW_017728995.1:28522017-28526330 GCF_001723915.1 Gavialis gangeticus | reverse complement strand
AAGGCTGGGGTGCACCGAGTCACCCAAGACAGAACTAAGACTGAGATACATCAGAGCACCATGTCAGAGAGGACTAAGGGCAGCCTCCTTTAAACACTGTTAACATCAAAGACGTGGTGGGCGAGATTGTGAGGGTGCTTTGACACTGACTTGGCGCGGTAGGGGGCGCTAGGGGAGATCACGGCCACCCCTAGGACCCCGCGCTGTCACAGGCCTGTTTTCCCGACCTCTGGTCATGCGCGTGGCTCTCCTCTGGACTCTCTCAAGCTTCTCCACATCCTTCTTGAATTGTGGAGGCCAGAATTGGATGCCGTACTCCAGCTGCGGCCTCACCAAGGCCAAGTGCGGTGCCGGCGATTCTTTCCTCCTAAGTGCAGGACTTTGCACTTGTCCTTGTTGAATGTCATGAGATTTCTTTTGGCCCAGTCCTCCGATTTGTCCAGGCCACTCTGAATCCTAGCCCTACGCTCCACCGTTTCTACTACTCCATCCAGCTTGGTGTCATCTGCAGCCTTGCAGAGGGTGCACTCAGTGCCGTCTTCCAGGTCATTGATGCTGGCTCTGAACAGAACCAGCCCCAGGACTGACCCCTGGGGCACTCCACTTGATACCGGCTGCCAACTAGACATTGAGCCATTGATTGCTATTGTCTGAGCCTGATGCTCCAGCCAGTTTTCTATCCACCTTACAGCCCATTCATCCAGCCTGTACTTCTTTAGCTTGCCTGGGAGAACGTTATGGAAGACGCTATCAAAAGCTTTGCTAAATTCAAGGTACACCACATCCACCGGTCTCTCCGCATCCACAGAGCAGCCCTCTCATAGAAGGCAATCAGGTTTGTCAGGCATGACTTGCCCCTGATGAGTAGAAACAGTTGGCATGGATTCATCTTTTCCTCCTCCAAGTGCTTAGAAATGGGTCCCTTGAGGATCTGCTCCACAATTTTTCCAGGAACTGAGGTGAGGCTGACTGGTCTGTAGTGCCCTGGATCCTCCTTCATCCCTTTCTTAAACATGGGCACGATGTTTTTCCTTTTTCCAGTCATCCGGGACCTCTCCTTAAACTTGATCTCCTTAAGACGCTCCTGGAAAAGCCTTCCCTCCAGCCCTGGCATAACTGGTGTGGCTCTTCACTGCACCCTCTCCATTGTCTCTGCATCCTTGCAACGAATAGCCAGCACCCTTTTGGGAGCGGGGCTGCCAGTGCCACGTGCCGCAGCTCTGCCCTGCGTGACGAGGTGGCGTTTCCCCTGCCCCACCAGTGCTCTGTCCACCAGCCCTTGCTGCCACAGCGCCATGCTCCACTGTGGCCCTCAGGGCCTTCCTCTGGCACCATGTGCGTGGACTCCCAGCATCCTCTGGGGCTCTATGTTGAATCTCCCAGCATGCTCTGGGGCCCTGCTTGGACTCCCAGCATCCTCTGAGGTGCCATGCAGAATCTCCCAGCATGCTCTGGGGCCCTGCTTGGACTCCCAGCACCCTCTGAGGTGCCATGCAGAATCTCCCAGCATGCTCTGGGGCTGTATGCAGAACGGAGATGCGGAGAGGGAAGCCCCCCGAGCACTGTGCAGCAGGGCGCCAAGGCTCAAAGGCAGCGGGGTGGCTACGTCCCTTGGTCTCGGGAGCTCTTGGGGCCCTCGGTACCTGCGAGGAGTCGGGTTTGTGCTCTAGTGGACTGCCCCTTCAAGAGCCGGGCATGCTGGGAAGGCTCTCCAGGCTATAAAAGGGGAGTTGGAGGTGGGATGGCAGTCTGCAGGGGCGGTGGCTGCAGGCATGGGGTTTGCTTGGGAGCTGGGGTGACTTGCTAGCTGGAGTCTGGCTCTTGCTCCCATGCTGGCCCAGGACCTGGGCTGAAAGAAGCATCCCGGGGTGCAGCAGGGCCTCGTGTCCCCTGTGCTACACTTGGAGCACGCTGGAGCTGCCTGGACCTTGGCACCTCCAGGTGGGAGTGACGCACTCCTGGTGTCTTGCCAGAGTCCTGCTGGGGGGGATGTCTGGGACCCCCTGGGGCAGGGTGGGCATAGCGCCCTGCAGACTTGGCATGTGGCTCACCATGGATAAGACATTGGGGGATGCGCGGGGGCAGCTGGCTGGGAGCTCTCCCTGACCCAGGTGTGTGTGAGGGGCTGTGGGGGTCTCCCCTTAATTTCAGAGCTTGCTGTTGTCCTCCAGGACAGGTGGTGGGGTCCTGGGAGTGGGTAGCAAGCCCCCGGCACTTACTTTTTCTTGCCCTTGCCCTTGCTTGGCATGAATCCCATCATCCTGCTCCAGAGCGTGGCTCTCGGAGGCATCTGCCTGCTCCCCCGGCCGCTTCCAGAGCACCTGCACGCTGAGCGGCCCTTGGCGCAGCCCAGCTTTCCCTGCCTGGCTGCCCCTGGGGGCTGCCCCTGCATCCTGCCCTCAGCCCAGCCGCCCCCGGGCCCCAGCTCTTGCCCTGTCCTCTGTCGCTGGCTGTGCCGTGTGTGCCAGGAGGCGCCTCTGCCTCTTCCCAGCTCCTGTGCTGGATGAGCCCCCAGCTAGCACTCTGCGCTGGGTCTGTCCCTGCTTGGGAGGGAGCATGCCTGTGGGGAGGGAGGCAGGCTGGGATGGTGGGGCAGCGGGGGATGGGGGAGGCCTGATGAGGTGTGGGGGCTGGCGTGCCCCCCTCCCCAAAGGTTGGTGGGTTGGAGGGGAGTCCTTCCCAGGCATCTCCAGCTGCTCTGGTCTGTGTTCTGCTCTCGTCTCCCTCCTTCATGCCTCTCAGAGCTAATTCTCTCCTGCTTTTTTCAAACCCTCTGAAACAAGCTGGCTCAATTAGCTGGGACCTCAGTGCCGGGCTCCTGCTGCCACAGTCTCCTAATACCCTTATTTCACGGTGGCAGCGGGGAGCTGCATGGGGCGGAGGGTGGGGGGGGAGCGGGAGTGTTTGGCGGCTTTAGCAGCAGGCCCCGCATCGGCTCCCTGTCTGGGGCTGGAGCTGGCAGATGCCCTGGGAGCTCCTCCTGGAGGGACTTGGGTCTCCCACAGCCTGGCAGGGCTGCTGGGCACCCAGAGCAGCATCCCCTTGCCCCTGCTGCTCCTCCTTCACCCCAGGGTTAGCGCGACCGTGAGCATGGCTGTGCTCTGGGCTCAAGCCTGGTGGGCATAGCATGGTGCTTCTGGTTTTATTGGTGCCCTGGGTGGTAGCTCTCTCTGTAAACTCCCCCTGGGGGCAAGCCAGCAGTTGCTGTGAGGTACCGCGATGCCCTCACCCTTGATCTGCCTTGCAACCTACCTGCCCCTGGGCACAGCAGATGGCAGCAGGCATGGCTTATCCTGAAGTAAAACTCCCCCAGGTGCCAGGGAAGTCCTGCGCTGCAGCTGCCGGCACCGCCCGACTGGGACGACTGCTCTCAGCCTAGGCAAGGGCCAGTACCAGGTGGGGACTTTGAGTTAGCTTCACCGTGAAGGGCCTGGCCTGACCTGGGGTGCTGGCCCAATGGGGCACGCTCTATCCACAGCCCCTTGCTCCTCTGCACAGGGGGAGGCAGGCTGGGGGTGTGGGGGGGGCCTGTGCTCTGCTTGCCAGGTCTGGCAATCTCCATGGGGCTGGCTGCTGACCTGAGGGGGGTGCTGGCACGGTGGCACCAGGCTTGCGGGGAGGGGAACTTGAATGAGGCAGGACCATGGAGGATGTTTTGGTAGAGCAGAAGAGGGATCGTGTCCTTTTTTTCCTCTCTCTCCCAGCCAAGGTCCCAGATCTGTGGGGGCCAGAGCTGGTATGACGTGCCCATGCCCCCTTAGCGCTCTGGTGCTTTGGGCTGAGGAGTGGGGGCCCCCACAGCCAGGCAGCTGCTGCCCCTGCGCTTTGCCTCGCTTGCTACCCTCTGCTGCTGCTGTGAACAATCAATTACTCTCAGCAGCAATTAGTGGAGCGGCTGATGCGGGGCCGCGTTAAGTGAGGATCGATCAGTTCCCAGGGTGCGCCCTTGGGGAAGTGCTCCTGCCTGGCATGGACGAGGCGTCTCCGTGGCAGGTGCCAGGTGGCTTGGCTCTCCTGCCGGGGTGACATGGTCATGCAGAAAGCAGCTGGGCTGGCCCTGGCCTCGCTCTCTCCTACAAATGGATGCGGAGAGGAGCCAGGATGCCTTGTTGGCTTGTGCGGGGTCTGGGCCTGGCTGTGATGACACAAGCCCTCTCATCCCCAGAGCTGTGTTAGTGCCCCTCCATCTCCTGAAAAGAAGCTGTTGCCCCCAGGTGCCAGGACATGGGAGCAGCTGTATTTTCATCCTGCCTCCTGTCCTCCTCCTGTCCCTCCTTGAAGTTTGACCCACAGGGTCTCAGTTAAGCCTTCCT
>NW_017728995.1:28500442-28517017 GCF_001723915.1 Gavialis gangeticus | reverse complement strand
CCTCCTGTCCTCCTCCTGTCCCTTTGGAAGTCCTCTACCTTCCTCCAGTCTTGCTCTGGGCCAGGCGGGCACTGACCTTCGCAACCCAGCAGGCAGTGCCAGCCAACAGATCTCGCTCACCCTAACTGGGCAGATGATTTTTCTGCATGGAGACTCTCAGGCCCTGTTCCTCTCTTCTTAAGCAGAGCTGCTGCTTCCCAGGCTGGGGAGAGGAGGGTAGGGACTTGGCCGGGGGGGCAGAGTCGAGGTCTTCAGCTTCCCCAATAAAGCAGAGCCCTGTGGGGCTGGGAGCGAGGCAGAACGGCTAGCCTTGGGGGTGGAGGCGGTGTGCTTGGCTGGGCTCGGCAAGGCACAGCCACACCAAGAGCTGGTTTATCTTGGCAAGGCTTAAGTTAAACAAATGTTCAAAGTGGTTCCGGCCGGATCCCAATGGAGCAGCTGATGGAAAGTGTGTGGAGGTGAGCGCTGCCCCAGAGCCCTTGCCCCTCGTATCTGAGAGGGAAGCAAGGCTGGGGGGGGGGGTACTGTCCTGAGCAAGCAGGGGCGTCCTATGGGGCTGGGGGAAGAGACAGAGGATGCAAAGAGACCCCTGCAGAGGGCAAGAAGAGTGCGGTGAGTCCCTGATGGGGGGGCCGTCTGCTCCAGGCCCCTCTGTTGGAAAGGTGCAAGGACAGAAGGCAGGAAAACCCACTGATACATGTGGGTGGGAAACTAGAAGGGCTCCCAGACCCCCACTCCTCTGGCTAGAAGAGCCTCCCTCGGGTGTAGGCTGTAAACTTGTGCCCGGCTGGCATAGCGCAGCCATCTGCAAGAGCAGGCGTGGGATGTGACCAGGTCCTGCCTCGGTGCCTCCCCCCGCCAAAGCTGCTGTCCTGGGAGAGGCATCTCATGGGCCAGTGTCCTGGGATAATGGTGGGTGTCCAGGAGGGGCTGTCGTGCTCCCTGCATCAATGGCCAGGTGCGCGCATGCCGGGGGGGCTCCGAGGCTGAGGAGCAGGAGCTGGGACTGTCCCGCAGAGCCCAGCCTCGTCGAGGGCTGGAGCCAGACTGGCCGGGTGCTGGGCACTGGGAGACATGATGCAGGCTGCGGTTGATGGGCAGACACATGCACCCTGCACGGCATGCTCATCGGTGGGGGAGTCGGTGCTGGGACTGACCTTGTGCGGGGATAGAGGCCCTGGGTGGCAGAGCAGTGGATCAGCATAGGGGACCCTCGGTGCCCACCTGACCAGGCAGCGCAAGCGGTGGCTGGGGCCAGCTGTTGGCTCCCCGCGGAGTCTCTGGCTGGGCATCGCTCTGGCTCATGCAGCTGGAGGCTGAGGGTTGGGCACAGCTGGGCTGTCATCACCTCTGTGGGGCCAAGGAGAAGGGAGTGTAGATCCATCTCCCCCCGCAGCCAGCGACTTGCTCCTGCCCAGCCACGCTGGAGCCGTTCCTCTGGCCCCAGCCCCTTCCTCCTGCCTTCCCCACTGGCAGGGCCTGGCTCCAGCACTTCCTCGCTCTTCCACAACGGGAGGCTGGTGTGGGCTGGTTGCTCTCCAGCTCCTCCTGGAAAGTGGGGTGCTCCCTTGCAAAGCAAACAGGCCCCCAGGCCACAGGCCAGCCCAGCCCAGCCTGACTTATGGCATGCGGCTCTCTCCAGGCTTGCAGCAGAGGCGGAAGGGGCTTGCATGGTCACCTGGGTGCAGGGCTCTGCCTGGCAGCCTGGTCTCGCCTCCCGGCGCTGCTCCAGGGGAGGAGGAAGCCGGATCCCGCCAGCAGAGCCCAGTTGTTCCCAGCTGCTCCCCTCTTCTGATGGATCCCTGCCCGCTCCACCAGCCGCCTGCTGTCTTGCACTCAGAGAGCTGGAGGGCCCTGGTCAGCTGCGGCCTGGACGCTGGCCATGCCTGGCAGTGATCCTTCCCAGGGGAAGGCTTGGGTTACTCGCCCTGGCTCTTGCCAGATGGGGACTCCAGCTTTGCTGGGCATCCCAGAGAGGGCAGCTGCCTGCTGTCACTTGCTGCCCCTGCCCTGGCCTGCAGGTATGGCTCACGGGGCGCAGGCTGCGTGCACCAGTGCTGACGTCCCCACGCTGTGCCCTCAGCCCCCCCGTGCTCTCTAGTGCTGCAGCGGGTCCCTCTGGCAGCCTTGGGCATCTTGCCCAGTCCCATCCCTCTCCCTGGTTTGGGGGCCAGGCCTATCCCTGCCGTCACCCAGCCCCAGGCTCTGCTCCCCACTGAGGGTCTGGCTTCAGGCACTGACATGCAATCTGCCTTTGAGCAAAACCACGGGGCCTTGCGTCTCCGCCTGCAGGGCTGAGGCAAGGGCAGCCAGCCCAACTCGAGACACGGGAAGCTGACCCCACTGTTCTCCAAAGGGGGAATCCTTCATGAGGAAGGAGCGGGAGGAGTGATGGAAAGGCCTGTGCTCCTGGGCGCCGGCCAGCCAGGCCGAAGAGACCCAGGCCAGGTTCCCGCGCTCAGCTGGTGTTAAATTCTCGGGCACAGGAGGAGCAGGCAAGGGCTCTGCTGGCCACTGCCTGGGCTCTGTACTTGACGGCACTGTCCTTCCTGACCTCTTTTGGTTTCCCACGGGTGCCACGCTGAGACGTTGCCCATGGCACTGCAGGGAGCTTTTGTTGACAGCAAAAACTGAATGGCCCCTCTCCCTCCCCACATCTGTGCAGACCATGTCTGCCAGGGCACCGCTTGGAGTCACAAAAGAGGCGCTCAGCTCTTGACGGCTGTGTGTGAACCCCGGTGAGCGTGACCAGTGCAACCTGGAGAAGAGGGGGTGCTGGCGCCCCAAGGCTGCTGTCCTGTTCCTCTCCCAGGTGCGTTAACATGTAGGCAGGGCCTAAGGACGTGAAGGCATCTCCTGCCCCTGCCCCAGGAGCCCCTAGACCAGTGAATCAGCCTGTGGGCATAGAGGCAGCATCCAGGTGAGCGAGCAGCCCTGGCACCAATGAATCAGCCCAGGGCAGGGCCAGAGCTGCAGGTTGCCGCAGGGGCCTGGCCCAGCGCGGGAGGCATCCACGGGTCTTGTGCTCATGCTGAGAAGGGTTTCTAGAGGCCTGGAGCTTTGTCTCCCCTTCTCCAGCAGTGCAGAGACCCGTGCTTGCTCCTTCCCCGGCTCCTCTGCGGCCCTGGCTCCATTTCCTCGTCCCTGTTCAGCTGTTGCGCCTGGCCGAGCCGGGGCGTCAGCGGGGAGCAGCGCCGCTCGCTGCCTGGTTCGTTCTGCTTTCGGCTCCGCTGGCCGGTCCCCATCCTCAGGCGGGAGCGTTAGTCACGCTGCCGAGCTGCAGATTGGATGCTCCGGGCTAATTCCCTGCCTCGCGCTGGCAGCAAGCGCAGCCAATCGATGGGACGCCCCAGGCTGGCGGAGCTGAGCTCTGGTGCGCTGGTGTTGCACCCCGGGGACTGCCGTATTCAGGTCCCGGGTCTCAAGTGCAAGCTGGAGGAGAGGTGATGGCAAGGGAAGAGGCCTGAGAATCATCTGCTCTGTCGCTCAGCCCAGACCCTGGCCCCCTGCCCCTGCCTTTTACCCTACCTCTGGCATGTCAGCAGCCCCAGGCCTGAGGACCCCTGCACCCCCAGGGGTGAGGGGAGGGGTGAGGTCCCAGTGGCTTGGGGGCATTATGCAGGTTGCCCCGTGTTCCTGGGCCCTGACAGCATCGTGCATGTCTGGGGGCCGGAGCTGCCCTTCTCTTCCAGACCTTATCGCCAGCATCTGACCTCTGGACGGAGGCCCCTCACCAGGCCCTTGCCTCCCCTGGCTTCCCCCAGCCACGTCCAGGCTGGGGGCGGCCACGAGCAGGAGCTGGGGGTCCCAGGGCAGGGCCAGGAGAGGTCAGGAGCAAGGATGCTTCTTCCCCAGTCACGGGGGGCTGATAGTAGGGTGCTCTGGGGAGGGTTTGGAGGGTGAGAGCTGCTGTGCTGAGCCGGGAGGATTGTGTTACCCAGGTCCCTTCAGCGGTTTCCCACCATGATGTGGCTCGGTGCGATGGACCAGCTCCCCTGCCCATGCAGAGCACATGGCTGGTGTGAGCAGCGCGGCCCCTGCTCCATCCCACGCCTCTGTGGGGAGTGGACGTGGGGAGGAGTGTAGGGAGGCACTGAAAGGGCTGAGCCGCAGGATGGGCTGAGGCCTGGATTGAGGGACGTGGGCATAGGGTTGGCATCGGGAGAGGGCTGTGATCCAGGGCCTGGGGCTATGCAAGAGGGGGTCCAAAGCAAGGCAATGCTAGTACCAGATGGTGCCCCCAGTGCTCTGGTTACGGTGTTGGATGAAGATCCAGGCTGTCTGCAGGGTGCCCCGAGGCCTCTGCTGCTTGCAAGGCAGGCTCACGTGCGGAGAATATCCTGGGAGGACTTGCACGTCTAGAACCAGACCATGGCCAGGGCTGCGTTCCCAGACCAATGACCCTGCAGCCAGGCCCCTGCCACGGGCGTCTTGGACAGATGGACGGGTGCCCCCGCCAACCTCCTCCCTGCACCCACAGTGCTGTCCCGCCCTGCTCCTGGTGCTCTCCCCACTCTGGGCATGAGAGGGAGGATCTGGGCAGGATCCGGACCGAGCAGGCCAGTGGGTGTAGGGCAGGCTGACTGCTCACAAACCCGGCAGCAGGGCAGCAAGCGATGCAGCTGGCCAGCAGGATGGACCTGGCAATGTAGGTGCCTGCTGGGAGCCCCTGCCTGGGCAGGGCGATGCTGGTTCTGCTGGGGCCGTGGAAAGGGGCACAGCAGCCTGGCTGAGCTCATGCCTGCCCCATACTGCTCTGTGCCAGGCTGTCTCGGCTCCGCGGGTCTCTTCTCTCCCCTCCCCTGCACCACCGGAGCCCCTCTCCTCCGCGCGGCGCTGCAATGTAGGTCAGGATACACTGTGCGAATATTAACAGTGCTGCATGGAGCCCAGGAACGGGGGGCTGGGGAGGTGGTCCGTAGCCCCCCACCCTGAAACATTGCCTGCTAGGGAAGGGACAGATCTGGGGAGCAGAGCTGTGCTGGGGGAATCGCCCCCCAAATGGGGACATACTGGGGGCTAAACAGAGGGGGAACAGCTCCTACTCCTGCCTCGCAGCTCTGGAGGTGCTCCCTACCTCCCCCAGGCCCTGCACTCCTCTCCTCATCTTGGGGCTGCCGCTTCATTTCTGCATGGACCTGGCCAGGCCCCAGCCTGCCAGCGTCCTCCCAGCTTTTCTAGGAGGGAGCAGGGCGAGGCCTCGTGGGTTCATCCCCGTTCCCAGACCTTACCCCTGCAGCTGGCAGGGCCGCGGGGGTGCAGTATCCCAGGGCTCTGCCCCCCGCCCCAGGGAGAGGAGCAGCTTGGGGAGCCCTGTCGCTCCCCAGCAAGGGGCCGGGCCTGGCTGGGAGCCGACCCCCCGGCAGCGCAGGAGCCTCCTTGTTCCCTGCCGAGGGGCCGGAGCAGCAGGAGCCCCGTCACCCGGTACCATGCAAACAAGACTGGACAAGGTCCCGTCACGCAGCGAGCGGAGAACAATCCCAGGCTGGGGCCCTCTCATGCCTCTTGCAATCACGCCTGGGCTGCGGCTGCAGCCCTGCATGCAGTGCACGTCCCTGTGAGCTCGCAGCCCAGCGCCCCTGACTTGCCCACCCCCCTCTCCCCACCCCTGAGCCCAGCAATAGGCCCCAGTGGGAGGCCCACGTCCCAGCAACAGAGAGCCCCTGCCCTGGCGCCTGGTGCGTTAATCCCCTTACAGCCCATTCATCCTCTGCATGGGAGCTGCCCTGGTGCCACAATGCACCTGTGGGTATCTCGCCCCTGCCCCGATGCTGGCGCGGAGCCCCCAGGAGCTGGGGGCAGCCAGACGGGCCCCTCCAGCACCCGTCGCTGTTATCTGCCCAGGCTAATACCGGAGATACGCCGTCAAAGCCAGGCGGGTGTGGGATGCTGTCCTTTGAGGAGGGGTAACAGGTCTGGGCAGGGGGTGGAGAGGGATGAAGAGGAGAGGAGAGGTGGGGGACTCGGTGGAACGGGCTGTGCGGGCCCGTCTCCGCATCTGGGAGCTCCCAGCAGCCACTCCCGGGCCTCGCGCACGGGCCCGAGGAGGAGAGCAGAGGGCTGTGTGGCTCAGTGGCACTAGCAGCACAAATGCAGCAGGTCTCAGCCATGCTCCTCACCCGCCAGCCCCAGGACGTGCAGCTGGCTGGTGTCTGGTGCCACAGCAGAGAGGTGGCCCCCAAATTGCTGCTGCGAGCATGGCTGAAGGGTCGAGGAGGAGGAGGAGGCGGCAACGATGAAGGCCCATGTGCATCGGGGAGTGAGGGTGGCCGGGGACCACCCCCCCGCTGCAGCCACCCCCATCCCTCCCTCTGCTTCCTGTACAGGCGGCCCAGGGCAGGGGATGAAAGCCGCCCCAGCAGATGTTCCTGCCTTGTTTTCATCTCATTAACTGTTTCCTTTTTCATTATGAGATAAATTATTAATTGTTTGGAACAAAAAACCCCCCAACCTGACGTGAATCCCAGAGACAGATCCTGCTCCAGCCCTGGGGCAATGGCAGGCAGGCGGATGCGCCGTTCGGGGACACGCTGCAGTGGGGCTGAGGCTGGTGGGCCAGGCCCCAGGGTTGGCGAAGGGTGTTAAGGGGCCAAGACAGGGTGTGGGGGCAGATGGGGTGGGGGTGCTAGGGCCAGGAGCGAGATGAGGCTGGGGAGGGGTATTGGGACTCAGGCAACCCTCCTGCCAGCTCTGCTTTGGCCCTGGCTGGCTCCTTGCCCGGTCCCCAGGCCCCTCCTTCCATCTCTGCACCCCCCTCCCCGTTGCGCTTCCCCAGCCTGCCCCCACCCTGGGCAGCAGGGAAAGCCGGAAGTGGAATAGCGGGGTGCGGGGAGCTCTCCGCAGGCTGGGGTCCCAGCTGTCCCCAGCAGGAGGTGCTGCAGGCGGTGGGGCAGGAGGGGAGCTGTAGGAGCTGTGCCTGCGCAGGAGGGGCCAGCTCCCTACAGCCCCTGCCCCAGCACCAAGGGCCTCTGGAAGACAACCTGCCTCCCTCCGTGCATCTCCCTGGCTGGGCTGGAGCGGCTGCCTCGGCACCAGCTGGGCCCCTGCAGCCCTCGGCCGTGCCCAGGGCCAAGCAGCTGCATTGCCGGCTGCTGCGGCTGGGCAGGCCAGAGCCTGGCACCTGCATCCCGTGCGGCGGGACGCTGTGCCAGCGCACCCAGGGCAAGTGGAGAGCAGGACGGTGGCAGGCGGGTGCTCGTCCCGTGCCACGGTTACCAGCTCAGAACTGATGCACTCGGGTGTCCCAGAGCACAGGATCGTCTCTACGGTGGGGGCCGTGGCCGCCCCACCTGCCCGGCACTCGGGGGACCTGCCTGGCTTCCCTCCGCAGCCCGTGTCCTTTGGCATTGCTGAGCATCTGCAGCTCCATCTGCCCTGGCAAAGGGGCACTGCGACCGCTTCACCCAGCTGGCAGTAAAGGGGAGGCCCCCGCCTCAGCCCCAGGCCTCACCCCTGGCCCGGCATCCCTCCTCCCCTTCTCTAGTGAAATATTCATGGCCCGCAATGAAGAGCCCATTTAATTGCACTGACAAGCAGCTGAATAATTGATGCTGTCTTGGCCACCGTGCTTTGTAAGGCAGCGTCTACACCCAGATCTCCAGACTGGATGGTGGGCATCTGCCGGCTGCAGCACAACCTGGGGCTGGGGCTGGCTTCAAGCCGTGGGGGTGCTCGGGGGTCTGAGATGGCTGCCTGGAGCCGAGACCCTCTCTCCTCTCCTTAGCTTCCTGCATCCAGCTTCTCTGCTTCGTGCCCTGTGGCCCCTGCTCTCTGGGCCGACAGGGGTGGGTGGAAGCGGGCAACGTGCTCACCAGTCTAGGGCCATCAGTCTAGGCTCGGCCCTGGCATTTTGGTTTGGCGGGGCCACCTGCTTCTCCACGTGGCATCCTCCTGGGTTGGGGGCAGAGGGGAGCACTGCACACGGGGGACAAGCGGCAGAGGGGACAGGGCACGAGCAGCCCTCAGCATGGCATGCTCCAGAGACGACAGCCTCATGGATGGAGCAGGATTTGGCTCTGTGAAAGGGGTGGGCACTGGGGGCTCTGTGCTGAGGCCCAGGGAGCGATTCCACAAAAAGGGGCTGCTTTGTGGATGAGGGAGGGGCAGGAGGGCTGGAGTGAGGGTACAAGGGCAGGAGCCATCATGGCTCTGGGCAACCTGAGTAAGGCAGAGGGCTGCTTTCATGGTGAGGTCTCCACAGGCCAGCGAACATGTGCTGTGCTCTAGAGACCTGCCCAGGGAAGAGGAGATGAACGCACTCCACAGGGGAGGTTGGTGCCATCATCTCCGACAGATGCGGAAACTGAGGCACGGCGTATGGCTGTGTTATGCCCAATGTCATCTGCAGGTTGGGGCAGAGCTGGGCGGAGAACTAAGTTCACCAGAGCCCCCATCCCTTGCTCTCTCCACTGGCCCATGCTGCCTCCCGCAGCTGGAGGCGCTGACGTGGGTTTGCCTCCTTTGAACCAGGCTGCCCTGATGCTGCTGGCATCCCCACACCTCCCTTCCCAGCGCGTTTCCGTCCCTCTGGGATTCGTGCCAATGCTCGAGAGCTTTTGCTAATCAGAGCAGTTGCGTGTGGTCGGTGACCTTTCCTTTCCCCGGTCTCTAGTGTGCCAAGGCCAAAGCGAGCGCTGGCCCGGGGCTGAGCTCTGCCCTGCTCCCTGTGCTGGTGGGGAAGCTGCATTTCAGCATTGCCTCCACGTCGGTCTCCTAGCTGGGTGCAGTCCAGGGATGGACTGTGCTGCTCCCACACCATCAGTCATGTCCCTTAGTTGTCTCCAAGGAAAGGGGCTTCCAAGAGACCTGGTGAAAGTCCCTGGGCACTGTCCAGGGTACAGGGCTGGAAGCTGCCCCTGCCAGGCAGTGACATCAATGCCTTTTTGAATTACCCCCCTGGATTACCCTGGGGAGGGCAGAAGTCTCCAGCCTGCAGTTCCTCCAGTCCCCAGGGGCAATGCGAGGCACTGGGGCAGTGTCTTGGTGGGTTTAATCCTCCTCCCCGGTGCTTGTGGTCACTCCCTGACCCCTCTTTCCAGCCCAAAGCCTTTTGCTGCTCTGCCCATGTCCTGGGGGTGGCAGGGGGCTGCAACCAGCATAGGTGCCCACAGCCCAAGTCAGTTGGCCACCAAATGTAGAGGCCAGGCCAGCTTAGGCCTCAGCCCCAGCGGCTTTCCGGCACTTGTGCTGAGACCGGGAGAGTCCTGCAAGCGCCGTCTCCCAGTGTTCGTGCTCCTCCCAGGGCACTGGTTCCCTTCCCTGGCCTGGGGGATGGTTAGACAGGCCTCCCAGCATGTATGGAGGAGAAGGGGCCCAGGTGACGAGGGAGCCTGATAGGAATTTAGACCTTTAATGGCCCTGCGGGATCCGGGCTTAAGCCTGCAGAGTCTCCCTATCGCCCCTTTGTCAGCTCTTCATCCCTCACTCTGCCGGATGAATATCCTCCCCCCACGGGGCAGAGATGCTGCGTTGATCCCTCATGGCGTTGCACCAGCTCAGATGCTTTCCAGTCCCACAGCTGTGGCACCATCATACAGACTGGTCCCCTTCTCTTCCCAGCAGCCCGGCTGTTAGGATGAGCCGTAGTCCCTGGATAGCAACAGGGTTTTCGATGGGTGTGAGGGAGCCCGGCCCTGCTCTCGGGAGCTGCTGGGAATTAAGCACCAAGCGTGAACGAGGCTGGTGTAGATGGGTGGGGGAGCCGGTGTGAATGGGGCTGGTGTAGATGGGTGGGGGAGCCAGTGTGAATGGGGCTGGTGTAGATGGGCGGTGGAGCCGGCTGCACTCGGAAAGTGGGTGAGGTGGTGCTGTGGCCGGCCCACTGGTGCAGGAAGGGCAGCGGGACTAGAGGGATGAAGAGGCTCAAGTCCTTCCCCTGGCTTTGGAGCGTGTCCAAAGTTGACTCCTCCGGTGAAAAAGTGCCTGGAAAACAAGGCTGCTGGGCGCGCTCCGGATTCCTGAGATAGCGGCGGCCGGAGAGGGCACGCTTATTTACACTGTGGGGCCAAAATGCCGACACGGCGCGCAGGGGAAACCCAAGCCGTCCTGCGTTTGCTTAGCAGATAAGAGGGGTCAGGGAAGGTGGGCAGGGGGCTGCTTCATGGTTTGGTTTCCCTCAGCTGGAGGCAGGGCCGGGGCGGAGGGGAGTGGGCAAGGGGGTTGTAATGAGCAGGGCCGGTGTCAGGGCCCACAGCCCTGGGGTTGTCAGAGCCCATTCCCAGGACCGCAGGGTGTGGGCTGCTTTTGTTCTCCCTCCAGCTGCCCCTTCTTGTCCCCACCTCTCCAGTGTCTTGTCCCCTTTCCCCAAACTCACTTCTTGGTCTATAACCCACTCCCTGCCCTCCATGGGGTGCCTGTGTCCCCTGCATCGCCCCTTGGCTTGCTCACCACCCCCATCGTCTCTCTTCCCCTATCTGCCCCGCCAGAAACACACTTCTTCTCATCCACCCGTCTCAGGCCGTTCTCACTGTTTAGGAAGCAGCAGTCACAGGGCTGACGGAGCTCGGGCCAGGGTCTTGCTGGAAATATTTAGGTCGGCGATAATATTATTATCCTATTTTATGGCAGGAAATTTAAAGGGCAGAGGCTACAGACAAAGCAGCATCAGAAGCCATCAGCCTGATAAGGCCTGAATTTCCTCTTGCCGCTTGAAAGGCCTCTGGCCTGACAGGATGGCTTTTACAATGCAGGAGTATGTCTAGATTCACGCAAGCAAGGACTTTCCCGGCTGCAGCCGCCTCCCCTGTAGCCCAGCCCTGACCCATCCTTGCCCTGACCTCCCCGGGTCCCTGCACCACACCCACACAAACCCACACCCACACGTGTCTACACGTACAAGCACACATGTATGTGCATACATACACATGGATGTACATACACCCCCCCGCACAGGGGTGGATCTGGGGGGTGCACTTGCACCCGGCATTCATTCCTGCTCCATCCGAAGTTTAAAACCAACTGTCTGGCAGCAGCAGCAGCAGCAGCAGCAGCATTTCTAGTTGGGCCCTGTTGAGGGAGTTCATCGCTTGTTGTGGACCCGATCCCTGCTAAACTCTTCACCTCGCAGGTGTTAATGACCCTGCCTTCTTTTTCACGGGCTTGCTGCTCCACCCATCCAGCTGTCCCTTGGTCTGAGTCCTGCTGTCTGTGAGCTGCTCCTGGTCATGAACCTCTTATTTCACAGCCTTGCAGCTTGTTTTTAACTCATCCCAATGAACTTCTGTTTGTTTTGGCTTCAATCTTAAACAGAATCATCCAGGCCAAGGCCCCCAGCCAAGGAGTAAAGCTTCTGGTTTATTTTTGACTGGAGAAAAATGATGTGTGGTTTATATGCAATGAAAATATATTATATGTGATGATGCACTTTCCCCTCTGCACCCCCCCCCTTTTCAAAATCCTCCATCTGCCCATGCACATATGCACATGTGTTCCTACATGCACATGCATGCACATACAGAGTCTTTCCAGGCAACTTTTGTCAATCAACTCATCAGCTCAGCACACTCCTCTGGATAAAAATCAGGCAGCTGCTCTGTGGTGGCAGCTCGGGGCTCGGAAGATATGGTTATGGGACCCCAGCCTGCTCCCACGTTTGCTGCTGAATGGTACTAGCATGGTTGTGGGATGCCCTGAGGGAACGACCCTGTCTCTGTGTGAGAGCGTGTTGCCCTCTCCCCCAGGCCAGCCTGGAGCTTGAGGAAGCACAGAGCAGTGGTGGGGGTTTGGGACTGCGACTAAGGGGAGCTGGTACTCTTCTCTGCTACAGACTTCCCCTGTGACCTTGGGCAAATCATTGGGGCCCTGTGTGCCTCAGTTTTCCATCTGTAGAATGGGGTAGCTGCCCTTCCCATCCTCCATGGCATTGTGAGGAGGAGCAAGGCATGGATATAGGTATGTTGGGTAGGCCTGAGACAGCCCTAGCCTTGGACAACTAAGTGAATCTATTCTGGAATATATGTGTGCGTGAGGACAGGGGTGGTGCAAGGAAGGGAGAGTGAAGAAATAGCTCTGGTCTTTCCCAAAGCAAAGCCCCTTCTTTCAGGGGCTCTCTGAGTTGGCCTGGCCCTGCACCTATGCGTGGCAAGAGGTTGGCACTCAAGTGTGTGCAGGGGCAGCATGTTTGTGTGGGACTTGTGACCCGGGAGCCTGCGATGGGCACCGCTGCTGGCAGAGAGGGGGCAGCCAGTATGAGAGGACAGGCTTAGGTGGGCAGGGAAGGACAGACACCCCTCTCCACCCTGCGGGGCTGGCAAACTTCATTTTTCCTTCCTTCCTTCCTTCCTTTGGGAAGTCTGGCTACCCATCCCAGGGCCCTGGGGAGCCTCAAAAGACCCCCCCATTGCCCTGTGAGGTGGCAGCCTGGTCTCCCCCCTCCCATTCCCATGATGGGAGTGGGGACAGCTTGGTTTCTGCTCCTCTCCACCCCTACCAGGAGAGCCCCGTGCATTCCCAGGCCCCGTGGCGCAGGGCCTGGAGGGGAGGCTGGGGGCGCAGCTGCCGTGGGTCGGCACTGAGGCCCATCAGGCCTGGCTGACCCGGGCTCTTGGCTCAGGGGTGCAGGAGTCGGCCTGCAGCTGGACCTGGGCTGCCGCCGACTTCCCCCAGCCACGCTGGCGTGAGGAGGCAGGAAGCCGCTCGGTCAGCAGCTGCCAGGCCAGGAGCCCTGCATGTAGGGCCGGAGGGCAGGAAGTCAGTATTTTGACAGCCGACGCGCCTGCGTCCTAAGCCGGGAGATGCTCAGGGAAGGGACAGGGCGCCAGCGTGTCCGAGCCCTGCCAGTCCGGGCATGGAGGGCGCTGGGGCTCGCCAGGCCCCAAGCTCCTGCTCTGGATGGGCGAGAGGTGCAGATGTTGTGGCTCCTTGGTGCTGCAAAGCTGGGGGTCAGTCCCTTGCCCGGGGCCTAATCCTGCCCAGGAGGGATCTGGTGCCCATGCAGCCCCTGTTGCAGCTGGGAAGCAGGTGGAGGGCGGCGCGGCCGCCAGGACATCGTGCATCCCTCTCTCCTGGGGGGGATGACGGGGAAATTCTCATTGCACGGGCCCCTGGGCCAGGAAGTCAGCGTGGCCTTGACTGAGCCTGGAGGCCCCAAGCAGGAAGCCGCAGACAAACCCCTGCGCAGTCAATCAGGGGCACAGACGGGCCGCGGGAAGGGCTCAGGAGGAAATGCATTGCAACGCAGCAGGGGCAGCAAGAGCAGCCATACGGATCCTGTGGGGAAAGACCCTCTGCTAAAGCCTTGCTCACAGGGGGGTACTTGTGCAGGTGTTTCTGCCCCGCTCGGGTGCCCTGGCACACCCCTGGCCCCTTCGTCGGTGCTCAGTGCTGGGGGAAGGGGCCGCCAGCTCTCCCGGATGACACTGGTTCTCCCTCAGGGCACCTTTCCCGGGCTCATGAGAAACTCGGCTTGGGATGGGAAGGAAAGGCCAAGCCCTTTGGCTTGCAAGCAGGACCCCGAGGAAGCCACCCCAGAGGCACAGAGAATTAGCTGAGGCTTTGTTAATCCCTTCCTCCCAGCCAAGCCCACGTGCTTGGGGGCTTTGAGCCAGGATTTCTAGTTGGCCACGTAGTGGGACTGACTCTCTGCGCCCAGCATGCCCCACCTTGGTCTTGGCAGCTTTGGCAAAGGGCTCTCCTAATTCATCATGGGGGCAGGCCGTGCTGGGGAATGGGGAGGGGGGAGAAGTAGCCCTGGGCTTTCCCAAAGCAAAGCCCCTTCTCTTTCTGGCTCTCAGGAATGCATCTGCATGGGAGGAGGCTGGTGCCCAAGTCTGTGCCGGTGCCAGCCTGCTTGAGTGCAATCTGCCCCTGGAGCAGTGCTGCCGGGAGCATGGCTGGGAGCGGGCAGCTGATATGCTAGGACAGGCTGGGGGGGTGCTGTTTATGGGGGTCCTCATCATCACTAGACCTCTGAGCTACTTAGTGCCACAGGGTCTCAGCCCCCAGGTCCAGCTGGTCCAGTCTCCCTCCCCCAACACCATGGCACGAGGGTGGCACAAGGACCCCAACGCAGATCCTCCTGGGGGAAGTTCCTGCATAACCCAAGGCAGCTCGAGGCTGGTTTGCCCAGAGGTCTGGTAGGGCAGGGGAGCGGCTGCTGCAGAGATGGCAGCTCACAAGTCAGCTCCTACCCCCATGCCCTCATACCCTGCGCCAGGCGGCACCTCCACCCCTCTACGTACAGACCCCACGTCGTGACACCCGGCCGAGAGCAAGGACATTGCCTCCAGCCCAGCCTGGCAAGCGCAGTGGAGGTGCTAGAGGCACCAGGCCTGGGGGCATTGGGGGCTCAGGGATGGGGGAAAGGGTGGGCCTGCCCCCAGGGTGTGAGCTGGGAGGCTGGGGGGTGGGGCACTGAGCTAGACGGGCCCGGGGGTGCAGTGCTGTGTTCAGCTCCGTCGCCCTGCGGGGGCTGCCTCTGCCCCCGCTTAGTGAGTGCTGAGCCCTGCCTCCCCTGTGACAGCTGCTGCAGCTCCCCTGCTTGACAGCGCCAGCCCCAGAGCCAGGCGCTGCTAGTGACCCCTGGTCCCTGCGTGTCCGCTGGCCAGCACGCCGTCAGCTCCCTGACAGCCGCTGCCCTGGCTCACAGAGCTGTCTCCACCTGAGCGCGACGCCGGCGCGCCCGCTTCCCAGAGCTCTGCCCTGCTCCGGGGACCCGGGGACTCGGGCGGAGGGGAGGCAGGTGCTGACAGTGCTCTGCCCAGCCCCCATCCGAGGCCACGGTGGCACCGGGTCCTGCTGTACCAGCCAACAGCAGCTGGGGAGAGGAGACCAGGCCTAAAGTCCCCCTGGCTGGAGGGCCAAAGCCTGGGGCAGGCGGATCCTCTGGCCACATTGGCAGCCCCTTGAGCACGGGGCCAAGGCGGGGCCGAGGGGTCCGGAGCGCGTTCACTCCCTGCAGAGGTATCTCAGCCCTGTGCCAAGCCTCGAAGCCTCCCGGGCTGTGCCAGCGCCTCGCTGCTCCCAGCAGAGGCTTTGAAGCTGAGCAGGTTTGCGAGGGAGAGGAGATGAAATGAAGCCAGGCTGGCAGCCGGCGAGGGAGGGGGTGGGCTGTGGGGGTGTCGGGAGACCGGGGAGGGGCTGCAGTAGCAGGTTGCAAGGCAGGGAGGTGCCCAGGAGCCCCTGCTCCGAGGGGCTGGGCATTGCCAGGGGCCTCCTACTCTGCGGTGCCAAGACTGCCCTGCTCCTGTGGTCCTGGGCACTCCTATTTCCCATGGGACTGGGGTCCCCTTGTTCCCAGGGTGCCAGGAAGCCCTGCTCCCGTGGTGCTGCCAAGTTACTGGGACCCTCTGCTCCCACGGTGCTGGCAGTCCCCCCCTCCCACAGTCCCTGTCTTCTCGCAGTGCCCACAACCCCCTTCCCGTGGTGCTGGGAGTCCTGCGTTCCCGCAGGGTTTCTGGGTGCTTGGAGGCCTGCCGCCGGCTCTGGCCCAGGCGGTGCTAGGGCATGATTCGTTCTGTGGCTCTCTCGTGCAAGTCTAGCTCGGGCGGCGCGGCGCGGCGCAGCGAAATGGCTTTGTTTACTTCTGGGATCTCATCCAGAAAGGGAAAGTTCACGGGGCTTCCTGTTGTCACCGTATTTTCTGTTCTTGGACGGTGCTGCTGGGGTGCGCCGACAGCTGGCCCAGATGCTCGCGCCGCAGCAGCCTCCCCTTCCTCTGCCTGATACGGGTCAGGCCACGGCAGAGCAGTCCTGCTCTCACTGCCTTCCCTCGCCAGGCCCGGTGGCTGCATCTGTTATCTCCTGGGCTCAGATATTGCCCTTAAGCCGCTGCCCGATTGTACTGGCTTCCCAGCCCCTCACCTCCTCCCTGAGAAGTCCTCCATGCCCGGATGCCACCGCGCTGGGTGTGATGCAACCCCCCTCCTGCAGCCGGACCCCTGTGCCATTGCCTGCCGTGACAGCGCCCTCCGGGTCTCATCGAGACAGGAGTGTGGCCAGGGGATGGGGAGCTGGGATGCCTGGAAGAAGGGAGAGACCACCAGTTCCTTGGCCAGAGTCCTGGCTGGGGCTGCCCCGGGGACGAAGGTTTATGGGCTGTTGATGCCGTTCCCATGAAACCTGCTGCTGTTTTGGAAATTGGGCTGGAAGCAGAGCTGCGGTGACGGCAGTTGATCGCGGCCGCTCCATCAGGCAGGGGCTCACACTCGGCCACAGGCTCACCCGGACTCCCACAGGAGCCGCCTGGCTCCCACGGCCGGCCACGTTGGGGTCTTTTTGCCTCCACTTTCCTGCACAGGGACCAGGTCAGCCCCCCCCACCGGGTCCCCCTCAGGCCCCAGGGGAGGCACACCCAGGCCAAGGGTCAGGGAGGATCTAGTCAGGGAACGTCTGGAGGGACTGGACGTATTTAAATCAGCTGGTCCGGATGATCTCCACCCCAGACAGCTGAGGGAATTAGCTGGGGTCATTGCGGGACCCCTGGCACGGCTGTACGAGCACTCGTAGTGCTCTGGTGCGGTGCCAGAGGACTGGAAGAGGGCCAATGTGGTTCCCATCTTCAAAACGGGGAGGAAGGAGGACCCGGGGAACTACAGGCCAGTTAGTCTTACCTCGATCCTGGGCAAGCTTTTTGAGAGA
>NW_017728995.1:28495318-28500009 GCF_001723915.1 Gavialis gangeticus | reverse complement strand
CAGGGCGGCTAGGATCTGGAACCAACTTCCAAGAGAAGTGGTGCTGGCTCCTGCCCTGGGGGTCTTTAAGACAAGGCTTGACAATCACCTTGCTGGGGTCCTTTGACCCAGTACTCTTTCCTGCCATGGCAGGGGGTCAGACTTGATGATCTGCTAAGGTCCCTTCCGACCCTCCTAACTATGAAACTATGGAGCTGGGGGGACCGCTGACCAGCCTCCCTGGTGCTACCAGGGACTTTGGTGCCAGCCAGTCACTGCCCCTCCATCCGCGTGCACCTCTCCACTGTCCCTTCTCCTGTCTCCCCACAGCTCTTAGTGTGGACCAAAGGCTGCACCTTCCGTCCCGTCCTGTCCCGTCCTGCGTGTTGCTCGGCCATTGGCTCCGATCTCTCAAACGCAGCCTGTTTCCTCGTCAGGCCATCTGCCTGGTGGGGCTGAGGCAGGTGGTTTACAACCGCCAGCTCTGGCAGGATTGATGTAGGATCCAGCCCGGCTCTGCCTGAGGTGGACTCACAAGTGTGTGTGAGTGCAGGCAGGGTGTGAGCCTTGCACACACACCTCCTGGGATGGGGGGAAGAGCTCTGAGACCCAGAAGGGGCCAGGCGCTTCCAAGCGTGTTGCACGACTGCATTTGCACGCCCAGACGGGGTCTCAGGTCAGTCAGGGACTGAGGGTGCGTGCCCTGTGCTCTACCCCTTCAGCTGGGCTTTCTGCCCCAGAATGATCCCTCTGTGCCCCCTCGTCAGCTCGGAGTGGCACAGGATGGCATTTTGCCCCTTCCTCTCTGCACTCCCAGGAAGCCTTGCTAAACAGCCTGAACTGCTCCACTCCCTGCCCCTGACGCTTGTGTGTGCCGGGGCAGCTGGACAGCACTGAACGCCACGGTCCGGCCCCTCGTTCTCTCTGATGCTGTTGGTGCAGACCGGGATTAAGAGACCGGGAGGAGCAGGGGGCTGTGTTGTGCTTCCTTCGCTCGTGTGGGCCCAGGCTGCGGGCAGGGGGAAGGGCAAATGCAGAGAGTGGCAGGCGCTTGTCCGAGAACTGAGCCAGGGGTCGATCCAGAGGGGGTGCAGCCAGGTGGCTGCACCTCCCCTTCTAGACTGAGCCTCTGGGGACTTAACAAAAGTCCCTGCAAAGCCTGAGCTCCAGGGCAGCCTCTGAGCTGCGAGAGTCATGGTGCCAGAGGGGCTGGGTGGAGGCCCTGCCTTTGCCCCACGTCGGTGGCATCTGCTTGGATGTCCCAAAGGGGGATGCAGCCAGCGTGGGAGGAAGGTGGGTGGATCCAGCAGGGCTGAGATGGGGTGTTTCCTCACTGTACCTGTTTGGGCCCGACAGGGCAGGGTGGGCACAGCCATGGGAGCAGAGCCACAGACAGCTGGTACGTAGCGGAGGCCAAGCCCAGGCCCCCATAACAGCAGAGAACGGGGGCACCTGGCTCGTTCTGGCCCCACAGCCCTCGTCTCTCAGGTCCCCATTACAGCCCTCTCATGCAGGATGGCGCCAGACCAGCTTTCCTGCCTATGCTCAGCCCCTGCCTGTCTCCAGGCTGGCACATGAAAAGCATCTGCTCCTTCAGGCAAGGCTGCCAGTGCCAGCGGTGGGCAGAGGAAGAGGGAAGTGGTCAGCAGGTGCCCGGCGCTCCCAGGCTCATTTGAGAGAATCCCATTTCTCAGCCCTTTCAGTGCCGGTAATTGGACAGCAGGCACGGCCGCCCCAGCGAGACGCAGCACTAACAGCTCTGCAGGCTGTCGGTCGAGTGGAAACGCTGGTCCGTGCACAGGCCTGGCAGCCTGAGCCTGGCACTACCCCTGCTCCCTGCTCCCCTCAGCCCTCTCTCTGCCCAGCAGTGCCCCTGCACTTCACTCCCCCAGGACTTGGGTCTGGTGCCCCTGCCACAGACATATGCACACATGCACACATGCCAGAGATGCACGGACTGGCACAGCACAGAGAAACACACTGCACTTACACACACACACCAGGCAAACACGATCACACACCACATGCACACACCAGAGTCACACCTAGCACAGACGTCAACATGAAAACAGCACAGATGCCCTTACCAGGCGTCTCAGAGACGCACACAAATACGTATGTACAGGATACAGACACATGCTGCAGCATGCACACACATCTGCCCCAGACATGCATGCGGTGTGTACATCACAGAAAACACACTTTACACCTACACGCAGAAACACAAATACCACGGGCACACGTGGGGACACCAAGACCCTTACGGATGCACGTTTCACAGTGACAGACACACGCCACAGAGACCCAGGCATATGCCACAAAGGCACATGCTGGTGCACGGGCCACAGTCACACACTCCACGGGTACACAAACACACACCCATGACACAGATGGACATGCGCACACAGTAGCACAGACATGCACACATCGTGGAGGCACCCGTGCCATATGCCAGATAGTCTTTACTGGGGTGTTGAAGCACCCCTGAGCTCTCTCCTGTGGGGCACTGTGTGTGTGTCCGTGTGTGTGGGGAGGGGGTCACACCTGCCCCTTTCATGTAGGTTGCCCCTCAAAGAGCTGCTCTTGTTGAAGGACTCTGGGCTCTGTTTGCTGGGCAAGACTCTCCCGCCCCCTCCCCGACAGGTGAGTCCTGAACCACAGGCCTGGCAGGGATCATCTGGTCCAAATTGCACAGGCCACTGCCCACCCAGCCACTGCTTGAGTCCTCCATGGGCAGGACGTGGCATGGTGCCCTGGCACAAGCATGTCATTGAGGTAGGATGCAGAGGGGATCTGCCAGCTGCTTTGAGAAAGGACCCAGCACCATTCATAGGATGTACCTGGGATATGGCAGGGGGCCACGATGCAAGGCAAGGGCCTTACAGCGAGGAGCAGAGCTGTAGGTGACCCATGCCCTGCTGCCTGGCCGTGGCATGGAGCAAGTACCTGCCAGGCAGACAGCAGATGGACAAGGCAGATGTCTGATGGAGCAGCGGGCACCCTCTCTCCAGGCAAACTCACACCTGCTTTGTCTCGGGCACTGCTGTGCATGGCAGAGACTACATGAGCCAAAGGTTTGGGTCTCTCTGCTGTAAGCTGAATGCCCCCGGCTTCTCCCTGGGGATCACCCCCTGGCTCCTTGCAGCGCTGGGTTTCACTGGGGTGCTCGGTAAGGGCTGCTGTGCTGAGTTATGAGGAAACCTGCTCCCACTCTGAGCCTTCCCCTCCGCCCCCTGGGTCCCCTGACCAGCAATGCTCAGCCCTGGGGTGCCTTGAGATCCTTCCAAGGGTGGCACAGGGCTCCACACACTTAGTGGTGCAAACACACACTAGATACACGCTGAGATTTCCCATAGGAATCCAGAGCGTTAAAACAACCCCGCCCTGCTGTGGACTTCCAGAGCTCTTCGCAACAGAAGAATTGCTCTAATATTTTCCTGTAGTCAAGAAACAAGCACAGGCAACGAGCTGGCATTTTCCCAGGGCACGCCCTGACCTGAGCACTGCTGCCCTAGACTGCAAGGGGCTTTGCTCCTGGCCCCCAGCTGGCACATCAAATGCCCTTGTCAGGCACAGGAGAGGGGGCTGGGAGCTGCCCCAGTGCGGTGTGGGGTAATCGTGCGGGGAACAGAAACCTGCCCAGCTGGTAGACAACTCATGCAGAAGGTGCCTTGGTCCAGCTGAAATCTGATGCCCAGGGCACAAGCTGCATGAGGATCCCTGGACCACAGCTTTTGCTGTGCAGTGGCCTGAGCTCTGGGGGTGCCCAGGTTGTAGGGGGCCCTGTTTGGGTGCAGGGCCTCGTCCCGGCTCCAGGCATGGCAAAGCCTGGTTGTCCCCCGCTTGTGCCAAGGATGGGGCTGTGGCCTGAACAGTCCTGGTGCGTGCAACAAGAGAGAGGTGTGCAATGCACACAGGTGTCAGGGACAGGTTGGGATGCCTGTGCTGGACTGGGGCAGATGGTGTCTGTTAGCATGGGGTTGTTGAGTGCTGAGAACAGTGTGCAGTAGTGGGTAGCTACCGTGTGCCAGGCTGAGAGGTGTTTGCCTGTGTCTGAGTGCTGGTTTGAGCACCGGCTGTGTGTAGTCGGTGCTGTCTGTGCAGTTCTGGAGTGATGGGCCGTGCATCAGAGCCGTCTGTGTGGTGCTGAGTGTTGCTGGCTGTGTGTCAGGCTGTGAGTTAGGTGCTGGTTGTCTGTGATTGGGGAGTGTTGGGCTGTGTGTTATGGCTTGTCTTTTTGTAGATAGTGAGTGCTGGTGGTTATGAGTGTTTGCCTGAGTGTTATGTGCTGCCTTTGGGTGCTTAGGAGTGCTGGTCTGTGTGTGTTGGGTGTTGGCTGTGTGTGGGTCGTGAGTGCCGTTAGTTGCTGTCTGTGTGTGGTTATGCATGCTGGTGGTTCTGAGTGTTGAGCTGTGTCTGTTCATTGCTGCGCTGTATGCTAGGTGTTGTTTCTGTGTGATTATTTAGCACTGGTCTGCCTGTGTGGCTACTGGCTAGTACATTAAGTGTTCGGCTGTTTGTTAAGTGCTGGCTGTGTGCGTGTGTGAGGGGGTGCCTCTGTGTGGTACTGAGTGTTGGTGGCTCTGAGTGGCAGGCTGTTTCAGGTGTTGTCCGTCTGTAGTTCTGAGTGTTGTGCTGTGTGTCAGGTGCTGGCCGTGCGGGGTTATGTGTGTTAGGCACTGGCTGTGTATAGCTATGTGTGTTGGACTGAG
>NW_017728995.1:28489780-28490318 GCF_001723915.1 Gavialis gangeticus | reverse complement strand
TGTGTGTTAGGCACTGGCTGTGTATAGCTATGTGTGTTGGACTGAGTGTAAGGTGTTATCTGAGTGTAGTTCTGAGTGTCAGGCTGTGTTAGTTGTTGTCTGTCTGATTGTGTGTGTGTTGGGCTGTGTGTTAGGTGCTGACAGTATGTGGTTATGTGTGTCAGGATGTGTGCTAGGTGTGGTCTGAGTGTAGTTCTGAGTGTCGGGGTGTGTGTCAGGTGCCGGTTGTGCATGGCTATGTGTGTTGGGCTGACTGTTAGGTGTTGTCTGTGTGTAGTTCTGACTGTCAGGCTGTGTTAATTGTTGTCTGTCTGATTGTGTGTGTTGGGCTGTGTGATAGGTGCTGGTGTGTGTGGTTTTGTGTGTTGGGCTGTGTGTCAGGTGCTGGCTGTATGTGGTTATGTGTGTCAGGCTGTGTGTTAGGTGTTGTCTGAGTGTAGTTCTGAGTGTCGGGTTGTGTGTCAGGTGCTGGCTGTGCATGGTTATGTGTGTTGGGCTGTGTTTGGTGTTGTCTGTTCGTGGCTCTGTGTGTTAGCTG
>NW_017728995.1:28479145-28484780 GCF_001723915.1 Gavialis gangeticus | reverse complement strand
AGCCCCCCTAAATGCAGGCTTGGGCAGCTGCAGTGTTGGGGTGGGGGGGAGCACAAAGCCAGGATCACAGCCTGGTGTATGTATCACTGGCTGCCCAGTATGATGGGCAAGTACAAACTTATTCTGTGAAGCGGAAGGACCTGGAGGAGGGGGGGCTGGCTGTGTTTGGTGTTGTCTGTGCGTGGCTCTGTGTGTTAGCTGTGGGCTGTGTGGTCAGCTGGTGCTGGACAGGCGTGCTACTTTGGCACTGATGTCTAGTTCTGGGGCCGGGGGAGTTAGGTCGTGTGGGTGTGAGCTCTGTTGACTTGTGCAGGTGTCCGTGTGGGGCAGCACATCGCCTTGGCCACGCCAACCACCCAGGCTGTGTTTGGTGGCAGGATGGGGTGGTCGGGGGCTGCATGTTCACGTGAGGGGGTCTAGACGGTGTGTGGTTGTGCCCACGTGCTGGTGGAGGCATTGCTGGGGGTTGCCGAGAGGCCCCTAAGCCACTCCCAGCTCCCTCGGGCTGGCGCAGGGAGGTCTGTGGTCAGGCTGCAGCGGTGCCAGCCACACAACCAGCCCAGGCGCTGACTCTGGCTGCACAAAAGCAGAGCCCGCTCCTCCCAGCCCCTGCTTTAAATCACTCTTCCCAGCCAGGGGCTGGAGGGCCTGAGCGCCTCATGCCCATAAAAAGGGCAGTAATGTGCGGCCTGGAATAAATGAAATATTTAATGTAAGCTGTAAAACCGTGTGAGGCCATTAGTGGCAGCTCCATAAAGATCCAGGGGGCCTGTCCACCCCAGGCTTGAGGAGGGGCAGCCTGGGAAAGCCGGGGCTGGGGATGGACACCAAAGGAAACAGGGGGGTTTCATTGCAGCAAGGAGGGAGCCATAAATCTCCGGTGAAGGTCAGGGCGGGAGAGGGAGGAGGTGCAGCTACAGCCCCCAGGGCTCGCTGGCACAGAGGGCTTAATAGACGGGCACTGGGGCTGGCCGTGCCCTCCACCCCGCATTGTCTCTGGGACAACGCTGGTGTCCAGTGGAGGGGAGTCCTGTCCACTTCCTAGGAAGGACTGCAGCTACCCCTGGGCCATGAGGGAGGTCCGGCTCCGGGTGACTTACAGCCCCTGACCCGCAGGTGACTCCTGCACCTGAGGCCCTGGGGCTTCCTGCCCATTGTGTGATGGCCGGAGCCTCCCCTCGGCGCTGACAGCAGCCCCCGGCAGATAAATAAGGCAAACACAGAGTCCTCCTGGTGGAGAGGACATTGCTGCTGAGGACACAGCTGGGGCAGAGGGGAAGAGCAGGGCAGCAAGGCATGGGTGCCTGTTGGGCTGGGGCTGTACAGCCCCCGTCTCCCCAAATGGCCTGCGGGGCTCAGGGGCAGAGTAACCCCAGGCCGATGGACGATGGGCACAGTAGGATGCAAGGGAGCAAGGTGCTAGGTGACCCCAGTGCCGTATATAGGGGAGGGAGATCGTAGCCATCGGCTACCCCCACAGGCACCCGTTACCTGCATGCGCCAGGCTGGGTGCTGCCCCGGCCCCTCTCTGGGGCAGGAAACGGAAAGGAAGGGTAATTGTATGGAGACCTGGGTGCTAGGCGGTGCCGAGGGGGGAGCAGGCCCCAGCTCTGTGCCCCCCTTGCCCTCTGGCGTGGCTGTCCCCAGCTCTTCCACTGCCGGAGCTGGTCTTTGGGTGGGTGGGGACAGGGCCAGCCCCCCTCACTCTGCTGTTTCCCATTCACACCAGCTGGCCCCTCTGCTCCAGAGGAGTTTAAGAGCCAGGAAGAATTTTAAATGCATTGAACTTTGCCCCTTCCTTGCCTGCAGAAGGGAAGCGAGTCCTTGAGCTGCCCCCAGCCCCGGGGAGGGGAGGGGGCAGCCGGGCAGCAAGGAAAGCCTGTATACAGCCCCAGCCTGGGTGTGTGTGTGTGGGGGGGGGGATGCCCAACTTCTTTGGCCTTAGGGGGAGGAAGGCAGAGTGGGGAGGGGGTCAGCAGCTCAGTCCAGACCACAGCGGAGTCTCCCAGGGAAGGGACACAGTCTCCAGCGTCCTTTTGCCCTGCCCTGCGGTGTCTGCCCCACTCCAGCAGCAGGAGAGGCAAGGGCTGTGGGTCAGGGGCGAGGGGGCGGCTGGTCCTGCCTGCAGATACCTGTAAACCAGCCCCGGACCACTGCACCCGGGCCCAGAGCAGGGCGTGCTCCCCCGTGCCACCAGCCACGCAGCTGCCCCCGGGACCCCGGCTCCCCTCTGGAGCTGGCTCAGGCATCTGCCCTGCATCGCCGGCTGGGTCCCAATTTGGCCATGTAGGTGCCTTCCCTCCTGACAGTCCCCCCATCAAGGACCTGGGGGCACACGGGGCAATAGGAGAGGGCAGGCAGGGTCGGGGCTGCCCCGACGTTGCTGCCTGGGCACTGCCATCCAGGCTGCCAGCTGCGGAGAGGCAGGGGCAGCCCCTCTCAGGTGGCAGGTGCCCCCCCCCGGCTGTCAGCTGTCAGGGAGTCACCGCATTTCCAATTACCAGCCCCTTCCCTCTGGCGCGCGCCGAGGCCTTCACACTCAGCCGCGCTATCGATTAGACGCTGCTTGCCCTTCCCACCGGGGCCGGGAGCCAAGGCGGTTCCAGCTCCTCTCGCACGGCCGGCTGGAGCGCCCGAGCCGGCTGCCCCCCGCCCGCCTGGCTCCCCCATGCCCGCAAGGATTGACGGATGAATTTAGGATGCCGCTCAGCTGGAACTGACGTGCCTTCTGGGACCGTGCACGCGGGGAGGCTTGTTACCCAGGCTGCTGTCAGGGCGCCGGGCCCAGCGGCTGTCAGAGCGCAGCGGTCCTGGGCGTGCGCGTGGGAGGGGAGCCAGACCAGGGCAGGGGGGGCAGGCTGGCAGCCCCCCTGGCCACAGCCCACAGCCCCCTGTCTCGCCTGGTCTGTGCCCCATAGCAGACAGAGTGACTGTGTGTGTGCATGTGTGTAAGTGTGTATGTAGCACAGGGGTTGGTATGGTTGCATGGGGATGTGCAGTGGTGTGTGTGTGTGTGTGCATGTCTGTAAGCATGTGCACATGTAGCACAGGGGTTGGCAAAGTTGCCTGGGGACATGCAGGCCTGCATGGGTAGCACTGACAGTGATGTGCCCTTCATGGCTAGATCTGGCCTCCCCTAGTGCTAGGACCCTCTGTGTATGTGTGTGTGTGTGCACACATGTGTGTGGGGAGGTGCATGTGTGTGGTTGCATATATGTGCATGCATGTGTATGTGTGTGGCTGCCTGTGCATGTGTGTGTGGAGGGTGCATGTGGGTGCATGTGTGTGGGTATGTGTGTGTACGAGTAGGTGCTTGTGTGTGTGTGTATGTGCATGCGTGTGGGTATGTGCATGCATGTGCAATGGGGCATCCCTGCCCTGGGATTGGAGGGAGCCTGGGCAGCGCGGGCCGTGGCAGACTTCCCCTCCCCTCGTTGCTGGCAGGTTACGGGCTCCTGGCAGCCCCTGCTCCAGCCTCCTGCTCGATGGGGCTGGAATTATTACAGTGTAATTAAAAACGCAATTAAGCGCTGCCACTTAGCAGAAAAGTCGTACAGTTTGGGGATAATTATCTGACAATATAACAAGTTGCACAACATTAATCAGGCGCTGATCTGCTCCAGCAGCTGTGCATCCCGCTCTGGCCCGTGCGCCTAATAGCCTCGTTTAGGAGACAGCCATAAATCAGGCTCTTACTAGGGCCCTGGCGTGGCGTGCGCTGCCCATTGGCACAGCGGTGTCCCAGCCCTGCCTCTGCCCAGTTCTTCCCTTGGGAAGGAGTGGAGTGTTTCCCTCCGGGATCTGCCAAAACCAGCACTGGGCTCACGGAAATAAAGCGATGCCGCTCTGTCGCTTCGCCC
Source organism: Gavialis gangeticus (assembly GCF_001723915.1). NCBI lineage: Eukaryota > Metazoa > Chordata > Crocodylia > Gavialidae > Gavialis > Gavialis gangeticus. The sequence continues at coordinate 28,480,920 of NW_017728995.1, read as the reverse complement.
TTGGCTTAGGGATGGGAGTGATGGAGGCTTCAAGGAGGCAGGGAGTTGCTCCCTGCTGAGATAAAGGGGCACAGGGCTGCACCAGGCTGAGCGCGGGTGCAACCAGGGGCCTCCTCTGGGTAAGCCTGACGGGCACCGTAGCACAGTCCCTGCTCGCAGCCCACCTCTGACTCCTGCCAGCTTCAGGCGTGTGTAAGACAAGACATGTGGCACTAGCATGTGCCCCTGCAACCCACATGCTGTAACCCAGGGGTCCCACAGCATCCCACACCAGCTTCCTTCTTCCAGCCAGTGGAGATGAGGCACTGGCCACCCCAGCTCGCCCCTGCCACCTGCCTCACGCTGCACTCGACACCCAGCCCCGGGGAAGCTCCTGCCAGGATTGAACCCCAGCCGCGTCAGGCCCCGGCTCCCAGCACCGCGGCGATGGAGCTGTCCAGACGCGTCTCTGCTCGTGGCTGGGTGATTCACGGCCTGTGGCAGCGTGCGGGCGAGCAGGGAGGCTGGTGCGAGGCGGGCAGCGCAACGGCCCCGGAGATCATTTGTGAACTCAGTGCTTCCCCATGCGGAGTCCATAAAGAGCAGGATGAGGCATGGAGGCTGGGCCGCGGGGCAGGGAAGGGGTTCGCTTTCTGCTGTTTGATAGCTGCAGGGAAGGCGTGTTGCTGCCCGGTGTGATGCCAAGGTCCAAGGCGGCCAGCTCTCGACCCCTTCATCTCAGCGCGGCTCCCAGCTCCAGGGTAGGGGCTGCAACACAGACACTGCAAGCCACTGGGCTTGGGCACAGAGGCCTCCCCCACTGCCTGCCCCAGGCCTGTGGGCTCCCGGGAAGGAGCCAGTGTGCCCAGGGGGTGCCCAGCACCTCATGGCGCCCCACACTTTCCTGGGGACCATCACTGCACCCCAGAGCCCAGCTGGGCCCTCGCTACTGCCTGGCTGGGCAGCACCCCCGAAGTACTCTGGCTCCCTCCACACTCCAGCTGTGGGGAACCTCCCCCATGAGCCGCTCCAGCTGTGGCCCCTGCCCATAGGCAGCCTGTGGGCTCAGTGGCTACCCATCACCCCGTCCCCCGCTCTCCACCTGCCGAGCACCCTGGGCCAATCTGCTTCTGCCCTGCACCCTCCTGGCCCCTTCCGGGGGGGGTTATATGGCTTCAGTCTCTCCTGCCCCAGTCTGGGGTAGCAGGGGGGTGCTATCAGGGGGCTCCAGCCATCTCTTCGGCAGGACAGCTGCTATTGCAATGCCCGTGGGGCCTCTCCTGTGACGTCCAAGAGGTTTCTTGGGGGGGATCCATACCGTCTGCGCCAACCCACACTCCAGCCAGTGCATGAGCAGCGCCCAGCACCGGGGGGGCCAGGTCAGCCAAGGGGAAAGGCCATCGCTGGCCGTGTCCCGCTCTGCTCAGCGGTGTAGCAGTCAGGCCGGGGGAGCCAAGGAAGCCACCTGGGCTCCAGCAATGGGGGCTCCACCGGCCAGGCCCCACGGCGGGAGATGCCCTCCCATCCCCGTGGCCAGCAGGGGCCGGGAAGGGGACCGAGGCGATCGCGCCCTCGCTGGGAGCAATGGGCTGCAGACTGAACAGGCTTGGAAGGACATCAATTAGCCAGCGAATTAATGAGTATTTATGGCTTGAATTTGCCTGTGCTAATGAAGTCCTTGCGCTGCAATAACATCGGGGCTGGAGTGGACCCCCCCCACAGCCCCCCCACGCACACACCTCTGCTCCCCCCACTCCCGCCGTTGCCATGGCAGCGTCCAGGAGACACCACTTGTG
>NW_017728995.1:28470336-28474145 GCF_001723915.1 Gavialis gangeticus | reverse complement strand
CCCACAGCCCCCCCACGCACACACCTCTGCTCCCCCCACTCCCGCCGTTGCCATGGCAGCGTCCAGGAGACACCACTTGTGCTGCTTCCACGTCTCCTTAAAGGGCCACGGGCCTGGGCCGGCATCCTCCCCTCCCAGGGGGCATTTGTGGGCAGGGGCTGGGGGAGCCGGTGTGTATCAGGCCACGCTCCAGCGCCTCTCCCCACACTCCTCTGCCAGGGAGCCGGGCACATCTCCTTTGCTGGATGGGGGGCAGGTTTTGCAGGGCTGGCCCCCCCTTTCCCAGGGCATCATGTCCAGCACATGTAGCCCTGCCCTGGCAGTACCTGGGTCCTGACAGCATTGGCCTCTCAGGGGCACCCCCAGCACCTTAGGGGCTGTGCAGTGTTCCCTGGCCGGGGGGTGTTGCTTTGAGTCACCCCCCACTAACCCACCCCATCGCCGCTGAGCCGGCCCGGGGCTAGAGGCTCAGCATGGAGGCACATGCAAGACAACCCCCTGCCCCCATTCCTCTGCTGTTCCTCCTCCCTTTCCCCAGCCCCCTCCTTTCAAGCATCGCTCCCCCCACCCCTGCAGCTGGGGTTCCCATTACGGCTCTGGCTTCCAAGAGCCGGAGATGAAAGGCAGAGATTGTCTCTTTTGTTCGGCACAGTCCTCGCCCGCTCTCAGGCCCGAGAGAGGGAACCCGCCAGAAAGGAAACCAGAGGCTTAGCACATTCATTTCTCCCCTAATTTGCCAGTTCTGCCATGAAATCCCATTACAAAGGGCTTAGCGGCTGCGTGGAGGGGAAGGTCACCCCTGGGGGCCCGGGAGATTTACTTGGCAGAAAGGTGCTAGAAAAGAGCAACCCACGCTCCTCCAGCCGGAGACCCTCCCCTGCCTGGCCCGCCACCCCCAGACACAGGCATTAACCCGGGATTAGGTGTCGCACACACTCCCCTGGCAGGGTCCCCCCGAGCCTGCCTTGCCAGGGTGGGGGTCTGAGCCCAGACTCGGCCCTCTCCGGAGCTCCCTGCTGGCCATCCCACGCCCGGGGTCCCCCCCACGGCCGCACCTGCTCCGTGGCTACTGCCCAGAGCACCAGCCACCCGCTCTCAGGGCTCTGCAGGGGCCCAGCGTGGGACCGTCTCTGGACCAGCACAGCCTTTTCCATCCCGGCCTCACAAGGGCTGGAGAGAGAGTGGGGTGCTGTGGGCCTGCAATGTATATCTGTGTCTGGAAAATGGGGGCAGAAGGTGGCCAGGGTCCGTGCCTCCAGCCCCCCTCTGGTCGCTCCCGATTCCTCCTGCACGGATCCAGGCTGCAGCATTTGCTGGGGGAAGTGATGCAGCAGAGCTAAGCGCCAGGCTGAATTTGGGGCCCGCGGGGCCCCTGGGCTCTCGTCGAGCGGCAGGCAGGGAGCTCCCCAGCCTTGCCCCAGCACGGCAGCACCCTGTGCTGGCTGCGCAGGCCACTGTGCGAGAGGGGTAGAGCAGGCCTGGGGGCATTTGGATGGAGGCTGAGGGCACCAGAGCAGATCCCACGGAGCTGGGACATGGCTGGGCAGAGGGTGGGGGATGGGGCCCAGTGCCCATGTGACAGCAGGCGGGCAGCTCTAATCTGTGCCAGCGGGTCTGCTCCAGGGGTACGGCTTTGCCCCCCACTGTGGTGCATGCACAGGCAGGACCACGTGGGGCTCAGGGATGTGGCACCTTGGCTGCATCTGTATCCAGTGGAATAGGCACAGACCCTGGCATGGGTTTGCTGCAGCTTCCTAGGCTCTGAGGAGAAAAGGCTGGCACTGATGCTGCCATCTCGGTGCGGGCATCCCTGGCCCCTCACAGGGAAGGCAAATTCCTCCAAGCCCACCCCCTGCTTCGCTCAGCCCCGAGGGCCGCCGGACCTCACGCTCCAGCTGAGGAAACTGGATGGAAATCGAACTGGGAGCGAAGGTTACGTCCAGGCTGGGCCAGAAAGGACGAGGCTGAGTAATGACTCTCCCTTAATGACTCTCCAGCTCGTCACAGCAGCTGAGCCAGCTGCGACCCGGCTAAAGCCCATCCCTGCGACTCCCCCTGGGTTTGTCACCGAGACTGATGGTGCAGGAAGGCAGCCAGACAGACAGCTGACAAGCCTGCAGTGTGTCTGGGAGGGGGGACTTGTGGAGACCCCCACCGTCCTGAGCGGACCAGTTCAGGGAGGAAGCTGGGAGTTGCTGAGCACCCAGCACGGCCCCCGGCCAGGGACAGCTCTGCGCTTCAAGCTAAAAAGGCAACTAAAACCGGGATCTACAGCGATGCCTTGGATCTATGTAGAGCTGCAAAATGTCACGTTCCCAGAGGCAAAGTGAGTCCCAAGTCTCACACGCGTCACCGAGGATGGTCCCGGGCACTAGCCACAGGGCGGGCTGGGCTCCCTGTTGGCATAGATCAGCCCAGCGCCACTAGCTGCAGCAGCACTGGGGATTTTACACCTGCCGAGGAGCTGATCCCACGGGCATAAGCTACAGTGGTTGCAATTGCTTCATCCGCAAGCTGCAGCACCACTGCCCCTGCCTGCTGTTGGCCTGGCACGGATGGGGCCTGGTCCGCTAATGCCCTGCAGGGAGGGCCAGCCATGCCCGAGCGGGACAGATCCACTCACCCGTTGCCTTTGTCTCAACCTGCTAAGCAAGGCACAGAGACCCTGGCCACGAAAGCACATCCCTTCACCTTTCTACTTGGCCTGGGATCCAGCCTTTGAGGCTGAAGGTGCTGAATGGGGTGCCCCAGGCAGGGCAGGAAACAGCTCCGTGCCTCAGGGAGGGCCCTGGGTGTGATGTGTGTTGGGGGGCACGCCCCTGAGCAGACCCAGGACCCGCCGGACTGGGCCACATAAACACGGCCAGAAGTGCGTGTCTCCCCCGAGAGCTCACGGACGGGCCGGGGGTGCTCAGGCGAGGTGCAGGCATGTGCACGGGTGCACGTGAGGGTGGAGGGGATCAGGCCAGTGTGCGAGGCTGCCGAGCGGGCATACGTGTGTGTGCACGACCACGCACAAGAGAGCACTCCCCGACACCTGGTGGGGGGGAGGTTTTGCCCCCCTGGCTGCGGGCCGGGCTGTCGGCGCGGACCCCTGAGCCCTCCTTTGTCTCCGCTGGGAGGTGATTAGCGGGCGGGAGGCGGGGGAGAGCTGGGGGGAGACTGAATGAGCCCCAGGCACAGAAAGGCGGCTTGGCGTTCCTCACCCATTCAGAGCAGTGAAAGGAGCAGGGACGTGCCTGGCTAGGAAGCCCGCCCAGGCGCAGAGCCGCCCGCCGGGGCTAGGGCGAGGCCCTCGGAGGCCACTCGACCGTGTTTGCAAATACTGGAGGCCACTTGCGGCTGGGGCTGGTGGGGAGCCTGCAGGCTCTGGGCTCTTCCCAGCGGCCCCCTGGCAGCCGCCTTTCAGCAGCCAAGTGAGCAAAGGCCGGGTTCGTGTTGCAGCTCTGCCCCACCGGGGAGGCTGGCGGCGCAGACGTTGTGGGCACTGCCCGCTTCGCAGGCACTACCGGACCCTGCCCCGCGCACCCCGATGCACCCGCAGCCCGGGCGGGGCTGTAGTGCGGCGGTGGGGCCGTGGCGCCACGTCTCCCCACCAGCTGTGGCACGGCGGCAGGCTGGGCTGGCCCACGCTGCAAAGGGGCTTTGTTCCCGCGAGCGGGCCCGGGCTCCCCACTCCAGCGGCCACCTGTGTCTCGGCAGCCAGGGGAGCGGGGTGCGCCGCGCAGGAATGTCCCCGCTGAATGCGCCCGGCCCCGTGCCTGACAAGCCTGAAATCGAGCTGTCAGTTCCCGTCTGGACAGCCCTTC
>NW_017728995.1:28468051-28470071 GCF_001723915.1 Gavialis gangeticus | reverse complement strand
CACCCCCCGCAGTCCCCCCCATCTCTGCCCCCCCCCAGAGGCAGACCCCCCCCCCAGCCCGGGCCCCCCACCGCTGCCGGACGTCCCACCCTGAGCCGTGCCCAGCTCTGGCTGCTAATGAAAGAGCAAGTGTACAAAATTTTCTTTGACACAATTAAAAAGCCCGGGGTCCCGGCCTTCTCAGCTTGCTGCAGTGTGTTAAATTAATGTAGCAGAAAAAATCATTATGCAGGGACACAGATGGAAGTGGCCAAGCAGAAAATGCGATGTGCAGCCGCAGAAAGCCCCCTGTTACCCATGTAAACACGGAGGAAGGGGACAGGCTCGGAGGCCTCGGGGCGCGGAGGTAGTCATGGGCTGCCCCGGGCCAGCCATGACCAGGGCTGCTCCAAGCCCCGTCTCAGGGCTTCCTTCTGCCTTCCTTCCCCGGGGGTCGTAGGGGCGACGGGGGATGCAGAGGAGGGCGCGGCGGGACCCTCACAGGCGTGACAGCCCGGCGCTGAACTCTGCCCTGCCCCACCACGGCCCGCCGGGACCTGACGCTCTCGCGCGGTGACAGGAGGAGATTAATGAGACACCCAGGCTTGTCTGAGTCAAACAAACGAGCGTGTTTGCCGTGCAGAGCGCCCGGGCTTCGGGTGGATGGAGCCAATCAGCCCCAGGCACCTGCTTAACCAGGGTGCCAGGCCTGCCAGTGCCGCCTGGCGGGGTCGAGCCGGGCCCGTGCAAGCTCCGGTGGGCACCATTAGCATGTCGTTATGCACAGGCACGGACGGGGGTAACTGTGCAGAAAACGGCCCGGGCCACGTGATGCTGGGAACAGAGCGTGGGGACCCGGGGGCAGCGGGCATGGGGCTGCCTCCGCCAGGCAGGGACGTACCGCCCTGTGCCCGTGTGCACAGGCATGTGCGGGTGCTCAGGACCTCGGTGGGCATGGGTGCTGGCACGAGCAAAAGGTCCCATGGGTGTGTATGCATACATGCACCCACACACACACATTTATCCCCGCTGCAGCTGCACAGCCGCACACACAGCGAGGCTTCACAGGTGGGCATGTCTGCACACACACAGCTGTGCACAGCTGTTCCCACTGCAGCTGGGCACACGTGTGCAGCAGCAAGCGTGCACAGACATACACAGGCAGCAGCAAGGCTGCACAGATACGGGTGCGTGCGCGCGCGCGCACACACACACACACACACACTGTGGGTGGGCACTGCCCACCTGCTTGGAGCAAAACCCACCGCCATTGCTAGAGCCCACGAGTGCCCCAGCTGGACACCCCCCACCCTCGCCTCACCCGGGGACCACGACCTCCACGGACAAACCTCAGGTCCCGGGCAGTTGCTGGGCATGTAGGAGACAGCTGGAGTCCGGCTGTCCGTCCATCCAGCCCCAGCCACGCGCTGTCTGCTCGTCACGGGGGTCCAGGCAGTGCCCCTCGCCGTGGACTCTGGGCTGTTCCCGGGGTGGGCGTAAGGCCAGCGGCTAAATAATGTGGGAAGCTGAATATTTAGTGGCTTCCCCAAGGCAGACAGACAGGCGGACACACACCGCAGCCCCCCCGCTATTCATCCGCACGCCTCACCCCATCTCCTTCCTCCCTCCCCTTCAGCCGACCATTCCTCCCAGCAAGGGCTGGTGGTGCCTCCAGCTGGGGCAGAGCCCTCCCCACCAGGCCGGGGCAGGGGGGTGGCGATGGCAGGAGGGATCTCTGGGACATAATGGAGCTGTAGGCTTCGTCTCCCAGCCCGACCTTTCTGCCCAGCCGCCCCAGCGATGTACAGGGGCCTCTTTCTTCCTCAGACCCCCCTCCCCCAGCTCTGATCCTCTGTCGGTCTCCCCCCACCCCCACCCTCCACCAGCACTGCAAAAAAATCTGTCACCTAGGGTGTATTAATCGGCCAGGAATTTTAATCCTCGTCATATTAACTGCGACCCCTTGCTGCCCTGCTCCCCCGCCCGGAGCTGCCCTCAGCCGCTGGGAGAGAGGCAGGGGCCGGCTGGCCCAATGGGGCAA
>NW_017728995.1:28461586-28463051 GCF_001723915.1 Gavialis gangeticus | reverse complement strand
ATAAACACGGCCAGAAGTGCGTGTCTCCCCCGAGAGCTCACGGACGGGCCGGGGGTGCTCAGGCGAGGTGCAGGCATGTGCACGGGTGCACGTGAGGGTGGAGGGGATCAGGCCAGTGTGCGAGGCTGCCGAGCGGGCATACGTGTGTGTGCACGACCACGCACAAGAGAGCACTCCCCGACACCTGGTGGGGGGGAGGTTTTGCCCCCCTGGCTGCGGGCCGGGCTGTCGGCGCGGACCCCTGAGCCCTCCTTTGTCTCCGCTGGGAGGTGATTAGCGGGCGGGAGGCGGGGGAGAGCTGGGGGGAGACTGAATGAGCCCCAGGCACAGAAAGGCGGCTTGGCGTTCCTCACCCATTCAGAGCAGTGAAAGGAGCAGGGACGTGCCTGGCTAGGAAGCCCGCCCAGGCGCAGAGCCGCCCGCCGGGGCTAGGGCGAGGCCCTCGGAGGCCACTCGACCGTGTTTGCAAATACTGGAGGCCACTTGCGGCTGGGGCTGGTGGGGAGCCTGCAGGCTCTGGGCTCTTCCCAGCGGCCCCCTGGCAGCCGCCTTTCAGCAGCCAAGTGAGCAAAGGCCGGGTTCGTGTTGCAGCTCTGCCCCACCGGGGAGGCTGGCGGCGCAGACGTTGTGGGCACTGCCCGCTTCGCAGGCACTACCGGACCCTGCCCCGCGCACCCCGATGCACCCGCAGCCCGGGCGGGGCTGTAGTGCGGCGGTGGGGCCGTGGCGCCACGTCTCCCCACCAGCTGTGGCACGGCGGCAGGCTGGGCTGGCCCACGCTGCAAAGGGGCTTTGTTCCCGCGAGCGGGCCCGGGCTCCCCACTCCAGCGGCCACCTGTGTCTCGGCAGCCAGGGGAGCGGGGTGCGCCGCGCAGGAATGTCCCCGCTGAATGCGCCCGGCCCCGTGCCTGACAAGCCTGAAATCGAGCTGTCAGTTCCCGTCTGGACAGCCCTTCCCCCCCATTCGCTCTGCCTTGTTAGTCTCCCCGCCGCATTCATCTAACACAAACAAACCACTTAACCTGCCGGCTCTCCCACTCCCCCAGCCGGAGGGTGCGGGCCTGGGGGGGCGAGCGCCGCCCCGGTGCCCTGCCACAAGGGCCCAGGGGGATGCCCGTGCGCGGTCTGGCAGCGCGAGCCCCGAGGCTGGCTGGACGCTGCCCACCTTGCGGCTGGCGGCGATGGTGGCACTGGCGGGCCACGGCTCCCTGCCCACTCCCTGTCCCGGGGAAGCCCCTGGGGAGTGCCCCCAGGCCCAATGGTGAAACCGATGCCCCTTCTGTTACACCAGCCCTTTGGTCTCCCCCCGCCCCGGCCACCGTGACACCAGACTCCCCTATCCCTGCTGCGAGACCCACCGCAGTCCCTCCCATCTCTGCCCCCTCCCAGAGGCAGACCCCCCCCCCACCCCGGGCCCCCCCCCGCTGCCGGCCGTCCCACCCTGGCCCGTGCCCACCCCTGCCTC
>NW_017728995.1:28432460-28461452 GCF_001723915.1 Gavialis gangeticus | reverse complement strand
CCCTCACAGGCGTGACAGCCCGGCGCTGAACTCTGCCCTGCCCCACCACGGCCCGCCGGGACCTGACGCTCTCGCGCGGTGACAGGAGGAGATTAATGAGACACCCAGGCTTGTCTGAGTCAAACAAACGAGCGTGTTTGCCGTGCAGAGCGCCCGGGCTTCGGGTGGATGGAGCCAATCAGCCCCAGGCACCTGCTTAACCAGGGTGCCAGGCCTGCCAGTGCCGCCTGGCGGGGTCGAGCCGGGCCCGCGCAAGCTCCGGTGGGCACCATTAGCATGTCGTTATGCACAGGCACGGACGGGGGTAACTGTGCAGAAAACGGCCCGGGCCACGTGATGCTGGGAACAGAGCGTGGGGACCCGGGGGCAGCGGGCATGGGGCTGCCTCCGCCAGGCAGGGACGTACCGCCCTGTGCCCGTGTGCACAGGCATGTGCGGGTGCTCAGGACCTCGGTGGGCATGGGTGCTGGCACGAGCAAAAGGTCCCATGGGTGTGTATGCATACATGCACCCACACACACACATTTATCCCCGCTGCAGCTGCACAGCTGCACACACAGCGAGGCTTCACAGGTGGGCATGTCTGCACACACACAGCTGTGCACAGCTGTTCCCACTGCAGCTGGGCACACGTGTGCAGCAGCAAGCGTGCACAGACATACACAGGCAGCAGCAAGGCTGCACAGATACGGGTGCGTGCGCGCGCGCGCACACACACACACACACACACTGTGGGTGGGCACTGCCCACCTGCTTGGAGCAAAACCCACCGCCATTGCTAGAGCCCACGAGTGCCCCAGCTGGACACCCCCCACCCTCGCCTCACCCGGGGACCACGACCTCCACGGACAAACCTCAGGTCCCGGGCAGTTGCTGGGCATGTAGGAGACAGCTGGAGTCCGGCTGTCCGTCCATCCAGCCCCAGCCACGCGCTGTCTGCTCGTCACGGGGGTCCAGGCAGTGCCCCTCGCCGTGGACTCTGGGCTGTTCCCGGGGTGGGCGTAAGGCCAGCGGCTAAATAATGTGGGAAGCTGAATATTTAGTGGCTTCCCCAAGGCAGACAGACAGGCGGACACACACCGCAGCCCCCCCGCTATTCATCCGCACGCCTCACCCCATCTCCTTCCTCCCTCCCCTTCAGCCGACCATTCCTCCCAGCAAGGGCTGGTGGTGCCTCCAGCTGGGGCAGAGCCCTCCCCACCAGGCCGGGGCAGGGGGGTGGCGATGGCAGGAGGGATCTCTGGGACATAATGGAGCTGTAGGCTCCGTCTCCCAGCCCGACCTTTCTGCCCAGCCGCCCCAGCGATGTACAGGGGCCTCTTTCTTCCTCAGACCCCCCTCCCCCAGCTCTGATCCTCTGTCGGTCTCCCCCCACCCCCACCCTCCACCAGCACTGCAAAAAAATCTGTCACCTAGGGTGTATTAATCGGCCAGGAATTTTAATCCTCGTCATATTAACTGCGACCCCTTGCTGCCCTGCTCCCCCGCCCGGAGCTGCCCTCAGCCGCTGGGAGAGAGGCAGGGGCCGGCTGGCCCAATGGGGCAAGGCTGGGGTGCGGGGAGCCGGGGCGGGCGAAGCAGCAGGCTGCTTGGCTCTGTTCATTTCTGGGGCAGCGAGAAGTTAATCCCTCTCCCAGCCGGAGGAAAACGGCCAGAAGTAATTCACAGCAGAGACGCACGTGAGGGGCAGGGAGGGAGATGTGGGGGCGCTGCGGTGGGGACGAAGGGGCTGTGGTCAGGCAGGGAGAGGCTGGTCCCGGGGGCTGGCTCTGCGGATGCAGGGAGTGGGGCTGGTGAGGGTGGCGGCACGGCTGGGGGGCTCTTCCAGGTCCCGGTGGGCTCCAGGGGACCTGGCGCAAGGCCTCCTCCAGGTGCCCAGGGTGACCAGAGCCTTGTCCTGCCCGTCAGGCCCAAGCAGCCACTCCCCGAGGAATCACCCTGCTGCGCTCCCCACATGGGATGGGAACCGGGGCTGAGGGCCCCAACCTGGGATGGGCTACCCCAGACACAGGGATCAGGAGGTGCAGCTGCCTGGGCACAGGGGTTGGGGTGGGGGGAGGATGGAGCTTGCCAACAGCTGGCAGCACCAGCTCAGTGGCCCGCTGTGACACCCTGCCGTGGTGCCTGTGGGCCCCGTGTGGGGTGGCGGCTGTGGCTAAGGGCTAGGGCTTGGCGTGTGCAGGTGGTGGAGAGCAGAGCTTGGCATTACCCCCATGCCCCCGGGGCAATTTTATGCCTAGGCTGATCTCAGCTGGCTATGCGATAGACCCCCCCCATACTGCCTGGGAACACACACATATGCATGATGGAGCCCCCACCCATACCACCTGAGCACACGTATGTGTGCTGGGCCCCCCTTAGCATGTGTGCATGTGAGCGCACACATATAACACAAACACACACACATACTAGCATGCACATGGATGACAGACCCCTGCCCTCCCCATATTGCCTGAGCACACACATACACGTGATAGACCCCCCCCTTCCTATACCACCTGAGCACAAGTGTATGTGCGACTCCCCTGGCATGCACGCATGTGCACACACACACCTCGTGACAACCCTGCCCCCACCTCCTGAGTGCAACAGTTACGTGCCCTACACCCTGAGCACACGCACATATACCCGCTGAACACACGGGTAGCAGCCACTCTCACACGCTTTGAGTGTGCACAAACAGGACAGTCATTGTGAGTAACAGGTACCGCTCTGACCTCTGCCTGCTGCACGTGCCAAGCAGTTTGCACAACACACACACATATTCTCCAGCACGCCCACCCCAATTGCACATGCCTGTGCCCGTCCCTGCTCCATGCTGGCACACAGATTGGCCCTGCCCCATGCCCCCACCAGCACTCGCAGTCCCAAGCTCTGCCTGCAGACTTCCCCACGCAGGGCACTGCTGGGTTTCACTTGCCCTGGGCTCTAGAGATAGCCAGGCCCTGCCACAGCAGTCAGCACCGCCACCTGGGGCTGTCCGCACTCACCAGCTCTCACCCAGATGCTGCCCTACAGCCTCGGTGACAGGGAGCCCCGCATACCAAGTGCTGGCAGTGGCAGGCCATGCTGCCAGAGGGGCAGAATAATTAAACCCATGGAAATAGGAGCAGCAGATATGCGGGCCAGGGGCAGCAGAGCCTACCTGGGGCAGGTGTCTGAGCCCTGAAGGGAGCTGGCAGGAGACTGGCTCCAGGGAGGGAGGCAGGAGGGGCAGGAGGGGTGGGCCTGGGTGGGATTCCCCCAGCTCCCAGCCCTGCAGGGGAAGGAGCTGGGCCTGAGCGCTGACCTCACCACTGTGGCATCTGGGATCCAGCTCAGACCTGGCAGGCGGGCGCCTTCCTGCCCTGCTATGTCAGAGGCTGAGAGAGACAGACCCTCCCCTGCACACGTGGGTCTGGGCTCCCAGCCCCCAGGCCTGGGAGATGCCATCTCCCCACCCCCACACCTGCTTGGAGAGGATGCCAATGTACCCAGGAAGGCAGCTGCTTCCACAGCCTTGGGCGCAGGTGCCGGCGCCAGTGCCCTGCTGCCTGCCTTGGTGGTGGGCTCTCAACACCCCACCCCACTGGGCCCCCAGGAAGGAGCAGGACCCAGCCCTACCCTCTGGGTTGGGTGGACATCCGCATTGGGTCTTTGGGCACCACGCAGTGCCCACCCAGCAGATGACAGGCACCCTCAGCTACTTGGCAGGCTTGTGCCATGTGCGGCAGGGAGCTGCACCTCAGCCTTTGTGTGCATGTGGGCACCCACCCCTTGTTCTAGGGTTGCCAGCTGAGGAGGCAGCAGAGCTGTGACATCCTCATGCCGTGGCCTGTGAGCTGCTGCCCAGGGCTGGAGTAGCAGGGGAGGCAGCATGGGCAAGAGGGAAGCCCTGGAGTTGGTGTAGGGAGGATTGGGCAGGTGGAAACGTGTCTGGCGCTGTGCTCCACATCACCTGCCCTGGCAAGAAAGGCTCTGACACCAGCTAAGTGCCCCTGGGGTGGGCATGAGAGCCAGTGTGGAAACCAGCAGCAGAAGCTATGCAGCCCTGCAGCGTGCTACACGCATGTGCACAGAGCTGCACACATATGCACATGCACAGATCCAGTGCATATATTCAGGTGTGTGCATGCGCATGCACAAACACACACACATATACAAAGGTCACACATGGAAGTGCATACACAGGCATAAGTCCAGTGCACACAAGTGGGTGCATGCAGACACACACACACACACACATATATCCAGGGTATACACCTGGGTATGTGTAAGCATAGTGCACACACACACACATATAAGCATGCACACATAGACAGGGATTCATTGCACATATATGGACATACATACATACATGTGCACATACAGACACACACACAAAGATCTAGTGCATACACATGGAGGTGCACACAGGCATAGGTCCAGGGCACACAGGTGGGCATGCACACAAATACACACATACACATATACATGCATGTGTATATATGCATACACAGACCCAGCACACACACATGGGCTTGCACACACACACACACAGAGATCTAGCACACATGGGCGTGTGCATGCATGCGTGTGCACATGCACACACAGATGCAGTGCACACATGTGCCTACACACCTACCCACACACACACAGCCTGACTCTCCCAACACCTATGTGGCTGCAGATGCAGCAGCCAGAGCTCTGCTGGAGCTCCCGGTCCCTCCGGGCTCCCGGCATTGCCCCTTCCTGGCAGCTCCCTGCAGCCTGCGCCTGGCTGGGCTGTGGCCGGGCTGCCTGCTCCTGGGTGCTGCCCGCACAGGACCCCATGAATCACTCTGACAGGCAGAGAATTAGTGGCACTGTCAGGCCCGTTCCCCGAGTGATGAGCTCCGCATTGCGCCTGACACCGCTGCAGCCAGGAGACATTAAATCTTCCTCAGTGGTCGGGCAGCCACAGCAAGGGGCTCTGGTCTCCAGACCCTACAGATACCTGCACTGCACAGCCCCCTGCGAGGGGACAGGGTGGCACAGCACTGCTAACCCTCATGCGTAGCAGGCCGGGGCTTTGCAGGGACCCCCCAGGGTTGGGGTTTTTTTGCCACCCCTCACTCTTGCCTACCACCGAAGGCCTGTGTTCAAGCATGTGTGCAGATCCCAGGGGGCTTGTCTTATCACTGTGCCAGGGCCCCCATGTACCACATGCCCAGGTGCCAAGGCAGCTGTGGGGCCAGGGCCCAGACTACGGTGGAGCTGGGCCACCCCCTGGCTTCCTCTCTCTGCCAAGGGCCAGGGGGCAGAAGGGATGCCCATGACCCAGCACAGCCTAGGCTGCAGCATCCAACATGCAGCCTGCAGTGGGCAGGGCTTCCAGCCAGAGACAGACAAGCACCTCTGCGCTGATCTAGGTGCAAGTCTGCCCTGGCAAGCCAAGAAGGCGAATGCACCAGCAAAGGTGCAGGTACAGGGCTGCCAGCCCCTTGGGCACAGATGCCAGCCCTCCAAGAGGGTGCTGGGAGAGGAAAGGAAAAGCCAGCCTGGAAAGGCAGCTCCCTGCCAGGGGGAGGGGGAAGGGAAGGAGCAGCCACTGTGCTCAGCCCGCCTGCGACTTTATCAGGTTTTTATGAGGCGCAGATATCGTGGTGATGAGGAGGGATGGAGGGAGAGCCGGGCTGCAGGCAGGTGCAGGAGGAGGGGTGGCCTGGGGCTCGTGGTGGGTAGGCAGAGCGGGGCAGGCAGATGCAGGCAGGCAGAGGTCTTCCGGAGGAGCCTCTGCGCATGTGCAGACATGGGCTGTGTGCGCACACACACACGTGTGTGTGCTGGGTGACTGTGCTCATGTGCCCAGGGAGCAGTTTACAGGCATGCACCCATCTCCATGCATGGGCAGAGGCATGCATAAGGCTCTGTGGGTACATAGGCATGCATTGCACACATCTGTGTGCGTGTGCACATGAGCACATAGGTCAGCTCTATACACAGCTTGATACAGGCACCTGCCAGGCACACACTGGCACAGAGGTCACATGCATGCAGGTACTCATTTGGCGACGGGCGTGTGCAGCTGCCAGGAGGCTCCTGGTTGCATCCTTGGATGGTTTCCCAGTCCAGAAGGAGGGCTGGCAGTGCCTACTGGGCACTGGGCAAGCAGAAAGGCAGCCAGGGCCCGTTCCCAGAGAGCTCCCCAGCCAGCGCAGCCTGGAGGCCTGGCAGCAGCTTTTATGCCCGAACACAAGGAGGTCAGTGCGGGACGGGTAATGCATCCTCTGGCTGACACAGCTGCTGGGCGAGCTACACGGAGACTGACCGGTGCCCGCACCTCAGCCACACCAATGGTCTGGGCAGAAAAGGTTTTTCCTGGGCCCAACTTTGGCAATTTCCAGAAGTTTGAGCAAAGAGACCAGCCGAACGCTGGCGTATGGGAGAGAGGACACGGCAGCCAGCAGACGGACCCTGGCACACCCGTGACCACAACAGGCCATGCAGCCAGCTCCAAGCAGGCAGCTGGTCCCTGCTCCCCCAGACAAGCGTGAGATCTTGGTCACTGGAGGCCTTCTCAGGATACGGCGAATTCCCCAGAGATGGGCACCCAGCTTCAAACACATCTCTCTGGGAGAGCTAGAAGCTGCTGTTTCTATTTGCACTAAAATGGAGATTCCTGATAATACCAGGATAACGCAGGTGTTGGGTGGGGTTTTTGTTTCCCCTCCCTTAAGGACATTAGGTGCTGGCTGCAGCCTAGGCAGGGGATGGAGACTGGACTATGCCAGTGTTTCTGCTGGGACTTAAACCCGGAGGTTGCTGGCTAGAGGCTCTTGCCCCTCCGCTCACAGTCAGACTGATGCCATGTCTGGGGTCAGGAAGCAATTTTCCCTCCAGGTCAGATTGGTATGGACTGGGGGGGTCAGACTGGTATGGCTTGGGGGGGACTGGTGGGTTTTCCCTCCAGGTCAGATTGGTATGGACTGGTATTGCAGCAGGGGTATGCCCTCTGCCTGGGACCCTCTTGGGCATATATTAACAACCTTGGACAGAAAAGCAAGACAGTGGCTGCCCCTGCTTCCCCTGAGGCAGGTTCGGGCATTATGTCTTGTGTTGGGTCAGGGTTGTAAAACTACTGCCAGAGAGGTGAGATTACACCAGGTGAGCTCTGGAGGTCCCTTCCAGCCCCACTTCTCTCTGATTTCTATAACTGAGGAGTTGAGGGGAAAAACTCCCAGCAATACAACCAAAAAAAGCCATGCTAAAAACAAGCACAACTGCTGACAAAACCCACAAGCTATTGCAGGAGTCCCAGTACAAGTGACTAGTAACATTGCCCGTTCCTAGTGCTACCAGCCATGCCACCCTGAGCTCTCTTCCCCAGAGGATCTGACGGGCCAGGCCGCAGGGAGTCGGCTAGAGGCAGGGAGATCTGGTGGGGAAAGAGAGTGGTCAGAAACTCCCCGGTGCTAAAGCAAGGGAGCGGCGTTTCCCAGTAGTGCACCTATCTCTCTGCCACCCGAAAGCCCATTGGCATACTGGCATGATGAGTTAATAGGGGGTTTAGCTGGCCTTTTCCGTGTCTGACCGTGCCTGTCTCATAAACCAGCAAGCTGCTCACTTGCTGCTTTGGACGTGGAGGTGGGGAACGTCACAGCAGTTTTCGGGCCTGTCTGCCTCGCCTCGCATGTGGCGTATAGAGAGAGAAGGGAGAGGTATTTTCCATGCCATGCTAGAAATGCTGGCATTGATATTGAGGGGTCTCCAGAGAAAGGACTGAGCTTGCTCTGAACTTGGGAAACACAGTCACAGCATGAACTCTGCAGTAAATAACCACGACAGAAAGGAGCAGAGCCCATCCCACTGATGGGGCCCTATTGCTGGATGCACGGTGCAGGGGGAGGCAGGAGCCACTGGGCAGCTCCTTCCTGAGACGCAGGTTAGAGGGGCCTCGCTGTCAGGCAGGGGAATGAAGATGTGAGGAGTGAAATCCCAGTGGGGCAAAGTGGTCCCCGAGGCATCTGGGCAGGGAAGAGAAGGCTGCGGAGATCTGGGCTGGAGGCACCAGGAAGGGAAGGACGGAGGGACCAATGCAAGGGGTAAGCTAAGAGGAAGGCTGGATCTGGTCATGAGGGACCTTGCAGCTTGCAGTGCATTTGGGAGGCAGGAAAGTGCTGTTGTCCCCCAGTTGCAGGCAGGGACAGGAGCACAGAGAGGCCGAGGGACTTGCCCAGCGTCACAGAGGGAATGAGAGTTGGAGGAAGTGTCTGATCCCAGACCTCCCGCCCCAGGCTGGCACCATCGCCTGCTGCCCGTTACTGAACTGCTGGGCTTGGCCCCCCATCAGCTGCTCCAGCTGACCCTTGAGGATGTACCCCCTGCACATGCCATGTATTGCCATGCAAGCCTCCCCCTCTGCAGCATCCCCAGGGCTGCCCGCAGACCCAAGAGCAGCTGGTCTCCTCTCACCCGGAGGTGAGCTCTCATCGCAGCCCAGCACTGCAAGAGCAAGGCTAGCCCCCTGCCCGCAACAGGCCCCTCGCCTTTCTCACCCACTCCGCAGCCTTGGAGGCAACCCCGGCAGCCGGGGATTTATGGGAGTGCCCATGGAGTCATGGGGATGTGTCCTTGGAAATGTCTCAGGACCAGGAGCGTCTGCTCCAAGGAGACTCGTGCCACTGCCCAGCCAGGAGAACTGTTCGTACTGCCCACGGTTGGAAGCCCGCGCAAATCCAGGGCTCAGCGAGCCCTGTGGCACTAGCTCCATGTGGGCCGGGGGGGTCGACACCATCCAGAGGTGGAGGATGGTGCCAGTGGGGTCACACCCATGCCTGGGAGAGCGGGGGCAGCCTGGACACAGATTGCCATGGATGCCAATGCCCCCCTAACAGGCTGCAGGCTGTGGTGTGGACACGGCCTTTGACCTTTATGGGCCAGGGCTGCTGAGAGAGGGGAGATGACCCCTGGCTTAGGGTCAGCGGGAGGGAGATAAGGGGCCACTTCAGCAAACACTGGGACATGCCTGACGCTTAGTTCGAGTCTCCTGTGGAGAGCAGGGAAGGGACAGGGGGGTTATCTACCCCCGCCTGGAGAAAGGCCCCCTCCAGCCCTGTTTGCAGAGGTTATCAAGCAAGAGCACAAGGAGACAGTGCCCAGGGCAGGATGTTAACCAGAGTCACCTCCTGTCTGCACAGGCGAGTGTGAAGAGGCAGATGGAGGGGGCTCGAAGGGACGGAGGAGGCTGGGCTAGGGTGCGCTGCCGGTCCTGCAGCCCAGGCATGGAGGGGCTGTGCAGTACCCCATGTGCCAGGGCCAAACCCTGCCCTCGTCTCGGAGGCCAGACACGCAGCGACTTCTGGGGGCCCTCCAGCTCAGCTCGGAGGCTGCCTGGGGCCTCGTGGGGGTCTCTGCCCCCTGCTTCCAGCAGCGGCCATTTCATGGGGGCAGGGAGCGCAGCCCCCCCCCCGCCAGCTCCGTGGTGCCCTGCATCCTGTGCCCCTGCTCGAGGGAAGCGGGAGCGGTGGAGAGGGGCAGTTCCCTGTCCCATGGGGCACTTGGGTCCCGGGCCCCACAGGGAACTGCCCTGGCTGAGGGCACTGCTCTTTGTCTGCGCTCGGCTCCCAGGACTCGTTCTCACCCTCCGAATATTCATGGGGCCGCTTCTTTAGTGGCGTGGCCCCCCAGCTGCTAATCCGCCTGGCCACGGCCCCTGGGGACTGCTGAGCAAACTGGCATATCCCTTAAACAAACAAGCTGTGGGCCCGCCGGCCCACGGATTAGGAGGCACCCTTTCTCTGCCGTGTGCCCCGAGGCATGGGCCGGGGACCCCTCTCCCCTGCTGTCACCGGGAGGGAGCTCGACTCAGCCCCTGGGCAAGGAGATGCAGGCAGGGGACCAGCCTGCAGCAGGGTACGCTGTGGGGAGAGGCCATGAAGGCAGTACCAGGCCCTGGGCAGGGATAGGATTACACCCAGAACCAGGCACCAGCCTCCATCGCCTCTCCGCGCCCCTCCTCCAGGATGCCTGGAGCCACGGCAGGGCAGTAAAAGGCCGCAGGGGCCACGGGAGCCTGGTCTCTCCCAGCAGTAAAACCTGACAGCTTTAGCACGGCTCTCCCCGCACCTCTTTAAAATGTCTCTGTGCCCAGCTGGGAATGTGGCTGGACGGGAGACCACCTGAACACTAACAGCACATCCCCTGCCCCGACACATGCATTCAAGGCAGGACTTGGTCCCGCAGGATTTAGAGGCGGTGTATTTCTTTTCTGTATCAGGCCCCTGAGAAAGGCTACGCAGTTCGAGCCAGGACTTCCAGCCTCTCCCCCAACCCCTTCCACTGACTCTCCCCCTCCCACAGATCTACATTCCCCATCTCCTACCCCCAGCCATTCCCCCCAGGCTTTCCCCATCACTGCTTGATTACAGGGAGGCAAAGGCTTACAGAGTTCAGGGGCAGTCTCTGTAGTGACAGGGTGAGGCCACCAGGCAGCCTGGCCCTGTATGTGTACATGTGTGCATGCGTGTATACATGTGTGTGCGTGCATGTGCATGCAGGGAGTGGTGCATGCATGTACAGATGTGTGCATGTGCATGCGGATATGAATGTGCGTGCATGCAGAGGGTTGGTGCATGTGTATATACACGTGTGAGCATGCATGTATGTACAGGGAGTGGGTGCATGTGTGTATAGATGTGCTCATGTGCATGCGCAGAGGGGTGAGTGCATGCATGTATGCCTGTGTGTGTGTGCAGGGGGTTAGTGCATGCATGTATACATGTGTGTGCACGCATGTGTGTATACACGTGTGCATGTGAAAGGAGTGGGTGCGGTCATGTATCCGTGTGTGTGCACGTGTACATGCAGGGGGGTAGGTGCCTGCATGCGTACGCACATGCATGGATGCGGAGAAGCAAACTGTACACTACTCTGTAGATTCATAGATGTTAGGGGCTGGAAGGGACCTTCCAAGACCATTGAAGATCATCGGGTCCAGCCCCGTTGCACCTGGGAAGGAAAGACTGCTGGCGTCAGATGAGCTGTGCAAGGCTCCCTTCCTCTGCCGGCAGGGAGGCCGGGCAAGGGTAGTTTCTCTGGAAAAGGAGCTGGTACAGAGCCCGAATGCAGGTTTGCCTGTCTGAGGGAGAGACCTCTGTGCATGGAGGGTACAACGCCCCAGAGAGGGATGCATCAGGATGGACCCATACAAAGGACACGCTGCCTGAGCAGAGAGGTGGGCAGCAGAAGAGCCGGCATTGCACTCTGGTCTGAGGCTGCACACAGCTTAGGCAGGGGGGTGAGGCTCCCTGCGGTGTAGATAACCTCCTCCCCAGCCCCGGGGCAGTCTGGAGGTGGAGGAGCAGCGGGCTGCAAGGGGGTGGCTGGAACAGACCCGTGCGCCTGCTGCACAAGCCAGGGCTGTTGGGTGCTGCTCTGAGAGCCCTGCCCTGATCCACCGTGGGGAAAGGCAAGTGGCTTTCACCTTCCACCCCTGCCCCGGGGCCAGGGTCCACACAGGGATAGATCCACCCAAGGAGGGAGCAGGCGGGAGCAAACCACCCCTTTAAGCAAGGCAGAGGGGACACAGCAAGGCCGACGGCTGAGCTACAGCACAGCACCGACGGTCGTGCTGATGGCTCCTTTGCGAGAACAGACCCGGACAATTAGGAAGAGATGAAAACCATGTCAGAAACCTCTGAGCAGCTGATAGGTAGCCCAGGGGCCCACGGAGAGTCCAAAGCAGGGTGGGAGACACAGCCGAGGGCAGGAGAAGCACCAAGCCGTCCTGCCAGGGCCCTCTCTGAGCTGCAGGATGCTGCCAGCTCCCTGCGGTGCTCAACCCATGCCCACCACCTGATCCCGTCGTGGCTGGGGGAGCAGCTAACGCCCCCTGCTCATGAGCACGGCATGTGGCTGGGGCCTTGAGAGACGAGGCTGGCATCCCCCCCAGAGCCACCCTGTTGCCTCACCCAGGGGGTTTGGCCCAACCATCAGGGATTATTTCCTGCCCTTCAGGCACCAGCTCATTCAGAGCGATCGCTGCCAGGAGCCCCACCGCCCCGTGCGAGGAGCAGCTGCATGGGAAGGCCCGAGTTGCTCTTTGGCGTCTCCATGCCAAGGGAAGGGTCAGAGGCCGGTCAGCCGAAATGCCCCCGCGCAGGGACTTCTCGGGCTGATTAAAGGAACTTCTCGGCCTGGGATTTATCTGGCTGCTGTCAGTCGGTCCCGGGGGATATGAGAACCTCTTGGAGCCGCACACGCTGTGCTGAGCAGATGCCCCGAGAGATGAAACCAGGGGGCTGGGAGGGAGGAGGACTGACGGGGGGAGGTGGGGGGGGGGATGCAAGATAGCAAGGAGCGCTTCTCGCCCACCTGCCAGCCGAGCAGAGCCGTGACGGCTGCATCCATCACGGGTGTATGGACAGGCCTTTGCACACGGCTGGCGGCGTGGCAGGCGGGGCAAGGGGGGCCCTGTGCGGAGCTGGCTGCAGCCAGCGCTCACACCTCTCTATCTCATCTCATCTCCAATCTGCCTCTTCCACACGCACCAGCAATGAAGATTAATGGGAAGGCGCTCTCCTGTCATGGGCAACCCCATCAGCGCCCGGGGCGGGGGAAAGGCAGCCAGCTCACTGGGAGGATGCGGCATGGGGGGAGGAAGGAAGGAAGAAGCTTCCATGCTCTGGAATTGTGGGCCAGCTGGAGGGAGATTCATTAGCTAATGTTAACGGCAGCTAATTAGTCAGCCGCCTGTGTTTGCACAGGGCTTTGGGAATGCGAAGCGCCAGATAAGAGCCAGGGATCATCCGTCACCAGCCTCCTCCCTGCCTCCGTTCTCATGGGAGCTGGGGGGCCATGGTGAGGGACTCTGGTTTGAGCACCTGAATAGAAAAGCATGGAGTAGGTCCCAGGAGGAGAGGTGGGATAGCCTGGTGGGGAGGCATGACTCAGTCCCCAGGTTCAAATCCCTGCTTTTCTATGTCCCCCATGTTCAGGAAGCAAAGACGATGGCTTGGAGGGACGTAGGCATTTCACAGGTGACAACCCACGGTGCCCCCAGATGGAACTGGTGGAAGGCCCATCACCTGTCCTCTGAAAAGCCGGATAGGGCCCAGCCCTGAAGACCACACCGCAGGTGACCTGGGCGGACCTGCATGGAAATGACTTCTTCATCCTATCTCAGGCTGTGGACGTTACACAGCAAAATCCAGCAGAAGGATATGCAAATGTATGAGCACATCGGTGCTAAATCAGGGATGGCTAAAGTCAAGTTGGAGTGATACCTCAGTAGCCTGCAACAGGGAAAGAAAGTGTCTGTGGGTGCAAACGTCTTGATTAAGTGAGGAAGTGAAAGCAACAATACAGAAAATAATCAATCAGTCTAAACAGATGGAAAAGAAGAGGGAAGCTGATGGCAATGAGTACAAATGCCGCAGTAGGAAATGCAGGCAGGTGTTAAGCAAACGGTATCCATTGAATATCTATTCGGCCAACAAGAAAGAATTTTTTAACTCTGTCAGGAGCAGATGAAATCCTACTGCTGGTACAGGTCCGATATGAGATACGGACGGTAAACTTGCCATTCCTAATGGAGCAAAGGCTGAAGCATCCAATAAATATTCTTATTCTATGCTGGGAAGATGTATTCAGGTTTCCCAGTGACTATGAAATGCTTTCTAGTCTGTTAAGAGCCAGGGAGAATGCCAAGCAAACAGCAGCTTCTGGAAGTTGAATATTTTTAAAATTTTAGAGCCAGATAATATGTCCCCAAGAGTATTAAAAAAAAAACAAACCCCAAACCCATCACCCAAGGATCTCACCAAACCGCTAGTGTTGATTTTCAACAAGTCTCTTGCTCTTGTCCAAGTGTCTGCTTCCCCCATGGCCTGGCTAAGGATAGTCTCACCCATGCCCCCAGAGAAGCCCTGAATGCCAATGTATTTGGCCTTAATAGAAGAGACTGTCAACTGGCTCCCTCCCATTACAACATCAAGCTCACTCAATAGCCACAGAAGAGGGGCTAAGGACTCAAGGGGAACCATGAAGGGGCCATGAAGCATGTCACACCCAGCAGGGCCACGGAGGAGCTGCTGACGGGGAAAAGCACTCGGCACTTGCCTCCTGCACTCCTCCTAGCAGCGCCCGGCGGTCCCTGCCATTTCCCTGCTACCCCCGGCCCCAGGAGAGCAGCCCCCAGTTCCTGCACACATTGGATCCCAGACCTGAACCAGGACAATGCCATCACGGCCCAACCAAGGCCGTTGTTCTGCAGACAGAGGTGGAGGGAAGGAGAAAATGCTCCAAGGGGGTTTCATCTACTTGGGCACTTCTCAGCAGGGCTTGCCTGTATCGTGTTGGAGGACCTCTCTTGCAGACGAGACGCTTCACTGGGACACGGCTACAGGCAGAGAATTGATAGAGTGGAGGAGCCAACCCCAGCACAGGATGACAGCAGACAGGCAGAGCAGGGGTGTTCCTCGATAACTTTATCCTCAATCAATGTTTTGGGACCATGCAAATCCCCTTGCACCGATGGGCCAGGACAGCTCCATCCCAGCCCCTCACCCAGCTCTGGGGCTGGATGGATCTGCACAAGCTGGAGGGAGGTTGGGGAAGATCCTCCATCATGGTGGGGAGGAAATGAGGCTGAGCCGTGGGCAGGGAGCCAAAGAGCTGCTGCTGCTGCAGCAAGGCCCCTGGCCCCCAACCTGGACATATCAGCAGGGGACACGGCAGGTTGTGAGCAGGCAGGGACATCCAGGATGAAGATGAATGATGAAAGTGAACCAAGGATAGTTTTGTCATTAATAAGGATGGAGACAGCAGCTCCACTGGAGAGTGCTGCCCTGCGCAAGCCCCAGCTCTGTCTGGGCTTGAAGCCTGGTGGCTGGACCTTCAAAACTAGGCTAGGCCAAGCTGTGCCAGGCATCACATATGCTATGCTCTCCCTCCCCTGGTGCTTTGCCAGCCAGGTCTCGTTAGCCTGCAAACTCCTTGAGGCAAGAGTGTAGCGTCCTGTGCTGTGCCAGGCATGCGGAGACCTTGGTCTTGGCTGGGGTGTGGAGGCACTTCTGGCATGCCTATAACAAGAGGCACATTATGGGCCACGCTAGCCCTGGCCCCAGAGCCTGGGACCCTTTCCCCATCTGCCTGAGTGGCACACAGGCATGAAGGAAAGGCAGCCTGTTTGCGGGGATGAGGCAGCATGCGCGGCAGCCACGCGGGCCAAGAAGCAAGGTCAAAGGCTCCCCACACAACTCCCTTGGGCTGGGCACTGGGTCCCATCCCAGCGGTGACTCCCAGCTGCTCCGATGAGAAGCCCCTAGCTTGTCTCCCCTCCTGAGCAGTGGCTCCCCTCCTTCAAGCCAGGAGAAGCCAATCTTGGCCATTTCTCCCGAGACGTGGGGGCAGCAGGGAGAAGAACACAGTCCTTGCACTGAGCGGCAGGTGACCCTGCTCCTTGGTGCACTGAGCTCCAGACCTGGCATGCGGGCTGGCCTCCAGCCGGGTCACGAGCAACACCAGTAACTAGCCTCAGGGCTTGGGGCAGCTCTTCAAAGGAACACGTCTCAGCCCCCTGCTAAGGTGTCTTGCCTGAGGCAGGTCTGTCCTATCTGCCATGCAGGCAAGGGGCAACCAAGTGCATCAAACCCACCCCCATGGCCCTTCCCAGAGCTCCCCCAAGCCCTTGGCATTATCAAACCCGAGGTCAGAGCAACCACCCCTAGGCTCACAGCTCTCCAGAGATGCTGCCCCATGCCAGCCCCAACCCTCTTCTCTGCTTCTGCAGCAAACCCAGAGAGCCGTGTCCAGCCGCTTGTCATCAGGAAGACATTGGTCGCAATGAATGGCAACTCCACAGGTAAGCTCATTTGGGTTTCTCCCCGCTCAGCGTTTGGCGGGGGGTGTACAGAGGAGAGAAGGTTACCTCATAAATTCCAAAAGCTGGCACAAGATGTCCTGCCTTCAATGAAGGCAGCAAGTGTGAAGTTTCGAGATAAAGAGGGAATTATGAGATAAGGTCTTCTTAATCCCAGTTGCTTCATGCAATTAAAATGAGCTTCACCCTCCTGTAATTGGATGGAGGCAGGCTGCCAGGCTCAGAGCAACCACAAGCATCACACAAGCGGCAGAGAAGGATTCGCGGAGCGGAGCAAGGAGACTTATCTCCGAACCAGAAAAACCAAGAGGGCAGCGGGAGAGAGAACGGGAATTAATGAGATGAAAGCGGAAAGGCTGACACAAAGGATTAGCTCCCGTCCGGCTCCGCTCCCCAAAGCCGAAGCTTTCCGGGGAGGGATTCCTTGCATTCCAACACCGGGCTGCATCCTGCACCGGCTCAGCACCTCGAGCTGGCACCCCCTCGCCCCCGTGCTGGATGGGACCGATGGCTTCCTAATGACCCACATGCAAGCGGGCTGGCCTGCCCCGACACCAGCCACAGAGATCTCCCCGCTCGCCCCCAGCCCTCACACCCCGCCATCGCCAAGAGCCTGCTGACCAGGGGCCCACAGCATCCTCTGCAGCTGCGAGTCACCTGCCAGCCAGCACCTCCGTCCCCTAGTCACTGGGGTAGTAGCCGAGTCCTGGAGCCTGACGCTACTGGGACGAAGGACATCAGCTGGTGTAACCGTGCCCAGGGCTCTGGTGTAGCACAGGGGGTGGCTGCGGGGTCTCCCTAGTGGGGGGCGCTGGTCCAGGAGGCGGTGAGGTCTATCCCCCAGCAAGGGGCTATGGCTGTGGGGCAGGGGGTGTGATCTACATTCAGGGGTCTGGAGGGCATCAGGAAGGCCCTGGGTACTTTAGCATGCAGAAGAGAGGGTGCCCTGATGTTGCGGCACAGCTGAGAGGGTCTGAGGGGTCTCAGTGCAGGGGTCTAGGGGCTGGGCTATAGCTACGGGGTGCAGTGATGTCTCGGAGCTGGGGCTCCGGAGGGCTGGCCTACAGGGTACAGCTTTGGTGCCCGCTGTAGCAAAGGGCAATGTCCAGACTCCCAAGGCCCCGGCCCTGCTGGCCATGTCTGGCTGACCCTCCCTTCAGCGCAGGGAGCCGAAAGCAGTGGGATTTACGAGGAGAGATGTGGGCTGGGGCTTGGAGATCTGAGGCACCCGAGCCTTTACGGCTTTAATACACTTTTTGATAATGAAGTTTAAATAGACTCATAAAAGGCCCCCCAAACGCGGGAGAAGCCGGCAGTTTATTAGGGCTATAACTCTTCTCCTGGCATTTCATCAATGTCCTTTTAATCTGCACTTGGTTATTTTATTTCTGTTTAATATTAGTGGCTGTAAATGTTATTAGGGATGGTCTTGTCCACGGGCGGGGGGTCCTTCGGGCCCCCCCTGCAGCCCGCTGGCCAAGGGGAGCACAAATCTGAGGGACACGGGGCTGCAGGGCACTGGGTGGGGTGGGGGTGCAGTGGGCAGAGGGGGGCAGGACCACGGGCCTCAGTGCTGGGGAGCCAGGCAGCAGCCCTGGGAGGCCTGGCTGCAGCAAGCCAAGCCTTGGCCTGGGCACTGAGGCCCTCAATGTTGGACATAATGAGATGCGGGTCATGGCAGGACCCACGAGGGCTGCACGGACCAGGTCATGGCACTGCACTGTCCAGCCCCGAGGAGGGGCGCTGGGAAGGGGCCTGGCCAGGGAGGGAGTGGGTTAAAACCACCCATTTGCTTCCTGCAAAAAGGATGTGGTAAGAGGATTTAGCCACTGAGCCTCTCTCTGCACAGGGCAAATGCTGAGCTTTTACCTCCGCTGCATTGCACAGGGCTCTGTAGCACACCGTGCCCCCTTGACGGCTGGGCCTGTGCCCACTCCCTTGCCCCGCTGCCCCAATATCCCAGATAGGGACACAAGAGCATCCTTCACGTGCCAGCTACCTCCTCCTCCGCCTCCCACCTCCCTGCATTTCCTCAGCCAGGTCCGAGTGCAGCTGTCAAACTGCTGCCCGTGTGCAGGAGCAGAGACCGGCACGTGGTCCTGTTGCACGCAGCCTCCCTGTGTCCGCTGATGGGCACCTCCTGTCTGGGGGGCATCATGGTGCCAAGGGTCTCAGGGCCCAGCTGCGGGGAGCCTAGATCTGCCCTTCCTCGCCTGCCCCAGTTCATGGGCCCCTTTGCGGTGCCCGGGAAGGAAGGGGAGAGATCACGCAGGGAAGGCGAGCTCCTCGCTGGCTGGAGGGCATCACCCCTGGCACTGATAAAGCCGGGCCGAGGGTGCGGGGAGCTGGGATGGGCTCTGGGTTATCTTGGGATGGGGTTCAGGGGAAGAGGGAGGCTCCGTGCACTCCCCATCCATCATGCTGCCCTGCTCTCCCTGGATCCAGTTACGGGCACAGGAGGGGCCGGGGCCAGTCCAGCCCTCTTACTGCCACCTTCTGCAGTGCTCTCCACTACCCCGGGCCCTCCCAGCAATAGCCCAGCGGGCGCTTGCTTCCCTTGGAGCTGCTGCACGGACTGGCTGTGGCTCTGGGGTCTCCCGAGGCAGCCACGGCAGCTCCAGGCGGAGGGCATCGTGTACAGCGATGCTCGGACCTGACCAGCTTCGCTCCCCCGAGACATCTTTCCTCTGGACTTTGACAGGCAGGAGAGGAGAGGATGGAAATGCAGCAAGTCCCGGGGGACTGGCACCGGCGGGTTCCCACAGCAACTGTCAGCTCAGCCGCATGCCGGGCCGAGCGCTCACAGAACGAGCGAGGCCAGCACGGCCCCTGTGGCATGGCCGCTAGGGCAGGAGGCGGGCACCTGCCCCAGTTTGGGGCATCTCATAGGCGACCACTGTCTCCCTTCCACCTGCCCACTAAGGCCCTTTGCCTGGACCCAGCTCCTATCTCCCTGGCCAGCCCCAGCTGCCATCTCAAACCCAGGCCCCGATGCATCGTCCCCAGCCAGGATGAAGGAGGCGCGCAGGGACTACGGCGTGGCAGGGGGTCATGGGGGTTGCACACACAGCCACGGCCGTGGCAAACGGGGGCGGTGGGCAGAGCCCCAGAGCCGTGCAAGGAGCTTGGCCGATAGCAGCAGCGAAGCTCGCAGGCTGCTCGAGCTATCGGTCCCCACCCTGGGCCTCCAAGGCTGCTTGTCACCCTGTATCAGAGCCCCCCCGGCCTGTCGGCTCCTCGGCGAACAGACCGCTATCTCCTCCACTGGGAGCAGGCTGTCAGGGCGCAATCTGTACTACCGCCATAAATACATCACAAAGTCACCTTTGGAGGACACTGGGAGAGACTCAGCCAGACAGTGCAGAGAGAGCAAAGGGGAGAAAACCCCCCAAAACCCCCCCAGCCCATGCTGACCAGATCCAAGTCGGCTGGGGGCGGAAGTCCCCGGCCCGGCTCTTGGCAGAGCAGAGGGGAGCTGCGGCACAGGTAAAATCAGAGCCGTCGGGGACTGGCCAGGGTGGGAAGCAGCTTGGCCAAGGGTGCCCCGCTTGTGTCCACACTGCTGCTACGTGCGCCGTCTGTGACGAGACAAAGCAGCCTATGGTGACCCGCTGGATCAGGTCACTCCGGCTAGGGAGATCCCCACCATGGGCAGGGCTAGGCAAATTATTTAAATTGCAGTAAGTCTGGGCAAGCCCATGCAGAGGAGGTGATGTCAGCCGAGCTCTGCCGATGGCTACGGCCAGCTCTGCGCGTGCCCAGTGGGAAGCACCGGGGCGGCGGAGCCAGGGCTGACTCATGCCAAGCCAAGGGCCGAGTCCGCGGTGCCGACAAACCAGAGTCCCTGCCCGGTGCGGCCCAGTGCCGGGACACGTCTCCCAGGATGCTGGCTGCCAAGGCAAGGGCCTGGCCTGGTTTCACCGCCCAGGGGGCACGGGGCACTGATGGCACGGTGCATCTCTGTGCCCGTAATTACGGGTTGGCGTGGGCGGGAGCCCTCGGAGGGTGGAAGGCCCCATGCGCTGTTGTTGTTGTTGACTGTGGTCTCTGCTCCGCCGTGCAGACGTCATGGGCCTGGCAGGCTTCGACGTGACCTACTTTGACAGACCTGCCTCTGCGGTTGCTGATTCCACACTTGTTAGCCTCCGAGATCTCACCCCAGCGCTGACACTGGGTTAATTGGCTGCTGCGCTAATCGCACGAGCTGCGGCAGGAGCAGGGAATGGTGTCACACGAGCCACGGTGCTTGGCCGGAGGGGCGTAACCCGGGAAAGACAGCCCCCGAGCCACGGGTTGTGCCCCGAGGCATGGGGGCAGAGGGAGACCACTCTGCCCCGTGGGGATGCATGAGTGGGGGGCAGGCCAGATGGTTGCAAGACCTGGCCCCTCCCCAACCCGCTGGCTGCGGCATGGCCAGGCTGCACCCCTGGGGCTGGTTCGCAACCTCCTGGCAGTGCCAAGACCATCCCCCAGACGGGCCAACCTGCGGGGCATGTGGGTGGCAGCCCTGGGGGCACGGTCGGCAGGGAGCAGCTGGAAATGCAAGCCAAATGCTCCGATTCTCCCTCCTCCCTGACTTCCTGGCATCGTCTCCAGGGCAGCCGGCCCCGAGCTGGCAAGCGCA
Organism: Gavialis gangeticus; assembly: GCF_001723915.1. Taxonomy (NCBI): domain Eukaryota; kingdom Metazoa; phylum Chordata; order Crocodylia; family Gavialidae; genus Gavialis; species Gavialis gangeticus. The sequence continues at coordinate 28,441,008 of NW_017728995.1, read as the reverse complement.
GGCTGAGGGAACAGATGTTCCCATACCGCTTGGCCAGTATATGCAAGGAGGTGAAAGATGCCATCCAGCGAGCTCGGTGCTCTGTCTCTGTGCAGCCAGCTGTGATGTGGAGCTGGAAGAAGGCTGTATGGGCGCTCAGCAGGCTGGCATCTCTGGATGCAAGCACGCCTGCCCCTGCCCCTGGGGCACCTGGGAGAAGGTGCTCTTGGCCCTTATACAGCAAGTGCCCTGGGGAGAGTGCTGAAGGAGCAGAGCCAGGGCTGGGCCTGGGGTGTCAGCTGGGTCTTGGGGAAGATGGGCTGTGCCCAAGCCAGCCCAGGCCCCTGGCAAGGGGGGCGCAAGCCCAGGACTTGTGCCCTGGGGAAGAACAGGGAGCCCAGCACAACCCAAGTCAAAGCACTGGGGACTGCTGCAGCAGCCTGGCGGCTGCTCAAGACTCCCTGGCCCCTCCTTGCAGCCACCAAGGACAGTGGAGCTCTTGCCCTAGGGACACGGCTCCTGGCCCTGGACCAGTCCCAGGCCCTTGGTACTGCTGGGCCCTGCTGGTTTCTCCCAGGAGAGGGCAGTGGTGGCTCACCTGCAGCCACAGGTATGGCTGCCAGCTCAGCGGGGAGCAGTCGAGAGCAGAGTCACCCGGCTGGGCCTGGCCTTCACGCGGCCCGGAGCCCCTGCTGACTGTGCACCCGTCACCCACGCCAGGAAACTCTGCGGGGTTTTACCAGAGCCTCCTTCCATCCCAGGACTCCAGCAGCAGGTGATTGAAGCCCTGTGGAGGGGCGCTGGCAGGATCCAGCCACTCCATATGCATGCACACACACACGCACACACACCCCGAAAGCCTTGCTCGCATACCTCAGCATTTACACACAGCCCCACGCACGCCCGCCCCGAGACTTTACTCATCTCATTTGCGCAAGTCAGCTGTGTACACAAACGCCTGCAGCTTCCTTGGGGCCAAGACAAAGCACTGCCCTCCCTCCCCCAGCCCTATGTCCCGCTGTGTCCCCCCACCTCATTGCCCCTCTGCCCCTGGGCTGCCGCTTTGGGCTCTGAGCTGACCAGCGCCCAGAAGAGAAGCAGCTGCCTGGGGCTAAAGTGGGAGAGAGAAGAGCTTACTGGTCTCTATCTCACCATGACAGAGGCTGCTGCCCCCAGGACCGGCAATTGGTGCAGCCTCAGGCTGCCATGCCAGCTGACACCATCCCCTTCCACCTAAGCCAGGGCAGAGGATGGTGCCCCATCCTATGGGACCAGACCCAGCCAGTGTCACACGCTTGTCCCTGAGCTCCAAGCTCAGTCCCTGCTGAGGGACAAGGCCACAAGCTTTGCAAGAGCAAAACACAGCAGCTTACCTGCTCCACACAAGTCCCTGTGGGCAGCTGGCCCCCATGCCCTGACCCCTGTCCAACAGCCCCAGCTCGGAGTCTCTGACGTATCCAGAATTTGGCAAAGACAGTAACGCCACACGGACATCTAGGGTAGGGTTGCCAACCCTCCAGGGTTGTCCTGGAGTCTCCAGGAAAGAGAGAGAAATCTCCGGGAGACTGCCGAGAGTCACCTGGGAGAGAAACGATAGGGCATTTATTAAAATAAATATTAAATGTTGAATCCGATTTATCCAGTAGTCCCAGGGTGGGGTTTAAATGCAACCGTAACGTGCATTTGCCTTCCTGACATAATGTCTGCGCACCATAATCCGTAACTGATATAGGGAAGCATGCGGGCACGTTGGCGTCAGCTCTTTAGTCGGCTAACTACGTTACGCTGCGTAATGTATTAATGTCATTAAGGTTATTACATCATGTGATGAAGCCTCCTGGAATAGATTCAAACAGGACTCGAGCCCTATTCCAGCCACTGATGGAGCCTCCAAGGGCCCATCTCTGTGGTTTGCCAGGGGCTCACCCGGTCCTTCTCACTCCCAGAATGGCCCGTGGAACAACATGAAAGGCAAGAGCCGTGCCCCCCCCCGGAGATAAAGCAGGAGACTCATACACACGTGAAGATAGACATGCTGCTAAGGGTGCACACAGGCATCCAAGCCAAATAGGCACATGGTTTGCATGTACGTGGCCGTGCACACCCACCGGCTACACTCTGCTGGGATATACATGTGCACACTCTTGTACAAGACATCTCCTGGTCTCTCTCTGGCTCCACACATCCCCGTCAGCTATAGGGATATGGGTTGCCCCAGTCCCCAGTCAAGGAAGCAGCCAGCATGCCCCAGCTTTTTGTTAAGCAAGTATTTTGAGACTGGGACTGGGACTGGGACTGGGACTGGTGGGTACAGAGGAGAGGGCCTAGGACTCCCTGCCAGGACTGAGCTTCAAGGGCAAAGCCACACTGAGCAGAAAGCCTGCAGGTCTGACCCAGATGCAGTGGCATAATGAAGGGGAACGGGGCCTGAGGAGCCACGGGTCAGATCTGAAGAGTCTGCTGAGCTGGGGGTTCAGCACTGGAAGGGGAAGGGAAGACACGGGTAGAAGAGCGCCGTTCCCAGGACACGCGGCACTGGAACCGCTAGGAGGCTGCGGGGCGGGATTGAAGGGCTGCAGCGAGCTCTGCGTGGATGGGAGCTAGCAAGGGGGTGGGGGCTCAGTCTTTATCGCTGCGCCCGACTTGGGCTATTGTTAGGCATCTCCGAGCGTCGTGAGCAGGAAGATTCACACCCCTCCCCCGTGCACCGATGCACCAATTCAGGGGCCTGCAGCCCTTGATGTTCCACCCGCTGGATCATTAACTGGCGTAGAGAAAGGAAACCCGGTAATGGGATGAAATGACTCCAGGCTGCAACGAGCACAGCATGGAGATGAAACCCACACAGCTGCTCTGAGGAGCAGGGAGCCGGGCTTTGAACTTGCTCAGAGGCTCCGAGCTCCCCTTCCTGCTCTGGAGAGCTCTGCTGGCTGGCAGCACGGGGCAGGGGCAAGGAGGGCGCAGGAAAGGCCTGGTGTTTCCAAGGGGATGGTGGGTACTGAATGCATGTTTGCTTTTCACTATGGGTTACACACACACAGGTACCGAATATATGTCTGCTTTTTGTTATAGGTTACACACACTCTCTCTCTCTCTCTGTGCAGAGTGCTCAGTTTCTCCCACGGCTGCTTCCCTGCTTTGCTAGTTCCCTGCTCCATGTTGCACAAGCAGGTGTGAGTGTATACTATCTGTGCACACTCTCATGCACACATGAATGTGCCAGAGCAGGTACAGCCTCTGAAAGTGCACATACACACACAGCACGTATCTTCTTTCCAGGCATGCACACACACACACGTGTGTGTGTGCAGGAGCAGGCATTACCTCTGCAAGCAAACATGCACACGCAGGGGCAGGCACCATTGTGCAAGCATGTGCACACTCACAGAGCAGCACATGCGCGTGATGAAGTGTGTCCCATCTGCAGCGGCAAAGCTGCACGTGCTTGCAGGCTGGCACGTGCTGTGCACCGTGGCCCAAAGCCCTTGGGTGAGGCGAGGGGCGAGCAGTTGCACATTGCACCCTTCCGCGGCCTGGCCTGCTCTGCTCAGGGCACGCTGGACTGGGCTTTGTCAGACTCCAGCAGCGGGGAGCCCCACGCAGGGCGTGTGTGTGCCCCTAACAGCACCCCCTGCCCTGCCTCTGCCGTACAATGCAGCAGCTGCACCCAGCAGCTCAGGCCAGGACATGCTGAAGCACGACAGCCACGTAGCCCCGCGGCCTCCCGGTGCCAGACAGAGCCTGGCCCAGCCCCAGGCAGCTGCAGCACTGCGGCGGGGAGAGGAAGAAGTCTCCAACCAGCCCCTTCATGGGGACATGGGCTGGGGGGAAGGAACCATGGATCTTCAGGGGAAGCTACATTTTGAGGAGATCTCCCCCCAACCCCACCCTACACAGACAAAGACTCCAGCCGAGAGCTTTTCCTCCGCGGGTCCCAGCCTCAGCCACCCTTGTCCCACCTCCACTGGTGGAAGAGACGAGGCGCGATGCCTCCAGGGCAGGGGGCGCAGGGGCAGCCCAGCCTGGAACAAAACTTCACACCAAGGAGAAGGTGCCGCAGTCCCCAGGGGCAAGAGCAAGGGGACTTATCCCGGCGGGAGAACAGGAGGAGGCCCAACAGCCTCTCTGGGGCTCCAGCAGCTCACCTGCGCCAGATTTAAAGGATTTCTTTGCCTCCCCTGCAAGCCATGCTGGGAGCAAAGTCTTCAGCCTTGTCTGTAAAGGAGCATCAGGTGGGATGGCTCACGTGAGACCGCTGCGAGAGGCTGTGTGGGTGCTCTGCTTCCAGCCTGGCCATGGTTACTGCGGTTGAGCTTCAGGCAAAGAACAGGCTCAAGATAAACCACAATAAGCCTCTGTTGCACTCAAGGAAGCGTGCTCCCAGGGGTTAGCACCACATTAAAAAATTGGGTTAAAAATAACCCAGCTGAAGTCACAATGCAGCAGCCTTGTGTAGCTGAGGTCTGTCGCACACAACTCTCCAAGTGCTGGTCCCCCCCGGCCTTCTGGGAAGCCGCGCTTCCTAGCGGGTAGGGCACCGGGCTTCAAGAGATCTGCTCGCTGTGCTTGGGCCAGCTGAATAACCTTGGTCAAGTTACTGCTCCAGGCCTTCGTTTCCCCCTTCTTTCATGTGGCACGATGCTGCGTTGTAAAGCGCTCGGTATTCTGCTGGTGGAAAGCATCGTGGCAGGCCGAGGGATTGCATGAAAGGGTTGCAAGGGATGGGGTGCCTGGGGGCAGGGGCTGCTTTGGCACAGGGGGGTCTTGTTATCGCACGCTGCATGGCCAACTGGACAGAGGGGGACCTGGTGCATCAGGCCCAGCCAGAATGCGTGGGAATAGCGGGAGCGATGCGACGGAGCTGCCAAATGCCGCGCGAGCCTCGTGTAGCTTTCAGGGTGCCCCCGCGCTGGAACCGACGGCTCGCGTGAGCTGCTCGGCTTTCACGAGTTGGAAAAGCGAGTTCCCAGCCCTCGCCGCTGCCAAGGACAGCTTGCCAACGTGGAAGGAGCACAGCCCAGTGGCTCCGAATCCAAACCGGGAATAATGCACGGCTGTAAAACAATTGCCTGCGTTTTGGGAGCCTGACAAGAGCCTCTACAAGATCCAGGAAGGGCATGCAAGAGAAATTTGGAGCGGGGAGGATCTGATCAGCTCCAGGTATTTTACATGGCTGGAGCAGAGAGGAGATGTGGAGCTCTCCCTTTTGGGGCAGATCAAAAGGTTAATAAAAGGTAATAACGGGCGACTTTGACTTCCGGCACATAAACTGGGGAATGTCATATGAGGACGAAAAGAGCTGGGGGGGTGGGAGAAGCCGGTTCTCAACATCTGCAATAATCACTTCTGGGAACAGCTCGTGCCAGAGCCCCCGGGAGGGGAACCTGCCCTCGGGCTCAGGCACAGGGGGTGACTCAAGGAGAAACCCTCCGAGTCACCCAGAAGCCAGGAAAGGCTGGCATTTGGCAAGGCAGTTTCATACCCCAAACATGGTGACGCAGCTGCAGGACAGGGAAACTCCAAGCCAAGAGGCGAGTCAAAAATGAAGAATTTCAGCTTAAGCAACCACAACAGAGGCCCCGGGAGGCGCGAGCACACCTACCCCGGCAAGGAAGCAGGAAGGTACGAATAAGAAAAACAAACACAAAACCAGTAAGGATGAATAACCAGGAACAAACCCCGACCCGAGACAAACAGGAGCCCTTTAGAAACCAGAGCTCCAGCCGAAAGAAGACCAATAAGAGCAAGCCCAGCTCGTGGCAGGAAAAACAGGAAAGCAAGAACTCCTCCTTAAAGCTGGTGAATGGTTGGAGTCTCTGGACAGCCAGGAAGTAAAAGGAACAATTAAAGCTGATACGGGCATCGTGGAGATGCTAAACAACATTTCCCTGCATCAGTTTTCACCCCAGGAGAGATTGAGTCGATAGATCCTTGTTTCTTTTTCCTTTCTAGGGGAATCACTGTCCGTGGTTGACATGTCAAAAGGAAAGGGGCAATAAGTAGGGTGACCATAAGGAAATTTGGGACAACCAGGGCATCTAGGTATGGTGCACTATGCCACCCTGCCCCCTTGCCGGACTGCGCCCCGTGCCCCTGCCATCCTGGGACCCTCATTTGAATTGTCACTGGCCGGGACTGACCTTTGAAATCCGGGCCAGTCCCCAGCAAACTGGGATGTATGGCCACCCTGATAGCAAAATAACTAGCCACCAGTCACCAGGCCCGGGTGGTCCAGCCAAGAGATATGGATGCAAGTGGCTGAGCTATCGGCAAGAGCATGCCATCGTCCACTGAAAGCTGCAGCTGTGCCGGAGAATGGGCAGCAGCACATGGCTGCGTGTGTGACCATAGAAAATGTGCTTAGGGTGATCTTGAGAAGTTCAGGCCAGTCCATCTTACGTTGGCGCCAGGTCAACTGGTCGAAAGGTTAATTAAATATGGACTTATCAGGCACTCCGGTGAACGCGATATGATGGGGATGCACCAGGCCGACGTCTGCAAAGGAAAATCGCTCCTCGCTAATCTACTAGGCCACTTTGAACGTGCCTGCAATATGGAGGATCAAGGGAAACTGCTTGACATAATGGATTTGGACTTTCAGAAAGCCATTCTCTCGCAACCGGCTGTTAAAGAATGAAGTCGCCTGGGGGTGAGAGGTGGGGGCTGGAAACTCGCTTACAGACAGAAAGCAAAGAGGAGGAATAAATCATCAATCTGAACTCGGCCCAGGGTTAACCGCAGCATGGAGTGGGGCTCGATGCTGGAACTGGTGGTGCTAATTATGAAATATAGCCGCGATCTGCAGAAGGGCCGAGCAGCACGGGGGGGACACGAGACAAAGTTATTTCGTTTAGTCTGGGCTCGGAGGAAACTGTGGGAAACTTCAGAGGGATTCGAATGTGCTAGGAGCCCGAGCACCCCCCCCAAAACGTTGCTCCCAGGCAAAGGAGCTGCGGGTGCACGTGGCCGGTTCTCGGCGCGCTGGATCTGGAGGCCTGGGCGTCCACGGTGAACAGCTTGGAGAAAACCGGGCCCTGCACCATGGCGTGCAGACCAGCCGGTTAGGGGGGCTGTGAAGGAAGCTGGGAGAGATGCCTCCCCCAGGGCTGCAGAGGATGACTCAGGTGGAGGCCTGGGGGGATCGGGCCCCTCTCGTCTGACCAGCGATTCTTTTCCGGGCCAGTCTCCGAGCCCCCAAGAAGAGACCCGGGATTCAAAGGCGCCGCCCCGTTGGCGGCTGGGCTCTAATCGTGTTTAGCAATCCAGAGCTGTGTTTTGCCTCTCAGTCCGGTCCCCTGTCAGATCTTTCCCTTAAACAATGCAGACAGGCAGGGGATGATTAATGCCGGTGCATTTGCAGTGAACCCTCCACGGCCGCCGAGCGCTGCCAAAGAAGATCTCAGCTTGGAAGCATTTTGGGGTAGAGCTGCGCGGATCACGTCTTCCCTTCGCAGGGATGCGCCTCCGCTGGCCCCCCAAGTACGCACCTCCGGGCGGGGAGAAAGCCCCTTGCCCAGCCTTGCTTTTGCAGCCCTTTCCAGAGCCTCTCGGAGGTTTGTCCCCTCCATCGCATACCGCGGTGATGGAGGCCATGCCGGCACATTGCGAGCTTTTCTCCTGACTAACAGCCCTTGGCTAATAGATGATACTCATTAACTCCCAGCACCCCCCGACCCCATCCGCTCTGACACAGTGCAGGTGTGTTGGCTGCACTGCCGGGTAACCCTTTCCTAGGCCCCGTCCTCGTCAGGAACCTGGTTTCTGTGCCCGCGGCTCAGACCCCGAGAGCAGGGCAGGTCTGGGAGGACAGGTCCTGGCCGCCTGCTTGGGTAGTCGATGAGTATGAGCGTGTTGAGTGTCACAGGGATGTCAGAGGTGGTCTGGTACCCGGATACAGACCCTGATCCGCCTCCAGCGAGAGGGCTGGGGGGGGGGGTCCTTGTACCCTAAACATTTCCATGCACACACCAAGCAGCCCACAACCGTGACCTTTCCCATGCAGCAAATTCTCAGCTCTGCCATTCTCCCAAGGGCCGTCCCCCAGACGCACGAGACGGAGATGAGCTGGGATACGTCCAGGGGCTGGGATACTTCTCCAGCCACTTTCCATCTCTTCTTTTCCAAGCCTTCAAATGCTTTCCCTTTGAACTCCCTGCTGAGCCCCTGCCACAGTGACTGCTGGCACGGGGGCACCCGTTTCCTTCCCTCCTGCTCAGCAGGGACCTCTGGGATTTCCAGGCCTCTCCCAGATGCCTTGCTCGGAGGATGACGCTTTGGCGGCAAATGCAAACACAATACAAACACCCCGGCAGGACCGGAGCTGTGCAAAGCTTTGACCGAGGGGAGGGAGAGACGAGCAGTCCACAGGAAAGAGCCGTGTAGGGTCCTGGCGTGTGCATGGAGGCTGCGAGTGGTCTGTAAAAAAAAAAAAAAAATCACCAATAAATAATCTTAACGGGAAACAGGAGCGGGGCCAGGGGCTCGTGGGTGTCCCACCGCACGGGCTGCCTCGCTGGCCTGGGAAACAGCGGAGGGCCACTTCCCTTGTGCTGCGGAGGGGAAGCTGCTG
>NW_017728995.1:28427206-28427460 GCF_001723915.1 Gavialis gangeticus | reverse complement strand
TGTCCCACCGCACGGGCTGCCTCGCTGGCCTGGGAAACAGCGGAGGGCCACTTCCCTTGTGCTGCGGAGGGGAAGCTGCTGCCAGGGACGCCAGTCAGGAGGAAGCGACCGTGTCCGTGCGGCCAGCCCGACCCCCAGCCCAGCCCAGCCCTCCCATGCACAGCCGGAGCCAAACCACTGCCTCTCTGTATGAAAGGCCTTTCAGTTCCCTGTCAAGCAGCAGCTCCTGGGCGGGGGGCCAGTGTGCGAGGAAA
>NW_017728995.1:28419582-28427195 GCF_001723915.1 Gavialis gangeticus | reverse complement strand
CTCGGGGTTGCCAGCAAGCAGGGGGCAGTGGGGACAGGGCAGGCATTGGGGGGTGTGTGTTCCCCAGTGCTTTAAGGACCTTGCTCAGTAACCCCCCTCCCTCCTCCCCACATTGTTCTGCCCTTGCTTCCTTGCCCTCGGATGTCTTGGGCTTGGCCCAGCCCTTCTCGTTGCAGCTCGTCTCTTGGGGTGAGGCCTAAGCTGGGCTGAAGGCTGATTCTTTCCAGCTGTGTAGGCCCAGGCAGCTGACATGGTTGCTAGAGCCTTTCCCTGCCAAGTCACAGGAGTGTCAGCCAAGAGTTAGCAGCGAGAGCGCCAAGAAGCCAACAGACTTGGCCAATTAATCCCAAATCTTCCTCCTCCTGTCAGGGGAGGGACGCAGGGAGAGGCTCGAACATTCCCGGCTAAGCTCCCGTCTCCAGGGAGCAGAAGCCAAGAGCCACCAGGGCTTAGGGTGGGAATGAGGAAGGGCCAAGCCCGACTCTTCCCAGGCGAGGAGTGAACTGCAGCAGCAAAGAGGGGCGGCAAGGCCCCGCACCTGGTAGCCGGGGTCGTGTTTTCCAGGCACCTGAGCATTGCAGTCACGTGGGGTAGGAGCTAATGGGGGGGATCTACTCACACTGGGGATGGGGGGATGGGGAGCACAGTGCCAGGCTCAGCACATGCACTGGCACACAACCCCATAGCGCAGAGGTATGCATGGGCGACTGGTGCCTCCTGAGTCTGGGGGCGGCGGATCGCCGAGCCAGCCGTGAAACCGGAAGTGCGCTTCTGCAACAAGGTGTCCAGTTTCATGGCTGGTGCTTCCAGGGGGTGCACGTGCACCCACGTGCACCCCCTACGCGTCGCCAGTGGAAGTAGGAATGGGCCTCTCTGTGCTGCCTCCATGAAGCCAAGGTTGTGCCCCATCAGGGGACTGCTCATCACAGGTGGTCACTTATGACCTGAGCCAGCCTGTCCCCATCTGCTCTTGCTCTCATGCCCGGCAGGCTGCCCAGTGGCGTGGCGAGGGGTGCAGTCAGGGCAGCAGGCTCAGCCGCTACTGCCTTGGCCAAAGCACCCAAGCGCATCCCAGGGACCCCCATGCATTATGGGGCGCACATCCCCCAGGAGGAAGCTGGACTGGATTTACTGGCTCCGGTGCCCATCCTCACAGAGCTGAGCTGAATGCCAATGCCAGGCCCCTGGAAACTGGGGCGATGGTGCACAGGTATTAACCAAGTGCCCCACTTCTGCCCCAGGTGCCATGTGGCCACAGAGCGCTGTTAGCCAATGCAGCCTCACCCCATTTGGAAACTGGTGCATGGTCACGGCCCGGGTGTGTGGGAAGCCACGAAACCAGCTCTACCTTTGGCCGTGTTGGTGGCCCACAGGGGAACGGTGCCTTTAAGAGGATGGCGAAGCCGATGCAACAAACATTGCCCAAGCGGCTGGGCGGCTTCGGAGGCATGTTCCAACAGCCCCGGCCTCGCTCCGCCCCACCAGCCCGCCCCAGCCGCCAGCTTAACCTCGTGCCATGCAGGCCCCGAGATGCAGCTCTGGGGGCTGCCGGGAAGAGGAGCCCACTGGGAAGAAGGGCACCTTGGGAGCCCAGGCACCTGGCTCGCACGCCGCGGCTGGGGCGCTCTGTTCCTAGAAAGGCAGGCCTGGGGCTGGAAGCTGGCCAGGAGGAGGCTGCGGCCGGCCGAGGACAGGGCCCCCACACAAACAGCGGAGACAGGACCGCTCGCAGGGGGCAGGCGCTTTCCAGCTCCATTTCCTCTCGCCGCCACCGAAATGCCGCTCCTTGCAAACAGGAAGGCACGCGCCAGCTGAGGTCGCTCGTTAGCGATCCCAGGACACCTCCAGCGAGAGCTGGGGGGGTGGGGTGGGGGGGTAACACCCACGCCCCGGCTAGCTCCAGCTGTCCCTCCGCCTTGCTCCAGGCCCTGCACAACGCAGGCTTCTGCACTGTTCGCAGCCATGCTCAGCCCCAGAGGCGATTCCTGTCCTCGCTAGGGGCGTGCGGCCCTCCGAAGAGAAGCTCGCTCTCCTCCCCCAGCAGCCAGGCAGGCTCACACCCTCCCAGCTGGCTGCCGGCCCAAGTCCCCTGGCTGTTGCTCAGGCACGGCACAGGTAGCAACACTCCCCGCCTGCAGTGGACAGAAACAAAGGGAAGCCCTACCCAGCGCGTACAAGCGCCCCTAGGTGCGTCCTATGGGCCCCGCGCGGGGAGGCAGCAAAACAGGCTCCCCTCCTTCCCCCCCTCCAGCCAGGAGGCGATGCCATCCCCTCCCCAGCCCCAAATCTCAGCCCAGAGGCCACCGCCACCCGCTTTAGCTGCTGCTACCCTCCCCTCCCCGCTTGTTTGGAGAGACCACGTCTGTCCTGTCCCCCCAGCGAACTTTCCAGCAGCTCCCGGCTCTCCAGCGCCACAAACAATCGGAGCCTTTGTCTCTCCCTTAATCTCCTAGTTAGGAATTAAAAGGGGGGAAAACAGCAGGACAAAAGGCTCTTTGCCAGGGCTGAAGGGAGAGCGAGCAGGGAGTAGAAAGGGGGATGTGCTGCCCTGGAGACCGCCAATGGCCCTGGAGGACCCCCCTCCCTTTTTCTCCCAGAGATGCAAGCAGGCAAGAAGCACGACCAGGCCCAAGCCATCTGCACCCCCGGGGTGCCCTGGTCTTGCTTGTTGTCGTCGTCCCCATCTGGCCCAGCCCCAAGCCCAGTCCTCCCGCCTTGGCACGGAGCTGCGCCCTTCTGCTCCCCGTCATGGCCCCGGGGCAGCCTTCCTCTGGGCTGGAGCAGAGGTGATGGAAACAGGGCTGCGGGGATTAATGGGCTGAGACAGAGCGGAGGCTTGAGGCTGAGACAAAAATCACCGGTTCTGCAGCCGAAAGCAGCATGGGGTGTTCCCAGCCCCGAGACAGGCCCCGCGCCTGCAAGAGCCTCTTCCTCGGTCCCTCCATCCATCTTCCGTGTCAAGGCAGAGGGCGGGATCCGACTTCGAGCTCCTTGGGTTACTCGAGGCAGCTGAACCAAGGCCGGTTCCAGGGCTGGAGCAGCTCGGCGCATCAGGCAGCTGCCTCTCCGCAGCCCCTGCCACGGGCACGTTCGACTCCATCCACCTGCTCTAGGCTGAGGAGAGGGGTCCTGAGCAGCCCCCAGCCCCGCTCCAGCCCACGGACGAGGGCAACCATGTGGCACCCAACAGCTGCGAGGGCTGAGCAGAGACCCTCCTCTCCTTGCAGCCCGGACCAATATGCCGCGTACACAGGGCTGGGAGCCATTTTAGAGGCTTTGGACAGGCAGGCATCCAGCCCTTCCCTAATTGAAGACAGCTTTGCTCTAGCAGGGCCGAGCCTGTGCTGATGCGTCTCCCAGGCACTGCCAAGGCATTTCTCTTCTACAGTGTGCAGGCTGCACCGTGGCAACTCGGCGGTGCAATGCTTTGGGGGGCAGTGGGGTGGCAGAGGCAGGAGAGGGGACTAGGCGCTGGAAGGGTTTCAGTATGGGGGCACCGAGGCTGTATTGCCAATGCTGCAAACCCGGGCAGCACAGCAACTTGCTGCCAAATGCGGTACGCCAGGGGTCAGCAACTGCACAACAGAGCTGGTCTGTGGCAGCTTGTAGCAGTGGGGGCACTTTCTCCACCCTGTGCCATGCTGCCTGCTGCTACCCCAGCCCTCCCTGCTCTATGCCAAGGGCTGCTTTCTTGGCCCGTGTCCCCTTTGCCGCTCCCTGTTGCCATTAAGAGCGGTGGCACTTGGCATAAGTGAAGCCGGCAGTAGGGGGACATGAGAGCAGCCCATGGCACAGAACAGGGAGGGCTGGGTTGGAAGCTGCTGCCTGGAAACATGTGCCAACCCCTGCAGTACACATCTGGGCACTTCTGCAACATGGCCCATCCCTCTCCGCAACGGGCATCAAACATCCAGCAGGTCCCACATGAAATGGCCAGTGCACGTCAGGAAGAGGTGAGCACCGCCCCAGCAAGCAGTGTACCCCAGCATGGCAACTGCTCCCCCGGCCCACCCAGCGCCAAGCTCCGCACCACGACCCGCACAGCAGCCCGGCAAGGACCACACCGGCAAGCAAAGAGCTCCATAAAATTTCTTAAATAATTTAATTGAAAAAAGTATTTCTTTAAAAAATATTTCTACAAATGCACGATTGCATCATTTCTTTTTTTGTCTTTTTTTCTCCTTTCACCATTAAATACATCTCAATATATATATATATAAAAAAACGGTGGCAGGTACAGTACATGAGAACCAGCTGGGGTGAGACACCGCCGCCCGGGGCGACCGCCGCTGAGCCAAAGTAGGTGCAAACCAAGCTGTGCAGGGATGGGGCTGCCCGGGGGCGTGTGGGCAGGGCCGAGAGCCTGCTGGGTACCAGGGCACGAAGCTAAGGGAGGAACAGCCTGTAGTCCAGGAAATGGAGTCCAACCCCCTCTTGCCTTCCCCAAGGGGTAAGCCTGGCTCTGAAGGATGGCATCCACCTACCTAACAGCTTCCACTGGGTACCAGGTAGGGATAAGATGCTTTCCCATAAGCTTGGGGTACTCGCTTCCCAGCTTAGACCACAGCCCCCCTCTGAAGCAGGTGAGCTCACAGGCTATTTAGCAGAAGAGGAACAGGGCTGGGCTGCTTATTTTCTTTTCAAGCCTCTGGGAGCAAGTGATTTCTGCCTAGTTCATTAATAGGAGCAAGCACAGTCCGTGGCAAAGAGAGGAGTGCACAAGGGAAACACCGGTCTTGTTCTGGAGGTGAGGGGAGGAGAGGGTCTGAGTGAACCCGGGAGCAAGGTGATTCACTGCCCAGCCAACTCAAAGAGGCTCCAGGAGAGCATGGGGGCAAAGGGGGTGAACCCAGAGCTGCTGGCTGCAGCAACGGGGGAAGAATCGCAGTATCACAGGGCTGCAAGGGACTTCGAATATCACCTGGGCCAACCTCAGGCACAAATGCTAATCCCAAGAGAAGGGGTTGACCTGAATGCAGAGGGTGCCTACAAGGCCTCCTGCCCACAGCGCGTTGCTGGTGGAAGGCAAGACCAGAAAAGAGAACGGGCCCATGGACAGAGAAGGATGAAGGGGCCAGGCAGAGAGGTGGTAGTATTGGCTCTGCAAAGAAGGGCGCTGCCACCCAGGAAAGAGAACCGGAGAGAAGGCAGGAGTCCAGAGACAGCAGCACTGAGACCGCTCGGCACATGCAAGCCCCAGTGGAGCAAAGAAAGGCAACAGCAGGATTGGGGGAAAGCCAGGGGGCAGGGATGTGGGTCAGTGCTTGTGGCAGCTCTGGAGAGAGGAACTGCCAGGCACCAGGGAAAGCATTACCATGGTCTGTGCCACGGAGACTGGATGCAGAGCAACACGTGCACCATGCAGCTGGGAGATGCCAGCAAGGGGGCATGGGAGCAAGAAGGCAAACAGAGCGGGAGCAGAGGGCACGGTGAAAGAGCAGTGCGTGTGAAAAGCTGCCAGCACCTCTGGATGCAGCTTTTCCCACACCCCCTTCTCTCACTCTGCCCTTGGGGGTCCCCCAGACAGGTGCCCCACAGCTTTGAAGGCCTTCACTTCTTGCCCCCACCCCCCAGTCTGAATTCCCCTCTGTTGCCTTCCTGGAGGCAGGAGGATTTCAGGTCCCTGCATCCCCCATATCTGCTAGAGCATCCTATGCTGGGGGTATGGTGCCGACTTGTACTCCAACAGTGGCTTGCTACCACTTACGGCTGCCTGGAAACCCCATGTGGTCATGCTGTTGGTTTTCCTCCCAGTGTTTACCTGTCTCTTCCACCTGAATTCCCCCCAGCTCATGGATGAGCAAGCAAAAGCTGTTTTGCCGCCTGCGGTGTGGAGTTCCAAAAACACCGAGGACACACAAGTGCTTTGAACCAGGAAGCAGCAAACAGCACCCGCTCCCAGACAGAGGAGACGCAGGGGAAGATCCAAGACCTGTGAGCACCTGCCTAATTGCCAAAGCAGCTGGTGCCGGAGCACCTGGAAGCAAAAGGGACTAAGCCAAGCTGTGTTTGTCAGCAGCAAAGTGCAGCACCGCCGGGCTTCGGTTCGTCCTCCCGGGGCAGAGCGCCCGACTGGATGGGATGGGGACGGAGCGGGGGGCATGCTCCACACCATCTTGGAGAGGACCGGCACCGTGCCACATGCTGATGGATGCTGCCGGGAAGCCTGTTGCTAGGCAACACCGGGCTTCCCTGCAGCGGGTACCTTCCTCCACTGAAGCCGTGCAGCATCCATCTCTCCCAAACCAGCCATGGTGGAGAAAAATGCTGGGTCCCGAGCGAGCTGTCTCCCACCCTGACAGTAAGGCCTGGTTGGTACTGCAGAGGGTCCAGCACAGACACCCCGAGGGAAGCAGCGCTGGGGTTCGAGTTAAAAAAAAAAAAGCCACCCCCCAAATTACATGGGCACGTGCGGTGTGCCACCCAGCGTACCCTGACCAAAGTCACAGCGGCGGCATCGTACCAGGGAGATGGACCTTTCCCACCCCTCTTCTTCAAGTACCAATTCAGGACTCGGCTTTGGACTGAGACCCACGCGCCTGGATCTCTAGGGAAAGGCAGTGGGGCTGGAGCTGGCTCAGAAAGGCTGGATGCCAACCACCTGGCTGACTGATGGGAGAAGAGGCTTAAAGGCTAATAGAGCACCAAGAGAAAGGCAAAGCAAGGCAGGCCGAGGGCTGGAGCATGCAGTTTATCAGAAGGCAAGAAATCTGGAAAGGGCAGGCACAAGATGAGCCAAGCAACTGGGCTGTGTTAGGCCCCGATGCAAACCTCAATCTGTTTGAGACACATGGGGAAGGGCTCAGAGCAGAACCGTCTGCAAAGGTGCACCGAGGTACAAGGAAGATCCAGGAGTTTCTGTTTTACACAGGAAGAGACCTGCAGCACATCTAGTTACTTAAGTCACCAGACCCAGAGGATCCGCCAGGCTAAAACGGGTGCGAAGAGAAGTGCAGAGAAACCAGAGTTCAGCTGGACCATTGGCGCCCACAGCGGAGGGCTAGGCCTGGCAGCAATGGGAGGAACAATTTTCCCAAGGACGGCTTGAGGATCATCTTGCCTCGGCAATGAGGCCAAGGTTAGGGCACGAGAGCATGGGAGCCAGGCCATGAGTTCCCAACAAGAGGCAGAGCAGCAGCTCGTGGCCCCCGGTGCCGGGTGAAGCGAGCGGTGGGCTCGAGGCTGGCTGCTCAGAGAGATGGAAGGGCGCAGAGTACCCACCTACCAGGAGCGGTGCGTGCATGCTGCACGAGCCAGCTAACAGCTGCGCTCGTGGGGCTCGGGCAGCGCCGGGAGGCTCCTGCTCAGTCTGCTGGGCAACACTTTGCTTCCTAAAAGGTCACTGAGCTCAAAGCTCCCGGCCCTGTCTCCCGGGTGTGAAGTCACCATCCCTCCAGCTGCCATCTTGGCAGCTGTCATTTTCTGGGAGGTGGCCAAGGATCAGGCACAAACCCTATGGGTGATTCATGGGTGAGGGCCGTTGCAACCCTCCACATGGGCCTGCTCCTTCGTTAAGATGGGGGAAGCAGCCCCAAGGCAACGCCGGGATGTTGGCGGACTGATGTTCTCAAATGATGGGAGAGACAGGAGAAGACGGGGTTGGGGGGGGGGGG
>NW_017728995.1:28380223-28419490 GCF_001723915.1 Gavialis gangeticus | reverse complement strand
CGGGGTTGGGGGGGGGGGGTCTGGTGGAGCCCAGGGGAAACGTGTAAGCAAGAGGGCTAGCCACGCGAGCGGCTGCGAGACTACAGCCCGACTCATGCCTGAGTGAGCTCAATCAGCCTGGCTGCTCTCAGCTCAAGTTTGGGCTGGGGCCTACAACACAGGGCTCCTGGCACTAGCAACAGAGCACCCTCCTCAGGCTCTCCAGCGGCAGCTGCGTGGCAGCTGTGGCCTGCCTGTGCCTCACCGGGCACGTTCCCCCACTGGTCTTAGCATGAGGGGGGGGTCAGCAAACAGCTGCTTATATTGCACTACATGCATCTCTTTGGGGCTCAGCCCGGACCAAGCCTGAGCCCCACTTCCTGCTACTTCCTTTCCCCACGGGGCTGGGGAGCACAACCCTGCTCTCTCCTGGCATGGATCAGGTGCCTCTGTAGGGAAAAGCTGCCTAGCCAGCGCTGCGGGCAGGGGAGAAGCTGGTGGGGTCTGTGGGCAGGACCCCACAGGACCAACATGGCATGCTGTGCAGGTCGGGGGGCTCGGGGAGAAAAGCCAGCCCTTGTGCCAGCCTCCTGTGGTATTTACAGACTGGAGGGGAGACCACCAGATGGAGGGGGCCAAGCCCCGTCCAGAGGAAGCCAGGAGCCGGTACCTTGCAGGTCCTAGACAGCGGTGGGGGGAGACCGATTGAGCGAAGGAAACTCAAGTAAAATCCTTATTGCCTTTAATCTGCCCACACCCCCTCTCACAGTCCAGACGGCCAGTACACAAGCACTCACGCACGCACACACATGGATAGGGGTCCCTCCTACTGCTCGAGAGGCTGCTCGCGTCCGAGAAACAGCAGAGAGAAAGAGAGAAAGAAGGGGGGAGAGGGGCGGGAAGAAAAGTCTTTTGGCAGCAAATCACAGCGTGTCAGGAGAGGTGCTGGCGAGACGGCGCTCTGACAGGACCTGCTCCTTCTGCATAAAAAGAGGCTCTCCAAGTCAGCTTGGCCTTCCCTCCCCCTCCCGTCTCTCCCAGCTCCCCCCCCGGGGCAGGAGCCCGCACGGCTGCCTCGCGGCCCTGTGCAAACTGGTGCCCAAGGCCTTCCTCTGCCGTCCGGATCTGGCTGCGGAAGCCACGAGGGACGAGCGCTCCGGAGTTGGGCCTTCCAACTCCCTGCATAGTAAATCTCACTGGGTTCGGGTTCGGGTTCAGGAGGCCAGAGCCAAGACAGGCCGACCCCCCTGCTTCAGACACATTCCAGTGCAGATCCGCGCTGGCAAGAGGGAACATGATTGTCTGGGCTGCACAGGCGAAAGCCAGGCTGGGCCCCCCCGGGGGACTGCTGTTCCTTCAGCTCCGTTGTTCCTTTAGCCTGGAACCCCGCACCCCCCTCACCGCTTCCAGGCTGGGCCAAGAGCATGAGAAAGGGCCAGCACATGTTGCTGTGTCCCCACGGGCCTTTCTGGATGAACTTCAAGGTCAGCAAAAGTTTGTGACCTTGGGGTGAAGGAAATCCAAGCAGCAGAGCATCTCTCGGACCCTTGGCGCCGCTGGTGTGGGGACGGGACGGGGAGAGGGGGGCGAGGTCTCTGTCCCATAATCCATCTTCAATATGAAGACTCCACGCCTCGCCGGCTCACTATTCCAAACCCAAACCAAACCGCTGGTCTCCCTCTTGGCCCAAGCGCCTTGGGATTCGGGGCAGGACGTCCCATCCTGCACGGCTGTCGGAGGCCAAGGAGCTCCACGCAAAGGGGAAAACAGGAAGCCGGGCTGCACCGCAAACTGGAACCTTAGGATTCCCTCCAGTCCGTTCTGATCCCAGAGTTCGCCACGGTCAAACCTGGACTGGGAGCGTCTGGTTCATTTGCAGCCTCATGTCCTGAATGCTGCTGAGGATCTTCTTCTGATGGCCCGCCAGTGTCACCCCTATCCTGAGCAGGTCTCTGCAAGAACGAGAGAAGGCGGTGAATAAGGGTACGTGCTCGCTGGGCAGCCCTAGGCTGAGCTATGGGAGTAAGGGCCTCATCCCCTCAGCTGTTCCCTCCCTCTGCAGCAGACTGGGGAGGACTCCCCAAAAGTTCACTGGGGCCCAGAACGTGGCAGCAGGAGTTATTTAACATCCATGTTATCTCCATGTCTTCAACACAGTTGTGCTTCTTGGTCAACTTCGTGGCTCGCTTCACTTCTGACCCCCCATGACCCACCTCTGATCCCAACCCCTGTTGCCCGTGGGGAGCTACAAGCTACTTAGTTGTGAGAGCTGGGATGCAGGAGCTTTCCCGCTCTGTGGAGGGGAGGAAGTCCTGAACCATTTGCCACTCCTGCCTAGTTGCATGGCCATGCTAGGGTGGGAGGAGCTGGCCGCCCTCCCAGCCGCCCACACGCCTCCACTCACTCTGCTGTCATCTGCGCCACCAGGTCGAAGGAGGCGAAGCCGGCGTTGACAAAGTTCTCCTTGTACCGTCCCATTTTGATGGCGTCCAGCCAGTCACCCACAGTGGTGAAGGTGGTGTAATCTGGGACCGTGCGGTCCAGGAGTGGCTGGGACACGCTGTGGGGATGAGAGAGCTCACAGGTAATGTCAGGTGCCTAAGTCAGAGGGCAGGATGGGAGGGAAGGCTTCTGGCTTGCACTACATGAGCACAGGAGGACACTTCTGCCCCACCAACCATCTATACTTAGACTCCTGACCTCCATCTTTCTTCAGCCCCCCAAGCTGCTTGGTACCCTCCACCTGTGGGAAGGGCTGTGTGATGTAAGGCCTGTCTGGGCCAGCATGGAAGCAAGGTGGGGATGGGAGAGGGAAGAGCAGGGCACTGACCCCGATTGGACGCTGGTGATGACCTTCAAGCTGGCTGCGTTTCGGATCAGCTTGTCCAGTGTGTTCACAATCTGGGCAAACTTGGGCCGGAGGTTGCGGTCGCGCACCCAGCAGTCCAACATGAGCTGGTGCAGAGCAGTGGGGCAGTCCATGGGTGGCGGCAGGCGGTAGTCCTGCTCCACAGCGTTGATCACCTGCCGGGATGCAGAGCACAGGCATAAAAGTCACCGTGACCACCCCAGGACCTCCTCCACACTTCCCTCCAGCTTGCCCCTCCGCCAGTATAACTTACATCCTGGTTGGACATGTCCCAGTACGGCCGCTCCCCGTACGACATCACCTCCCACATGACAATGCCGTAGCTCCACACGTCGCTGGCTGAAGTGAACTTGCGGTAGGCGATGGCTTCAGGGGCCGTCCACCGGATCGGGATCTTACCACCCTGTGGGAAGACACGCTTGACTCCTTTATTTAGTGCCTACCTTGGGGGTTCCCCACAGCCCCCCTCCTTGGGTGTTATTAACTCTCCCCTGCCCCCCTGAAGCAGGGTGGGCCAGCGGATGCCGAAGAGAAACTCCCATACCAGTGAGCTGGTGTAGGTGGGGTCAGCGGGGTCGTCCTCCAGGAAGCGCGAGAGCCCAAAGTCTGACACTTTGCACACCAAGTTGCTGTTAACCAGGATGTTACGGGCGGCCAGGTCCCGGTGCACATAGTTCATCTCAGAGAGGTACTTCATGCCAGCTGCGATGCCCCGCAGCATCCCTACCAGCTGGATCACTGTGAACTGTCCATCGTTCAGCTGCCAGCAAGGAAAGGCCATAAGTCAGAGGGCACCTCTGGGGAGAGTGCCTGGTCCTTGCCTTTGCAATGGATGGCAGAGGGCTGTGAACCACTTCAGTTCAGCTGGCCAGAGAGGTCAGGCAGGTGTCTGTCTAGGATGGCTTAAGGGGCTGGACTAGATGACCCTTGAGGTCCCTTCCCACCCTGGCACGCTATGATTTTCTAAAGCAGAAGACACTAACATGCTGCTGCCTTCTTCCTCTGTAAGATCCCCCCAGCCCGCACCCTGCCACACTCCTCTGAAAGAGCCCCTGCCCCCAGGCACAAACATGGGAACAGCTACTCTGGGGACACTGGGGAAGCACATGCCTGATGGAGCATGGCCTGAGTGATGCTGAGGAGTGGCCCAAGGGTCCCAGCCTCTTCCGACCCTGGCCTGAGTGAAGGCCAGAAGTTGCCCAAGGGTCCCTGCGTCCTCTCCCCATAAGCCTCCGATGACCCCTGGACATGGGTCTGGGCCAGTATGAGCCTCACCCGGAGGAAGGAGTCGAGGGCGCAGTTCTCCATGAACTCTGTGATGATCATGACGGGCCGGCTCTTGGTCACTACGCCCTCCAGATGGATGATGTTGGGGTGATCAAACTGCCCCATGATGCTGGCCTCACTCAGGAAGTCCCGGCGTTGTCGCTCCGTGTAACCCACCTTCAGAGTCTTGATGGCCACAAAGATCTCACGACGACCCGGCAGTTTCAGGCGGCCCCGGCATACCTCCCCAAACTCCCCTGCGCAGGACGGACAGCGGCACCATTACCAACTGAAAGCAGCTGCCAGCAGCCCACGTGGCACCGGCTGCATCCAGTCAGGGGGTGAGAGAAGGGACACAATGACTCACCTGCTCCAATCACCTCCTCGATCTTGACGCAGGAGATGTCGATCTCCTTGGCGAATTCCCGGACAGCCTCATTGGGGTCCTCATAGGTGAAGGGGTCGATGTAGACCTTCATCCCAGGAGTGACTGTGAGGACAGAGCAGGTCAGGGCCAGCACAGGGGAGAGGCACAGAACCGGAGGCACTACTCCTTTCTCCTTGTGATACCCACAGGAGAGTGCCTTGGGGTGCAGACCTCCATGCTGATGCCAAGGCCATCCCCTGGCCTGAGTCACACGAACCACCGCTCCTCATCTCTCTGTGGCATGGGCATGCACACTGCCTGGTCTCATGCCCTAGTGCCCTTTTCTGCAGGGGTGTCAGGGCCAAGACTTGCTCCTATATTGTAGTGTGCAGGGGGTGGGGAAGTGTGAAGGAAGGCCTGAGAATCGCGCTTACCATACTGCTGCAGTTTTTCTGTGTACTCCGGGTCCGTGCTGCTCCGCTGCTTCCTGCGCCAAGGAGACAAGAAGACCCCATCAGTCGTGCCAGGCATCAAGATGACTGCTGCCTGCTTTGGGACTTGCCACCAAACAGACACTCAGCTGCGGCACCCAGTGGGATTAAAGCATTTTGTATGCTGCCAAGCTCCTTCGCCTTCAGCCCTAGGACTGCAGCCCAGCCAGGACAAGCAGGAGGAGCAAGATCGTTCTGCCCCAGGGCTGGGGAGAGGCGCCTGCTCTTCTATCGTTCTGCTAAGAGTCCCCCTATGGGCTTGTACCCAGCCAAAAGCTCTGGGCTGGGATGTGCCCAGGGAGACGGTGGCTGAAGTGCGGTGGGGAGGGTTCCAGCAGTGCCCCGTGTAGGCACACTCCATGCCCAGGCATGTCACCCTAGAGCACTCTAGGACCCCTCTGCTGGGGAGACCCCTTTTATGCATGTGTCTGTTCCCTTTGGAGCACAGAGAACCACATATCAAGTTGCTGAGAGCCTCAGGGAGGAAGCCCTGCCTCCCTGACAGCTCTGGGGGATGCCCAGCCAGTACCTGAAGCAGACAATGGCAATCACCACCACGACAATGATGAACACCAGCCCGGCGGTGGCTGACCCCACGATGAGGGGCAGCTCCTGGAAGCTCTTTCCGCTGGAGCCTGCAGGAGAGAAGGGAGGCAGATCAGAGTGAGGTGGTTAGCAGGGAAGAGGGGAAGGAGGAAGAGGGACTCCAAGCCCTGGTGCCTACCATCCTCTGCAGATGTCTGGAACTCGGTAGGGAGGCTGTACAGGCCGTAGCCAGCGACAGTGCGTGCACGGACCTGCACGGTGTAAAGTGCGTTGGCCTTCAGACCGTCCAGGCGCACCATGTTCTTCTGGCTGGTGACGGTGTTGGCGATGCCATCGCTTTGGCCCTGCTGTGGGGCAGAGAGGAAGTTGGGGGGTCACTGCTATGACGTTATCTGGCCCTCACAGGCTCATGGACCCACTCCCCTGCTCTCTGCCCCAGCAGACTTGGACACACAGATCCTCCTCCAGCAAGGCCCACAGTCAGCAGGTGTAGGAGGGGGAAGAGGCTGGGCTCTGCCTTACCTTCTCGAAGTACTTGATTTCATAGTCCAGGATGATCCCATTGGGTCTCTCCGGAGGGGCCCAAGAGAGTGTCATGCTGTTGCCGGTGCTGCTGTGCAGATGCATTGTGGGAACAGCCGAGGGGGCTACAAAACAAAGAAGAGATGTGTGCCAAGGAGTGGGCTTGGGTTAGCCTTGTGCTCCACCCAGGGTAGCTGGGGACACGTCTTCAGCCACACATTTCCCCTGCACAAAAGACCTGACCTCCACTGCACCCCTCAATCAACCAGCAACACAAGTTTTCTCTGACCGAGGCTTGGCCCAGGTGCATCCACCTATTTCATGCTGCAAGTCAGACAGAAAGCGAGACCCACCCACTGCCAGGCCACCCAGAGCCATCCCCTTCCACTGCAGCCCCGAGCCAGCCTGAAGGACACCCAGGGCTCCCATTCTACCCAGGTGCCCTGGGAGCTGCTTTCTGGGTAAGGAAGCTTGGGGTCAGGCAGCTCCAGCCAGCTCCTGAGGGCCACGTGACAGCAGCTCCTTCAGGAGAGCAGGATCCCAGCCGATTCCCGCTGAGTTTGCACTCTGCCAAGGCGGCACTGGGAAGCAGCCAATGGGAGACGCTTCCAAACCCCAAACCAAGCCGGGCCTCACCCACAGGCAAGGAGCCACTTTCCCCTCCTCCCACCTGCCTCAGCTCCACCCTCTGCCCCAGACTAGACCCGTGAAGAACAAGGGTGGCAGCAGCTGGGCAGCCCAGGGGCTGAAGGAGAGTTCACCAAGCAGCTCCGTCGAAGTACTGGGCAGGACTGAATTTCCCTGGACCCATCTCTGCCTTTGTGGGTAGACAATGCGCGGGGATTAGAGCCGTAGCATCTCTGGAGCATCCCCCAGCTACCCCCCCAGTCGGTTTGCATGGAGTTTTGATCTTCTTCCCTCCAGGGACACGTCTTCAAATGCAGGGAGAAATTTACCCAGGGGATTAGATGCAGGCGCTCTAAGCCGGCAGCAGGGCACAAAGGAGACTTCCAGCAGGGAGCCCCATGCTGCTGGAGAGACATTCCCTGCCGTGACCCCGTGCACTGACCTGCCTGATTGGTGGTGATGTTGACCGAGGCGAACTGGGGGGAATAGGGGCTCTTGCTGGACACGCCGTTGACAGCCTGGACCTCGAAGGTGTACTGGGTGTGCGCCAGGAGGTTGCTGATGTAGATGTGGCGCTCGGTGAGGCCGAGCTGGCGGGGCACGAACTCCACATTGTCGTCGCAGCGGGTGCAGAGCCGGCGCTCCACGCTGCATTTCTTGCAGATGACATTGTACAGCAGGTCATCCCGGCCACCCGTGTCTCGGGGCTCGCTCCACTCCAGCACCAGTGAAGTCTCATTCACGTTGGAGATGACACTACGGGGAGCGGATGGGACGCCTGCAAACCAGGTGCGCATCAGAGGAGGAGCCAGTGGGGCCTCCCCGAGCCCGGCCTGGCCCTGGGAGGAGGCAGGATGCAGCCTGCTGCCCTCAGGGCTGGATCCCCACCCAGTCTGTCTGTGCAATGCAGCATTCATCCAAGGCACCCCCAATCTTGCACCAGGCTCTGTGCTGGCCAGCTGGGACTGGAGCAGAAGAACTCACCCCAGACTCAAAGCCAGCTGCAATGCAGGATCCCAGTCCTGTCCCACCCCTACCCCCACCACGAGGGCTGGCGTGCTCCCAGGCTTACTGGTGCAGGCGCTGTCCGCCGGGTCTGCGTCTGCCCGGAAGAAGCCATTCCGACAGGTGCAGAGAGTCGCCGCCCCGGAGCTTGTCCTGCTGTTGGGCGGGCAGGGGGAGCAGGCATTTTCCCCTTGCTTTGACTTGAAGCTCCCTGGACCACAGGCTGTGGGAAGGAAGTATAAGTTGTGTTACTACCTGCTACCAAACAGACCCCTCCTAGGGCATCAGATTTGCCTGGGGCAGGAGGCAAAGGAGCACGACAAAAGTTGGGAAGCCCCAGGGCAGACGTGGCTAGCTGCTCCTGAGGCTCCTGCCCTGGTGAGAAGCCATGGAGGCCCCTCCAGCCTCCTGACAAGGCTCACCGGCTCTCTCAGGCAGCAGTGGAGTACACAGGGTTAAGGCCCAGACGCCCCCAGCAATATGCAGGGACCTTCTGCAGAGCCCAGGGATCCTGGCGCCTGCCTCGGGGCTGCTGTGGGAGAAGTGGGCAGAGAGCATTGCACCTCTGGCTCCTTTCTGAACCGAGCTCCCACCCCACAGCGTGACTGGTCTGCTGCGAGTGGGGCCAGATGATCTTCTAGGTCTGTGGGCGCTGGGCAGCTGCTGGGATGCTTACATGAGAGCACAAACTCAAGCCCCCAGAGAGGAGGGGGCAGTCATGAACAGAGCCTGGGACCCCATGCCCACCTCTCTGCCTTCCCAAGGCTGCTCCGTCCTGATGTGCCCCACATACACACATCCCCACCCGGGCAGGCTGCTGCTCCAGGCTCATCCCCAGCACCTGATCTCTTGCCCTTGGTCTCCAGTGAGCTCAAAAGCAGCGTCACTGGTGAAGTTTTGGACCGGATCAGGTTTGCAGACTCAGCTGGGCTGGGAGGGCTCAGGCCCAGCCTCACGGGCACTGGTCACTACAGGAGGACAGACAAGCCCTTGGAGACCTCCCCCAGGTCTGCGATTGCTGCTTTCGCTGCCCACTGTGACAGTGCAAGTGTGCGGTGCCCTTCCCAGCTGGCCCTGGGGCACTGCCTGACCAGGCAGGATGGCTTTCCCTTCTCTGGCCCAGCTCTTAACAGAGTAGCACCTAGGACGGAGGCAGCCCTGCAACGGCAGTCAGATGTGGATGGGGACCTAGCCCCTCTGCAGTCAGCTGCCACCACACCAGGAGTGTGTCCAGGACTGGCCATGAAAGCACGGCGCCCACTACCTTCTCCAGCTCCTTGGATCTCAGTCTCAGGCTGGTGCATCTCCTTGGTGCTTGGGCCCAACACTCCCCTCCCAGGCCCTGTATGCACCCCATTAGCCCTCGGCATACACCCATGCTGCCCAGACCTGAGCTAGGTGGACTGAGACCCTCTTCCCTCCATGAGCCATACTCCAGATTCCCCTGCACGTGCAGCTCATGGTCAACCTTTTCTGCAGCCATATCTCACTGCAAGCTCACCTGTCTGCTGCTCTCTGACCTGTTGGCCTCTCTCCTTCCCAGCGGTCTCCTTTCTCATTCAACCTCTGTTTCCAATTCCCATTGCATTTGCCCCACCTGACCTGCAATCCTGTTTCCTAACCGCAGATTCCAGGGCCTTGAGGTCTCCATTCTCACCGGTGTCTATAACCTCTGCTCAGCAGCACTCTTCATACACTTCACCTTCCTCCGCAAAAACAAAGCTGGTAAAAGGGGCTTTGCCCTTGACACCAGCAGCCTCAGCAGATGCTGCACCAAAGCTGGCACGCTGTCATTCCCCCGCCCCATACCTTTCCTTTCAGGCCCTCCCGTCAGTTTGCTGTCCCTGTGACACAGCTGTCCCCAAGCCAACATAAGTAGCTTGTCAAGTAAGATAAAAGATATTCCAGCAGAAGCACTGCTAAACCGCTGTTTCTCTGCTGCTGCCGCCAACATCTGAAAAACCTTCTGCTTCCTACAAACCTCCTTCACCAAGCAAAGGACCTGGGACCCAGGTCTGGTGCGAATAACGGAGCCTTTGGGCCTAGCAAGGGACCTGAGGGAAGCCTTAACAGCGCTTGAACCTGATGGAGCCCAGCAGCAAAATACTGCAGAACTGACCCCCGTCTCCAGCAGCCCCATCTGTCCTCACGACACTGCTCCTGCGCCCTGGCATCAGCCTGGCAAAAACCAAGTCATGAAGAAGACGGTTTGGCCACGGATGTGGGGCCGATTCAGACCATAACTGCCATGCAAGGTCCATCTTTTCCGGCAGCCGGCTGTATGCTACCATAGGCTGCGGCGTCTCAGGCCCTGGGAGGCCAATCCTCTACAAGCACATGCCACCCGCCATCGCAGAGAAGTGGGGCTGGAAAGGACTTCCAGAGGCCGTCCCGTCCAACCCCCTGCCCAAGGCAGGATCTATCCGAACCATCCCATACAACCCATAATCTAAATTCTTTGCAAGACTACCAAACCCTTCATAAGGCTACAACTACTACTACTGCCCTCCACAATGTCCCGCAGCAGGGAGTTCCACAGGTTAATAATGTGCGGTGGAAAGAAAGCACTTTCCATTGTTTGCTCCCTGAATTTCACTGGGTGCTCTTTGTTCTTGTGACAGTTGGAAAAAAATATAGTTTCCTAGGTGCTCCCCGCCCCAAGACCTTTAGTGATTTAAGACCTCAGTCGTATGTGCCTCTGTCAGCTCTTCTGCAGGCTGAAAGGTCCTGGCCCTTGCAACCTTTCCTCCTGTGGAGGCTGTTCCACAGCTCTGCTCCTCTCTGCTGCCCTTCCCTACCCCTTTCCTACTCCTGCCGTATCCTTTGTGAGATGGGGTGGCCTGCCTTCGAGCTGGAAGCAGCTAGTCGGCCCCTGCTGTGCTTTGGCACGACTGCTCCGCATCCTCCATGCTGGCTTCCCAAACAGCTGGAAAACATCCTCTGCACTCTCACCTCCATGAAGGCCTCCCCACTTCTCAAAAAGCCGTGCTCTGACCCCACATGCCCTAACCCCAGGGTTTAGAGAGAAGCTGGATATGAAGGCAGGTAACCTCCAGCAGCTTCACCTCCGCAGAGCCGAGTCCTGCTCCACGCTGGCTACACCACGGCCCCCTGCCCCGCGGGAGAGCTTCATGCCACCTTGGGGAAGCGGCTGGAGGAAGTTTCCTTCCATGAGGTGCAGCCAAAACACCCATGGTGGGAAGTTTTCTGGTTGGCAACCGCAGCCTTGCAAAGGGAGCGATTGTGAAAGGCCCCACGCCCTGGGCTTGTTTATGCTCTGCCATTTCAAACCCTGCAGATTTCTTGCAGCACCCACCGATGCAAAGTGGAGCTCAAGGAACAAATCCCTACTTGCCTCCCTAACCGCGTGACAAGCTGCACCACCCTCCGCCCATCATGCATGCTGAAGGAAGGCTCCAGCATGAGGACCACAGTCCAGAACCACTCCAGGACTCTCAGTTGTGTCACCCAACCATGCCCCCCGACTCCCTGCAAGAGTGCTTCGCACCCAGGGCCTCTGCAGCTCCCCATGGGCCGGGAGCATCGTGCGACACCCCCATGCCTGGCAGTACACATGCGACGGGCTCTGCAACCCATAAAAATCAACCCCTCCTTGCAGTTTAGTCACTGTGGTGGTGTTGAGAAGCCCCCGTGGACCCGTGCCTGCAAGCAGTCCCAGAACAAGCTCTTTCCCATTTGTGGGGCTGTCTTGGCAGGTGCCTCCTGTGCCAGACAGGTGAGTAGCAGCATCCCCCGGGGAAGAACCAGGCACTGCTCATTAAGGCACCAGCTCATTCCTCTCCTAGCTGGAAAAGCAGAGTCCTTGAAGTCTACCTGGAGGCCAGCTCACAGGTTTTTAGAGACTTTCCACAGGTGGATTCGTAGCAGCTGCTGTCTGTCCCATGGGCTTTGCAGTAAGATGCAAATGGGGCTCGACTTAGCTGGACAAGACACTTGATCCACTCTGAGCTGGCACTACCTGGCTGTCAAGGCTCTCCCCAGCAAAAAGAGTCTAGTCCTTCAAGCTAGCCTTCCACCCGTCAGACCGCACAGCTTGGCTTTTCCCAGCTGACGGGACTGGGGGGCTCTGCTGAAAACCCAGGACCAGCAAGAACATTGCACATGGGCTGGGACTCAACTCAGCAGAGCTCAGGGGATCCCTGCACAAGCAAACTGCAGCTGCAACAGAGACTGCAGGCCTGCGAAGTCCACCCCCGGCCGCGTCGGCATGCCCGGCTCCAGCCCCGTCCAGTTACGAAGGGGTGGATACAAATTCAGAATTAAGGAACCGTGTTGCTGAGGGATGAGGAGTGACTAAAGCCACTTGGACAGGAACACGTCAGGCTGAAGGAGCCGCCAAACGCGCTCCAGTTGTGGAAAGTGGCCTCAACCCACCGGGGACATGCAAAATCATACAGGCAGGAGAGGAAAATAAGAGAGACACTCCCTTTGAGCTGGCGCAGAGCAGGAAGCCCGCGTGCTCCAAGGGCCGCTTGGCAGAGGTGAGGAAGCTGAGGTGTGCTGGCCCAGCTCCAACCTGGGTAATTAGCACCTCCCGCCCCGAGAAAGGCATCCGCTCCTTCCTGGGGGGGGTGGTGTGGCTGGGGGTGGGGTATTTTGCTATCTGGGTTACAGCACCATCCATGACCCTACATCTAAACTCACACCTTGTCCCTGGCACCCATTACAGCGAGCTGCCTCGACTTATTTTGCACTGGGATAAAAGATGCCTGCGGAGTGCAAGACAACAAGCCATCCCGACAAGCTTTCAGGCTAGCAATCCAGAGGAGGCTCGCGCCTGGCAGCTGTGCCATCCACGCAGTCTCCGGCCAGGCAGCTGTGCCATCCACGCAGGCTCTGGCAGGATCCCTGATAGCACACAGAGGACAGCAGTCTTGCTTTGCTCCCCGGAGGGGAGAGGGAAGCATGCCCCACCTGCCCCACTCCGGTCCCGGGGGCTTATCTGGTCCCCCCAGCTGTCTCACCAGCTTCAATGGATTCACACAACACCCCTGTCAGGTGGCACCTGTGTTACTGGAGGGGGCTGGAGCATGGACAGGCAACAGCTGAGACCCTCCGAGGCATTTAGGTGTCTGATCCCCATCAGAGTCAATGGGCGCAAGGTGCCTAATGCCCTTGGATGTCCTGGGCCAAAGTGATGTGCCCAGGTCACAGAAGAAGCCTGTAGCACAGCAGGGAACACACCCAGCTTGTCCACGGCCCAGATGAATGGCCAAACCCACTGACTCCTGGGTGAAGACCTGTGCCTGTGACCACCACAGCATCAGCCCATCCCCGTGGGACTGACCCGGGACCTGCTGAGCTGGGAGCAGGCGTCTCCCACGGGAGGTGCCCCAGCCAGCGGGAACCGGCGTTCCTGTGCTTTTTCATGCCGAGGTGTCTTCAAATAAAAGCCACTTTGCAGCCTGGGGCTGAGAAAGGAGACATGCGTGTGAAGCCACCTCCAGAGGGGACACAGCCACCGTTTAGCAGCTGTGGCACAACCGGGCATGAGCTAAAGCAGAATCCCTGCCTCGAGCAATCCCCGAGTGTGGGGAAGGAAGCAACAGGCTCGGAGAAGGCAGTCTTCCAACTGGATTTTGGCCAGGACACTGGGAGTAACCCTGCAACAGGGGCCACGTGAGAAGTGCCGCAGGATTGTTAACAAGGCTGGGACTTCATTTTGGCATCCCACCTGCGACAGCGCCTGCTGCAGCATGGGCAGCAAAGGCCCCCCCGGGCTAGGCCACCGCTTCCGGCAGCACCCGGGGTTGTCATTAGAGAGCTCTTCCACCCTAGCGTGGACCCACCCAGCCTTGGAAACCCAACGGCATGGTACTGCAAGGTGGTCTGGTGGCGAGAAGCTTCGCTTTCCAAAGAGAAAGCCCCACCCCTGTGAATAAGGGCCAAGGGAGGGAGCCGAAAAACACTGGAATAAATCATCCCAACATCACAGAGCAGTGACTCACGCAGCTCCCAGCCTGCGATTACTGCCTGGGATGTGGGGAAGGAGAAACGAGCCACACACACACTGAACTGGAAGCCTCGCTGATGATTTGGGGCCCCCTCCCTCCGCCT
Organism: Gavialis gangeticus; assembly: GCF_001723915.1. NCBI lineage: Eukaryota > Metazoa > Chordata > Crocodylia > Gavialidae > Gavialis > Gavialis gangeticus. The sequence goes on along the minus strand of NW_017728995.1, from coordinate 28,405,740 downwards.
GGAAGGGGGAGGGATGGCTCCACGCTGGAAATTCAGCTGTGTGCAATGCAGCGACCCTCGTTGCCCAGATCATTAGTGAAGCCATAGTGCTCTGCCCTGGCCCCGGCCCCTGGAGGGCTGTGCTTTGTTACAGCTCCCTATTAGAGGTGAATAATAGCCTTGAATTACTCTGTTTAAGGTCTCTGCCAGTTTTCTATCCACCCTACTGTAGTCTAACCCAGACAGCTTCTCTCCAATTTCTCTATCCCTTTCCCTGTAGGGATTGAAGCAAAAGTCTTGCCGGAGTCTAGATAAATTAAACCCATCACATCCCTTTGTCCAGCTACCCTGTAATTTTGTTAAAGGCGGCAATCACGTTTGCCTGGGACAATCCATGCTTTATGAACCTGCACAGTTCACTCCCGCTGCTCTCTCAAGTACCAACAGATGGATTACAGTCAAGGCAGCGACGCTTGAGCTACGGTTGAGGTGGCAACTTTGTGCTTAAGCCTCTATTTTAAAAAGGCACTTGATTTCTTGGGGAAAAAAAACCCCCTTTGGGCTGAAATATTTCATGCTGCTTCTGTCCAAAAGCGATTGGAGTAAAATTTAGAGAAAAAAAGGAAAGAAAAGCCTCTGGCTGCCTGAGTGGTTATGGCCAAACCGTGTGCAAGAAAAATGAATTTTAAAAGCAGGGAAATTTCAAACTTTCTGTATTTGAAGCGCAACTCTGATTTAAAGAGCCTTGCGTGACACTAGGAAGGCCAGTTGCCGTCATTACATCAGGAGGAGCAGATGACTGAAACCCAGGAGAGCTCGCCTTCAAGCTGGCTTCTCACCCTGCACCGGGGAGATCTTTAATCTGTCGTCATCTCGCCAATTAACACCAGGCGGTTTCACTTCCCGGTTTCCATACAGCAGCCTCATGTTGCAATGCGAATGCGAAGCGGTGAGCTATCGACAAGTGCCGTGCTGAGTTGGCACTTTTCTTTTTGCTAATTCCTGGTGACGTTTCGATTAGTCATTGATTGCAAAAAAATAATAAAAAAAAAAGTTTGGTTTTTTTTTAAAATCTGTTAAAAAAACCCCAAACAAACAAACAAACAAAAAACCCCACCAAAAACAACAAAACCCGACTTTCGACCAGGTCACGCGGCCCAGCATCGCCTCTTGAAAGGGCTCGGGTTTGGCGTGCAGGGCGTTGGAGAGGAGACTGTCTGAAGAAAAAGCCGGTTTGAGGGATCAAGGGTAGGCGTGTGGACAGCACTGTGCCAGCCTCTCCAGGTGGTTACACACTCACATACGTACTGGACTGACTGGAGCTGAACAATGCTGGTGGAGACTGTAAGAGTCAGGAAAGCTGGGCAGTGCTTTGTAGGATCCGGAGTGCTTTAGCCGACCCTTTTCCCCTTCTGATAGTCACATCTTGCCTCAGATGATCAGGATGATCATCCCCTAGCAAACATATGGGCATAGGTTGCTAATGAATGCGTGTGTATAGGGCCAGGCTCTCTAGAGGGCATTGGTCTGGGGTGATGAATGCCACGCAAAGGAGCTGCCGGGCAGGCTGTCCCCCAAAAGTGTCCCCAGGCAGGCTGTCCCCCAAAGGGGTGCTTCCCTGCAGGCAGAGGGAGATGAACGAGCACAGACCCAAATGCTGCTGCTCCTCCGGTGCCAGTGGTTAAGCAGAAGTATTACAGCAGTGCCATGGCACAGCTGGCTCAGGCTGGGTGAGAGGCACACCCCGGGCCTCTGTTCAAGAGGGATCTCAGGCTAAGTGGTTGTATACCGGACGCTGCTGCGCCCCAGCCGAGCACCTGGGCTTGGAGAAAGAGCCCAGCAGGGGTAGTTTGAACCCTCCAATTCTCCCACCCAGCAGGATGGAGCTGTGAAACACGAAGGCCATGGGGCTCGGTCCTGCCTCTGTACACCAGTGCCCTCGCATTTGCAGGCTCACAATGCTGCTGGTTTGGGGCAGAGCAGAGGGAGTGTCCCCTTGTGAGCCAGAGGGTTTGGTCCCATGGGCACCTCTCTTCCTGTACCCCACCGAGCTCCAGAGACGCGAGATGGGGCCAAGCAGCAGCACCTCTCGGGCAGCTGAGTCCCAGGTCAGCAGCTTCCCTTTGCCCGTGAGAGCTGCCTGCGCAGCTCCCCATCCTGGGAGAGCAGCGGGAGGCGCAAGCCCCAGAAGGGCTGCGTGCTAATTAAATCAAGAAAATGAGCCTGAGAATGAGATGCCAAATCAATGCTGTGGCAACAGCTGACTAGAGCTCCAGATACCCGCTCACGGATCGCATTACAGAGCATGCCAAAGACGCTGCTCGAGCCTGGCGGGCTGAGCCCTGGGCTCCCGAGGGACTGGGATCCGAGCTGCATTGTAGCAGGCCTGAATGCAGCGTCTAATCCTGGCTCTGGGTGGAGATAAAGAGGAGGAGGAGGAGATCTTTGAATGCGACAGAAAAAGTCATGGGAGCGGTGGGATTTAAGACTGGGCTTATCCCATCTAAGCAGTAAACTAGGTATTGTTATTTATTAAAATGCCATCTGGCACTTGGGAGGCATCCTCGCCCACCGTCTCAGCCACCGCCACAAAGAGGAGCGTGGAGCTGGGGGTAACCATCTCCCTGCACGGGTACCGAGGGCATCCATCGCTCCCTTTTCCCTTGGGCAGGGTGCTGCGGTGTTGACAGGGCCCGTCGGGGCAGCACTTCCCTGGTCGGGCCAGCATGCTCCGATTCGAGAGGCGCGCTCCAAGATCAAGTTGCTCGCAGGCCGCTTTTGCAGCACGGCAGAGAAGCCAGCTCCTCTGTGCGGCTGCCTGCGAGGCAGAAACAGCAGCCAATTGCTTCCTGATTGTTCCCCCAAGACAATTCCCACTGTGCAGAGGACAACAACAACAAAAAAAGTCTAAGTTGCAAAACGACTGGTAAAGGGACAAGAAAAATGGAGGAGGCTCCCCAGGCCCTCCAACTCCGTCAGCTGCTTCCATTTAGACACGCAAGCACCTGGCAGAGAAATGGCTGCACCAGCTCTACGAGACTTGCCTAGGGAAATGCAAAGGTTCCTCTCAAGCACCCGCACACCAGACAGATGCGATGCGGAGGAGTCCCCAGCGAGGGACGTGGTTTTGGGGCAAAGCAGGTCTCTGCAGGCAAGGCAGATAGGACAGAGACCACCTCTCGAGCAACTTTTTTCGCGAGGAAGCGATGGAGAGGGGCGACGACCCCAGCAGGGCTCACTCAGCACAACCTTGGAGATCCGTGTCTGGGGGGCCTCCTTTGGCAAAGAGCAGTTTTCCAGGGGCACCGTGAATACTGTTGCTGATCGGACCTTGTGCTGCCTGTCTGCGGAGGAATCTCTCTCTCCCAGCCCTGAATCCAAGCCAAAGGCTTTGGCCTGGGCCATGCCCACCCCCCCGAGATGTGCCACTTGCAGGCACAACACGGCACTGGAGTCTCGCGGGCTGCTCCAGTCGGTCGCTCCTGCAGAACGCTGCGTGGGCGAACCTCCATTACCTTCCCACTCGTTGCCGATGAAGGGAAGCGAAGAAGCCGCAGCCCCAGCCACTCGAGGTACAATGCATCTCTGAGCTCGGCATACGGCGGGGCTGCTCCTTTCCAGGCGAGACACCAACCTGCCGCCTCGCAGCATGGAGCTCACACCCCCCAGGATCCAGGGGAAACCATGTTCGTGGTGCAGCCGGCAGCCCCATCTTCACTCCCCAGACTTTGGGCCAAGAACAGGGAACCAAGCGAATGGCCCCCTTCTAAGCAGGGGCCCTAGAGGTCAGCTGTCCGCAGATGGATACCCCCCGCAGGCTATAATGGTGAAGTTGGACAAGCCCCTTCTCCTGGACTCTCTTCCCTATTGCACACACGGTGCCCTACAGCAACACCAACCATCTCCCCCCATCCGGCCAGGCAGGTTCTGTACCCCGTCCTGTGGACATGTACCCTCCACCCTAAAATGCTAAGGGACCCAGATCTTCCCAAGACCTCCATGCAGGGACTATGGTGCCAAAGATGCTGCAAGTCCGGCCTCAGCAGCTGCCAGCTCTTAAGACTCCAGTCCTCGGCCTGTTTGATCCTACAGCACACACCCTCATTTGCCTGGGGTCAGGAAGGGATTACTCCCCTTGATCAACCTGCCAGGGACTGTGGAGGGTTCTGCCTTCCTCTGCAGGGCAGGGCATGACCCTCTTCCTAGGATCCTCCTTCCCTGACACCGCAGCACCAGGCCAATGGCAGTGCCCTCACCTTCTTGGTGTTCCCGTTCTGTAGTTGTGGGCGCAGGTTGGAAGTGGCAATTTTGGGGATGCCTTTGGTTAACGACTGCCTGCAAACACAGGGGACTGGACTTGATGGCCCAGGAGGGTGGTCCCTGCCAGCCCACCTTGCAATAGCTCTTCATCCCTCCTACCCTTGTAGTCTAACCCGTGCCCTGTGCTGTGCCAGGCTGCTCCAGCCCTGGACGTACCAGAGCCACTTATGTGCAGGGCTGCGCCTGGGTTAAATCAGCTCTCCGTAGACTCACGCCAAGGTGGCTCTGCTGCCTCGCTGGTACGTGCAAAGCACTCTGGCACCAGGACCATTTTGGGGGTGGGGAGTCAGCTAACCTCACGCCCCCACAGAGCCAACCCATAGGGCCTCCGTGGCCTGCTGGCTGAGATCCACTGCTCTAGGATGCTCCTGGCCTGCCTGGAAGCAGGATTTCTACTGGAATGTGGGGTGAGGTTGGGATGACCTCAGTGCAAAGGAAATCTCCTATTTGATAAACACCAGGCCCTGCCGGTCCCAAGGTGTCCGGACAGGCTTGTACAACATGGACAAGGGGTAGTTCAGCTGGAGCTGGCCCCAGGGATCCGGACCCTTTCCCATGGGGACAGTTCCTGTGTTCACAGGTGACTGTCATTTTCCTCGAGGGTCCACAAGAACGTCTGTCCACTCCAGGCCTCTCACCCAGCACAGCCACCAGCACCCTCTCGAACAGGTGCCTGTGTAAGGACTGGCCTGAACGTGGTGCCTTTGCCACTAATCCAGCCCCCAGGATTGCTGAGCCCCAAGGACCATCAATCGCGGATGGATGTAACCATCTAGGATGCACCTTACAGACTAACTAAAATCAGAGATGCATAAAGCTTTCGAGAGCCCAAACTCACTTCACCCAATGCCATTTGCTTGACTCCAGACTTTCTGTAGCCATCTAGTCACCAAACCCAACATGTTTAAGACCCAATGCCTACCTGGCACCCCTCCAAGGCCCAACATCCACCTTCCTGCCCCATCCCTGGATCTGGGGCCTCTCACCATCTGGTACAAAGCTCCACACAAAGGGACAGCCAAATCCTTGGCAACTCAGGACGGTCTGCAGACAGCAGTGCCTGAACTAGAGGCCCCAGGAGAGCATGCCTTCCTCCTGGCTGTTTTTTCTGGAGGCTGTTCACATTGACAGGAGTGACTCTAGGGGGTAACGAGCCACAACCGAGGGGGGCACTCTCTGGACACCTGGACCATTCTCCTCCCCTGGGAAGCAGCCAGCCCACAAAACGGAAGGGACGGCAAAGGTGGCTGCCTAGCTGGGAGCTACCAGGACCATGGTGACATGCAGCCTTGCACAGCTATATACACCCCTTGCTGCCCCCTTTATACGCAGGATGCCCCCCCAGAACCAACCCACCCTCCAAGACCCAACTCTGCCACAACGCTGATTAGCAACAGCTCCAGGAAGGGGTGGGATCAGCTGCCACCTCCTTAACGATGCAGTTCCATGTGCGTGTGCATCTGACCCCACAGCTCCCCTCCCCTCCCCTCTCCCGTCTTCCATTGTCTGCTCTATCGGGCAGGGCCCACGAGTCTTTGTACAGGTTCTTACAGCAGTCTGCACAGCGGGGCCCCAGTCACGGCGGGGCCTCCTGAATGCCTTGGCGACCTCGATGTGAAATTGGATTTCTGAAGAAACAATTCATTCCAGTTGCAGGTGGTTTTATATAAAGGGTGAGGAAGAGGATGGGGAGAAGGGACAGGTGTGTGCGGGCTGCAAGGGGGCGGGGGGGCTGGGGATGGAAGAGCTGCTGTTTTTAATGAGGTTCACAGACCCAAATCTGCAGCCAACACGTTTGCATCTCTGATGGACTCCAAGAACCGTGGTCCCAGAACAGGCCTCACCTCTGACCCAACATGGCATTCACTCCAGGAGAAGAGCAAGCACCTGAGACAGGTGTGGGTCACAGACCCCACTGAGCACTAGCAAAGAATCAGTGTGCATTAACCAGGCAACGTGTGTGGGCTCAGAGGCTTGAGTGACTTCGGGCACTCAGATGCTGACCCCTAAAACTCAGACTGTCATTCAGGTCGGAAGTTCAAATCTCCAGGACACAGCATGCATCTCCAGAAGCCTCTATAAAACTACCCCAGCAGACGTACCCAAATCCTCTGCATGGAGGCTCATACCCCAGTAGAGAAGAACCGGATGAAGTCACCTAAGGCAAGTGCTTACCTTGGCACTGGGTATCCTTACTGGCCGGCTCGTATCCAGCAGCGCACGTACAAGCCCCAACCGGTACCATCCACTCCCCGTCTCCGTTACAGTACAGCTTCAGAGGCACGGACACTTCCACCGCATTGGGGATGCACGTCCCTGGAGCAATGACCAGGGACGTGGGCTCTGCCCCAGTTAAGGTCTCTGGAAAAATGGCAAAGCCAGCAATAGTGTTGGAGCATTTCTTATAGAAAGTCCGGACAGAGATGAGGGACATACAGGCGCCCAGATCCTGGAAGGCCAGGTAAAACCCATTCTTGGAAAGAGGCCCAAAGCTGCGGACCTTGGTGTTCATGCGGCCGGACTCCAGCTTGGAAAAGCTCTCATCGGGGGCAATTGTATCCACTTTGATGTAGGGGTTCTCCATCCAGAAGGGGCTGGTGGCTGAAGCTGAGTCTGTATCCGACTCGTAATAGAAGAGGTTGAAGGTCTCTTTGCAGGAGCCTGGGATGTTGGGGATGCTGTTGCAGTCCCGCACAGTGAATTTCAGCTCCACGTAAACGCGTTGCACGTCCTGGCGCTGAATGAACTGAGTCCGGAGCCAGTTGTTCTGGTTGGCTTCCCGCACATTGCACACCTGGTAGGTCCGGATGGGGTTCATGGCTTCATCGTAACCGCTAACTTCTTCCCACTGCCATGGAGAGAGACGAATGGGTTAGTAGCTGGGACAGCCAGTCGACAGGCTCCAAATCGCAGCCTTTGCTGGACTCTGACCCAGACACCACTGGGAACATGTACTGCAAGGTACTCCAGAGGACCCGAGAGTAGCTAAGCGCTTCTCCAGAGCATGCGCTTGTCCAAAATGAATGCAAGCGGTGCTCTTTAGAAGACAGCCCTGTCAGAGCTGCAATATTAGCAGCGCCTCAACAGCCTACCTCCCACCATTTTGGAGACTTCTAATAGCCAGCTGCTGCCAGAAGCCTTGAACACGATAGATGCTCCTCAGCTTCAGGGACGCTATTAGAAGCCTTGCAAAGGAGGAGACACAGGCAGCATCAGGGCTGCAAGTTCCCAGAGACTGCACGGCTTCTGACAGCAGCTCTCTGACAGCCATTTCATGGCACCATTTCTGTGCCGTTATTTGTAGGACAACAGCATCGTAAAGCTAAGAGCGGGTCTGAAAAGTGCCATGCCCTTAGGTGGTTCACATGACCAATATGCAGGTACTGGATGTTTGTTAGGATGGAAGCAATAGTCAGTGAACTGGGTCAGGAACGGTGTTATCTGGTTAAGCAAATTATGCACTTACCTGGTACATGTGTAGGTGGAGGACACTGCAATTAGCAACAAAGCTACAGCAGCACGCACCCACACTCCTACCACCATGAAGCCATGATAGCCACCTTGAATACATCCCTTTCCCCACCTTCCCTGAAAGCATGGCAGCTCTTCAGGCCTGGGCCTGAGTCTGTGTGGCATGAGAGCCAGACTCCAGTGGTCATGACCTAGGGGCAGGCTTGGAAAAGCCAGAGGCAATTCTGCAAGGCAGAGGACGTGCAACACGAGAGAGTCCAAAAGATGCAGCTATAAGGCATGGTCCAAAGCACAATGGACCAGAACTAGCTGCTCCCTTTGCCGTTCAGTGCCTGGAGCAAGGAAGCAAGGCTTACCCCCGTCTCCGGATGAGCCGTCCACGCCAACTCGGATGTCACCCACTTAGTATCCATCAGGGTTTCTGCAGGGAGAACAAGCATTGGGAGATGAGGTCAGGGTGTGGGAAGGAAAAAGCCAGAAAAGTAATAACTCGGGGACAGAGCACGACAGACTAGAGATGCCTCCCATCTGCTGTCCAGCGGAAGGGGAAGAGAGACGTCCCTACAGGACTTGTTCTGGGAGGAAGCAATGGCCACATATCTGCCAACTTCCTTCAGCAACCTCCACCCAGAGCCCAACTCCACAGGCATGCACCACCCTCCCACGCAACCCCTCTCCCATCAGGGCCAGCCAGAGAGGGGAAGAGTCCCCTTCCCCCACATGCACGCTCCTCCTTTCTTGGCACGGGCGTGTATTTACCGTGGCGCGGGTTGAAAGGGCCTGTTCCCATGACGGGGCGGTGCAGGCCGGGCAGGTTTATCCGGCAGGGGAGGGACGGCAAGCTGTTCTCCCCGAGCCGCCCCACATCACTCATTTTTACAAGAGGGGAGAAGAATTTGACCGTCTGGCCAACATTCCTGGAGCGGATTACAAGGCAAACCTCCCCGTCAGCATTCCCCGAAGAGCCCCAGCCCCAGCCTTGGGGGAGCAAGACGCCTGTCTGCGAGGCTGGAACGCCAGCCAGCTGGAGCTAATCGCAGCGAGGCCGGGCCGCTCCCGCCCGGACCCGAGTGCGGCGCGGGGCCAGAGTCACGGCTAGCAGCAAATTGCCTCTCTCCTCCTTGTCACCCCAAGGCTGACCCCCAACGATGTTTCCGGAGAGGGGGAGGAGGCGAGGGAGAGGAAGAGGCCTAGGGGCATGCGGCCCCCACCTGAACCAAGCAACACTGCTCGGCTCCGACCACCTGCACTCGCCTTCCTGAAGTGTTACAAGATCCACAGGCAGCTCCCCCCGGGGCCCCAGCTGCTGCGGCCTCCCCCGGGAGTGTGTGTGTGTGTGGGGGGGGGTTGCTACAGGCCGCACAGCAGTCGCAGGAAAACCCCGCTGCACGGCCAGCACGCCGTCCTGAGCCGTGCGACGAGCCCTGCCCCGCTAGGGAGACTGCGGCCCCCCAAACCCTCCTCCCGAATGCAGCTGCCCTGCCTTGCTGACCGCCCTTGCAGGCATCGCAGCAGTCGTGGACTTCGGGAAGGCCTGAGCACGTGTCCTCGGAGCATAAGCGGACAACTCGCTTGTTTGCTAGGGAGAGGGTTGGGTGTCCCCGTGGCTCTCAAGCTCCCTTGGAGGCAGCCAGGCCTCTAACATGCTTTCCAGGAGCCTTGGAAACCCAGTCCCATGGAGCTACTCATGGAGCCACCATCTTAGCTTGCTGAGTAATAGAGAGATGTCCGTCCCCAAAAACGTGGCAGCGCCAAGGAGCAGAATCCCAGCCCCACTGCTCCCATGGCACTTAGGGAGCCTTGGTGAACTGTTGTGGGCTGGGTCAGCACTCCCCACCGGCTTGCAACAGCTCCCCAAAACCTCCTAAGTGGTAGGCTACTAAACGGAGCAGGCAGGAGGGGTGTCTGTGGAGGCCGGCCCGGGACCCCCTGCGGGCAGGGCACACTCAGCTGGGTGGATGGGATGGGGCTGCAATCCCAGTCCCGGCCCTGGATGCTGCTCCCCGTCCATCCCACAGCTCCATCCCAACCGCCCAGGTGAGCGTGCCCTGCCCGCGGGGGTCCTGGGCCAGTTTCAATGGAGACCCTGCCCGCCTGCTGTATCTGGCACCTGTGGCGGGGGGCGCAGGGTTGACAGGCAGCTGGAAGGAACCACCACCCATAGGGCTGCGAGGAAGCAGAGTCTGGCCCTCATGCCACCCCAGCCTTGCTGTGCACCCGGGGCGGTGTGGAGACAAGACCGGGCAGACATGCCACAGCCCAGGCTGCCCCCCAGCACCTGGGCCAGCCAAGGGACCCGCCACAGCCCAGATAAAATCCCTTGGCATGCTGGATCTGGCCTGCAGGCCATATTTCACCTGCCCCTGGTCTAAATAATGGGGTAGGAGCCAGCCCTGCAGGGCACTTGGCATCAGCCACGCAGCGCTGTTACAGAGGAGCCGTCAGTCCAAAACCCACCCAACTCCTCCCTAACGAGGTTATTTCCCAAGCTCTGGCTGTGGGAGTTCTCCCACACCATGGCTGGGGCACCAGGCTCCTGCTTGCTCCCACGCAGTCTCCAGCCGTCCCATTTACTTCTTAGAGGAATGAAGCCAGCCCTTCTCAACCCTGGCACTGTGGGGTGCACACCACGTCACCCCTGCTAGGTGTGCAAACACAGCTCGCAAGGTAAACCCAGTGCTTTCGAACAGGAATCCACCGCGTTAAAAATATTTCGACCTGTTGCGGTCCTTTTGAGTTTTTCCAACAAAAAAAGCCGCTCTATTTTTCTGTAGGCAAAAAACAAGCGAGAATAAAGAGCTGACATTTTCCATGGGGTGTCTCTGATCTATCCAGGGATGCCTGTAGTCTAAAAAGGTTGTAACCACTGCTGCACCCAGATACGCAGGACCCTGGGTTGCAATTAGGGTGAGGGCAAACAGTAACATCCCTGGACTGTCTTCCATTGCCTCTTCAAGGCTCCCCTCAACTCGGCCTCTCCTGGCTGGGAAAGTCTTGGGTTGACGATGAGCAAAGGAAGGAAGAAAAAATTGTGAATGGGGATTTGCTGAGGGGCAACTCCATTTACCAGCCACCTCCACGAATTGCCTCAACCGATTCCCTTGCTTGGAGACCAGCCGGCAGAACCGTGGCAGGGTGCCCCTGGAAAGAGGGGGCCCACCTGGCCTGCATGCCAAGGGAGACCTGGACTCAAGCCTCAAGCAGCCTCCCTGCAGAGCCCTTGTAGGATGGTGGCTCCACTCCCCCCATGCTGCAGTAGCCCCAGCCAAGGAGCTCTAGGATGCTCTGCTGCTAGGATGCCAGGCATGGCCCAGAGCCCTCCTTGCTCAAGTCATCCAGGCTGAAATGGTCTTCTTCCAAGGGCTTCCGCCATAGACAGGCGGAGGAGTCAGTGCAATTAGGAATCACCGTCAGGACAGCAGTGGGTTGCGTCTGGGCCACGCACCAGGCTTGTGGCCTTCTCTGGAGATGTCACTGCACAGACAGATTACACGACTGATGCTCCTACAGGCTTTGCACACAGCTTGGCTTTGCAATGCGGCTTGTTCACTGGGGAGATCTTTTCCCCACTCTTCTCAGCCAAGTGAATGGCTGGAAGAACAGGGTGGGGGCCTCTGCTGCAGCAGGGTAAGACACTTGGTGGGACAGATGGATGCAAGCAAGTCATGGCCCCTGCCTTGGACAGCATGGAAGAAAGAGGTTTTGCCCCATACTGGGGAGGAAGGCAAATCTCTCTGTTTTGAGCTCAGGGCTATTTACAAAGCCTCTGAGCAAAGAGGCCCCTTGTCAGCCAGGGCCAAGAGGAGGGAGTGTTATATATCAGCTGGAGAGGCCCAGATACTAAATAAGGCTTTTCAAGCAAATGACCCCTGCTCTTAAATAGCCCTTTTCAGAGTGCCCCAGGGAACAGGCAGCGGATCTAGCCTACACGCCCGGTCCTTCCCAAAGGAGGTCGCAATCACCATGAGACAGATGGGGAAATGGAGGCACGATTCTCTCCAGGTCACCCAGCAAGCCAGCGACCGGACGCACATCACGGAGCATCAGTTAGTGCTCTAGCCACTACTCCACTCTACCCTTCAGGCAAGGCTGGACCAACAGGGCGGGCAGTCGGAGGGAGGGAGCAGGGATGCAGAGGTCTCAGAAACGGTGGGTTCTGCATTAGGTGGTAGGATGGAGGCCTCAATGCTAGGCCACAAGTATCCGAGTCCCTGGGTCATGGCTCAGCCTGCCTCACTCTCCCAAGGGAGAAGGCCCTGGAGGAAGCATGAGAGAGATTCAGGGACCAGAGGCCTCCAGTGGCACTTGAACCCAAGAGGACTATTGGCGCCGTCTCTAAAAGCTTGCTGAGTCCCGCTGGGCAGGCTGAGGATGAGGCTTAGCACCCATGACTTGGAGAGGAAGGAAAAGTGCTGTTCTTAGCTCAGAGCAGGGAAGAGGGGCAAGACATGGTTTAGCATCCCAAGAAAGACACCGCTGTACTGTCCCCACTTTGCCCCAGGCAGAAGGGGAGCCTGCAGAGTCATGCAAACCTCCTTGCCTGCTAGCATGTTTTTAGCATGTCTGGATTCACCCATTTCCCTGCAGAACTCTGGACCGGCTTCCTAAGCCGAATCTGAGCCGTCCACACCAGAGACAGCTCAGAGGGACAGAGCACAGTCAGAGGGCACTGCCCACAGCACCCCAGACGACGCGGGGTGTCGTCAGCCACTTCTGCAAGCTCCATTCCCACAGGGAAGCCGCGAGTCAGGTCAGGTCAGAGCTGCATGCTGGGAAAGGGTATTGCGTCTTGTCTCGCAGCCTCGGGCAGACAGCTTCCAGGAGACCCAGCAGGGACGCAGGACTGCAACAGCCATTTGCATTTTGTCTTTCTAGGAGCCCTTCCTTCAGCAAGAAGGCTCAGGGGGGCTCCTAGGAAGAAGAAACCGGGTTTCACTGGAAGCATGGATGTGATGCACACACATCCACCCCCCTCTCGAAAGGACTGGGGCCTGACAAGCCAGCTGCCCAAACATGGGCCTGCTTGCGTTCCTTGGTGCCCAAAATATGCAGCCACTCTTGCTCAGCGTCTCAGATTGACCCAAGTGGCTGCAGAAAAGCCGCTTGCTCTGCACTGACAGCCACTGACATCTGCCACATCCACACACAAGGGGATCGCTGGGCACGGGCCAAACGGTGAGGTGGGAGCCTGACATGCAGCACCGAGGCCGAGAGGGTGCCGAGCTCACGGGGAGGGAACAAGAGCTCCAGCCATGACCATACAAAGCTTGAGTTTCAAAAGAAGCTCAGTTCTCTTGTGCCAGGAGGCTCACAACCTCTTTTGGCATGTTGGTATAATGGAGAGAAATCCAGGCCCTGCAAGGTGGGCTGGGCTTTCTGCAGTGGAGTTAGCTGAACTTATGCCCTTCCAGGGGGCTGGCTGGCAGCAAGAATGCATCTCCCAAATCCGCTCGTCCATCCAGTCTTTCCTGCCCAGAGCAGGGGGGCTGGACCCGACGATCTCACGCGGTCCCTTCCAGCCCTGAACTTCTATGAATTTGTGAATCTCCTGGGCCTAGAGGTCCTGAAAGCAGCTCTAGCCATGTGCTACAGCAGTGACTCTCAAGCAGGGTGCCCGGGTGCCTTGCAGTCTTTCCAAGGGTACCACGCTGTGTGAGCACTCTTCGGCGTGCAAACAGGATTCACAAGATAAACCCAGAGATTTCAAATGGAGGTTTACAGTGGCCTTTCCAAGTTCTTTGCAACTGCTCTATTATTTTTCTGCAGCCAAAAAGAAGGAGAATGAAAAGGGGCCTTGTCTGAGGGGTGCCGCGAGTCTATCCACGGGCACTTCAAGTTGAAAAAGGGCGAGTGCCGCCCCGTGTGCTCCTGCTCAGTACAACCCCAAGGGTGAAGCCGGTGCCCGCTCATCAGCCCTTCAGGAAACGCCATCCTTCTCGGAGGCACTGCAGCCCCAGCGCGTGCCGATCCGTGACAGACACCTCGCTCTGACAGCACGCTCGCCGCCTGCATCCTGATTTGCCAGGATCCTGCCCGAGACGCAGGCAGGCCACAGCACCAGCCCACCGAAAGAATGAGAATGAGGGGAAATAACTCCGAGCTACGAGACGGAAGAAACAAAGAGAGGAGGAAGGGCAAAAGCAGAGGGAGCGGGGCCCAGTTCCCAGGCTCGCAGCCTGCCTGGGAAGGGGAGAGAGGAGCCAGGTGGGGTCACGAGCCTTTTGCAACCTCCTCTCCAAGCTCGGCTGTGCGTGAAGGTCGGGCACGCAGGCCTCCAGGGTGGCGGGTTTCAGAGGCCCCAGGAGTCGCGGCACTGGGGAGCATGTGGCCTGCCCAGATCTGCAGACAGCTCCCAGGAGGGGAGGACCTGGCCTGCCAAGCCGCAAGATTAGATGCCTTGAGCCTGAGGATCCAGAACTGAACAAAGCTCCCCCCACGCCCGCACGCTTTTGGGAGGGAGCGATCCACTTTCTGGGCGCCGGCACTACGGGCCAAGTCCTGGCCCAATGTAACGGACACTCCCCCAGCGGACAACCCGCAGCCTAAAGATGAGCAGGCTGCAGAAGCAGAGGGCTGTGGGAGCAGCCCAGCTCCACTGGCACCGGTTACTGGGAAACTTTTTGTGGGCATGCGAGTACATGGCAGCAGCTTTGAAAATCCTACACTTTCTTCTTGGCTTTGAACGTGGGAGCGCCCAGCTTCCAGACCATCCTGCCCAGGGCAAGATTTGGGCGTGAGCTGTGCCCATCTCCGCGCAGGGAAAGCAGGGCTCGGTCTTCAGCGGCGAGCCATATAGGAGCATCCGTGGAAGGACCTCGCGGGGGCTACATGGAGCGAGCCCTTCCCCAAGCTGAGCTCCCCATGCAAGAACGGCCCTGCAGCCCATGCCACAGGACAGGCACCACGGCAGGAGCAAGCAGGTCTCTTCAAGGAGGGGGCTTCCGACCCACAGCACCTTCTGGAGAGGAAGCTGTCCTCACCGCGGCGTCTGCTGGTGGGCAGCACCTTGCTCCGTGGTCCGTTCGCCCTCCCCAAAGAAAGAGGGAGGTCTCTGGAAGGGAACGGGAGATTCTCTGGGCCGACGACCGCTGCAGCTGGCTAACATCTGCCCGTGGCCTGGGTGGAGGAGCAGAGAAGCAGATGAGGCCACTCTCTGCGAGGGGCACTGCCACCAGATGGGGCGTCTCCTCCACGTTTTAATTCCCTCCTCAGCTTCCAGATAATTATAGCAGGAACGAGTGGCCTTGTGCACTCCCCATTCAGGCACCTATTGGTACAATTAATCCCAGCACCGCTCTAAACGGCGACACAAAAGGCCTTTGGAGTGAGGCCCTTTATCAGCGAACAAAGAGCGGCCTGTGGGAGAGAACCTGAGATTGCACTTTTCCCGCTGACACGCATTTTGCGCACACAAAAGCAAAGCCACACAAAGTGCTGTGCGCCGGGTCAGACGCTGCAGGGAGACCCCGCCACGCACTTTCCAGACCGCGGGGCCCACCCACTCCCAGATTCCCACCGCTGGCTGCCAGGGGAATCCTCCCACCTCCGACCCCGGCTGACACGGGAGCCGTCGCGCTACCCCATGCCAGCACCCTTCTCGCCGAGGGGGCAGGCCAAGGGCCCCAGCTGCCCTCGCCTCCCACGGTGGCCGAGATACCATTGCGCAGGGAAACATCCATGTTCCCCAGAGACTCGGTGCCCGGCATTGTCCACCTACACCCTCTTACGAACCACATGCCACCCACTCCCCTTCCTCACTCCGGCACCCTTCCCCCCGACGACCCCTCCACTCACCCACCTGCCTACGTCATCCCCAGGCTTCGAGATGCAATCCTGGCCTTGCACCCCAGTGCTGTGAAGCTCCCCAAAAGGCTTCCGGGTGGCAAGCACCGGGGTTTTAGGAATAGGGACTGCAGCGCAATCCTTAGCAGTCGCAGCCACTTCCCACCCTGGTGTGCAATGACAAAGAGCAGTATCCGAAACACCACGAATGCCCGATGATGTGCCACAGGGGAAGGTTTTGCACGGGAGATGTGCATGGAGCGGGCTGGGGAGACACGGAGGTACGGCGGGAGCAGCTTGGCATGGGTCCCCCGCACCCAACCCAGCTGGCAAGTCTGGGATGGGCTCCGGGGGGGGCTGTGGACACGGAGGCAGGAGAAGGGGGTGCCCCACTCTCTTCCTTCCCTGCGCCCCCCACCCCGAGAGCCGGACTGTCGGAGCACAGCGACTCCAGGCTGGGGAGAGGTTGTGACCCCCCCGCCCAGCCCAGGACAAGACTCCCGGCTGGATTTCAAAGGCCTCAAACATTCGCTCGCAGCCTTTGATCTCGACAGATGCTGTGCGGCAGCTCCCTCTGCAGGAGCTGGGGACGGCTGCACCTGCGGACCGCGCGGGAGCTGGGACCCCTGCCCTGCACCAGCACCCCGGACCCCCCCCCACCCTCGGGGACCTGACCTCAGATCCCCAGCCCTGGCCAGGGGAAGCCCGGGGAAACCCACCCAGTGCTGGGGCCTTCCTTTAGCTGTGAGCGTCTTCCCTTTCTGAACCAGACCAGCTTTGCTGATGGCTGGCCCCGCCACTCCCCTCCTCATGCACACGTTCTCCCTCCGTGTCCTGCTCCTTCATCTGCATTTCCGTCCAGCGATTCCATCCCCTCCCCCCGAGGCAGAGCCGAGCAACGTGGCTCCATCTCCTCGTCCTTCTCCTCGCTGCAGCAGCCAGGCAGGGCCTCAGCTCAAGGACATGGTGCTGTCAGGCCTGACCTGTGCCTGCCCCGACTAACCCCCTTGCACAGGTCCGGCAGCCGGGAAGTAGGAGGCAAAGCCAGCACGAGGTTGATGGTGGTGGTGGTGGGGGGGGTCCTGGCAGTACTTTGGCCTCCTTGCTTAAGGTGGGATCCCAGGGAAGAGGCCAACTGCTTGGCCCTGCCAGCTACCCACCCTGGGCCCTGCCTGGGGGAGAAGCTATTGGGTGCAGCCTTCATGCCTGGGATGGGGCAGGGAGGAAGGGAAGCATCAGACCCTCCTGCCGTAGATGGATCGACTCTTCTGCGGGGAAACGGGGGCTGTGACAACTGTCCCCAGCTGGGACCATCCCCAGACCCAGCACGATGTGTCAGCCTGGCTCAGCACATCCATGCCCATGTCCTGCCTCTGGCCAAGGCCTGGACCTGCCCTACTTGAAGTTAAGTGAACCTAATAACAGGTTCGTTATTGCCACATTATAGCAGGGCCCAGAGGGCCCCATTGTACAAACACAATTACAGGGCAGTCCCTGCCCCATAGAGCTTACTGCCAGATGAGACAGGACCACGAGCCGGGGAAGGAAGCACCTCCTTTTATAGACAGGGAGCTGAAGTGAAAGGACTTGCCCAAGGTCATACAGTGAGGCTGTGGCAGAGCCAGGAAACAGCTAGAGATCTCCCAGCTCCCAAGCTGGTGCCCTAACGGCAAAGCCAAGGTTTCCTCACTTCAGGGGAAGGTGCACTGCAACTCTCACTCCCTGTGTGGGGGGAACAAACTACATTTGGGAGAGGATGGCGGAGGTCCAGAGACCCCTCAGCTGACTACTGCATCTCCCCACCCCCAGGCGATGCACCCCACCACTCCTGACTTCATCCGCCCCCAGCCAGAACCCCCCTCGCCTCATGGAGCTGCAAACTGAATTCCCAGATAAGATCTCTGTCTCCGAAAGCTGGCCCAAGCCCAGAGGAAAGGAGGCCAGAAGGAGCTGGTCAGGACTGGCGCACCACCTTCACGCCCGGGTCCCTCTCCCCCGCGCTCTTTGAGCGGCTGAAGGGAGCTCCAGCCGGGTTCTCGCCAAGAGCAGTTCTCTGATGGCAGTGAGACAGATGCAGGCATATGACCTCGGTCAGGTGCCAAAAACCCAACTGGAAGAGCAGCTGAAGTGCCAGCGCTGGGGACTCGGGGAGGGGCTGGTGGTCTCCTAAACGGGCACTGTTCAGGGGAGCCACCCCAGCCCCAAACTGGTCACCACCATGGGGCTGTCTCCCACCAACACTCTGCACCACCTCATCACCATGGGGGAGCTACCCCCAACCTCCTGCCACCTCGTGTCATTGCATCGGCCTGCCCATGCCAGTCACTCGCCCTGCTCAAAGCTACTCTTCGCACCACGGGACGTGGTGGGCACTAACGCGCCTTCCCAACCTGTTCGTGCCCGGCAGAGCTGCCCAGAGCCCAGGCAAGGCTAAGAGGGTTCTTGCTGGGCAACGTGTCACACAGTTTTTCCCCAGGACACTACGGATCCAACACTATGGGGCACTTTGCTAGCACACGTGGAAGCAACTCGTGTTGCTCTGCTGCAGGCCCAGAGTGCCCTTGAAAGGGAGCTGTCGGAGCCAGCTGTGCTTTCACCCAGTGCCGACGGCCGGTTCAGAGTGGTGCCAGGCTGCCGTGCCCAGGCTCTGTTGGAAGGAGGCTGCTCGAAGCCCACCTCTACGGTGCTGTTTCTGTTCAGGCTCTGGCCATTTGGGGCTCACAAAGCACCTCGTACACCCAAGTTGACAAAGCAGCCCCATGCAAATGCAGACGCTGCATTACAGCCATGCCAGACTGGCCCTGTCCTGCCACTCGCCTGCCCCAGGCCCCTTGAACATGCCCAAACGAGCAACATGGCCACACCAGACAACCTGGCCACTGACTTCTTTGCATGGGATCTCCATGTCCGTCTCCCTCGCTTGCAAGCTGCCATCCCCGGCAAGGCTCCAGTCCCATATTGCAGGGCACACCTCGCCCCTCCATAAAGGCTTTCCCACCTCACCAGTTCCTTTCTGCCTGTTCCTACGGGCAGCCCGTAGTCTCAGAGAATGGGACCAAGTAACCCAGTGCTGCTTGGACCGGCGAAGCCAGATGGGGAGGCCGGAAGAGAGGAACAGCGTCTTATAAATCACTGCAAAAACTGTGCAGCCGGGCCCTCTCCCCTGCCCCAGAAATAACTCATCCAATCGGGTGACAGCAGACCCGTTCAAGCTGCGAATACCATTAACTGGGACAGAGGCAGCAAACTGCTCCACAAACCCGTCTTCGTCCCCGGACTTTATGGAAAAAAATAAAATGATTCCTAATGGTGAGCCAGGTTTGCCCCGTGTCCCCCAGAGCCGTCCATCACTGCAGCAAGGCTGCGGGTGCCACCTCCATGGAGCCCCTGGTTGAAACCAGAGGGGGAAGATGGCTTATGTTGCCTGCCTGACTATGGGATCCCTGCAGGGGAAGAGGCCTTGGGGTGTGTGCCCACGTCTCTGGCTTGGACCCGATTCAGAGCCACCCAACACGCTGCCGAAGGGCACGAGGCGGGCAGCTGACGGACTCTCCGGCTCTGCTCCTGGAGGTGACTGGCGTCTCCAGGCTGCATTTAGAGATGCCTCCAAGCTCAGCATGCGGGCTATTCCTCTGGAAACCTTCCAGGAAGCAGAGGGGGGGAAAAAATTCCCCAAAAGTTACTTATCGCACGTTCGAAGCCGCTCGCCCCACAGACACGGCGGCTCTGAGAGGCCACGCTCAGCTGCCAAGCTGTGTCCCATCCAGGCCGCGCGGAGGGAGCCTCTGCCAAAATGTCCCTCCCCGCTCCTGCCTGGGGCAGTTACCCGAGTCTCTGCGCTGCGCTCTGCTCACTTCCTCCAGCTCTCAAGCACCGAGCCCATCTGGAACTGTTTAAACCCAAATATTGCCTCCCCCCCACCCCATTCCAGACCCCCCCCACCCCAAAGTCAGATTCTTCCAAAGTTAAAACAAGCACAGAGTCAGGAGGGGGTGCCAGGCCTGGCTGACTCTCGCCTTCATTTCAGTTTAATTTCTGGGGAACTAGAATAAATCTGTCCCTGGCAATCGTTCAACCTCGGCACATTTTTCTCATTAATAAAAAAAAGGGGAGGAAAAAAAAAAAAAGAGCAGGCCTTGGGTTGCGAGCCATTGGTGCGTGTGTGCAGGACGGCCCCCTCCCCGCCGTCATCCCCGAAGTGGGCTCTTGCTCATGCCTCAGCTTTTGCTGGGCAATTGCATGAATTAGTGAAGTGACAAGTGGGACCGACCGGAGAAGCGGGCAAGGCCTGGCCCCCCCATCCTTTATGCCACACGCGCCTGCGGCTCCCCCAAAGGGAACTTAAGCAAGGCCCCACCTTCCTCCCAGAGAAACCGGGGGAGCCAATGCTGCAGCAGCTGCTGGCACCGTGAGAGAGAGATGTCGTCGCCAGCAGGCTGCGGGGCAAGGTCCTGCACAGCCGCTGTTCCCGGCTCCGGGGCGGCGGGGAAGTGGCTTCCCTGATCCATCTGGGTGCAGGAAGAGCTGGCGGCGGGGAGGGAAGAGCCTCCTTTAAACCTTTGATTTCCATTCATATGGAAGCAGCTCAGCAGGGCCCGATCCCGGGCCAATGCCTATTGCTTCCTGCATGAAGGGAAGTCCAGGGGCTGCTGGCACTGCTGCGGTAGGGGGTGGGAAACAGGTGTGCATCAGCTGCTTCGAGGACACAGAGCCCATACACCCAAGAACATGCATGCAAACTTCCCCGTTGATGGGCACGGGACAGCACATGGGGAGGGTGGGGAGCCTGTCAAATTCCTGCCCTTCCCCCTTGCAGGCAGCCCCAGGGAACCAGCTCCACAAACCTCCCTCCCTGGCACAGCGCGGTGCCAGCGCCAACTGCCCTGGTGGCACTTGGCATTTGTTTGAAAGCACCCCATAGCCAAACCGCTGCCCCCACGCTATTGTCCCACCAGCCAGCCTCCCCTTCCCCTGGCTTGCTCCATCCCCTGCATTCAAGCAGTAGGACACCTGACCCTGAAGGCAAGCAGGGACAGGAGAGTTCAAGGGTGGGCTGAGCCACAAGATGAGTGGCTGCAGGTACAACTGTTCAGATGTGCTTTGCTTCCAACAACCTCTTTGGAGGGCGAAGACAGAGCTTGGAGGGAACGCCCCATAGGAAGGGTAGTCCATGAGCCCCAGCTGCAGTGCCACACCAGCAATGCAGCTGCCAAGAGCTGGCTATCTTCACGGTAGGGCCAAGGTTGTCACCTGTCCAGTTTTCATCCGGACAATCTAGGAATCTGGAGTCTTTGCCCAGAATCCAGTGAGACTTGGATGCCTAATGCCCAGGAACAGGACTGGGAGGACAAGGTGGCAGTTCTCGGGGCACAAATTCATAGGCTACAAGGAGTTTCCAAAAGAGGTTCAACCCAGGTCCCACCACCCCCCATGGCTGGTAGCACGCACACAAAATCATGCCATTTCCAGACTGGTCCAGGCATGGCTCCAGCAAAAGGTGGCCAAAACGTTAGGCAGCTTGGCTTGCCTACAAAATGGCTCCCGATTCTCATCATGGCGAAGCAGCCGCTGTCAGTCATGTTCACGGCGGGCCGAGGAATGCCATCCAAGTTAGCTCATGGCCAGGCTGAGCTTACCTTCCCCGCACACCTGGCCAGCGCGTGCAAATTTTGGGAGGATGTTCCCGTCGGGCCAGGGCTGTCCTGACACCCCCGCCGAGCAACACGGGCTCGGAGCCCCCGACAAGCCAATGCTCTTCTTGCCGCCAGCCCCCACCAACGGAGGTAGGAGGCAGGTCGCGACTGCAGCATGGGAGCCTGGGCTGTTTTCCACCCACTGCAACTCCCCAGCCAAGTGGATCTCCCCGAAACGTGGCAGCCCCATGACCGGCCTCGACTCAGGAAGGGGGAATCCTCCTCCCCGCAAAACAGCGGGTTCTCCAGGCCCAGCCCTGGCGCGAGGGGCACCAGAGCCCTACAGCGCGCAGGGCAGCAAAGAGGACGAATTCAAGGCTGAGAAGGGATTTTCCGCTCCATTGGCACTGGTTTTCCAGCAACGGGCAGAGTGCGAGCCCTACGGCGTCTGCATGCACCGCACCCCCACCGCTCGGCCTCCCAG
Source organism: Gavialis gangeticus (assembly GCF_001723915.1). Classification (NCBI taxonomy): domain Eukaryota; kingdom Metazoa; phylum Chordata; order Crocodylia; family Gavialidae; genus Gavialis; species Gavialis gangeticus. The sequence goes on along the minus strand of NW_017728995.1, from coordinate 28,384,071 downwards.
ACGCACCTCACGGAGGAAGGGAACGGAGGGACGTCTTCTTCCCCGGCTAAGATCGCTGGTTGAAAACCAAGCTGAAGGGGAAACAAAGGGCAGGGGAGTCTCCCAAGAGTCCAGGTAAATGAGCCACCCAGCAGAGAGAGCAGAGACAACTCCTAAGACCGTGGCCGTCTTGGGGACAACCGGGCGACTCCAACTTCCGTCCGCATGGCAAACCCCGGCTCAGAGCTTTTGGGGGAATCCCGAGTTTGGGAAGAATGGGCCTAGCGCGTCGGGGCTGGGCTCCCCTGGGTTGCACTCAGGCTCATGCACCCTTCCCCCCGCGCTCAGCACCAAGGAGGAGTCCCTTAATCCCGACAAACCAGTTTGACTCAGCACAACAGGCACAGCTACAATTTTCAACAATACACGAGCCTGTGATTCAGATTCCTCCGGCCGTTTAATTAAATGCCGAGCTCCCATTTTCTAGCAGCGGCAGCAGCAGCCACTTCTCATGGCCAAAAAATGCAACCGACTGGTTTCCCCAAATTTCTGGTGAGATCAGTCATCAAAACAAAGCCAGGAGTTTGGGGACATTCCTTGAAACCGGAGGCCACTATTCGTGTCATGTGAGAGACACGCACATGTACCGACCCGGAGTTTCAGGCCCTGGGGCGGATGGGTGTTTTGTGCTTCCACCCCACGGGCTGAACTGCATTAGACAAAATAAATAAATAAATAAATAAAGACCCAGCGAACAATGGAAGCGCCAAAATTGCCGGCATGCAGCCGGCCCCTGAAATCTCAGTGCATGCGGCGCGCTCTCCCCTCTCGCTAAGTGTGCTCTGCCGGACACAAAGGAAAACCCCTCTCCGCCCCGGCTCAGGAAACATGGACAAGAGGCAGCTTTCAGGAGCAAGGGACGGGAGATTGAGAGAGTCCGGGCAGCACCACAAAGCCCTACACGACGGGCCCTCAACCCTGGCCCTACCCCGAAGCATCAATAAAACAGCAGGGCTAACATCCATGAATCACGCCGTCGAGAAACCAGCCGTTTCAGCGAAAAGCAATTCAACAAAAAGCACATCTCCCTGCCAAGAAAATACCCAACCGTTTCTAGAAACAGGGCTGGGGGGGAGAGCCAGGTCTGAATCAAACAGGGGTGCCTTGGTACGAGAACGACCACGGGGTCGTATTTATGGTCAACCTGAACAGCAGCGAGGCGCAACCGAAGAGGACTTGTCCCTTTCCCTTGTGCCAGCTGGAGAACGAACTCTCCACAACTTCATCTTCATCGTGTCACTCTCCCCCAGCCCCCCAAAAAGTCAGCAAAAGTCCCCAAGGGTCTGCCTGTCTCATCAGCAAGCTCAGGGGTGCGCATGTAGGAAGGTGCGGGGCTTTCTCTGGGATTTCTGACTCCAACCCCTCTCCCAGCTGGAAAGGAGGTTCTCCCCAACACTTTGGCTTGTGTGCGGTGACGTGGAGGCTTCCCACAGACCACCATGAAACCCCCCCCAGAGAGGTCCGAGTGCCCCCTTTTGCAAGGCACTAACGATCTGGGGTCGCTGCCTGCTCCTGCCAACTCAGAGCCTGGCACGGTCAGGCAGGCAGCTCCGTGCTGCCTCCGCACCCACGCAGGCCCCCCAAGGCCGACAGCTGGAAGTCACCGCTGAAACCGAACCCGGAGAGAGCAAAGAGGAGAAATTTAGCTCATCTCGTCAGGCCGGGTCCCGTGCTTGGGTGTGCAGAGCTGGGCTTTGCATGGAAGACAGAGGAGATGTTGCCCAGCCCAGAGGCTCTGGTGCCAGAGGCTGGGCGGGGAGCTGGCTCCAGGGGCCAGAGCCAGGCCTCCCTCTGCTGTGCTTGCGCGCACCCCGTGCCGAGAGCTTGCTCCCTTGCAGCCGGGCCTCAGCTCCTGACCACAGCGGGGCAAACCCGTCTCCTCCTTGCATTCAAACGCTTGGCCAGAGAAAGCCGCTGCTGTTGCTTCTGGACAGAGCAGGCTGAGGCACTGCTGAACTGGAGAAGAAAACCACACTGTAACTTCAAACAAGTCCAGTGCCCTTGCAGGATCTGGAGAGAAACCATTTTCTCCCGAGCAGCACAAAGCACTCACTGAGCTCGGCTTCCCCCATCCCCACAGTGCCCCGAAAAGAAGCCAGACTCCAAGCCATCGACCCGGGGCCGGGGGGGCAGGGGGGAGCCAGAGTTGCACGATAACACCGGCAGGAGAGCTGCACAGCCCCCAGGCCAAGATTCACCCCGCACCAAAGGTGGGGAGGCTGCAGGGAGCTGCAAATCCCCAGCACGAGGGGAGAGCAGGAGGTGGCAGCCGCGGTTTGGAGTACGTGCACGCAGATTTACTGCCGGGCTGGATTTACGACGAGCATTAAAATATCTGAACTAACGCGCACCTGGATTTACAGCGACTGCTCCAACGCCCCGGTCCGTGCCAGGGAACCGCCACGCGAGGGGCTGGAAATGCCAGACGCAGCACCGCACTGCCCCGAGACGGGCTCAGCCATCTCGGCTCCCGGGGAGGCCGAAACGGCTTGCGGCCTGGCCAGTCGGCCGTGCCGCCTCCCTAGCCGCTCCCAGGTCCGGCCCGAACAAAAGCGGGGACAACGTGGGCACGAAGCGGCCAGCCCTCTGCCGTCCTCGCGCCCGCCCAGCGCTGCTGAAGCGGGACCACTCGCCAAGGCCTGGTCAACAGCTGGAGCGTGACCTCCCCAGGAGGAGCATTCGGCCCTCTGACCCCTCCACATGCTCAGGAAGCTGGGGAAACCCTGCGACTCCTAAGCGAAAGCTGTTTATTTTCCCCGTCCTGCTCCTTGCTCCGGCCGGCCCGGGTTAAACAGCCAGCTCCCCAGCAACGACGCCCCCGGCGCAGCACGTTGTCCGGGGATTCAACAGGAGGCGGAGGCCACCGGAGAGCGGGCAAGCAGGGCGCCCGGCCCCGGAGCGTTACAGCCGGCCGAGTAGCACAATGCTTCACGGCAGCGCGGGCCCGGAGGACGCCGCTTCGGGCACATGCCTGCAACACGGACAGCCCCGGACACGCAGCCCCCGCGGGGCCCACAACAGGCCCCTGCGGCCCCACACCTGGATTCCCAAACTACTTCTACGCACCTAATTATTAAGAGGACCGGTGTCGCGCCGTGCCCGGAGGCTGGTGGCGGGCCCAGAAAACGCCGCCCGTCAGAAAACACGGCCCCTGCCCACAACTTTGCTGCCCGTTGGCTGCAGGGCTGGCGCGGCGTCTCTGGGGGATGCGAGGCCCCGGCAGGCCGGCGTTCAGGAATGTGCAGGCGGGCGAGCGCTCCCGGGGCGTTGTTGTTTCCTCCGCCGTGGCGGTATGTGGGAGCATCGCTTTTAAACCCACCGAGCGCGGGGGACGAGGCCGGGAGGCTTCTCCCCTGAGGCCGCAGCCGGGCGCGGAGGGATTTGAGGAGGAGAAAGGGGCAGGGGGATCCGCGCGCGCGTCCGACCCGAGGACATGCCCCCCACCCCGCAGGCGCGCCCCACGCCAGGCTGGGGACGCCCCATCCCGCTCCCGACCAAAGCGGGGCAGTGGGGTCTCTTTCTTGTCGCCAGCCCCGCTCCGCCCCGCGCTCGGGGCTTCCTCGCGGGGGCCAGAGGGGAAGGAGCCGCCTGGTCTCACCAAGTCCCGAGACAAAAGCGGCTTTTTTGGGATTTTTCCGCAAGGGGACTTGCAGCAAACTTCTCGCGGCCCCGTCCCGGGGGGAGCAGGGCGAGCTGGCGAAGGGGAGGAATTGGCGCGGCGCGCCCCGCCGCCCCTTCAGTCGGACCCCGCTGACGGCGCGGCGCCGCACCCACCTTCCAGCGCCCGGCAGACGCCGACCAGCAGCAGT
>NW_017728995.1:28377766-28379973 GCF_001723915.1 Gavialis gangeticus | reverse complement strand
CGGCCCTGGCCCGACCCAGCCTCCCCTGGCCGGTGCCAGCTCTGCCCCGCCACCCCGCTGCCCCGCAGCCCTGCCCCGGCCCCCGCCACCCCCCTCGTGTCTCTCCCGGATGGGAAACAACAGGAGACGCTGCCGTGCTGGCGGGGCCGCAGGAGTAGCAGGGCTCAGGGCCCGCAGGCAGGGCAGACACATGCGAGCGGCGAGGCTTTGGCAGGCCCACGGCCTTTACTGGGCAGGCGAGGTGGGTGGGATAGAGCGGGAGGCGCGGGCGCGGGAGAGGAGGTCTTCCTCGGGACCGGAGGCTTCGGCCTCGTGCAGGGTGGCACGGGGAGAGCTGACGGAGACTGTCTCGCATCCCAAAGCTCATCCCGTCTTATCCCAGCTGCTTCGTTGGTGCAGTTAAAGCTGTCGCCCTTTGAAGGCCTGGCCTCTTGCGGACGTCCGTGGCTGCAGCGTCGTTTATGCGCTATGGGGAAGAACCAAGCAGGAGCTGGCAGAAGATGCGGTCATGGCTGGGGCTGGAGGCATACAAAATCCCAGGCCAGTGGGGCTGGAAGATGCTTCAGAGAGGCCTGTGTGGGTCCCTTGCAGAGCTAGAGCTGCGAGGATCCTTCTTCCATCGTCCGGAGGCACTTGAGTGGGGAACTACCTGGCAGGCAGCACCCCAGGTACCAGTGCAGCTGTGGAGCAGGCTGCATGCAGCCAGCCATGGCACCAGGGACCCCTGCTTGCCTGTGCACAAGCATGCAGACCACCTGCAGATGTGCCCAAGGCCCCCCCCCCCCAGCCTGGGCAGAAGGGCTGCCTATGGGCTTCACCCCATGACAGCTGGCTCTGCTGGAAGGAGGTACCAGCTGTTAGTGAGTCTGCGGCTGCCAGCGGAAAACGTGGGCACATCTGCACACATGCTCTGGCAGCTTCCCTGTGGCAGTGGTGCCTCCTGTCACCCACGGATGGGGCTGCCACCCTGGCAGAGCAGGGAGGACAGCTGGGTTCATGTAGATCAGGTCCCAGGACCCTTGTCTCCAGGTTTATTGGATGTCAGCACTGAGGCCTGGGTGTGAGGGACCTGCCCAGCCTCCCTCCCCAGTCCCTGGAGCTCTGCAGCCCCTGAGACAGTGCAGGGGCAGGTTCTTTGCCCCACTTTGCTCCTTTCAAGCTTCTCAGGCAGCACCGAGGGTGAAGAGGCCCCTTGTGTTCCTGCTGCCGAGACTTCCCCCGGAACAGGAGAGGTGTTAGGCAGCATGGACCTCACAACCTGACCCAGCATCACCCTCCTAGCACCCTCCGCCCAGGGCAGGGCAGGGGCAGTGGAGCAGAAACACCATGTACCCTGGCTGCCTGTGAGACACGGAGGCCAACCCCAGGAGGGGCAAAGTGCCTTGCTCCAGCCCGGGCAAGGAGTCGGTGTCGGGACAGAGAGAGAAGTCCAGGGTGCCTGTTATTTTGCTCGCGTAGCCTCTACCATCCTGCTCACCACCTGTGCTCCAGGCAGAGGCAGTCCCTTGCTGCAGGGCTGCGTACCCAGGGTGCTTTCATCCACCTGGATCCCCAAGTGCTGATGAACCACGAGGGCATTTAGCACCTGCCCCTGGGGTGGGTCTTCCACCCCTTTGCCTCCTCTCTGTCCCATGATGAGGACTTGCGCGCTCCACTCGTGGCTTTCTGGGACACACCGCTCCCACTCCACTCAGCCGGGAGATTCTGCTTCAGTGCTCCCAGGCTGGTGCAGGTCAGGTAGATCCCTTCCCATCGCCCCTGCTCCAGGGCACTGAGCCTGACTGCTAGCACCTGAGCGAGTCACCGGCACCCCGGGGGGCTTTCTGCAGGGTCTGCATTGCTCTTCTGAGTTCTGCTTGAAAAGTTCAAAAGTCACCAAGCGAAACTCAGACTTCTCCTGGCCCTGGAAGGAAGGAGGCATTCCCAGCCCTGGGGACGGGAACAAGTGATGGGGTCAAGAGAGATGGGGGGCAGTGGGGAAGGGTACGGTGCAAGCTGGCTCTGCAGTGTTTCACCCTCAGTCACCCCAAAGGCACTGAAATCTGGGGCGGGGGAGGTGGCTATGAAGCCAGGTCTCTTGCTAGACACCACCACTCTGGGAACGCTTGACCTTTGCAGCCCTGCTTCCGAGATCCTGAGATGCAGACAGAAGCTCTCTCAAGGGCAGGGGAAACCAGAACCAGGTCTGCCTTGATCTCTGCCGGCCG
>NW_017728995.1:28369353-28372766 GCF_001723915.1 Gavialis gangeticus | reverse complement strand
CAGGGGAAACCAGAACCAGGTCTGCCTTGATTTCTGCCGGCCGAGCGCCCAAGACAAGGCCTGCAGCACAGTGCTGCTGGAGTTCATAAGGAAGTCGTTGGCACTTCCTTCCCTCCAGCCCAGGGGCATCAAAGCCATTCATCAGATGAGCCCAAATCACACTTCTCATTATGCTGGAGGCAACACACCAAGGCCAGCAGCAAGGTGGCACAAAGCAGCATGCAGACGTAGGCAGCAGCTTCTTTAGGCAGGGGCAGGGCTTGTTGCAAGGACAAGTGCATGTGGAAATGGCCCATATGTCTTTATGGCCAAGCCTGGGGTCTTTCACCTCACTGGGGAGAGATGTTTTTTCACTGAGCACCCACTGAGCATCTGGCTGGCCTGCATGGACCGCACCAAGCTCAGCATGGCCAGTGATAATAGGTACAAGCACCTGCTCTTTTCTCCTGAGGCTCGTTATTGTAATTGTGATGGCTCTGCTGGGTTCTGCCTGTGTATCATTGTGGTGCCAGCAGTGGGATTCATGGCAGAGGCAAAGAAACAGAGCGGGTTGGACAGAGGAAAATCCAGACCAGTTTGGGCAAAGCCATTCAGGACCCAGGCAGATCCGTGGGAGGTGGGCTGGGCACGCATGGAGTATCTGTGGAAGTGCTCACAGCGTGGCTGGCATCATTGCACCTCTGATGATCTGCCCGCAGCTTCACTGGCAGTGCAGAGGTATTCAGTGCTCTCTATCGGTAGGCTTCATCAGGCAGAGAGTGCAAATGTTGTCACAGCTGCCACTAGGCCTGGTGCACTGCGGGAGACTGAGCAGCATCATAATAGCCTAGAGGACAGAATATCTCCCCGACTCTCTCAGGCTGCAGCTGGGGGACGGCCCGTGCCTTTGGTTCCCTGCTGCGCTCCATATGAGACTTGGGGGAAATCCATGGAGCGCAGTGGAGACGCATAGGGGGAGGCAGTGATTCCCAAGGGAGCACACAGAAGGTGGGTGGGCTGTCACAGCACAGAGCACACGTCCACGTGCATGTAGCATGAGCTGGCTGACTCTAGCCTGCATGGGCAACCACAGGACATGACTGTACAAGATTTAGCACCCATTCGCCACTGGAGCCCGTACCCCACGTCACTAGAGTTTGTGTGCTGGAGGCTAAAGGATGTTGCCTGTTGCCGGCTGTTGCTAGAAACCGAGCCAGCACTGGTACATCAGCCCATGCTACAGCCTTCGCTTGATTTTGCTGTGTAGACACCGCAGTTGGGCTGGATTAGTTGGGCTTTCCTAGCTGGGGAGGGGGGAGCTCTGCTTCCATGCTGTCAACCCCATTACCTTTGGGTATGAAGGTCAAAGCTTCCCATTTACGGCAGGAAGGGCAAACAATTGGGATTCCAACCTGCCAGCAAGATCCCTCCTAGGACCTGGACCTCACATCCCCGCCTCTCCTCCTCAGGGTGCCTAAGGGGACTCTTCTTTCTCAGGGTAGCCCTGGATCTCATCTCCGGGCAGGGGGGCATCAGGCAGCTACACGACTGCTGTGCATTGTGAGAGGTGAAGTCCAGCAGGGAAGTCCATCTCACAGAGGATGATGGGGCCCTGGACCACCTGATCCACAAGTCCCAGGGGCCTTGGCAGTGGCATTGCAGCAGGGGATGTCTCCAGGTTCAGGCAGTTGGGTTTGCAATGAAAGACAGAATTACCCAAGGAAAGCCAAGCGTTTCCCGCACAACACATATCGTTGAATCAAAAACCCCACTTTCCACCTTGTTGGCCAAGCCCACTGCCCCTTGGTAGATGAGGAAGGATGCAGTTGCCATATTGCCCAAAAGCCGACCAGAAGGATGGAGATGGAGGAGGAGCAGACGGTGGAGTTGCTATGTGGCTTGGGGAGGTCCGTTCCTATGTAGGGGATAATAGGAGGAAAGTGCCAAGCTGGCCTGGGGAGGACCAAACCAGCCCATAAAACCCAGCGTCCTCCGATTGCGTGATGAGGAACAAGGCTACTTCACCAGGAAGCAGCTGATTTTGGAAGGTGCCAGCGGTGAGGACCAAAAACATGAGCGTGATATATAAAAAGACAGAAAAATAATGCTGCACACATGCGGCCTGGCTACCCGCAGACACTCCACTTTCTACAACCCGCTGCCAAACGGCTTCCTGGGCGGCTGGCTCCCTGCATGGCAGCGAAATGCATCTGCTGTAACGGTGGCGGTGTGAGCTACCCAAGCACAAAATTTCCAAACAGAACGGGGGGGAAAATTGTTTATTCACACTTGAATAACTAAAAAATGACTGAGCCAATTTGGCTTTAGCTTCCCTACAGAATTCCCCTTGGGGCTGAACCGAGCCTGGAGGATTTCAAGCCCAGAAGGAATTTGAGAACATGATGAGCCCTGAGAAAGGCCAGGGAAGCAAGCGGACGCTGAAATTTGACCTTACCTGCTGTACGAGGCCTGGCTTGCCATGTTCTTCCCAGTGATCGGGGCAATCCTGTCCGGCACCCTCAGCTTAGGAAGCACGCCCCCGCTTCCATGCAGAACTGGGTAGCCGTCCATGCTTGTTTTGTCCAGATGAAGCCTAAAAACAAGGTCCTGCCTGTTAATGGTCACTGAGGCTGCCAGGTGTGCAGGGAAGTTAACCCCAGCACCGCAACCTATGGCCTTGGTGGGCCCCAGTGTTCAAGAAATAGTAGAGACAGTCCTGGCCTCAACTCCCTTGGAACGACAGGCAAGGACCTGGCTAGATATCAGAAGGCGCTGCTTCACGGTCAGGGCGGGTAGGAGCTGGAACCAACTTCCAAGGGAAGTGGTGCTTGCCCCTACCCTGGGGGTCTTTAAAAGGTTAGACAGGGGGTCTTTAAAAGGATGCTGGGGTCACTTGACCTCAGCATCCTTTCCTGCCCGTGGCAGCGGGTCGCACTAGATGATCTGCTTAGGTTTCTTCCAACCTGACCAATTATGAAACTAGGACCCTAGAGATGGCACCGCATGACCAAGAGGTCCCATGTAGGTGGGGGCATACATCCTGGATCTACCTGTGCAAGTGACTTGGTGGGTGGCTTTGGGAAACAATCGCTTCCTTTCTCCATGGGGGGGAGGAGGGGTGGGAGACGAGAGCTAAGTGAGGTGTTATCCGTGGGGAGCGGGGCAGAGAAAATGTGAGGACTGCCCAGGGAACGGGCCGAGACTCCCCAAGCAGCTCACACACCAGTCACTTCGAACGTTTTTCCTCCACGGCTTGTGCGTGACCTTGGTGTTAAAAGAGGCACCAGGATTCTGGTCCCAATCTTAGCCACATGCACACTCAGGTGTGTGTGTGTGTCTGTGCATGCAAGCCTGTGGGTGTGTCTATGTACCTGTGTAAGAAAAGATAATCCACTACCATCTACCCCTCCATCCACACACACACACACACACAC
>NW_017728995.1:28360102-28364353 GCF_001723915.1 Gavialis gangeticus | reverse complement strand
GGGGTTTTTTTCCCCCCCCCCCCCCCCCCCCCCCCCCCCCCCCCTTCCCACTGTAGGGCACAGGATGCTCTTCGGTGCTGCTCACCTGTCACCCTTCTGCACACAACCCTTTCCCCACACACACACACACGCACAATTGTCAAGGTTGTACGTAATAGTCCTGTAAAGGGAGATGCATGTCTGGCACCCCTGGGGGGCACAGCTGGGGCTTGGAGAAGCAGGAAGGGGACTGACCCTGCCACCTTCATTTCTTCCCTCTGGTGCCTGTGTGCTTGGTGTATGATGCCTGCAGCCACCGGAGCTGCTTCGCAGCCTAGATGTTGCGTGTCCCTCCCTACGTTCTCACTCACTGTTTCACCAGGCGTTCATTCGGGCTTGGGTGGAAGGGGAGAAGGACCTCCCGGGGTGGGGTGTGTGTGGAAACACAGTTGCTGGCAGAAAATATGCTCTCCACCAACAGCTGCATGCAGATCTGTGGGTCAGCAGCTGTGCATTAACCCTTGATGGCTGGAGGAGAAAATCCGACAGCGATGGGTCCCTTTAGCATGCAACCACAGTCAAAGGGCTACTAGGGCTTGTGTATACCTGACCCCCCCCCCCCATCACCCAGGGGGGCACCCAGGCGCCTGCTGTCTGCTATTCTGTGCTCCACCACAGGGCATAACCCATCTGTTCAAGCAGGAGCAATGGGGAAGTGACCCTAAACCCGACATCTTTACCTACAAGCACTGCCTGTTAAAACAGAGCTATGCATTGATTTCCAGAGATACAGGATAGATTATAAAGAAAGGCTCAACAGCACAGGGCAGCAGGAATATCCATGGGCAATCCCTGCTCAGGGCCCAGCCCAAAGTCAGCAACTAAGCAAAACTATGTTGAAAAGTCATAAAACCACACAAAAAAACCTCTTTATCAGAGTGAAGTTTTGCAGCCCTGGGCCACTTGGAGAAAAGCAGACAGGATGCTCCACGTTAAACCCATTTGAGGCCCTCAGTGTGGAATACAGACAGGAGGCTCTCGGGATACCCGGGGCTGTGCAGGCGCTTTGGCATCCATGCATTTCACGGGGCATCTTCACTTCGTTTGCACTTAGCAGCTTTTGTGCCAGCTTCAGAGAGTTGGTTTCTCTGCCTCCTCGGGGAATGCCCTTTGTTGTTTCAGGACGGGGGGGCTCCTCTCCTGCCAGGCTCCTGTTGCTCACGTGAATAGCTCTGAGCATTGTCCGAGTATCAGCTGAAGCCAGGAATGCACCGCTGCTCCCCAAGCAGGTATGATTGTTTTACCAGCTCCCGAGCCATGCTCCTCAGCCCTGCTTTCCCAGCCATCTGGCTCAGGCCTGTCTCTTGGCTGGCTCCACCCCATCCACAGCCCAGTCGTCCCTTTGCAGGAGGGAGCCCCGCTCCATCGAAGCCCGCAGGCCTGCAAGCTCCTTGCTGTCAGAGCTGGGATGTTACTTAGCGCAAAGTCTACCTCCCATCCCCCCCAGCATCAACCCTCTCTCCCATCCCATCCCATCCCATCCTGCCAGCCCCTAACTCCTGGCAGCTCCAGGGTGCGGCTAAGCACTTTCACACGCCCAGTCTCCAGGACTAATTGCTGAGCAATGAAAACGCTAATCACCAGGCCGTGAAGCCTTGAGTGGCGGTGGGGGATCCCTCCCGCACCAGGACACATGCATGCTGTGGTTTTGCTTTCAAGCGCTACTTCCTGCGAGACCCCCGCCACCCTCCCTGGGGCCGAGGGCTACACGCACGTGTGAAATTTGGAGATCCCCAGCCTTTCCCAGGCAGACCTGGAAGAGGCCGAAGCGGATCGTTAAGGCCCAGCCGATTCAGCATTAGGAACCATCTGAAAGGGAAGAGGGTAAAACTCTCGGTATTGTGTTTAACCACATACATTTACAGACAAATCACTTCCCCAATGCACGGGCGAACGGGGGCTTGTAATGACCGCCTGGCCACGGTCTCTGCCGCAGGCTCGCTTCAGTGCTTCCCCGCGGCCGCCCATGCTCCCAGGCAGCGGAGCCAGGTTTTTGAGATCTTACTCCCACTGGGAACCACAGTAAGTGCCCTGATTTCCAAAAGGGCCTTAGCCGGGCCACGGGGCGCCAGGATCAGCCCGCTGCCCGCGGCACAGAGGGTGCAACTGGGAGCAGAAAACCTGGGTCTTACTGTGGTACCAAAGCAGAGACTGGGCTCTTTGGAAAATCTGGCCCTGATTTAGGGAGCTGAGTGCTTGGAAATCCAGCCCGTGTAATGCACGCGTGCACGCACGCACGCACTCTGTGGGTAATGCCATTTGCTGTTTCTCAGGTGACACTGGCCATTTCTACATCAAATCCTGACCATGACCAATGTTATGTCAGTTCTCATGGCAAGAATAGCAACCTGTTTCCACATCAGTCTCAAAGGGCAAAGTAAATCGTCAGGATGGGGAGAGGCTGGGAGAAGCCCAGCCCAAAGGATCATCCCAGGCTTGGCAGGCCAGTGGGGCTAAGGAGGTGGCGAGGGAGGGAGGGAGGGCAGGGGAGACTGTGCTGGTAATGAAGACAAAGTGACTTGCTGCACCTGTAGGTATGGGAGATGCATGCATCTCCAGGCCTGGGATGTCTCCCTGCTCCTCCTGGCCCGTTCCCATCAGGGCCACCTCATCATGAGACGTATCACCCTCTGAAATGCCCCCAGGCTGGCATGTCAGGTCCCCTCACTCAGCTCTGCTTTTGCTGCCTGCTGTCTGCTATTCTGTGCTGCACCCCCATGAAGCCGGGCCTTGGCACCATGGTGTGACCCATTCACTGCATCCCCTCCCCAGGGTCCCCCCAAGACTCGAGGAAAACAGCATGAAGACCATTCTCATGGAAACAGTCTATTCGCTTCCCCCAACACACATCCTTTGTGGATTCACAGAGAGGAACCCATTAAACAAGACCCATTCACAAGCCAGGGCCAACCAGGGCAAGGTGAAAGCATTTGAGAACTGCTCTTTCAAGTGGAAATGGGGCAGACTTCCCCGTGGGAGGCCCTGGGTGCTGTCAAGGCCCAGGGCTTTTTGCAAGGCAGCAGTCTCTTTTGAAGTGTTAACTGAGCTCTTGGCACCGACTCAGGATTTAGCTCTGGCCACTGCTGCTGCAAGATCCTGGCCTCTCCTACAGCAGTGGTTTTCAACCTGTGGTCCGTGAACGTTTGGGGGTCCCCAGACTATGTCTCAGGGGTCTGTGAAAGATGACTACACAAAAGTATGCGCATACCCACGTTTACAATTCAAAGGGGTCTGCAAAGGAAAAAAGGTTGAAAACCACTGTCCTAGGGCATGTCCCAATGGTGGTTGCAAACCAGCCAGCTCGGGTGCTGAGAGCAGGGTAGGAGTGGCATGCAGCTCAGCGTGGATAATTACTGGGGCTGTTCACTAGCCCTGGGCTCGGGGCTACGGTGGTGATGCTGCCAGCAGCCCCCAGGTTAGCTGGGGGGAAGTCTGCATGAGGTCCAGCCCCTGCTGCCTGCTCCCTTGTAGATGGGCAGAGGAATGAGGTTCCCCTGCCCATCTACAGCCACGCTGGTGACTGCCTCCTCTTGCCTTGGGTGCATGAGTAAAGGACGGAGGGCCGGGGGGAATAGGTGGAAGGCCTTGACTCAGGGTCACAGCACGACTAGGGAAGATTCAAAGCTGGTGTGGCACGCTGTGTCCTCCCAAGCATTCAGAACACGATCCTTCCAAACTTCATGAGCCACGCGTGTGTGGCAGGACCAGAGCACTGGACTACTAGAAGTGGCTGTAGTTGGTCCCTCCTGTCCCTCCCCACCACGCAGGGAGTGCCTGGGGGTGATCCACTCCAACCCCTGACACCCAAAGCCAATAAAACTATAGGAGCGGGCACATAAGCACACGCCAACACACGACTGCACATGCACAATCCCACCCGATTACAGTGCCACACACAGTCATACAGAAACCCACCTTATGCCCCAGCACCCACAATCCTATCTAAACACCGTCCCTTTTACACGCGCAGGGAAATCACACCCCAACGCACAATCCCATACCCACCAACAAAGAAGCAATCCCGTAGCCACAAACACAATTGCACGGGCACACAATCCCATGCACGGGCCCAGCCATCCATCACAGGCCTCTGGGAAAAGCCCAACCACGAGAATCCCAGCCCCCAGGAACCCTTCTGGGAACCCCTTGAGAAGCAAAAAACAGCCATTTTCCACTTCCCTGGAAGTACCGCGATGTGAAACACCCAGCGCC
>NW_017728995.1:28354282-28355102 GCF_001723915.1 Gavialis gangeticus | reverse complement strand
CAGGGAAATCACACCCCAACGCACAATCCCATACCCACCAACAAAGAAGCAATCCCGTAGCCACAAACACAATTGCACGGGCACACAATCCCATGCACGGGCCCAGCCATCCATCACAGGCCTCTGGGAAAAGCCCAACCACGAGAATCCCAGCCCCCAGGAACCCTTCTGGGAACCCCTTGAGAAGCAAAAAACAGCCATTTTCCACTTCCCTGGAAGTACCGCGATGTGAAACACCCAGCGCCACAGCAGGCAGCACACGGTGCCACAGCCCGAGGCATAAGTGAGGCATGGATTTATGCCCATGATGCCCGTAACACCCACATTTGTCCCTGTTTCTGAGCAGTGTTTCTGTTCTCTGAGTGTGGCGTGGAGCTCACCCTGGTCCCAGCTGCCAGGAGCACACAGCTCCCCAGGTACTACACAGTGGCCTCTAGCATTGCCACGATCAAAGCGAACGAGGTCTGGATGAGCTGCTCTCAAAGCATACAATCACCTGCAAGAGCAGTCAGTGAGAAACAAAGTCAAACCAAAGCAGACGTGACAGGAATAAGCAGAACCAGGAGGTGCTCGAGCAGGGCACCCTGCCAGGCTGGGACATGGATCAGCCCAGTGGTCCCACCTGCCTGGGGATGCACTGCTCACTCCCACCAGCCCACAGCTGCATGGATCCCCACGTCCCATCTCAGTTCCTCCTTCTGCATTGCCTCCTGAGCAGCCCATGCCCTCTGCCATGCTCTGCACCCGGCACAAACCCTGTGTGGACTCTGGCATAACCGCGATCTCACAACGCTCTTGTCCCCCCGGCAGTGACCGCTTC
>NW_017728995.1:28347296-28349282 GCF_001723915.1 Gavialis gangeticus | reverse complement strand
ACTCCCACCAGCCCACAGCTGCATGGATCCCCACGTCCCATCTCAGTTCCTCCTTCTGCATTGCCTCCTGAGCAGCCCATGCCCTCTGCCATGCTCTGCACCCGGCACAAACCCTGTGCGGACTCTGGCATAACCGCGATCTCACAACGCTCGTCCCCCCGGCAGTGACCGCTCCGATTGAGTTTTTGAACTCTGCTGCCTTAGATAAGAGCTCCCTGCTGAGTCCCTGGTGTGTTTTGGAGGTGCCTTTCTTCCTGCAACCCCGCCTTTGTGAGCATGCAGACGGGGCTCTGTGCAAAGCTAAGGCCAAGGCCAGCTGAGGCTGGCCCAGGAAGGATGCCCCAGGGAGCAAGCATAGCTGAGAAAGTCCTGCAGGAACAACGGTGCTGACTCTGGGAGATGCTCCATCTCTCACCAAGGCACCGCCAAGGAACTACGTCCATCCTCCCCGAATCCAAAGGAGCCCCATGACACAGGGCCCAAGGCTTTGCTGAGCGGGGACCCCACCACTAACCCATGAGCAACAGCAGGCACACCGTGACTTCCAGAGGAGGGTGCCCCAGAGCTGCTCGGTGCTGAAGAGGAGGGGGAAGGCAGGCTACGAGGACAGCCAGGAGCCGCTGGATGCAGAGGCAGAACCCGCCGAGGATGCCCCAGCACCTCACCACTCCCCGCTCTCAAGTTGGCAATGGGCTGTGAGCAGGCAGGGAACAAAGGAGTCTTGGTTTAACATAACCGGTGATTTCAGGAGTGTGCACTGGCAGCAAAAGTGCAAAGAGCTAAGAGAACACTTTGAGCAATGCAAAACCATTCCTGAGCGCCCATGGTAGCGGGCGCCTTTGATGCATTCAACCCAAAACCTAAAAAAAAAAAACCCTAGTGCAATGGAAACAAGACAAGTCCAATCCAGGGCCTTCTGCACTGACAAAAGACACATGCCCCAACCCGCACCTGAGCAGCCAAACTCG
This sequence comes from Gavialis gangeticus, assembly GCF_001723915.1. Classification (NCBI taxonomy): domain Eukaryota; kingdom Metazoa; phylum Chordata; order Crocodylia; family Gavialidae; genus Gavialis; species Gavialis gangeticus. Next base: position 28,348,314 of record NW_017728995.1, on the reverse strand, counting down.
GCGCACTGCAAATACAAACGACGGCTCGTGAACAACTACCTCACTGGGCACGTCGAGTCCAAAGAAACGCTGCCATGTGCTTCTCAGAGGCACGCAGCACAAAGTTGCAGCTTCCCCAGGGGAAAGTGCCAGGACAAGACAAATTGCTAGCACACAGGGCTCTGGTTCAGAAAGGAGGTAGGAACTGTGGCTGGCTCCAGGGGCTTGGCTTAGGCCCCTGCACAGAACTGGCTGGTTACCACAAGCCTTCTACTATTGCAGAGTTCCTGGTTTATCTTGGCCCGGACATCCTTTTCGTCCTCTGGCACTGTGTTGCTGAGCTCTTGCAAGCAGGCATCCTTTGATCTGCGCCTGCACGGTTCTAGGAAGAGCCGCCTCGTTCCCCGCCCTCCCCGAGCCACTCCGCACTGAGCTCGAGGGCTAACGTCGCTGTTTAGAGGCCAGCGGCATTAACGGCTTCAAGTTGGATCAAGCAGTTGCTGCTTGGATGGTGCCGGCATCCTCAGGAGGTGTGTTTCCATCTGGATTGCCACTGCCTGCGAGAGGTTTGGCAGTGCTTGCTCCTCGGGCTCGCTAGGCACCACACCTAGGCTCCCAAGCCTAGCACCGTACCTGGCTTCCCCAGCCTTTGTGACCTGAGACTTTGAAGAGTGGCCCGACACGTTCCCCAGAGCCTGCAGAGGGCTGAAACAAATGGTGGTGGGTGCAACCCTGTTCAAATGTTTCTGGAGATTTATATAGGGGGAAATGTAAGGGTTGTGATGCCTTTGGGGTCTGCTCCTGACTTCAGGCAATGGCTGCCCATCTGCACCGTCAGTGACCTTGGCTGGGGGATCTCTGATTGCTGCCCGCTCCACATCTGCTGAAATGACCAAGATAAGACGCCAAAAACAAATTGCGGGATCATCGAGAGAGCAGCAGGGCTGGAAGGGACCTCTAGCAGTCATCTCGTCCAAGCCCCTGCCCATGGCAGGATCAGCCCTATCCAAACCTCCCAGACAAATCCATCATCTAAACT
>NW_017728995.1:28332263-28342296 GCF_001723915.1 Gavialis gangeticus | reverse complement strand
AACAAATCGTGGGATCATCGAGACAGCAGCAGGGCTGGAAGGGACCTCTAGCAGTCATCTCGTCCAAACCCCTGCCCATGGCAGGATCAGCCCTATCCAAACCTCCCAGACAAATCCATCATCTAAACTCTTGGTAAAACTGCCATCCAACCTGACACAACCAAAGGCATCACACCTGAACCTGCTGCAGGACGAGCAGGGGAACCACAGCAGCCAGCGTCCTGCTTCTGTACAAGGTTGTTCAAGGCTCTGCCCCCCACTACAGAGACAGGCAAGCCCCCCTCAGTCCATACCAGTCTGACCATGGGGTACAATTCCTTTCCAACCCCAAATGTGGCATCGGTCTGATGCCGAGCAGATGGGCAGGACCCTCTAGCCAGGAGCCTCCAGCTTTAAGTCCCAGTAGGAGCGCAGGCGCAATCCGGCTACCCAGCCTGGGCTGCAGCCAGCACCCAATACCTCTGAGAAAGGCTTAAAAACACCCTGCCACATGGAGCAGAAAGGTGGGGAAGGGGCAACCAGCAAAGCCCCGAAGCCTGGGAAATCCCCATAGCAGAACATAGGCAGAGCGATGCCTAGATCACTCCTTATTAGCAACTGCCCAACTTCTCCCTGAACGCCTGCACCGATGGAGAGTCCACGACTTCCCTGGGTGCCTGTCCCACTGTTTTGCTGCTCAAACAGTGGGGCTTTTCTCGAGATCCAACCTAAACCTACTTTGCTGCACCTTCAAGCCATGAAATGGATCAGGAAGGAGACGTTCCCAGACAGGCTCCAGATTTTTGAACCTGAAGACCCTGATGGGAGGGGATGGAGGGAACACAGCCCAAAGGGGCACTGGGAAGCAAATGGAGACATCCTGCAGCTCCTCAGACAGCAAACCCAGGTGCTTCAAACTGCTATGGACTGTGGTCGCCAAATGCCAATGTGCCGGCAGCCAGGACGCTGCAGGGATGCTCTTCTCTTCCCCCCAGCCCTGGTGTGCACTGTGGAGAAGGGCTGTGAGCTGCCCCGGTGTGCAGAGTGGCTCTGCCTTGGCATCTCCTTTTCTCAACGACTCTGTTATCGATCCCAGAAAACATTGCACTTGCCAGTGCAGCCCTCGAGGTCTGCTTCCTCAAGGTGGGGCATCCATGCCATCTTCATCATATGGGCAGGCAAGAAGGAATCTCTAGGGAAATGCCAGCAGGACTTTACCAACCTGCCATCCCCTCCATCAAACTGCCCTCTGAACTCTCCAGGCAGCCGATTCATTTCTCGGACGCTGCTGTGAACGTTTGCAATGGCCATATCACCACCGCATTGTATCAGAAACCAACTGACCGCTACAGCTACCTCCACGGCAGCAGCCATCACCCTAAGCATGCCACTAGATCCATCCTCTACAGCCAAGCTCTGTGTCACAAGCAGATCTGCTCCAACCCCGCCATATCTGCTCCGACCAGGATGCTTGCCTTACAGAGCTGGAATAGGGATTCCTGCGATTACAAGACAATCCCCAAACTCTAGCCGCTCAATTCAACACAGCCAGACTCAGACCCTGCTCTGACTTGCTGCAGTACCAACCCCAGGACAAGGACAACAGAGTCGCTCTGGTTGTCACCTACAGCCCCCAGCTTGAACACCCAAGACACATTATTCATGATCTCCAACCCCCTCTTGGGAAATGATGGCAGCCATCTCAAGGCAGCCATGGGGGACAAGCCTGCTCTGCTTTACAGGCACCCACCTATTCTCACCAAGGCATGAGGCCTGGAAACAGACCCAAGATGCCACTTGTGTCCCCTCGTCAACACAGACCACATCATCCCTGAACCAAACAACACAGCTTATAACGCCTGGGGTTCATTTGCAAACACCTAGACGTGCCCATCCTGACCGGGGCAGCACTATGCTAGCAAATGGACTGCGGGTACACCCAGGGCTTGTGTGCTCATGGGGGAGCCCCCCGTTTATCAGTAAGGCTTGGGAGGGGCTCAGATTTGCAACATGCTCCAAGTCTATTGCTTCAGGGTGGGAAGCCCAGAGCATGGGGCCGGTCCCATAGCCCCTATGAGAGCCGCTCTCCTGTGGTCTGACGGGCCTCTGAGAGGTTGTCTACACTGCTGCAGCAGTGAGCCCTGGCATAGGGGGAAGCTGAGAGCACCCCATGCGTGCCCCATCCTCCAAATCCATCCCCAGCACCTACCCTCCAGCCCTCAGTCCCCAGCGAGCTTGAGAGCAGCCACGGAGGATGCACCCAGGGCAGCTTCTCCAGCAAACCTCCTCTACCCACATGCCCAGCGCTGGGACTCACTACCACAACCGCAGACAAGAAGTACCCGGGGCACATGTGCCAGCAGGTGCGACTAGCTTGGGACCCTCCCACCACAGGCAGCAGCCTGGCCTGGAGTGCAGAGCTTGGGGTTGGGGCTTTTTTTTTTCCAAAACAAAGAATTTAATTTTAGTTTTAACAGCTCCTCCTAGGTGGATAAACCCCTTCCTGGCGAGTCCGAGCCCTGGAAAATCTTGTGAATCCAGCGTTGGCCTTTCTGGCAGCTGCTGCCGTGATTCCTGTTTCTCTCCAGCCACACTCTGTAAAGTTTTATAGTTTCCTGGTTCTAGCTGGAAGGCCCCGGCAGTGCTGATAGGGGTGGCAGGGGGAGGGCAAGCAGGCAGGAAACCTGAGGCCAGGGAGACAGAGTAGGGAGCAACAGCCAGATGGGGCACCCTGCTAGCTCAGCCATCACCAGGTCCATAGGAGCCTACAACCTGCTATTCAGGGAGTCTCCAGCATGGCTAGGGCTACAACGGGCAGGGAATGTCTTGGCCTGGCATGAAAGCGTGCCCTCAGCAAGCTGTATTCGCGCACCAACGGCCAAGAGATGCTGGACCACCGCCTTTGCACATGGGGCACAGGACGATGCTATGGAGCAGAACAAGAGCTCTCATACATCAGATGCATCACTTGGGGCGGGTAGATCCAGGGCGCGGGCACCCATCTGGCTGGCTGGGGCGAGTGGGTCTTGTCCAGAGAGCACAGCTCGCCACCAGCCCTGCTGGACTGCTCCCACGGGCAGCGCTCAGAACAGCTGTAGTGACCCTGGCACCTGTTTGAACTACCACAGAGAGCGGAGGCCCACGTATGGCAGGTACCCACGTGGCCCTGCCTATCACCATGATATCCGGGCTCTTTGCCATCTTTAATACATTTGCTCTGCCACCCCTCACTCCCCATCATGAGGCAGGGCCCTATGGGCTTTTACCCACTGCCATGTCAGCTGCCCCCTTTGCTCTGCCACTGCTCCCAGGGGGAAAGGCCACCAGTCCAGTTCCCCTGGAGAGGCCAAACTCCCGGATAAAACCCAAACGGCCTCCATCCTCCTCCCCTCCTGCGGTCTCCTCTCTGCCGCAGTGCCCACGGGACCCAGCTTGCTGCTTGCAGCTTGTCTGCATCGCTCTCCCTCCATCTTCCCTCTCAGCGGTCCTCTGCTCCTCATCCTCCCCGGACACCCTGTGAAACCAAACCATCCAGCCATGGCACCAGAACGGAGCTGGGACAAGTCTTCCCCTTCTGGGGCATCCGCGGGCTCTGCCCACGCCCGTCAGGCAGGGATCATCTCCCGGCTGTCCTCGCACCTTGTCTGGAACTGCGAGGTCTCCACCTTGGCTGGTGTCCTTGGTCCTACCACCGTATAACATTTCACGGCAGCTACCACCGACAAGAAACACAAGAACCTGCCTAGCCCCCTTCCTGCCCCGGCTGGAAATCAGAAGCCCTGGCTGCAAGGCGAGAAGCAGCAAGCAGCACAAACAAACAGACAGAAAGCATCCGAGCCCTGCCAAAGGTAACGGCTCCCGGCCCTGAGGTCAAGGACGAGAAGCGCCTAACCCGCAGCGCCTGTGCTGCTGGGGGAGCCCATCAGCGCCAGAGCAGTGGACACATCTGCTTCATGTGCAGAGCCGTGAGCAAAAAAAAACGTGTTTAAAAATCTCCAATGACATTAGGACGTATTAGGAGAGCCCCGGAAAATAGGACTGAAAACAGGATAATGCCATTTCTGTACATTAATACTGTGTCACCCCCTGGAGCAGCATGTTTAGCTATGGCTGCTTTGCCTGAAAAAGGATATAGCGAAAATAGCCCTGAGACAGGCAATGAAAATGACTGGCGGTAAAGAGCGATTTCCGTAGGAAAAGAGATTGAAAGGATTAGGGAGGAGAGGACGTGATGGGGGTGTATAAAACACCGGCAGGCGCGAAGAGAGTAGTAAATCGGGCGTGCCACTGGACGCGGGCATCGCAGTCCGCATGGGGACATGCTCTGTTTTGGTAGCACTGGATGCCTCTATGCCATATCAGTCGTGGGTCTCAGGAGGGATGGGAGCAAGCGTGCCCTGCCCGTGTCCTGCCCACCCAAGACTGCTCCAAACTGGTCCCTGGCACCCACTCGTGAGCCCTCAGTCCCTGGCGGGGCGAATCAGGCTCACCATGAGCCCCTGGCTCTGCCCTGCCGCAGTAGACTTGGATGGGGTCATCCCTGCACAGCATGGACAAGCCTCCCGAGGCTGCGAGCTGAGTAGAGTGGAGGGCAGGGTAGTTTGCACCTTGCAGACTAACTAAATCAGAGGTGCACAAGCTGCCGTAAGCAGCAGCTACCTTCATCACGTACAAAAGCTTATGCTTCTCTGATTCAGTCAGTCTATAAGGTGCAAATCCACCCTGCCTTCTGCCTGACTTCAGACTGCCACGGTTACCAACCTCTCTCAGCTAAGCAGGGGCCAGACAGCAGCGTGCAGATAAGGAAAGCACCAGAGGAGGAAAGGAGATATGAGAGAAATCCTTGAGTTTCAGGGCCTAGGGACTGGGAGGAGATTAAGTCCCTGACACTGAGAAGACACTTCAGGTGGCAGGTTGGGCTGAAGGGGGCACACACACACACACACACACACGCACACACACGCACACGCACACCCCCCCCCCATCCTGCTCTGCAGATGCCAGAAGGTCTGATACACCCCAGACACACACCCTCCTTCCAGGTCAGTCACACAAGCTCACTCCTACACACCGACAATGTACACACCTAGACACTGCACACAACCAAGCATGCAGATGCACGCGCTCTCACTTGTACCCACTCTGCTTCAGTTGTGCTTCCTCATGCCTACACGTCTGCTTGGACGTGGCACAAGCAGGCAGGTACGCAGTACTCAGATATATACACCACGCGTGCAGTGTACACATGCACACACATGTTCACGCTTCCACCTGTATGCTCATAGTCTTCCCCCACCCCAAGTGCAGGGGGGCTGGACGTGATGACCTGCAAGGTCCCGTGCAGCCCCTACCAACCATGAAACTATGAAGCCCAAATAGGCAAGCAAGCTTCAAACAGCCCGTTGCACCGGCACAGGCATGCGATGCACACTCCTGTTCTGCGACATGCCAGCCCGCTGCCCCAGGCTTCTCCACAAACCTGTCACCCTCCCCACAACCCACTCGCATGCCCACATGAGGAGATGAGGGAAATTCCCAGCAGCATCTTCCTCTCTGGCATTGTATTCAGGCAGGACACAATGACAACATTTACACAGCAGAGGAGACATCTCCTCTGAGAGCTGCATTGTCCCGGGGCTCCAGGGGTCGTTGAACAGGAGAGAAACCTTTCCCCCCTTCGCCCCTTCCCAGAAACAAGTGGTGGGGAGGGAGAGAGAGGGGCTGTAAACTCTGCATTACCACTAATTAAGCACTTTTCTGTCACTAAAGTTTCCCAACACGCCTGCTTCCCTGACACTTTTACTGTTTGGGGAAATGGTGTCTCAGGCCTTTGATGAACTCGCTGGGAAGTTGAAAGGAATTGGTGGCTTGGTGCCAGGGGCCTCTGCAATTCTCTGTCAGGACCGGGATGTGAAATGGGCCATTTATAAAGCGAGGTAATAAATTAGACCTGGGAAACGTGAGCCGGTATTCTGCAGATGAAAGGCAGAAAGGTCGGCCAAGCCTCCCTGTGGCAAAGATCTCAGGCTAGTGCCAGGTGGGAGCTTCCCCCCAGCACCCAACCCATGGGAACGGGAGCCAGGCCGGTCACCCAAACCCTGAGAGACGCTGGTACATCGGGGTCTGGAGCTACCAAGTGGGGATGCTGCATCCACAGGCAAGGATCTGGGCCTGCAGAGCCCTGTGTGCCAGCCAGCGAGATGGGCTATATAGAGGCTGCAAACATCTGCCACGTGTCCTGGTTGCCATCCTTAAATGATGTTGTCCCAGCCACACTTGGTCCTCTACCTGCCTCCTGACAGGTCCCTGCCCCTTGCCCCCGCATCCCTCCATCTCCCTGCCAGGTGCTCGCACCCAGTGGATTTGTTTTCCCAATTTCAGTAGCCGCAGGGCCCACGTTTCTGCCTGTGGGAACGTTCCTGGGAAGAAAGAGGTAACTACGAACTAGCCACGCTAGTCTGAAGTCAGGGTAGTGGTGCACTTTACAGACTAATTAAGATATATAGATCACAAGCTTCTGTGAAGTGGGAGTCACTTCATCAGATGCTCATGGGACCTGTGCGCCCATCCTCAACCAACCTGGGAAAAGCAACACTTTCATGCGCCCATCCTGGCCAACTAAGACAACTTTGTCAGCAGACAGCTGACTCTTTGCCCAGAAGTCTGGGACCCATTCAAAGCCCCAAACCCACCAACAAGGTCGGATGGGTGCATTTGCTAGGGGAAACCAGTATCTGCTCCTCCTGGACTCTGTCCCTCTGCTCTGTGCTCCTTGCTAGGACCGCAGCCCTACCCAAGCAAGCTCTAAACCAGCTACTTTTGGTACTGGGACCAGATCAGCCAAATCCAGAGAAGCAAGGGAATACTGGGGTGCTTTGCCCCTGGATAAAGCGAAGTGGTTAGCCCACAATGAGCACCATGATATTGGGACCTGAGGGAGCTAGTTTAAAGCTAGCCTGGGCAAGCCTACATGGCAGCCCCATCACAGCATGGACATGCCCCGGCCCCCACTGATATGCTTTGGGGATGCTGGCGAGTCGTGGCTCCTGCCATGGAGAGGAGAACATGGGGTTATACAGCGAAGGTGCTTTTACCCCTCCTAATTACAATCCTGCAATAAACCATCATGTTACTGCTGCAGGAAAGGCCGATACCAACAGAGCATGAGCTTTGGAAAAAATGAGGCAGGAAGAAGCAGAAACACAGAGGAATTAGGAGCAGCGATTGTGAACTTGGACGGCAGGAGAGCGAACCCCGGAGCTGACAGCTGGCCTCTTTGACAAGTACGGCTCTGAGCTGGGATGGGGTTGTGCATTGAGCTTTGCACGCTAATAAGGTGCCAGTGTAAGGACCGGGGCATCAGCAGTCTTGAGATGTGCGGGGTTAACCTAGCATGTGAGCCCGCGGGGGGTTCAGATCAGGGGCTGAGGCTGCACAAAGGGTCATAACCAGGGAGTCCGAGTCACGCTCCTAGCTCCTGTCCGCAGTCTAAGCCAGGCCAAAGGTCAGGGCCTGGAATGTGCAGGACACACGACGTGGCAGGGTGAGGTACCGGGGTCTAAGGCCAGCACGCAGCACATGGATCTGAGGCAGAAGCGAGGCAGAGAGCATGGTATAGCTACTGCAGAGCAAGCAGCAAGCCCCAAATGAAGGGGCTTATACGCTAAGCACAGCCTATGCTGCAGGTGATTCACTTACCTAGTGCAACTGGTGCCACTCTGACACCAGGCAAGGGTGCAGATGGCCTTCAAACAGCCCATGTGTCCTGTGCATTACAGAAGAGAGGAGCAGGCATCAGCCTTGTCCTAACTCCACTGTGTAAACCCACCTGCGGTAAGAGCAGGGGGTTCAGGATGGGTTTGGGGTCGATAGATGACACAAGTTTCAAGGAGGATTCTGGAGTCTGTTCCAGCTGCGATCACAGCACAAGTCCTCCAGGTCTACACCTGCAACACAAAGGTGGCAGCTTCAGGCAAAACTGAAAGCCCTGCTTAAGGAGGAGCAAGTGCAGATGAGTTCAGGCCATCTCTCCAAAGCAGTGCCCAGAAGATGACTGCCACTTGAATAGGGGAGATGGCATCTGAACTTGAAACAACACGGGACACATTGATGCCCTAGATGTTTCTATACTGAATGGGATCATCAATGTTTTCAGACTCAACATACCCTCCATTTGACTCAAGGCTCTCCTCAGAAAATGCCAGCTCTTCGCTTTTACTTGTGTCTTGGCTACGGAAAAATGAGAGAGCAATTTTGCCATTGCAGTGATCTTAAACCAGAGGTGTAATGATGTGGCCAGGCATCGAGGTAGCGGCAAGGGGTTGTCACTGCTGTGACTGCAAGCATGCAGCTGTGGTAGCAGCTGGATTTTTCTGCCCTCCATCCAAGTCAGCGCCCAGGGCAGCTGCCCTGGTTACACCACTGAAAAAGACCACAACCGGTCAGGATGTTTCGACACCCTGGATTTCTATGTGAAATCTCTGCGTTTATCTTCCGACCAGTGCGTAGGTGTTTGCACTGCTACCATAGAGTATTACATAGCACCCCATGGCACCTTTAAAAGGATCTCACAGCACCCCAGGGTGCTGTGGCCTCTTGCTGAGAATCACTGCCATAAACCCTGACCCAGGAGAACACCTAGAGGGTCTAACTTGAAGGCTGTGAGTAGCCCTATTGAATGCAATGGGCCCACCTGCACTCAAAAGGGAAGCGCAGGGCCCCAGAGCCGGGCCCTGGCAGGTCAGCACGAGGTCTTTCCCACCCGCTGCAATGCCCGTTCCTGGAAGCAGAGCCGGGAATCTGTGCTCCAAGGGAACCTCGGACTCGTAGGGGGATCTTCCTTGAGCACGGAGGTATTTCCTGGCCAAGTAAGCCTGAGTGGAGCGGCAGAAGGCTGGAACCGAGGTGGGGAGGCGTGAAGAGTAAGAGCTTGTTCTCGAATCGTCAGAAGGAGCTGCAAGCAGCCTGCCAGAGCGATAAAAATCACGGCTCATCATTCCTGAAAGGAAAAGATGTCAAGCTCAGGCAGTCGGTGAAGCACCTCCTCTAATCCTCTCGTGCCCCACAAAATGCAGCGCGCCGCTCCGCGCGGCAGCAAGGTCGGTGATATATTTCACCATGCAAGGCTGGTAACCAGATCGCTTGGAGCGCCGGGGCGAAATACTGTCCGAGGATGGAGCGTAATGGGAAAAATGTCACGAAGATGTGAAAGGGCTCGCACCAAGCGCAGCACAACCCGACGCAGTGAGATCAGAAATAGAATTTCTCTCTCTTTTCTGTCTTTTTTCTTTCTTTCTTTCTTTTTTTTAGAGCAACAAAGACATCTCTCCAGTCGGAGACTCGCTCCTGGCACTGGCTGAGCTCAAGCAGCAGAGAGCGCAGGGCAGGGAGAAGTTTTGGGTTGGAGGGCTCTGGCAGGGGGCTGATAAAGAGAAATAACGGCAAGGCTCAGCGTATTGCCAGCACGCTGCACTATGAGCCGTGCAAAGATCCAGCTCCCTCTGACACCGCAAAAGGGGATGCGTCCCTCTTGGAAGAGGGGGAAACTGAGGCAGGGGAAGGGTGGGCCACCAAGAGGATCAACATTGCATCTGAAATGTGAGCCCCTCTGCAGGGCAAGCAAAAAGGCACTGGAGAGGATGCTGCAGGGAACAGTCCAGCAACGATAGCAAGAGGCTCTTAGGCCGCCGTCCTGTTCTTCAGGGGCGAGGAGGGAGACCGAAGAGGGGGCAGCAGGCCTTCCACAGCCATTAACACCAGGATAACGTGGATGTAAACTGCTACCAAATCACCCCAGTGCCCTCACGCACCCTGCCTTGTGGGGCAGGACAGATGGCACAAAGGAGGCGATGGATCAGGCCGGCAGCGGACTGGGGCTGGGGCCTCCAGGCTGCTCCCTGGAGCATTTGGTTGTGGCGAGGGAGGAAATGCTCACGGCGCACAGGGGGGTTTGCAAGGCAAATGAGCCTCTGCCAGCTCAGTGCAGGGATTTGACTTGGAAACGCGCTCTCTCCCGCCCAGGGAGGGGCCGGGTGGATTTCCAATGCAAAGTTGC